>NC_141019.1:16875148-17475148 GCF_052327205.1 Somniosus microcephalus
ATACAGGGGACACGGTGTTGTATTTATAAATACAGGGTACACGGTGTCGTGTTTATAAATACAGGGGACACGGTGTCTTGTTTATAAATACAGAGGACAAGGTATCATGTTTATAAATACAGGGGACACGGTGTTGTGTTTATCAATACAGGGGACACGTTGTCGTTTTTATAAATACTGGGGACACGGTGTCGTGTTTATAAATACAGGGGACACGGTCTCATGTTTAGAAATACGGGGACACGGTGTCGTGTTTATAATTACAGGGGACACGGTGTTGTGTTTATAAATACAGGGGACACGGTGTCAAGTTTATAAATACAGGGGACACGGTGTCGTGTTTATAAATACAGAGGACACGTTGTCTTGTTTATAAATACAGGGGACACGGTGTCCTGTTTATTAATATAGGGGACACGGTGTCTTGTTTATAAATACAGGGGACACAGTGTCGTGTTTATAAATACAGGGGACACGGTGTCGTGTTTATAAATACAGGGGACACGGTGTCGTGTTTATAAATACAGGGGACACGGTGTCGTGTTTATAAATACAGGGGACACGGTGTCGTGTTTATAAATACAGGGGACACGGTGTCGTGTTTATAAATATAGGGGACACGGTGTCGTGTTTATAAATACAGGGGACACGGTGTCGTGTTTATTTATACAGGGGACATGGTGTCGTGTTTTAAAATACAGGGGACACGGTGTCGTGTTTATAAATACAGGGGACACGGTGTCGTGTTTGTAAATACAGGGGACACTGTATCATTTTTATAAATACAGGGGACACGGTGTCGTGTTTATAAATACAGGTGACACGGTGTCGTGTTTATAAATACAGCAGACACGGTGTCGTGTTAATAAATACAGGGGACACGGTGTCGTGTTTATAAATACAGCGGACACGGTATCATGTTTATAAATACAGCGGACATGGTGTCGTGTTTATAAATACAGGGGACACGGTGTTGTGTTTATAAATACAGGGGACACGTTGTCGTGTTTATAAATACTGGGGACACGGTGTCGTGTTTATAAATACAGGGGACACGGTGTCGTGTTTATAAATACAGGGGACACGGTGTCAAGTTTATAAATACAGGGGACACGGTGTCGTGTTTATAAATACAGAGGACACGGTGTCTTGTTTATAAATACAGGGGACACGGTGTCCTGTTTATTAATATAGGGGACACGGTGTCTTGTTTATAAATACAGGGGACACAGTGTTGTGTTTATAAATACAGGGGACACGGTGTCGTGTTTATAAATACAGGGGACACGGTGTCGTGTTTATAAATACAGGGGACACGGTGTCGTGTTTATAAATACAGGGGACACGGTGTCGTGTTTATAAATACAGGGGACACGGTGTCGTGTTTATAAATACAGGGGACACGGTGTCGTGTTTATAAATACAGGGGACACGGTGTCGTGTTTATTTATACAGGGGACATGGGGCTAGATTTTCAGTTGCTTGCGCCAGCAGTTAGCGCCTTAAGAGAAGTGATTTTCGGGCGCTATGCGTGTAGCGGCCGGGCGCAGCGCAGTTTGTGCCCCGCCCCAAATTAAGTTGCCCGTTAGCGCCGGCGCAAAGTTTAGCGGCCGCCCGGATGCGCGCGCAGAAAATGACGTCACATCCTCGTGCAACGCCCTTTGGCCGCCCCGAATCCAAACTTCAGTTGGATCGCCCCATTGTGCGGCTGGCGTCCAGAGCGTTTATAAAATGGAACGCAACACACCCTGGGGAGCGCAAATTAAAGGGCCCTCCTCCTGCTCTATAGAAGGCAGTCTGCATGTGTTGTGTGGAAGGATCCGGTGTGTTGTTGTGAACGGTGTATTAATGTTTCCGGCCACCAGCACCACCACCACCTCCTCCTCCTCCTCCTCCTCCTCCTCCTCCTCCTCCTCCTCCTCCTCTTCCTCCTCCTCTTCCTCCTCCTCATCATCATCATCATCATCATCCTCATCCTCTTCTTCTTTTCGCCCCCAGACTCTGCCTTTGAAACAAACACATGCACCCTTCCCCTTTAAGAGCTCACTGGCACCAGAGTGTCTGCCGTTCGCTGCGCCCGAGCTCGGGTGTTGCGCTCTGGCCGCCGGCTTAGCGCCTAAAGATAGCAGTGGAACGCCTCTTTTAGCGCTCCACCAACCTCTTAGGGCGAAGCCACTGAATTTCCGGCAACAGGGCGCTACTTTGGGGCGGGCGCTAACTTCGGGCGGGCGCTAAGGGTAGCGCCCCAAAACTGTCTATCCTGAAAATCTAGGCCATGGTGTCGTGTTTTAAAATACAGGGGACACGGTGTCGTGTTTATAAATACAGGGGACACGGTGTCGTGTTTGTAAATACAGGGGACACTGTATCATTTTTATAAATACAGGGGACACGGTGTCGTGTTTATAAATACAGGGGACACGGTGTCGTGTTTATAAATACAGCGGACACGGTGTCGTGTTAATAAATACAGGGGACACGGTGTCGTGTTTATAAATACAGGGGACACGGTATCATGTTTATAAATACAGCGGACATGGTGTCGTGTTTATAAATACAGGGGACACGGTGTTGTATTTATAAATACAGGGTACACGGTGTCGTGTATTTATAAATACAGGGGACACGGTGTCTTGTTTATAAATACAGAGGACACGGTATCATGTTTATAAATACAGGGGACACGGTGTTGTGTTTATAAATACAGGGGACACGTTGTCGTGTTTATAAATACTGGGGACACGGTGTCGTGTTTATAAATACAGGGGACACGGTGTCGTGTTTATAAATACAGGGGACACGGTGTCATGTTTATAATTACAGGGGACACGGTGTCGTGTTTATAAATACAGGGGACACGGTGTCATGTTTATAAATACAGGGGACACGGTGTCGTGTTTATAAATACAGAGGACACGGTGTCTTGTTTATAAATACAGGGGACACGGTGTCGTGTTTATATATTCAGGGGACACTGTGTCATGTTTATAAATACAGAGGACACGGTTTCGTGTTGAAAAATAAAGTGGATACGGTGTCGTGTTTATAAATACAGGGGACACGGTGTCGTGTTTATAAATACAGGGGACACGGTGTCGTGTTTATATATTCAGGGGACACTGTGTCGTGTTTATAAATACAGGGGACACGGTGTCGTGTTTATAAATACAGGGGATACGGTGTTGTGTTTATAAATACAGGGGACACGGTGTCGTGTTTATAAATACAGGGGACACGGTGTCGTGCTTATAAATACAGGGGACACGTTGTCGTGTTTATAAATACAGGGGACACGGTGTCGTGTTTATAAATACAGGCGACACGGTGTCGTGTTTGGGGACACAGTGTCGTGTTTATAAATACAGGGGACATGGTGTTGTGTTTATAAATACAGGGGACACGGTGTCATGTTTATAAATACAGGGGACACGGTGTCGTGTTTATAAATGCAGGGGAGACGGTGTCGTGTTCATAAATTCAGGGGACACGGTGTTGTGTTTATAAATACTTGGGGACATGGTACCGTGTTTATAAATACAGGGGACACGTTGTCATGTTTATAAATACAGGGGACAGGATGTCGTGTTTATAAATACAGAGGACACGGTGTCGTGTTTATAAATAAAGGGGACACGGTGTCGTGTTTATAAATACAGGGGATACGGTGTCGTGTTTTTAAATACAGTGGACACGGTGTCCTGTTTATTAATACAGGGGACAGGGTGTCGTGTTTTTAAATACAGGGGACACGGTGTCCTGTTTATAAATACAGGGGACACGTTGTCATGTTTATAAATACTGGGGACACGGTGTCGTGTTTATAAATACAGGGGACACGGTGTCGTGTTTATAAATACAGGGGACACGGTGTCAAGTTTATAAATACAGGGGACACGGTGTCGTGTTTATAAATACAGAGGACACGGTGTCTTGTTTATAAATACAGGGGACACGGTGTCCTGTTTATTAATATAGGGGACACGGTGTCTTGTTTATAAATACAGGGGACACAGTGTCGTGTTTATAAATACAGGGGACACGGTGTCGTGTTTATAAATACAGGGGACACGGTGTCGTGTTTATAAATACAGGGGACACGGTGTCGTGTTTATAAATACAGGGGACACGGTGTCGTGTTTATAAATACAGGGGACACGGTGTCGTGTTTATAAATACAGGGGACACGGTGTCGTGTTTATAAATACAGGGGACACGGTGTCGTGTTTATTTATACAGGGGACATGGGGCTAGATTTTCAGTTGCTTGCGCCAGCAGTTAGCGCCTTAAGAGAAGTGATTTTCGGGCGCTATGCGTGTAGCGGCCGGGCGCAGCGCAGTTTGTGCCCCACCCCAAATTAAGTTGCCCGTTAGCGCCGGCGCAAAGTTTAGCGGCCGCCCGGATGCGCGCGCAGAAAATGACGTCACATCCTCGTGCAACGCCCTTTGGCCGCCCCGAATCCAAACTTCAGTTGGATCGCCCCATTGTGCGGCTGGCGTCCAGAGCGTTTATAAAATGGAACGCAACACACCCTGGGGAGCGCAAATTAAAGGGCCCTCCTCCTGCTCTATAGAAGGCAGTCTGCATGTGTTGTGTGGAAGGATCCGGTGTGTTGTTGTGAACGGTGTATTAATGTTTCCGGCCACCAGCACCACCACCACCTCCTCCTCCTCCTCCTCCTCCTCCTCCTCCTCCTCCTCCTCCTCCTCCTCCTCCTCCTCTTCCTCCTCCTCTTCCTCCTCCTCATCATCATCATCATCATCATCCTCATCCTCTTCTTCTTTTCGCCCCCAGACTCTGCCTTTGAAACAAACACATGCACCCTTCCCCTTTAAGAGCTCACTGGCACCAGAGTGTCTGCCGTTCGCTGCGCCCGAGCTCGGGTGTTGCGCTCTGGCCGCCGGCTTAGCGCCTAAAGATAGCAGTGGAACGCCTCTTTTAGCGCTCCACCAACCTCTTAGGGCGAAGCCACTGAATTTCCGGCAACAGGGCGCTACTTTGGGGCGGGCGCTAACTTCGGGCGGGCGCTAAGGGTAGCGCCCCAAAACTGTCTATCCTGAAAATCTAGGCCATGGTGTCGTGTTTTAAAATACAGGGGACACGGTGTCGTGTTTATAAATACAGGGGACACGGTGTCGTGTTTGTAAATACAGGGGACACTGTATCATTTTTATAAATACAGGGGACACGGTGTCATGTTTATAAATACAGGGGACACGGTGTCGTGTTTATAAATACAGCGGACACGGTGTCGTGTTAATAAATACAGGGGACACGGTGTCGTGTTTATAAATACAGGGGACACGGTATCATGTTTGTAAATACAGCGGACATGGTGTCGTGTTTATAAATACAGGGGACACGGTGTTGTATTTATAAATACAGGGTACACGGTGTCGTGTATTTATAAATACAGGGGACACGGTGTCTTGTTTATAAATACAGAGGACACGGTATCATGTTTATAAATACAGGGGACACGGTGTTGTGTTTATAAATACAGGGGACACGTTGTCGTGTTTATAAATACTGGGGACACGGTGTCGTGTTTATAAATACAGGGGACACGGTGTCGTGTTTATAAATACAGGGGACACGGTGTCATGTTTATAATTACAGGGGACACGGTGTCGTGTTTATAAATACAGGGGACACGGTGTCATGTTTATAAATACAGGGGACACGGTGTCGTGTTTATAAATACAGAGGACACGGTGTCTTGTTTATAAATACAGGGGACACGGTGTCGTGTTTATATATTCAGGGGACACTGTGTCGTGTTTATAAATACAGAGGACACGGTTTCGTGTTGAAAAATAAAGTGGATACGGTGTCGTGTTTATAAATACAGGGGACACGGTGTCGTGTTTATAAATACAGGGGACACGGTGTCGTGTTTATAAATACAGGGGATACGGTGTTGTGTTTATAAATACAGGGGACACGGTGTCGTGTTTATAAATACAGGGGACACGGTGTTGTGCTTATAAATACAGGGGACACGGTGTTGTATTTATAAATACAGGGTACACGGTGTCGTGTTTATAAATACAGGGGACACGGTGTCTTGTTTATAAATACAGAGGACAAGGTATCATGTTTATAAATACAGGGGACACGGTGTTGTGTTTATCAATACAGGGGACACGTTGTCGTTTTTATAAATACTGGGGACACGGTGTCGTGTTTATAAATACAGGGGACAAGGTGTTGTTTTATAAATACAGGGGACACGGTGTCATGTTCATAAATACAGGGGACACGGTGTCGTGTTTATAAATACAGGGGACACGGTGTCCTGTTTATAAATACAGGGGACACGGTGTCATGTTTATAAATACAGTGGACACGGTGTCGTGTTTATAAATAAAGGGGACACGGTATCATGTTTAAAAATACAGGGGACACGGTATCGTGTTTATAAATACGGGGACACGGTATCATGTTTATAAATACAGGGGACACGGAGTCGTGTTTATAAATACAGGGGACACGGTGTCGTGTTTATAAATATAGAGGACACGGTGTCCTATTTATAAGAACAGGGGACACGGTGTCGTGCTTATAAATACGGGGACACGGTATCATGTTTATAAATACAGGGGACACGGAGTCGTGTTTATAAATACAGGGGACACGGTGTCCTAGTTATAAGTACAGGGGACACGGTGTCGTGTTTATAAATACAGGGGACACGGTGTCATGTTTATAAATATAGGGGACACGGTGTCGTGATTATAAATGCAGGGGACACGGTGTCGTGTTTATAAATACAGGGGACACGGTGTCGTGTTTATTAATACAGGGGACACGGTGTCGTGTTTATAAATACAGGGACACGGTCATGTGTTTATAAATACAGGGGACACGGTGTCATGTTTATAAATACAGGGGACACGGAGTCTTGTTTATAAATACAGGGGACATGGTATCGTGTTTATAAATACAGGGGGCACGGTGTCGTGTTTATAAATACAGGGGACACGGTGTCATGTTTATAAATACAGGGGACACGGTGTCGTGTTTATAAATACAGGGATACGGTGTCGTGTTTATAAATACAGGGGACACGGTGTCCTGTTTATAAATACAGGGGACAGTGTGTCGTGTTTATAAATACAGGGGACACGTTGTCGTGTTTATAAATACAGGGGACACGGAGTCGTGTTTATAAAAACAGAGGACACGGTGTTGTGTTTATAAATACAGAGGACACGGTGTCATGTTTATAAATACAGGGGACACGGTGTCGTGTTTATAAATACAGGGGACACGGTGTCGTGTTTATAAATACAGGGGACACGGTGTCGTGTTTATAAATACAGGGGACACGGTGTCGTGTTTATAAATACAGGGGACACGGTGTCATGTTTATAAATACAGGGGACACGGTGTCGTGTTTATAAATACGGGGGACACGGTGTTGTGTTTATAAATACAGGGGACACGGTGTCGTGTTTATAAATACAGGGGACACGGTGTCGTGTTTATAAATACAGGGGACACGGTGTCGTGTTTATAAATACAGGGGACACGGTGTCGTGTTTATAAATACAGGGGACACGGTATCGTGTTTATAAATACAGGGGACACGGTGTCGTGTTTATAAATACAGGGGACACGGTGTCTTGTTCATAAATACAGGGGACACTGTGCCGTGTTTATAAATACAGGGGACACAATGTCATGTTTATAAATACAGAGGACACGGTTTCGTGTTTATAAACACAGTGGATACGGTGTCGTGTTTATAAATACAGGGGACACGGTGTCGTGTTTATAAATACAGGGGACACGGTGTCGTGTTTATAAATACAGGGGACACTGTGTCGTGTTTACAAATACAGGGGACACGGTGTCGTGTTTATAAATACAGGGGATACGGTGTTGTGTTTATAAATACAGGGGACACGGTGTCACGTTTATAAATAGAGGGGACACGGTGTCGTGCTTATAAATACAGGGGACACGGTGTCGTGTTTATACATACAGGGGACACGGAGTCATGTTTTTAAATACAGGGGACACGGTGTCGTGTTTATAAATACAGGGGACACGGTGGCGTGTGTTTAAATACAGGGGACACGGTGTCGTGTTTATAAATACAGGGGACACGGTGTTGTGTTTATCAATACAGGGGACACGGTGTCGTGTTTACAAATACAGGTGACTCGATATCATATTTACAAATACAGGGGACACAGTGTTGTGTTTATAATTACAGGGGACACGGTGTCGTGTTTATACATACAGGGGACACGGTGTCGTGTTTATAAATACAGGGGACACGGTGTCGTGTATATAAATACCGGGGACACGGTTTTGTGTTTATAAATACAGGGGACACGGTGTCGTGTTTATAAATACAGGGGACACGGTGTCGTGTTTATAAATACAGGGGACACGGTGTCGTGTTTATAAATACAGGGGACACGGTGTCGTGTTTATAAATACAGGGGTCACGGTGTCGTGTTTATAAATACAGGGGACACGGTGTCGTGTTTGGTGACACGGTGTCGTGTTTATAAATACAGGGGACATGGTGTCGTGTTTATAAATACAGGTGTCACGGTGTCGTGTTTACAAATTCAGGGTACACGGTGTCGTGTATATAAATGCAGGGGACACGGTGTCGTGTTTATAAATACAGGGGACACGGTGTTGTGTTTATAAAAACTTGGGGACACGGTACCGTGTTTATAAATGCAGGGGACACGTTGTCATGATTATAAATACAGGGGACACTGTGTCGTGTTTATAAATACAGGGGACACGGTGTTGTGTTTATAAATACAGGGGACACTGTGTCGTGTTTGTAAATACAGGGGACACGGTGTCGTGTTTATAAATACAGGGGACACGGTGTCGTGTTTATAAATACAGGGGATAATGTGTTGTGTTTATAAATACAGGGGACACGGTGTCGTGTTTATAAATACAGGGGACACGGTGTTGTGTTTATAAAAACAGGGGACACGGTGTCGTGTTTATAAATACAGGGGACACGGTGTCGTGTTTATAAATACAGGGGACACGGTGTCGTGTTTATAAATACAGGGGACACGGTGTCGTGTTTATAAATATAGGGGACACGGTATCATGTTTATAAATACAGGGGACACGGAGTCGTGTTTATAAATACAGGGGACACGGTGTCCTAGTTATAAGTACAGGGGACACGGTGTCGTGATTATAAATGCAGGGGACACGGTGTCGTGTTTATAAATACAGGGGACACGGTGTCGTGTTTATTAATACAGGGGACACGGTGTCGTGTTTATAAATACAGGGACACGGTCATGTGTTTATAAATACAGGGGACACGGTGTCATGTTTATAAATACAGGGGACACGGAGTCTTGTTTATAAATACAGGGGACATGGTATCGTGTTTATAAATACAGGGGGCACGGTGTCGTGTTTATAAATACAGGGGACACGGTGTCATGTTTATAAATACAGGGGACACGGTGTCGTGTTTATAAATACAGGGGATACGGTGTCGTGTTTATAAATACAGGGGACACGGTGTCCTGTTTATAAATACAGGGGACAGTGTGTCGTGTTTATAAATACAGGGGACACGTTGTCGTGTTTATAAATACAGGGGACACGGAGTCGTGTTTATAAAAACAGAGGACACGGTGTTGTGTTTATAAATACAGAGGACACGGTGTCATGTTTATAAATACAGGGGACACGGTGTCGTGTTTATAAATACAGGGGACACGGTGTCGTGTTTATAAATACAGGGGACACGGTGTCGTGTTTATAAATACAGGGGACACGGTGTCGTGTTTATAAATACAGGGGACACGGTGTCCTGTTTATAAATACAGGGGACACGGTGTTGTGTTTATAAATACGGGGACACGGTATCGTGTTTATAAATACAGGGGACACGGTGTCGTGTTTATAAATACAGGGGACACGGTGTCTTGTTTATAAATACAGGGGACACTGTGTCGTGTTTATAAATACAGGGGACACAATGTCATGTTTATAAATACAGAGGACACGGTTTCGTGTTTATAAACACAGTGGATACGGTGTCGTGTTTATAAATACAGGGGACACGGTGTCGTGTTTATAAATACAGGGGACACGGTGTCGTGTTTATAAATACAGGGGACACTGTGTCGTGTTTACAAATACAGGGGACACGGTGTCGTGTTTATAAATACAGGGGACACGGTGTCGTGTTTATAAATACAGGGGATACGGTGTTGTGTTTATAAATACAGGGGACACGGTGTCACGTTTATAAATAGAGGGGACACGGTGTCGTGCTTATAAATACAGGGGACACGGTGTCGTGTTTATACATACAGGGGACACGGAGTCATGTTTTTAAATACAGGGGACACGGTGTCGTGTTTATAAATACAGGGGACACGGTGGCGTGTGTTTAAATACAGGGGACACGGTGTCGTGTTTATAAATACAGGGGACACGGTGTTGTGTTTATCAATACAGGGGACACGGTGTCGTGTTTACAAATACAGGTGACTCGATAACATATTTACAAATACAGGGGACACAGTGTGGTGTTTATAATTACAGGGGACACGGTGTCGTGTTTATAAATACAGGGGACACGGTGTCGTGTTTATAAATACAGGGGACACGGTGTCGTGTATATAAATACCGGGGACACGGTTTTGTGTTTATAAATACAGGGGACACGGTGTCGTGTTTATAAATACAGGGGACACGGTGTCGTGTTTATAAATACAGGGGACACGGTGTCGTGTTTATAAATACAGGGGACACGGTGTCGTGTTTATAAATACAGGGGTCACGGTGTCGTGTTTATAAATACAGGGGACACGGTGTCGTGTTTGGTGACACAGTGTCGTGTTTATAAATACAGGGGACATGGTGTCGTGTTTATAAATACAGGGGACACTGTGTCGTGTTTATAAATACAGGGGACACGGTGTCGTGTTTATAAATACAGGGGACACTGTGTCGTGTTTGTAAATACAGGGGACACGGTGTCGTGTTTATAAATACAGGGGACACGGTGTCGTGTTTATAAATACAGGGGATAATGTGTTGTGTTTATAAATACAGGGGACACGGTGTCGTGTTTATAAATACAGGGGACACGGTGTTGTGTTTATAAATACAGGGGAGACGGTGTCGTGTTTATAAATACAGGGGACACGGTGTCGTGTTTATAAATACAGGGGACATGGTGTCGTGTTTATAAATACAGGGGACACGGTGTCGTGTTTATAAATACAGGGGACACGGTGTCTTGTTTATAAATACAGGGGACACGGTGTTGTGTTTATCAATACAGGGGACACGGTGTCATGTTTACAAATACAGTGGACCCGATATATTTACAAATACAGGGGACACAGTGTTGTGTTTATAAATACAGGGGACACAGTGTCATGTTCATAAATACAGGGGACACGGTGTCGTGTTTATCAATACAGGGGACACGGTGTCGTGTTTATAAATACAGGGGACACGTTGTCATGTTTAAAAATACAGGGGACACGGTGTCGTGTTTTTAAGTACAGGGGACATGGTGTCGTGTTTATAAATACAGGGGATAATGTGTTGTGTTTATAAATACAGGGGACACGGTGTCGTGTTTATAAATACAGGGGACACGGTGTCGTGTTTATAAATACAGGGGAGACGGTGTCGTGTTTATAAATACAGGGGACACGGTGTCGTGTTTATAAATACAGGGGACACGGTGTCGTGTTTATAAATACAGGGGACACGGTGTCGTGTTTATAAATACAGGGGACACGGTGTCGTGTTTATAAATACAGGGGACACGGTGTCGTGTTTATAAATACAGGGGATAATGTGTTGTGTTTATAAATACAGGGGACACGGTGTCGTGTTTATAAATACAGGGGACACGGTGTCGTGTTTATAAATACAGGGGAGACGGTGTTGTGTTTATAAATACAGGGGACACGGTGTCGTGTTTATAAATACAGGGGACACGGTGTCGTGTTTATAAATACAGGGGACACGGTGTCGTGTTTATAAATACAGGGGACACGGTGTCTTGTTTATAAATACAGGGGACACGGTGTTGTGTTTATCAATACAGGGGACACGGTGTCGTGTTTACAAATACAGTGGACCCGATATATTTACAAATACAGGGGGCACAGTGTTGTGTTTATAAATATAGGGGACACGGTGTCGTGTTTATAAATACAGGGGACACGGTGTCGTGCTTATCAATACAGTGGACACGGTGTCGTGTTTATAAATACAGGGGACACGTTGTCGTGTTTATAAATACAGGGGACACGGTGTCGTGTTTTTAAGTACAGGGGACACGGTGTCGTGTTTATAAATACAGGGGACACGGTGTCATGTTCATAAATACAGGGGACACGGTGTCGTGTTTATAAATACAGGGGACACGGTGTCCTGTTTATAAATACAGGGGACACGGTGTCATGTTTATAAATACAGGGGACACGGTGTCGTGTTTATAAATACAGGGGACACGGTGTCGTGTTTATAAATACAGGGGACACGGTGTCGTGTTTATAAATACAGGGGACACGGTGTCGTGTTTATAAATACAGGGGACACGGTGTCGTGTTTATAAATACAGGGGTCACGGTGTCGTGTTTATAAATACAGGGGACACGGTGTCGTGTTTGGTGACACAGTGTCGTGTTTATAAATACAGGGGACATGGTGTCGTGTTTATAAATACAGGGGACACTGTGTCGTGTTTATAAATACAGGGGACACGGTGTCGTGTTTATAAATACAGGGGACACTGTGTCGTGTTTGTAAATACAGGGGACACGGTGTCGTGTTTATAAATACAGGGGACACGGTGTCGTGTTTATAAATACAGGGGATAATGTGTTGTGTTTATAAATACAGGGGACACGGTGTCGTGTTTATAAATACAGGGGACACGGTGTTGTGTTTATAAATACAGGGGAGACGGTGTCGTGTTTATAAATACAGGGGACACGGTGTCGTGTTTATAAATACAGGGGACATGGTGTCGTGTTTATAAATACAGGGGACACGGTGTCGTGTTTATAAATACAGGGGACACGGTGTCTTGTTTATAAATACAGGGGACACGGTGTTGTGTTTATCAATACAGGGGACACGGTGTCATGTTTACAAATACAGTGGACCCGATATATTTACAAATACAGGGGACACAGTGTTGTGTTTATAAATACAGGGGACACAGTGTCATGTTCATAAATACAGGGGACACGGTGTCGTGTTTATCAATACAGGGGACACGGTGTCGTGTTTATAAATACAGGGGACACGTTGTCATGTTTAAAAATACAGGGGACACGGTGTCGTGTTTTTAAGTACAGGGGACATGGTGTCGTGTTTATAAATACAGGGGATAATGTGTTGTGTTTATAAATACAGGGGACACGGTGTCGTGTTTATAAATACAGGGGACACGGTGTCGTGTTTATAAATACAGGGGAGACGGTGTCGTGTTTATAAATACAGGGGACACGGTGTCATGTTTATAAATACAGGGGACACGGTGTCGTGTTTATAAATACAGGGGACACGGTGTCGTGTTTATAAATACAGGGGACACGGTGTCATGTTTATAAATACAGGGGACACGGTGTCGTGTTTATAAATACAGGGGATAATGTGTTGTGTTTATAAATACAGGGGACACGGTGTCGTGTTTATAAATACAGGGGACACGGTGTCGTGTTTATAAATACAGGGGAGACGGTGTTGTGTTTATAAATACAGGGGACACGGTGTCGTGTTTATAAATACAGGGGACACGGTGTCGTGTTTATAAATACAGGGGACACGGTGTCGTGTTTATAAATACAGGGGACACGGTGTCTTGTTTATAAATACAGGGGACACGGTGTTGTGTTTATCAATACAGGGGACACGGTGTCGTGTTTACAAATACAGTGGACCCGATATATTTACAAATACAGGGGGCACAGTGTTGTGTTTATAAATATAGGGGACACGGTGTCGTGTTTATAAATACAGGGGACACGGTGTCGTGCTTATCAATACAGTGGACACGGTGTCGTGTTTATAAATACAGGGGACACGTTGTCGTGTTTATAAATACAGGGGACACGGTGTCGTGTTTTTAAGTACAGGGGACACGGTGTCGTGTTTATAAATACAGGGGACACGGTGTCATGTTCATAAATACAGGGGACACGGTGTCGTGTTTATAAATACAGGGGACACGGTGTCCTGTTTATAAATACAGGGGACACGGTGTCATGTTTATAAATACAGGGGACACGGTGTCGTGTTTATAAATACAGGGGAAACGGTATCATGTTTAAAAATACAGGGGACACGGTATCGTGTTTATAAATACGGGGACACGGTATCATGTTTATAAATATAGGGGACACGGTGTCCTATTTATAAGTACAGGGGACACGGTGTCGTGTTTATAAATACGGGGACACGGTATCATGTTTATAAATACAGTGGACACGGAGTCGTCTTTTTAAATACAGGGGACACGGTGTCGTGTTTATAAATACAGGGGACACGGTGTCCTATTTATAAGTACAGGGGACACGGTGTCGTGTTTATAAATACAGGGGACACGGTGTCATGTTTATAAATATAGGGGACACGGTGTCGTGCTTATAAATGCAGGGGACACGGTGTCGTGTTTATAAATACAGGGGACACGGTGTCGTGTTGATTAATACAGGGGACACGGTGTCGTGTTTATAAATACAGGGGACACGGTGTCATGTTTAAGAATACAGGGGACACGGTGTCTTTGTTATAAATACAGGGGACACAGTGTCATGTTTATAAATACAGCCGACACGGTTTCGTGTTTATAAATACAGGGGGCACGGTGTCGTGTTTATAAATACAGGGGACACGGTGTCGTGTTTATAAATACAGGTGACACGGTGTCGTGTTTACAAATACAGGGGACACGGTGTCGTGTATATAAATACAGGGGACACGGTGTCGTGTTTATAAATACAGGGGACATGGTGTCGTGTTTATAAATACAGGTGACACGGTGTCGTGTTTACAAATTCAGGGGACACGGTGTCGTGTTTATAAATACAGGGGACACGGTGTCTTGTTTATAAATACAGGGGACACGGTGTTGTGTTTATCAATACAGGGGACACGGTGTCATGTTTACAAATACAGTGGACCCGATATATTTACAAATACAGGGGACACAGTGTTGTGTTTATAAATACAGGGGACACAGTGTCATGTTCATAAATACAGGGGACACGGTGTCGTGTTTATCAATACAGGGGACACGGTGTCGTGTTTATAAATACAGGGGACACGTTGTCATGTTTAAAAATACAGGGGACACGGTGTCGTGTTTTTAAGTACAGGGGACATGGTGTCGTGTTTATAAATACAGGGGATAATGTGTTCTGTTTATAAATACAGGGGACACGGTGTCGTGTTTATAAATACAGGGGACACGGTGTCGTGTTTATAAATACAGGGGAGACGGTGTCGTGTTTATAAATACAGGGGACACGGTGTCGTGTTTATAAATACAGGGGACACGGTGTCGTGTTTATAAATACAGGGGACACGGTGTCGTGTTTATAAATACAGGGGACACGGTGTCATGTTTATAAATACAGGGGACACGGTGTCGTGTTTATAAATACAGGGGATAATGTGTTGTGTTTATAAATACAGGGGACACGGTGTCGTGTTTATAAATACAGGGGACACGGTGTCGTGTTTATAAATACAGGGGAGACGGTGTCGTGTTTATAAATACAGGGGACACGGTGTCGTGTTTATAAATACAGGGGACACGGTGTCGTGTTTATAAATACAGGGGACACGGTGTCGTGTTTATAAATACAGGGGACACGGTGTCTTGTTTATAAATACAGGGGACACGGTGTTGTGTTTATCAATACAGGGGACACGGTGTCGTGTTTACAAATACAGTGGACCCGATATATTTACAAATACAGGGGGCACAGTGTTGTGTTTATAAATACAGGGGACACGGTGTCGTGTTTATAAATACAGGGGACACGGTGTCGTGCTTATCAATACAGTGGACACGGTGTCGTGTTTATAAATACAGGGGACACGTTGTCGTGTTTATAAATACAGGGGACACGGTGTCGTGTTTTTAAGTACAGGGGACACGGTGTCGTGTTTATAAATACAGGGGACACGGTGTCGTTTTATAAATACAGGGGACACAGTGTCATGTTCATAAATACAGGGGACACGGTGTCGTGTTTATAAATACAGGGGACACGGTGTCCTGTTTATAAATACAGGGGACACGGTGTCATGTTTATAAATACAGGGGACACGGTGTCGTGTTTATAAATACAGGGGAAACGGTATCATGTTTAAAAATACAGGGGACACGGTATCGTGTTTATAAATACGGGGACACGGTATCATGTTTATAAATATAGGGGACACGGTGTCCTATTTATAAGTACAGGGGACACGGTGCCGTGTTTATAAATACGGGGACACGGTATCATGTTTATAAATACAGTGGACACGGAGTCGTGTTTTTAAATACAGGGGACACGGTGTCGTGTTTATATATATAGGGGACACGGTGTCGTGTTTATAAATACAGGGGACACGGTGTCCTATTTATAAGTACAGGGGACACGGTGTCGTGTTTATAAATACAGGGGACACGGTGTCATGTTTATAAATATAGGGGACACGGTGTCGTGCTTATAAATGCAGGGGACACGGTGTCGTGTTTATAAATACAGGGGACACGGTGTCGTGTTTATTAATACAGGGGACACGGTGTCGTGTTTATAAATACAGGGGACACGGTGTCATGTTTAAGAATACAGGGGACACGGTGTCTTTGTTATAAATACAGGGGACACAGTGTCATGTTTATAAATACAGCCGACACGGTTTCGTGTTTATAAATACAGGGGGCACGGTGTCGTGTTTATAAATACAGGGGACACGGTGTTGTGTTTATAAATACAGGGGACACGGTGCCGTGTTTATAATTACAGGGGATACGGTGTCGTGTTTATTAATACAGGGGACACGGTGTCCTGTTTATAAATACAGGGGACAGGGTGTCGTGTTTATAAATACAGGGGACACGTTGTCGTGTTTATAAATACAGGGGACACGGTGTCGTGTTTATAAAAACAGAGGACACGGTGTTGTGTTTATAAATACAGGGGACACGTTGTCGTGTTCATAAATACAGGGGACACGGTGTCGTGTTTATAAATACAGGGGACACGGTGTCGTGTTTAGAAATACAATGGGACACGGTGTCGTGTTTATAAATACAGGGGACACGGTGTCCTGTTTATAAATGCATGGGACACGGTGTCTTGTTTATAAATACGGGGACACGTTATCGTGTTTATAAATACAGGGGACACGGTGTCGTGTTTATAAATACAGGGGACACGGTGTCTTGTTTATAAATACAGGGGACACTGTGTCGTGTTTATAAATACAGGGGAAACAATGTCATGTTTATAAATACAGAGGACACGGTTTCGTGTTTATAAATACAGTGGATACGGTGTCGTGTTTATAAATACAGGGGACACGGTGTCGTGTTTATAAATACAGGGGACACGGTGTCGTGTTTATAAATACAGGGTACACTGTGTCGTGTTTATAAATACAGGGGACACGGTGTCGTGTTTATAAAGACAGGGGACACGGTGTCGTGTTTATAAATACAGGGGATACAGTGTTGTGTTTATAAATACAGGGGACACGGTGTCATGTTTATAAATACAGGGGACACGGTGTCGTGATTATAAATACACGGGACACGGTGTCATGTTTATAATACAGGGGACACGGTGCCATGTTTATAAATACAGGGGACACGGTGTCGTGTTTATAAATACAGGGGACACGGTGTCGTGTTTATCAATACAGGGGACACGGTGTCGTGTTTATAAATATAGGGGACACGGTGTTGTGTTTATCAATACAGGGGACACGGTGTCGTGTTTACAAATACAGGGGACACAATATCATATTTACAAATACAGGGGACACGGTGTTGTGTTTATAATTACAGGGGACACGGTGTCATGTTTATAAATAGAGGGGACACGGTGTCGTGTATATAAATACCGGGGACACGGTGTTGTGTTTATAAATACAGTGGACATGGTGTCGTGTTTATAAATACAGGGGACACGGTGTCGTGTTTATAAATACAGGGGACACGGTGTCGTGTTTATAAGTACAGGGGACACTGTGTTGTGTTTATAAATACAGGGGACACGGTGTCATGTTTATAAATACAGGGGACACGGTGTCGTGTTTATAAATACAGGGGATACAGTGTCGTGTTTATAAATACAGGGGACACGGTGTCGTGTTTATAAATACAGGGGACACGGTGTCGTGTTTATAAATACAGGGGACACGGTGTCGTGTTTATAAATACAGGGGACACGGTGTCGTGTTTATAAATACAGGGGACACGGTGTCGTGTTTATAAATACAGGGGACACGGTGTCGTGTTTATAAATACAGGGGACACGGTGTCTTGTTTATAAATACAGGGGACACGGTGTTGTGTTTATCAATACAGGGGACACGGTGTCGTGTTTACAAATACAGGGGACACAATATCATATTTACAAATACAGGGGACACGGTGTTGTGTTTATAATTACAGGGGACACGGTGTCATGTTTATAAATAGAGGGGACACGGTGTCGTGTATATAAATACCGGGGACACGGTGTTGTGTTTATAAATACAGTGGACATGGTGTCGTGTTTATAAATACAGGGGACACGGTGTCGTGTTTATAAATACAGGGGACACGGTGTCGTGTTTATAAGTGCAGGGGACACTGTGTCGTGTTTATAAATACAGGGGACACGGTGTCATGTTTATAAATACAGGGGACACGGTGTCGTGTTTATAAATACAGGGGATACGGTGTTGTGTTTATAAATACAGGGGACACGGTGTCGTGTTTATAAATACAGGGGACACGGTGTCGTGTTTATAAATACAGGGGACACGGTGTCGTGTTTATAAATACAGGGGACACGGTGTCGTGTTTATAAATACAGGGGACACGGTGTCGTGTTTATAAATACAGGGGACACGGTGTCGTGTTTATAAATACAGGGGACACGGTGTCGTGTTTATAAATACAGGGGACACGGTGTCGTGTTTATAAATACAGGGGACACGGTGTCGTGTTTATAAATACAGGGGACACGGTGTCTTGTTTATAAATACAGGGGACACGGTGTTGTGTTTATCAATACAGGGGACACGGTGTCATGTTTACAAATACAGTGGACCCGATATATTTACAAATACAGGGGACACAGTGTTGTGTTTATAAATACAGGGGACACGGTGTCGTGTTTATAAATACAGTGACACGGTGTCGTGTTTATCAATACAGGGGACACGGTGTCGTGTTTATAAATACAGGGGACACGGTGTCGTGTTTATAAATACAGGGGACACGGTGTCGTGTTTATAAATACAGGGGACACGGTGTCGTTTTATAAATACAGGGGACACGGTGTCATGTTCATAAATACAGGGGACACGGTGTCGTGTTTATAAATACAGGGGACACGGTGTCCTGTTTATAAATACAGGGGACACGGTGTCATGTTTATAAATACAGGGGACACGGTGTCGTGTTTATAAATAAAGGGGACACGGTATCATGTTTAAAAATACAGGGGACACGGTATCGTGTTTATAAATACGGGGACACGGTATCATGTTTATAAATACAGGGGACACGGAGTCGTGTTTATAAATACAGGGGACACGGTGTCGTGTTTATAAATATAGGGATCACGGTGTCCTATTTATAAGAACAGGGGACATGGTGTCGTGTTTATAAATACGGGGACACGGTATCATGTTTATAAAAACAGGGGACACGGAGTCGTGTTTTTAAATACAGGGGACACGGTGTCGTGTTTATAAATGTAGGGGACACGGTGTCGTGTTTATAAATACAGGGGACACGGTGTCCTCTTTATAAGTACAGGGGACACAGTGTCGTGTTTATAAATACAGGGGACACGGTGTCATGTTTATAAATATAGGGGACACGGTGTCATGCTTATAAATGCAGGGGACACGGTGTCGTGTTTATAAATACAGGGGACACGGTGTCATGGTTATTAATACAGGGGACACGGTGTCGTGTTTATAAATACGGGGACACGGTCATGTGTTTTTAAATACAGGGGGCACGGTGTCGTGTTTATGAATACAGGGGACACGGTGTCTTTTTTATAAATACAGGGGACACGGTGTCTTGTTTATAAATACAGGGGACACGGTATCGTGTTTATAAATACAGGGGGCACGGTGTCGTGTTTATAAATACAGGGGACACGGTGTCGTGTTTATAAATACAGGGGACACGGTGTCGTGTTTATAAATACAGGGGACACGGTGTCTTGTTTATAAATACAGGGGACACGGTGTTGTGTTTATCAATACAGGGGACACGGTGTCGTGTTTACAAATACAGTGGACCCGATATATTTACAAATACAGGGGACACAGTGTTGTGTTTATAAATACAGGGGACACGGTGTCGTGTTTATAAATACAGGGGACACGGTGTCGTGTTTATCAATACAGGGGACACGGTGTCGTGTTTATAAATACAGGGGACACGATGTCGTGTTTATAAATACAGGGGACACGTTGTCGTGTTTATAAATACAGGGGACACGGTGTCGTGTTTATAATACAGGGGACACGGTGTTGTTTTATAAATACAGGGGACACGGTGTCATGTTCATAAATACAGGGGACACGGTGTCGTGTTTATAAATACAGGGGACACGGTGTCCTGTTTATAAATACAGGGGACACGGTGTCGTGTTTATAAATAAAGGGGACACGGTATCATGTTTAAAAATACAGGGGACACGGTATCGTGTTTATAAATACGGGGACACGGTATCATGTTTATAAATACAGGGGACACGGAGTCGTGTTTATAAATACAGGGGACACGGTGTCGTGTTTATAAATATAGGGATCACGGTGTCCTATTTATAAGAACAGGGGACAAGGTGTCGTGTTTATAAATACGGGGACACGGTATCATGTTTATAAAAACAGGGGACACGGAGTCGTGTTTTTAAATACAGGGGACACGGTGTCGTGTTTATAAATATAGGGGACACGGTGCCGTGTTTGTAAATACAGGGGACACAGTGTCCTATTTATAAGTACAGGGGACACGGTGTCGTGTTTATAAATACAGGGGACACGGTGTCATGTTTATAAATATAGGGGACACGGTGTCGTGCTTATAAATGCAGGGGACACGGTGTCGTGTTTATAAATACAGGGGACACGGTGTGGTGTTTATTAATACAGGGGACACGGTGTTGTGATATAAATACGGGGACACGGTCATGTGTTTATAAAAACAGGGGACACGGTGTCGTGTTTATGAATACAGGGGACACGGTGTCTTTTTTATAAATACGGGGGACACGGTGTCATGTTTATAAATACAGGGGACAAGGGGCTAGATTTTCAGTATAGGCAGTTTTGGGGCGCTAGCTTTAGCGCCCGCCCGAAGTTAGCGCCCGCCCCAAAGTAGCGCCCCGTTGCCGGGAATTCTGTGGCTTCGCCCTAAGAGGTTGGTGGAGCGCTAAAAGAGGCATTCCACTACTCTCTTTAGGCGCTAAGCCGGCGGTCCAGAGGGATAGCGCCCAGGCGGGGCGCAGCACGGGTGCGGTCATTTTTGCACTGACAGCAGACCCCGTGGTGCCGACCAGCTCTTAAAGGGGGAAGGGACGAGTTGGTCTGCTGCCACGCCCTGCACACTGCAGCCTTGCAAAGAGGCCTCAACACTACTGCTCAGCCCCAGGGAGTCATGGCAACGCCAGAGAAGGCCCGTCAGCGTGCCCTGCGCTTCTCAGAGGGTGATCTGGACACAATGGTCACAGCTCTGGAGGTGAGGCGCAAGATCTTGTTTCCAGAGTGTGGGAGGAATCCAACCCACCACGACTACACCAAAGCCTGGAAGCAGATCGCCCAGAGGGTGACGTTCACCGGCGAGGCCCCCAGGACCCACAAACAATGCCGTAAGAAATACAACGATCTGACCAGGATTGTGAGGGTGAGTAGCCTTTCCAGTCTCCTCCTCATTCTTGCATGTACACCTGACATGATGGGCAAAGGGACCTGAAAGTCCTTTTGGCCAGCCCTCAGCCAGCAGCATTGGGACAGTCATGAGCATCAAATGGCCATTCGGCACTCTACACTTTGGCCAAGCTATTCCACCATGGGAGGCAGTGGACAGTACATCAGGGCTTCACTCTGTCCAAGCTATTCCACCATGGGAGGCAGTGCACACTACATCAGGGCTTCACTGCGCACTTACAGCCCGTCCTTTCTCTTGCAGGCTAAAGTAGCGTTTAATCGCCAGGCCCGTGCCAGGGGTGGCCGCGCCAAGCTGCAGAAGCTCACTCGGCTGGAGGAGCGCGTGTGTGTGCTCATGGGAGCCCGTGTGATTGTCCCCACAGCGTGCGGTGTATCCGACCCTCCACTGCCCGGCAATGGTAAGGACCACGCCTTTTGGCCCTCTCGCGTCGCACTGGCCCATCCGAGCTACCTCCTTTGCCACTGTCCCACCAATGCGCTGAATCCCACCAGTCCTAACTCCCTCGCTGACGCCGCCTCCTCACTCTGAAGCTACTCTTGTGCATTCCTGCTTTCAGCTGGTGACGACCAGGACCCTGAGGCTGCCAGTGACAGCACCTCTGACCAGGAGGAGGAGGAGGAGCAAGCCGGACCTTCGGGGGAACAGTCACGTCCCGCAGGAGAGGAGGAAATGCTTGACACCTCCTCACTGGACGAGTGCCTGGAGGAACTGTCGCAGGGCAATGCAGCTTCTGGGACCATTGGCGTCCAGCCACCCAGCAGCCGTGCGCGTGGCCCGCGGCCTTCCCCCCAAAGGGGGGAAGGATCAGAGGGGAGTGCTGCTGCTCGGCACACTCGCCGTCACCAACGCGGCAAGGGTCCCCTAGTTCGGCCCCCTCCTCCCCAGCGGGAGAGTCGCGACTCCAGTCCGGACACCTTCACTTCGGAGGAGGTGCGGAAGCTCGATCAGATGGCCGACGACTCGGACCGGCGCCACACGGAGCTCATGAGCGTGGTGGGGGACATGCCTGAGGCCATCGAGTCGCTGGCGACCAGTGTGCGCGAGTTCGGGGCAGCAACTGCCGCGACTGGCCGCATGCTAACTGATGCCGTCAAGACCCTGGCGGATGTGATGCGCGCGCACACCAGGACCACAGGGCCACTCACTGCTGCCACACGCGCTGTCTCAGGCAGGCATCGCCAGGGCAGGCGCCGCGCTGGACCATCCCAGCAAGCCGGCCGTCGGCTGATTGCTGCGGATCCTGCAGTGCGGGCCCGGCCGAGTGCCACCGCGCCACAGCACCAGCCAGCGCATCCCAGACGCCAGCTGACCCACATTGCGCCATCCGTCGCCGCCATTCCCCCTCTGGGGCGTCGACGGCAAGCGGCTGCAGCTGATGGTGGCCAGGCTCAGGTGCGCCACTCAGCAGACGGTCCCTCGAGGCCCAAACGCAGTGTAGGCTGCCCCCCAGCGGCATCTGGCGGAAGGGCATCTGAGCCTCAGGCGCCTTCCCCCAGCCTCGCAGCAGCCACTGGGCAGAGCTTGCGAAGGAGCAGCAGGCAGGGCAGGGGAGGCAAAATGCTGGCCAAGGTCTCGCCCTCGCGGGCCACCCAGTAGAGGGTGTGGCCAGCTTTCCTTTAATAAGGCGGTGGCCATCTTTATTTTGCCCATGGTTGTGCTTTTGGAGGGCTTTTTTTTTGCGTTAGGCCGACGTTGAGGCCCGGTTTCAATAAAGGTGGAGTGGCTCCTCCCCAGTTTGTGGGAGTGAGTCGTTTGTTGGGCTTTTTGTGGGGCCCGTTTATTGTTTTTGGGGATTCATGTGGGAAGGGCTTTTCATTTTTGTGTAATAAAAAATTATCTTTATTCATGCAGTCTCCATGGTTGTTCTTCTTAGTGTTTGTTGGCTTCGCCGGCTGAGGGCTTGCGGAGCGGCTGCATTCATCTTCCCTCATGGCCCCTGGCCATTCCCTGACAGGGGGCTTAGAAGTACCGTGTAATAAGGTGGCGTCGTGCGGCCCTTGGCCCTGGTCGCTCCCTCCTGGGAACGTACTCCTGCTCCTCCTCCTCCTCCTCCTCCTCCTCCTCATGCTCCTCCTGCTCCTCCTCCTGAGGTGCTGGTCCAATGTCAGGTGGCAGTGCCTGAGTCCTGCGGATAGCCAGGTTGTGTAGCATGCAGCAAACCACCACAAATTGGGAGACCCGGTCCGGCGAATACTGGAGAGCTCCTCCGGAGCGATCAAGGCAGCGGAACCGCTGCTTGAGGACCCCAATAGTTAGCTCGATGATGTTGCGGGTGGTTTGATGGCTCTCGTTGTAGGCCTCTTCAGCAGCGGTCCTGGGCGCGCGGAGCGGGGTCATGAGCCAGGTGCACAAAGGATAGCCTTTGTCCCCGAGTAGCCATCCTCTTGGGGGAGGCTGTGCCTGGAACATGTCATGCACAGTACTCTGCCGCAGGATAAAGGCATCGTGGCTGCTGCCTGGGAAGCTGGCATTGACTGCCATGATGCGCTGCTTGTGGTCACAGACCAGCTGCACATTCAGAGAATGGTAGCCCTTCCTGTTGCGATACTGCTCGCCATGCTCCAGAGGGGCCCGCAAAGCCACATGCGTACAGTCAATGGCGCCCTGCACCAAGGGGAATTCCCCGAGTCTGGAAAATCCCAATGCGCGCTGATGCTGGCTCTCCAGGGCCATGGGGAAGGAGATGAATTGGCTTCTCCTTCTGAACAGTGCTTCGGTCACCTGGCGGATGCAGCGATGTGCGCCGTACTGGGAGATGTTTGCTATGTCCCCAGCAGCGTATTGGAAGGAGCCGGTGGCATAGAAGTTCAATGCCACTGTCACCTTCACTTCCACCGACAGAGACGTCCTGCACCTGAGCTTTGGCCGCAGATCTCGGCGAAGCAGGTGGCAGATCTCTGCAATCACCCCCTTTCGGAATCGGAGCCTTTTAACACATCGCGCGGCACTCATGTTTAGGTAGGAGCGCTGCTGGCGGTATAGCCTGACTGGGTAAGGCCTACGTGGCCGACGCCTGTAGCCCCCTCTGCCTCTAGCCAGGGCTGCCCCTCTCACAATGCGTCTGCGAGCCCTACGGACATGGAGCTGCAGCTCCGCGTTGGCACCCCATGCAACCCCCATCAAATCCTGGCAAACACTCTAATTTCCAAATGGCCACTTGCAGCGCTGTTGCCTGAGTCCAAAAATACCTGGCTCTTGCTGCTTGAAACCAGTTAGCTATCCTCCTTGTTGTGTCTCCAGAAATGCGTTGCACAAGACTGTTTTCTGAAAAAAGGATGGCCTTTATACTGGAGAGGACGTTCCCTTTAATTAGCGCCCCCCGGGGCCCGCGCTGGTTGTGTTGCGTTCCTTTTTCCAAACGCTCCGGCCGCCCGCCGCACAATGGGGCGGTCCGACTGAAGTTTGCAATCGGGGCGGCCAAAGGGTGTTGCACGAGGATGTGACGTCATTTTCTGCGCGCGCATCCGGGCGGGCGCTAAACTTTGCGCCGGCGCTAACGGGCAACTTAATTTGGGGCGGAGCGCAAACTGCGCTGCGCCCGGGCGCTACACGCATAGCGCCCGGAAATCACTTCTCTTAAGGCGCTAACTGCTGGCGCAAGCTACTGAAAATCTAGCCCAAGGTGTCTTGTTTATAAATACAGGGGACACGGTATCGTGTTTTTAAATACAGGGGGCACGGTGTCGTGTTTATAAATACAGGGGACACGGTGTCGTGTTTATAAATACAGGGGACACGGTGTCGTGTTTATCAATACAGGGGACACGGTGTCTTGTTTATAAATACAGGGGACACGGTGTTGTGTTTATCAATACAGGGGACACGGTGTCGTGTTTACAAATACAGTGGACCCGATATATTTACAAATACAGAGGACACAGTGTAGTGTTTATAAATACAGGGGACACGGTGTCGTGTTCATAAATACAGGGGACACGGTGTCATGTTTATCAATACAGGGGACACGGTGTTGTGTTTATAAATACAGGGGACACGGTGTCGTGTTTATAAATACAGGGGACACGGTGTCGTGTTTATAAATACAGGGGACACGGTGTCGTGTTTATAAATACAGGGGACACGGTGTCATGTTTTTAAATACAGGGGACACGGTGTCGTGTTTATAAATACAGGGGACACGGTGTCATGTTCATAAATACAGTGGACACGGTGTCGTGTTTATAAATACAGGGGACACGGTGTCCTGTTTATAAATACAGGGGACACGGTGTCATGTTTTTAAATACAGAGGACACGGTGTCATGTTTATAAATAAAGGGGAAACGGTATCATGTTTAAAAATACAGGGGACACGGTGTCGTGTTTATAAATACGGGGACACGGTATCATGTTTATAAATACAGGGGATACGGAGTCGTGTTTATAAATACAGGGGACACGGTGTCATGTTTATAAAGATAGGGGACACGGTGTCCTATTTATAAGAACAGGGGACACGGTGTCGTGTTTATAATTACGGGGACACGGTATCATGTTTATAAATACAGGGGACACGGAGTCGTGTTTTTAAATACAGGGGACACGGTGTCGTGTTTATAAATATAGGGGACACGGTGTCGTGTTTATAAATACAGGGGACACGGTGTCCTATTGATAAGTACAGGGGACACGGTGTCGTGTTTATAAATACAGGGGACACGGTGTCATGTTTATAAATATAGGGGACACGGTGTCGTGCTTATAAATGCAGGGGACACGGTGTCGTGTTTATAAATACAGGGGACACGGTGTCGTGTTTATTAATACAGGGGACACGGTGTCGTGTTTATAAATACGGGGACACGGTCATGTGTTTATAAATACAGGGGACACGGTGTCGTGTTTATGAATACAGGGGACACTGTGGGCTAGATTTTTAGTTGCTTGCCCCAACAGTTAGCGCCTTAAGAGAAGTGATTTTCGGGCACTATGCGTGTCGCGCCCGGGCGCAGCGCAGTTTGCGCCCCGCCCCAAATTAAGTTGCCCGTTAGCGCCGGCGCAAAGTTTAGCGGCTGCCCGGATGCGCGCGCAGAAAATGACGTCACATCCTCGTGCAACGCCCTTTGGCCGCCCTGAATCCAAACTTCAGTTGGATCGCCCCATTGTGCGGCTGGCGTCCAGAGCGTTTGTAAAATGGAACGCAACACAACCTGGGGAGCGCAAATTAAAGGGCCCTCCTCCTGCACTATAGACGGCAGTCTGCATGTGTTGTGTGGAAGGATCCAGTGTGTTGTTGTGAATGGCTCCTCCTCCTCCTCCTCCTCCTCCTCCTCCTCCTCCTCCTCCTCCTCCTCCTGCTGTTTTCTCCCCCAGCCTCTGCCTTTGAAAAAACACATGCACCCTACCCCTTTAAGAGCTCACTGGCACCAGAGTGTCTGCCGTGCGCTGCGCCCGAGCTCGGGTGTTGCGCTCTGCACCGCCAGCTTAGCGCCTAAAGATACTAGTGGAACGCCTCTTTTAGCGCTCCACCAACCTCTTAGGGCGAAGCCACTGAATTTCCGGCAACGGGGCGCTACTTTGGGGCGGGCGCTAACTTCGGGCGGGCGCTAAGGTTAGCGCCCCAAAACTGTCTATACTGAAAACCTAAGCCTGTGTCTTTTTTATAAATACAGGGGACACGGTGTCATGTTTATAAATACAGGGGACACGGTGTCTTGTTTATAAATACAGGGGACACGGTATCGTGTTTATAAATACAGGGGGCACGGGGTCGTGTTTATAAATAAAGGGGACACGGTGTCGTGTTTATAAATACAGGGGACACGTTGTCGTGTTTATAAATACAGGGGACACGTTGTCGTGTTTATAAATACCGGGGACACGGTGTCGTGTTTATAAATACAGGGGACACGGTGTCCTGTTTATAAATACAGGGGACAGTGTGTCGTGTTTATAAATACAGGGGACACGGTGTTGTGTTTATAAATACAGGGGACACGGTGTCGTGTTTATAAATACAGGGGACACGGTGTTGTGTTTATAAATACAGGGGACACGGTGTCGTGTTTATAAATACAGGGGACACGGTGTTGTGTTTATAAATACAGGGGACACGGTGTCGTGTTTATAAATACAGGGGACACGGTGTCGTGTTTATAAATACAGGGGACACGGTGTCGTGTTTATAAATACAGGGGACATGGTGCTATGTTTATAAGTACAGGGGACACGGTGTCGTGTTTATAAATACGGGGACACGGTATCGTGTTTATAAATACAGGGGACATGGTGTCGTGTTTATAAATACAGGGGACACGGGACTTGTTTATAAATACAGGGGACACAGTGTTGTGTTTATCAATACAGGGGACACGGTGTCGTGTTTACAAATACAGTGGACCCGATATATATACAAATACAGGGGACACAGTGTTGTGTTTATAAATACAGGGGACACGGTGTCGTGTTTATCAATACAGGGGACACGGTGTTGTGTTTATAAATACAGGGGACACGGTGTTGTGTTTATAAATGCAGGGGACACGGTGTCGTGTTTATAAATACAGGGAACACGGTGTCATGTTTATAAATACAGGGGACACGGTGTCGTTTTATAAATACAGGGGACACGGTGTCATGTTCATAAATACAGGGGACACGGTGTCGTGTTTATAAATACAGGGGACACGTTGTCGTGTTTATAAATACAGGGGACACGGAGTCGTGTTTATAAAAACAGAGGACACGGTGTTGTGTTTATAAATACAGAGGACACGGTGTCATGTTTATAAATACAGGGGACACGGTGTCGTGTTTATAAATACAGGGGACACGGTGTCGTGTTTATAAATACAGGGGACACGGTGTCGTGTTTATAAATACAGGGGACACGGTGTCGTGTTTATAAATACAGGGGACACGGTGTCATGTTTATAAATACAGGGGACACGGTGTCGTGTTTATAAATACGGGGGACACGGTGTTGTGTTTATAAATACAGGGGACACGGTGTCATGTTTATAAATACAGGGGACACGGTGTCGTGTTTATAAATACAGGGGACACGGTGTCGTGTTTATAAATACAGGGGACACGGTGTCGTGTTTATAAATACAGGGGACACGGTATCGTGTTTATAAATACAGGGGACACGGTGTCGTGTTTATAAATACAGGGGACACGGTGTCTTGTTTATAAATACAGGGGACACTGTGCCGTGTTTATAAATACAGGGGACACAATGTCATGTTTATAAATACAGAGGACACGGTTTCGTGTTTATAAACACAGTGGATACGGTGTCGTGTTTATAAATACAGGGGACACGGTGTCGTGTTTATAAATACAGGGGACACGGTGTCGTGTTTATAAATACAGGGGACACTGTGTCGTGTTTACAAATACAGGGGACACGGTGTCGTGTTTATAAATACAGGGGACACGGTGTCGTGTTTATAAATACAGGGGATACGGTGTTGTGTTTATAAATACAGGGGACACGGTGTCACGTTTATAAATAGAGGGGACACGGTGTCGTGCTTATAAATACAGGGGACACGGTGTCGTGTTTATACATACAGGGGACACGGAGTCATGTTTTTAAATACAGGGGACACGGTGTCATGTTTATAAATACAGGGGACACGGTGGCGTGTGTTTAAATACAGGGGACACGGTGTCGTGTTTATAAATACAGGGGACACGGTGTTGTGTTTATCAATACAGGGGACACGGTGTCGTGTTTACAAATACAGGTGACTCGATATCATATTTACAAATACAGGGGACACAGTGTTGTGTTTATAATTACAGGGGACACGGTGTCGTGTTTATAAATACAGGGGACACGGTGTCATGTTTATAAATACAGGGGACACGGTGTCGTGTATATAAATACCGGGGACACGGTTTTGTGTTTATAAATACAGGGGACACGGTGTCGTGTTTATAAATACAGGGGACACGGTGTCGTGTTTATAAATACAGGGGACACGGTGTCATGTTTATAAATACAGGGGACACGGTGTCGTGTTTATAAATACAGGGGTCATGGTGTCGTGTTTATAAATACAGGGGACACGGTGTCGTGTTTGGTGACACAGTGTCGTGTTTATAAATACAGGGGACATGGTGTCGTGTTTATAAATACAGGTGACACGGTGTCGTGTTTACAAATACAGGGGACACGGTGTCGTGTATATTAATACAGGGGACACGGTGTCGTGTTTATAAATACAGGGGACATGGTGTCGTGTTTATAAATACAGGTGACACGGTGTCGTGTTTACAAATTCAGGGTACACGGTGTCGTGTATATAAATGCAGGGGACACGGTGTCGTGTTTCTAAATACAGGGGACACGGTGTTGTGTTTATAAAAACTTGGGGACACGGTACCGTGTTTATAAATGCAGGGGACACGTTGTCATGATTATAAATACAGGGGACACTGTGTCGTGTTTATAAATACAGGGGACACGGTGTCGTGTTTATAAATACAGGGGACACTGTGTCGTGTTTGTAAATACAGGGGACACGGTGTCGTGTTTATAAATACAGGGGACACGGTGTCGTGTTTATAAATACAGGGGATAATGTGTTGTGTTTATAAATACAGGGGACACGGTGTCGTGTTTATAAATACAGGGGACACGGTGTTGTGTTTATAAATACAGGGGAGACGGTGTCGTGTTTATAAATACAGGGGACACGGTGTCGTGTTTATAAATACAGGGGACACGGTGTCGTGTTTATAAATACAGGGGACACGGTGTCGTGTTTATAAATATAGGGGACACGGTATCATGTTTATAAATACAGGGGACACGGAGTCGTGTTTATAAATACAGGGGACACGGTGTCCTAGTTATAAGTACAGGGGACACGGTGTCGTGTTTATAAATACAGGGGACACGGTGTCCTGTTTATAAATATAGGGGACACGGTGTCGTGATTATAAATGCAGGGGACACGGTGTCGTGTTTATAAATACAGGGGACACGGTGTCGTGTTTATTAATACAGGGGACACGGTGTCGTGTTTATAAATACAGGGACACGGTCATGTGTTTATAAATACAGGGGACACGGTGTCATGTTTATAAATACAGGGGACACGGAGTCTTGTTTATAAATACAGGGGACATGGTATCGTGTTTATAAATACAGGGGGCACGGTGTCGTGTTTATAAATACAGGGGACACGGTGTCATGTTTATAAATACAGGGGACACGGTGTCGTGTTTATAAATACAGGGGATACGGTGTCGTGTTTATAAATACAGGGGACACGGTGTCCTGTTTATAAATACAGGGGACAGTGTGTCGTGTTTATAAATACAGGGGACACGTTGTCGTGTTTATAAATACAGGGGACACGGAGTCGTGTTTATAAAAACAGAGGACACGGTGTTGTGTTTATAAATACAGAGGACACGGTGTCATGTTTATAAATACAGGTGACACGGTGCCGTGTTTATAAATACAGGGGACACGGTGTCGTGTTTATAAATACAGGGGACACGGTGTCGTGTTTATAAATACAGGGGACACGGTGTCGTGTTTATAAATACAGGGGACACGGTGTCATGTTTATAAATACAGGGGACACGGTGTCGTGTTTATAAATACGGGGACACGGTATCGTGTTTATAAATACAGGGGACACGGTGTCGTGTTTATAAATACAGGGGACACGGTGTCTTGTTTATAAATACAGGGGACACTGTGTCGTGTTTATAAATACAGGGGACACAATGTCATGTTTATAAATACAGAGGACACGGTTTCGTGTTTATAAACACAGTGGATACGGTGTCGTGTTTATAAATACAGGGGACACGGTGTCGTGTTTATAAATACAGGGGACACGGTGTCGTGTTTATAAATACAGGGGACACTGTGTTGTGTTTACAAATACAGGGGACACGGTGTCGTGTTTATAAATACAGGGGACACGGTGTCGTGTTTATAAATACAGGGGATACGGTGTTGTGTTTATAAATACAGGGGACACGGTGTCACGTTTATAAATAGAGGGGACACGGTGTCGTGCTTATAAATACAGGGGACACGGTGTCGTGTTTATACATACAGGGGACACGGAGTCATGTTTTTAAATACAGGGGACACGGTGTCGTGTTTATAAATACAGGGGACACGGTGGCGTGTGTTTAAATACAGGGGACACGGTGTCGTGTTTATAAATACAGGGGACACGGTGTTGTGTTTATCAATACAGGGGACACGGTGTCGTGTTTACAAATACAGGTGACTCGATATCATATTTACAAATACAGGGGACACAGTGTTGTGTTTATAATTACAGGGGACACGGTGTCGTGTTTATAAATACAGGGGACACGGTGTCGTGTTTATAAATACAGGGGACACGGTGTCGTGTATATAAATACCGGGGACACGGTTTTGTGTTTATAAATACAGGGGACACGGTGTCGTGTTTATAAATACAGGGGACACGGTGTCGTGTTTATAAATACAGGGGACACGGTGTCGTGTTTATAAATACAGGGGACACGGTGTCGTGTTTATAAATACAGGGGTCACGGTGTCGTGTTTATAAATACAGGGGACACGGTGTCGTGTTTGGTGACACAGTGTCGTGTTTATAAATACAGGGGACATGGTGTCGTGTTTATAAATACAAGTGACACGGTGTCGTGTTTACAAATACAGGGGACACGGTGTCGTGTATATAAATACAGGGGACACGGTGTCGTGTTTATAAATACAGGGGACATGGTGTCGTGTTTATAAATACAGGTGACACGGTGTCGTGTTTACAAATTCAGGGTACACGGTGTCGTGTATATAAATGCAGGGGACACGGTGTCGTGTTTATAAATACAGGGGACACGGTGTTGTGTTTATAAAAACTTGGGGACACGGTACCGTGTTTATAAATGCAGGGGACACGTTGTCATGATTATAAATACAGGGGACACTGTGTCGTGTTTATAAATACAGGGGACACGGTGTCATGTTTATAAATACAGGGGACACGGTGTCGTGTTTATAAATACAGGGGATAATGTGTTGTGTTTATAAATACAGGGGACACGGTGTCGTGTTTATAAATACAGGGGACACGGTGTTGTGTTTATAAATACAGGGGAGACGGTGTCGTGTTTATAAATACAGGGGACACGGTGTCGTGTTTATAAATACAGGGGACATGGTGTCGTGTTTATAAATACAGGGGACACGGTGTCGTGTTTATAAATACAGGGGACACGGTGTCTTGTTTATAAATACAGGGGACACGGTGTTGTGTTTATCAATACAGGGGACACGGTGTCATGTTTACAAATACAGTGGACCCGATATATTTACAAATACAGGGGACACAGTGTTGTGTTTATAAATACAGGGGACACAGTGTCATGTTCATAAATACAGGGGACACGGTGTCGTGTTTATCAATACAGGGGACACGGTGTCGTGTTTATAAATACAGGGGACACGTTGTCATGTTTAAAAATACAGGGGACACGGTGTCGTGTTTTTAAGTACAGGGGACATGGTGTCGTGTTTATAAATACAGGGGATAATGTGTTGTGTTTATAAATACAGGGGACACGGTGTCGTGTTTATAAATACAGGGGACACGGTGTCGTGTTTATAAATACAGGGGAGACGGTGTCGTGTTTATAAATACAGGGGACACGGTGTCGTGTTTATAAATACAGGGGACACGGTGTCGTGTTTATAAATACAGGGGACACGGTGTCGTGTTTATAAATACAGGGGACACGGTGTCATGTTTATAAATACAGGGGACACGGTGTCGTGTTTATAAATACAGGGGATAATGTGTTGTGTTTATAAATACAGGGGACACGGTGTCGTGTTTATAAATACAGGGGACACGGTGTCGTGTTTATAAATACAGGGGAGACGGTGTTGTGTTTATAAATACAGGGGACACGGTGTCGTGTTTATAAATACAGGGGACACGGTGTCGTGTTTATAAATACAGGGGACACGGTGTCGTGTTTATAAATACAGGGGACACGGTGTCTTGTTTATAAATACAGGGGACACGGTGTTGTGTTTATCAATACAGGGGACACGGTGTCGTGTTTACAAATACAGTGGACCCGATATATTTACAAATACAGGGGGCACAGTGTTGTGTTTATAAATACAGGGGACACGGTGTCGTGTTTATAAATACAGGGGACACGGTGTCGTGCTTATCAATACAGTGGACACGGTGTCGTGTTTATAAATACAGGGGACACGTTGTCGTGTTTATAAATACCGGGGACACGGTGTCGTGTTTTTAAGTACAGGGGACACGGTGTCGTGTTTATAAATACAGGGGACACGGTGTCGTTTTATAAATACAGGGGACACAGTGTCATGTTCATAAATACAGGGGACACGGTGTCGTGTTTATAAATACAGGGGACACGGTGTCCTGTTTATAAATACAGGGGACACGGTGTCATGTTTATAAATACAGGGGACACGGTGTCGTGTTTATAAATACAGGGGAAACGGTATCATGTTTAAAAATACAGGGGACACGGTATCGTGTTTATAAATACGGGGACACGGTATCATGTTTATAAATATAGGGGACACGGTGTCCTATTTATAAGTACAGGGGACACGGTGTCGTGTTTATAAATACGGGGACACGGTATCATGTTTATAAATACAGTGGACACGGAGTCGTGTTTTTAAATACAGGGGACACGGTGTCGTGTTTATATATATAGGGGACACGGTGTCGTGTTTATAAATACAGGGGACACGGTGTCCTATTTATAAGTACAGGGGACACGGTGTCGTGTTTATAAATACAGGGGACACGGTGTCATGTTTATAAATATAGGGGACACGGTGTCGTGCTTATAAATGCAGGGGACACGGTGTCATGTTTATAAATATAGGGGACACGGTGTCGTGTTTATAAATACAGGGGACATGGTGTCGTGTTTATTAATACAGGGGACACGGTGTCGTGTTTATAAATACAGGGGACACGGTGTCATGTTTATAAATATAGGGGACACGGTGTCGTGTTTATAAATACAGGGGACATGGTGTCGTGTTTAATAATACAGGGGACACGGTGTCGTGTTTATAAATACAGGGGACACGTTGTCATGTTTAAGAATACAGGGGACACGGTGTCTTTGTTATAAATACAGGGGACACAGTGTCATGTTTATAAATACAGCCGACACGGTTTCGTGTTTGTAAATACAGGGGGCACGGTGTCGTGTTTATAAATACAGGGGACACGGTGTCGTGTTTATAAATACAGGTGACACGGTGTCGTGTTTACAAATACAGGGGACACGGTGTCGTGTATATAAATACAGGGGACACGGTGTCGTGTTTATAAATACAGGGGACATGGTGTCGTGTTTATAAATACAGGTGACACGGTGTCGTGTTTACAAATTCAGGGGACACGGTGTCGTGTTTATAAATACAGGGGACACGGTGTCTTGTTTATAAATACAGGGGACACGGTGTTGTGTTTATCAATACAGGGGACACGGTGTCATGTTTACAAATACAGTGGACCCGATATATTTACAAATACAGGGGACACAGTGTTGTGTTTATAAATACAGGGGACACAGTGTCATGTTCATAAATACAGGGGACACGGTGTCGTGTTTATCAATACAGGGGACACGGTGTCGTGTTTATAAATACAGGGGACATGGTGTCGTGTTTTTAAGTACAGGGGACATGGTGTCGTGTTTATAAATACAGGGGATAATGTGTTGTGTTTATAAATACAGGGGACACGGTGTCGTGTTTATAAATACAGGGGACACGGTGTCGTGTTTATAAATACAGGGGAGACGGTGTCGTGTTTATAAATACAGGGGACACGGTGTCGTGTTTATAAATACAGGGGACACGGTGTCGTGTTTATAAATACAGGGGACACGGTGTCGTGTTTATAAATACAGGGGACACGGTGTCATGTTTATAAATACAGGGGACACGGTGTCGTGTTTATAAATACAGGGGATAATGTGTTGTGTTTATAAATACAGGGGACACGGTGTCGTGTTTATAAATACAGGGGACACGGTGTCGTGTTTATAAATACAGGGGAGACGGTGTCGTGTTTATAAATACAGGGGACACGGTGTCGTGTTTATAAATACAGGGGACACGGTGTCGTGTTTATAAATACAGGGGACACGGTGTCGTGTTTATAAATACAGGGGACACGGTGTCTTGTTTATAAATACAGGGGACACGGTGTTGTGTTTATCAATACAGGGGACACGGTGTCGTGTTTACAAATACAGTGGACCCGATATATTTACAAATACAGGGGGCACAGTGTTGTGTTTATAAATACAGGGGACACGGTGTCGTGTTTATAAATACAGGGGACACGGTGTCGTGCTTATCAATACAGTGGACACGGTGTCGTGTTTATAAATACAGGGGACACGTTGTCGTGTTTATAAATACAGGGGACACGGTGTCGTGTTTTTAAGTACAGGGGACACGGTGTCGTGTTTATAAATACAGGGGACACGGTGTCGTTTTATAAATACAGGGGACTCAGTGTCATATTCATAAATACAGGGGACACGGTGTCGTGTTTATAAATACAGGGGACACGGTGTCCTGTTTATAAATACAGGGGACACGGTGTCATGTTTATAAATACAGGGGACACGGTGTCGTGTTTATAAATACAGGGGAAACGGTATCATGTTTAAAAATACAGGGGACACGGTATCGTGTTTATAAATACGGGGACACGGTATCATGTTTATAAATATAGGGGACACGGTGTCCTATTTATAAGTACAGGGGACACGGTGTCGTGTTTATAAATACGGGGACACGGTATCATGTTTATAAATACAGTGGACACGGAGTCGTGTTTTTAAATACAGGGGACACGGTGTCGTGTTTATATATATAGGGGACACGGTGTCGTGTTTATAAATACAGGGGACACGGTGTCCTCTTTATAAGTACAGGGGACACGGTGTCGTGTTTATCAATACAGGGGACACAGTGTCATGTTTATAAATATAGGGGACACGGTGTCGTGCTTATAAATGCAGGGGACACGGTGTCGTGTTTATAAATACAGGGGACACGGTGTCGTGTTTATTAATACAGGGGACACGGTGTCGTGTTTATAAATACAGGGGACACGGTGTCATGTTTAAGAATACAGGGGACACGGTGTCTTTGTTATAAATACAGGGGACACAGTGTCATGTTTATAAATACAGCCGACACGGTTTCGTGTTTATAAATACAGGGGGCACGGTGTCGTGTTTATAAATACAGGGGACACGGTGTTGTGTTTATAAATACAGGGGACACGGTGCCGTGTTTATAATTACAGGGGATACGGTGTCGTGTTTATTAATACAGGGGACACGGTGTCCTGTTTATAAATACAGGGGACAGGGTGTCGTGTTTATAAATACAGGGGACACGTTGTCGTGTTTATAAATACAGGGGACACGGTGTCGTGTTTATAAAAACAGAGGACACGGTGTTGTGTTTATAAATACAGGGGACACGTTGTCGTGTTCATAAATACAGGGGACACGGTGTCGTGTTTATAAATACAGGGGACAAGGTGTCGTGTTTAGAAATACAATGGGACACGGTGTCGTGTTTATAAATACAGGGGACACGGTGTCCTGTTTATAAATGCATGGGACATGGTGTCGTGTTTATAAATACGGGGACACGTTATCGTGTTTATAAATACAGGGGACACGGTGTCGTGTTTATAAATACAGGGGACACGGTGTCTTGTTTATAAATACAGGGGACACTGTGTCGTGTTTATAAATACAGGGGAAACAATGTCATGTTTATAAATACAGAGGACACGGTTTCGTGTTTATAAATACAGTGGATACGGTGTCGTGTTTATAAATACAGGGGACACGGTGTCGTGTTTATAAATACAGGGGACACGGTGTCGTGTTTATAAATACAGGGTACACTGTGTCGTGTTTATAAATACAGGGGACACGGTGTCGTGTTTATAAAGACAGGGGACACGGTGTCGTGTTTATAAATACAGGGGATACAGTGTGGTGTTTATAAATACAGGGGACACGGTGTCATGTTTATAAATACAGGGGACACGGTGTCGTGATTATAAATACACGGGACACGGTGTCATGTTTATAATACAGGGGACACGGTGCCATGTTTATAAATACAGGGGACACGGTTTCGTGTTTATAAATACAGGGGACACGGTGTCGTGTTTATCAATACAGGGGACACGGTGTCGTGTTTATAAATACAGGGGACACGGTGTTGTGTTTATCAATACAGGGGACACGGTGTCGTGTTTACAAATACAGGGGACACAATATCATATTTACAAATACAGGGGACACGGTGTTGTGTTTATAATTACAGGGGACACGGTGTCATGTTTATAAATAGAGGGGACACGGTGTCGTGTATATAAATACCGGGGACACGGTGTTGTGTTTATAAATACAGTGGACATGGTGTCGTGTTTATAAATACAGGGGACACGGTGTCGTGTTTATAAATACAGGGGACACGGTGTCATGTTTATAAGTACAGGGGACACTGTGTCGTGTTTATCAATACAGGGGACACGGTGTCGTGTTTACAAATACAGGGGACACAATATCATATTTACAAATACAGGGGACACGGTGTTGTGTTTATAATTACAGGGGACACGGTGTCATGTTTATAAATAGAGGGGACACGGTGTCGTGTATATAAATACCGGGGACACGGTGTTGTGTTTATAAATACAGTGGACATGGTGTCGTGTTTATAAATACAGGGGACACGGTGTCGTGTTTATAAATACAGGGGACACGGTGTCGTGTTTATAAGTACAGGGGACACTGTGTCGTGTTTATAAATACAGGGGACACGGTGTCATGTTTATAAATACAGGGGACACGGTGTCGTGTTTATAAATACAGGGGATACGGTGTTGTGTTTATAAATACAGGGGACACGGTGTCGTGTTTATAAATACAGGGGACACGGTGTCGTGTTTATAAATACAGGGGACACGGTGTCGTGTTTATAAATACAGGGGACACGGTGTCGTGTTTATAAATACAGGGGACACGGTGTCGTGTTTATAAATACAGGGGACACGGTGTCGTGTTTATAAATACAGGGGACACGGTGTCGTGTTTATAAATACAGGGGACACGGTGTCGTGTTTATAAATACAGGGGACACGGTGTTGTGTTTATAAATACAGGGGACACGGTGTCTTGTTTATAAATACAGGGGACACGGTGTTGTGTTTATCAATACAGGGGACACGGTGTCGTGTTTACAAATACAGTGGACCCGATATATTTACAAATACAGGGGACACAGTGTTGTGTTTATAAATACAGGGGACACGGTGTCGTGTTTATAAATACAGTGACACGGTGTCGTGTTTATCAATACAGGGGACACGGTGTCGTGTTTATAAATACAGGGGACACGGTGTCGTGTTTATAAATACAGGGGACACGGTGTCGTGTTTATAAATACAGGGGACACGGTGTCGTTTTATAAATACAGGGGACACGGTGTCATGTTCATAAATACAGGGGACACGGTGTCGTGTTTATAAATACAGGGGACACGGTGTCCTGTTTATAAATACAGGGGACACGGTGTCATGTTTATAAATACAGGGGACACGGTGTCGTGTTTATAAATAAAGGGGACACGGTATCATGTTTAAAAATACAGGGGACACGGTATCGTGTTTATAAATACGGGGACACGGTATCATGTTTATAAATACAGGGGACACGGAGTCGTGTTTATAAATACAGGGGACACGGTGTCGTGTTTATAAATATAGGGATCACGGTGTCCTATTTATAAGAACAGGGGACACGGTGTCGTGTTTATAAATACGGGGACACGGTATCATGTTTATAAAAACAGGGGACACGGAGTCGTGTTTTTAAATACAGGGGACACGGTGTCGTGTTTATAAATGTAGGGGACACGGTGTCGTGTTTATAAATACAGGGGACACGGTGTCCTCTTTATAAGTACAGGGGACACGGTGTCGTGTTTATAAATGCAGGGGACACGGTGTCGTGTTTATAAATACGGGGACACGGTCATGTGTTTTTAAATACAGGGGGCACGGTGTCGTGTTTATGAATACAGGGGACACGGTGTCTTTTTTATAAATACAGAGGACACGGTGTCTTGTTTATAAATACAGGGGACACGGTATCGTGTTTATAAATACAGGGGGCACGGTGTCGTGTTTATAAATACAGGGGACACGGTGTCGTGTTTATAAATACAGGGGACACGGTGTCGTGTTTATAAATACAGGGGACACGGTGTCTTGTTTATAAATACAGGGGACACGGTGTTGTGTTTATCAATACAGGGGACACGGTGTCGTGTTTACAAATACAGTGGACCCGATATATTTACAAATACAGGGGACACAGTGTTGTGTTTATAAATACAGGGGACACGGTGTCGTGCTTATAAATACAGGGGACACGGTGTCGTGTTTATCAATACAGGGGACACGGTGTCGTGTTTATAAATACAGGGGACACGATGTCGTGTTTATAAATACAGGGGACACGTTGTCATGTTTATAAATACAGGGGACACGGTGTCGTGTTTATAATACAGGGGACACGGTGTTGTTTTATAAATATAGGGGACACGGTGTCATGTTCATAAATACAGGGGACACGGTGTCGTGTTTATAAATACAGGGGACACGGTGTCCTGTTTATAAATACAGGGGACACGGTGTCGTGTTTATAAATAAAGGGGACACGGTATCATGTTTAAAAATACAGGGGACACGGTATCGTGTTTATAAATACGGGGACACGGTATCATGTTTATAAATACAGGGGACACGGAGTCGTGTTTATAAATACAGGGGACACGGTGTCGTGTTTATAAATATAGGGATCACGGTGTCCTATTTATAAGAACAGGGGACAAGGTGTCGTGTTTATAAATACGGGGACACGGTATCATGTTTATAAAAACAGGGGACACGGAGTCGTGTTTTTAAATACAGGGGACACGGTGTCGTGTTTATAAATATAGGGGACACGGTGTCGTGTTTGTAAATACAGGGGACACAGTGTCCTATTTATAAGTACAGGGGACACGGTGTCGTGTTTATAAATACAGGGGACACGGTGTCATGTTTATAAATATAGGGGACACGGTGTCGTGCTTATAAATGCAGGGGACACGGTGTCGTGTTTATAAATACAGGGGACACGGTGTGGTGTTTATTAATACAGGGGACACGGTGTTGTGATATAAATACGGGGACACGGTCATGTGTTTATAAATACAGGGGACACGGTGTCGTGTTTATGAATACAGGGGACACGGTGTCTTTTTTATAAATACGGGGGACACGGTGTCATGTTTATAAATACAGGGGACAAGGGGCTAGATTTTCAGTATAGGCAGTTTTGGGGCGCTAGCTTTAGCGCCCGCCCGAAGTTAGCGCCCGCCCCAAAGTAGCGCCCCGTTGCCGGGAATTCTGTGGCTTCGCCCTAAGAGGTTGGTGGAGCGCTACAAGAGGCATTCCACTACTCTCTTTAGGCGCTAAGCCGGCGGTCCAGAGGGATAGCGCCCAGGCGGGGCGCAGCACGGGTGCGGTCATTTTTGCACTGACAGCAGACCCCGTGGTGCCGACCAGCTCTTAAAGGGGGAAGGGACGAGTTGGTCTGCTGCCACGCCCTGCACACTGCAGCCTTGCAAAGAGGCCTCAACACTACTGCTCAGCCCCAGGGAGTCATGGCAACGCCAGAGAAGGCCCGTCAGCGTGCCCTGCGCTTCTCAGAGGGTGATCTGGACACAATGGTCACAGCTCTGGAGGTGAGGCGCAAGATCTTGTTTCCAGAGAGTGGGAGGAATCCAACCCACCACGACTACACCAAAGCCTGGAAGCAGATCGCCCAGAGGGTGACGTTCACCGGCGAGGCCCCCAGGACCCACAAACAATGCCGTAAGAAATACAACGATCTGACCAGGATTGTGAGGGTGAGTAGCCTTTCCAGTCTCCTCCTCATTCTTGCATGTACACCTGACATGATGGGCAAAGGGACCTGAAAGTCCTTTTGGCCAGCCCTCAGCCAGCAGCATTGGGACAGTCATGAGCATCAAATGGCCATTCGGCACTCTACACTTTGGCCAAGCTATTCCACCATGGGAGGCAGTGGACAGTACATCAGGGCTTCACTCTGTCCAAGCTATTCCACCATGGGAGGCAGTGCACACTACATCAGGGCTTCACTGCGCACTTACAGCCCGTCCTTTCTCTTGCAGGCTAAAGTAGCGTTTAATCGCCAGGCCCGTGCCAGGGGTGGCCGCGCCAAGCTGCAGAAGCTCACTCGGCTGGAGGAGCGCGTGTGTGTGCTCATGGGAGCCCGTGTGATTGTCCCCACAGCGTGCGGTGTATCCGACCCTCCACTGCCCGGCAATGGTAAGGACCTCGCCTTTTGGCCCTCTCGCGTCGCACTGGCCCATCCGAGCTACCTCCTTTGCCACTGTCCCACCAATGCGCTGAATCCCACCAGTCCTAACTCCCTCGCTGACGCCGTCTCCTCACTCTGAAGCTACTCTTGTGCATTCCTGCTTTCAGCTGGTGACGACCAGGACCCTGAGGCTGCCAGTGACAGCACCTCCAACCAGGAGGAGGAGGAGGAGCAAGCCGGACCTTCGGGGGAACAGTCACGTCCCGCAGGAGAGGAGGAAATGCTTGACACCTCCTCACTGGACGAGTGCCTGGAGGAACTGTCGCAGGGCAATGCAGCTTCTGGGACCAGTGGCGTCCAGCCACCCAGCAGCCGTGCGCGTGGCCCGCGGCCTTCCCCCCAAAGGGGGGAAGGATCAGAGGGGAGTGCTGCTGCTCGGCACACTCGCCGTCACCAACGCGGCAAGGGTCCCCTAGTTCGGCCCCCTCCTCCCCAGCGGGAGAGTCGCGACTCCAGTCCGGACACCTTCACTTCGGAGGAGGTGCGGAAGCTCGATCAGATGGCCGACGACTCGGACCGGCGCCACACGGAGCTCATGAGCGTGGTGGGGCACATGCCTGAGGCCATCGAGTCGCTGGCGACCAGTGTGCGCGAGTTCGGGGCAGCAACTGCCGCGACTGGCCGCATGCTAACTGATGCCGTCAAGACCCTGGCGGATGTGATGCGCGCGCACACCAGGACCACAGGGCCACTCACTGCTGCCACACGCGCTGTCTCAGGCAGGCATCGCCAGGGCAGGCGCCGCGCTGGACCATCCCAGCAAGCCGGCCGTCGGCTGATTGCTGCGGATCCTGCAGTGCGGGCCCGGCCGAGTGCCACCGCGCCACAGCACCAGCCAGCGCATCCCAGACGCCAGCTGGCCCACATTGCGCCATCTGTCGCCGCCATTCCCCCTCTGGGGCGTCGACGGCAAGCGGCTGCAGCTGATGGTGGCCAGGCTCAGGTGCGCCACTCAGCAGACGGCCCCTCGAGGCCCAAACGCCGTGTAGGCTGCCCCCCAGCGGCATCTGGCGGAAGGGCATCTGAGCCTCAGGCGCCTTCCCCCAGCCTCGCAGCAGCCACTGGGCAGAGCTTGCGAAGGAGCAGCAGGCAGGGCAGGGGAGGCAAAATGCTGGCCAAGGTCTCGCCCTCGCGGGCCACCCAGTAGAGGGTGTGGCCAGCTTTCCTTTAATAAGGCGGTGGCCATCTTTATTTTGCCCATGGTTGTGCTTTTGGAGGGCTTTTTTTTGCGTTAGGCCGACGTTGAGGCCCGGTTTCAATAAAGGTGGAGTGGCTCCTCCCCAGTTTGTGGGAGTGAGTCGTTTGTTGGGCTTTTTGTGGGGCCCGTTTATTGTTTTTGGGGATTCATGTGGGAAGGGCTTTTCATTTTTGTGTAATAAAAAATTATCTTTATTCATGCAGTCTCCATGGTTGTTCTTCTTAGTGTTTGTTGGCTTCGCCGGCTGAGGGCTTGCGGAGCGGCTGCATTCATCTTCCCTCATGGCCCCTGGCCATTCCCTGACAGGGGGCTTAGAAGTACCGTGTAATAAGGTGGCGTCGTGCGGCCCTTGGCCCTGGTCGCTCCCTCCTGGGAACGTACTCCTGCTCCTCCTCCTCCTCCTCCTCCTCCTCCTCATGCTCCTCCTGCTCCTCCTCCTGAGGTGCTGGTCCAACGTCAGGTGGCAGTGCCTGAGTCCTGCGGATAGCCAGGTTGTGTAGCATGCAGCAAACCACCACAAATTGGGAGACCCGGTCCGGCGAATACTGGAGAGCTCCTCCGGAGCGATCAAGGCAGCGGAACCGCTGCTTGAGGACCCCAATAGTTAGCTCGATGATGTTGCGGGTGGTTTGATGGCTCTCGTTGTAGGCCTCTTCAGCAGCGGTCCTGGGCGCGCGGAGCGGGGTCATGAGCCAGGTGCACAAAGGATAGCCTTTGTCCCCGAGTAGCCATCCTCTTGGGGGAGGCTGTGCCTGGAACATGTCATGCACAGTACTCTGCCGCAGGATAAAGGCATCGTGGCTGCTGCCTGGGAAGCTGGCATTGACTGCCATGATGCGCTGCTTGTGGTCACAGACCAGCTGCACATTCAGAGAATGGTAGCCCTTCCTGTTGCGATACTGCTCGCCATGCTCCAGAGGGGCCCGCAAAGCCACATGCGTACAGTCAATGGCGCCCTGCACCAAGGGGAATTCCCCGAGTCTGGAAAATCCCAATGCGCGCTGATGCTGGCTCTCCAGGGCCATGGGGAAGGAGATGAATTGGCTTCTCCTTCTGAACAGTGCTTCGGTCACCTGGCGGATGCAGCGATGTGCGCCGTACTGGGAGATGTTTGCTATGTCCCCAGCAGCGTATTGGAAGGAGCCGGTGGCATAGAAGTTCAATGCCACTGTCACCTTCACTTCCACCGACAGAGACGTCCTGCACCTGAGCTTTGGCCGCAGATCTCGGCGAAGCAGGTGGCAGATCTCTGCAATCACCCCCTTTCGGAATCGGAGCCTTTTAACACATCGCGCGGCACTCATGTTTAGGTAGGAGCGCTGCTGGCGGTATAGCCTGACTGGGTAAGGCCTACGTGGCCGACGCCTGTAGCCCCCTCTGCCTCTAGCCAGGGCTGCCCCTCTCACAATGCGTCTGCGAGCCCTACGGACATGGAGCTGCAGCTCCGCGTTGGCACCCCATGCAACCCCCATCAAATCCTGGCAAACACTCTAATTTCCAAATGGCCACTTGCAGCGCTGTTGCCTGAGTCCAAAAATACCTGGCTCTTGCTGCTTGAAACCAGTTAGCTATCCTCCTTGTTGTGTCTCCAGAAATGCGTTGCACAAGACTGTTTTCTGAAAAAAGGATGGCCTTTATACTGGAGAGGACGTTCCCTTTAATTAGCGCCCCCCGGGGCCCGCGCTGGTTGTGTTGCGTTCCTTTTTCCAAACGCTCCGGCCGCCCGCCGCACAATGGGGCGGTCCGACTGAAGTTTGCAATCGGGGCGGCCAAAGGGTGTTGCACGAGGATGTGATGTCATTTTCTGCGCGCGCATCCGGGCGGGCGCTAAACTTTGCGCCGGCGCTAACGGGCAACTTAATTTGGGGCGGAGCGCAAACTGCGCTGCGCCCGGGCGCTACACGCATAGCGCCCGGAAATCACTTCTCTTAAGGCGCTAACTGCTGGCGCAAGCTACTGAAAATCTAGCCCAAGGTGTCTTGTTTATAAATACAGGGGACACGGTATCGTGTTTTTAAATACAGGGGGCACGGTGTCGTGTTTATAAATACAGGGGACACGGTGTCGTGTTTATAAATACAGGGGACACGGTGTCGTGTTTATCAATACAGGGGACACGGTGTCTTGTTTATAAATACAGGGGACACGGTGTTGTGTTTATCAATACAGGGGACACGGTGTCGTGTTTACAAATACAGGGGACACGGTGTCATGTTTATCAATACAGGGGACACGGTGTCATGTTTTTAAATACAGGGGACACGGTGTCGTGTTTATAAATACAGGGGACACGGTGTCATGTTCATAAATACAGGGGACACGGTGTCGTGTTTATAAATACAGGGGACACGGTGTCCTGTTTATAAATACAGGGGACACGGTGTCATGTTTTTAAATACAGAGGACACGGTGTCATGTTTATAAATACAGGGGACATGGTGTCTTGTTTATAAATACAGGGGACACGGTGTTGTGTTTATCAATACAGGGGACACGGTGTCGTGTTGACAAATACAGTGGACCCGATATATTTACAAATACAGCGGACACAGTCTTGTGTTTATAAATACAGGGGACACGGTGTCGTGTTTATAAATACAGTGACACGGTGTCGTGTTTATCGATACAGGGGACACGGTGTTGCATTTATAAATACAGGGGACACGGTGTCGTGTTTATAAATACAGGGGACACGGTGTCGTGTTTATAAATACAGGGGACACGGTGTCGTTTTATAAATACAGGGGACACGGTGTCATGTTCATAAATACAGGGGACATGGTGTCGTGTTTATAAATACAGGGGACACGGTGTCCTGTTTATAAATACAGGGGACACGGTGTCATGGTTATAAATACAGGGGACACGGTGTCGTGTTTATAAATAAAGGGGACACGGTATCATGTTTAAAAATACAGGGGACACGGTATCGTGTTTATAAATACGGGGACACGGTATCATGTTTATAAATACAGGGGACACGGAGTCGTGTTTATAAATACAGGGGACACGGTGTCGTGTTTATAAATAGAGGGATCACGGTGTCCTATTTATAAGAACAGGGGACACGGTGTCGTGTTTATAAATACGGGGACACGGTATCATGTTTATAAAAACAGGGGACACGGAGTCGTGTTTTTAAATACAGGGGACACGGTGTCGTGTTTATAAATATAGGGGACACGGTGTCGTGTTTATAAATACAGGGGACACGGTGTCATGTTTATAAATATAGGGGACACGGTGTCGTGCTTATAAATGCAGGGGACACGGTGTCGTGTTTATAAATACAGGGGACACGGTGTCGTGGTTATTAATACAGGGGACACGGTGTCGTGTTTATAAATACGGGGACACGGTCATGTTTTTATAAATACAGGGGACACGGTGTCGTGTTTATGAATACAGGGGACACTGTGTCTTTTTTATAAATACAGGGGACACGGTGTCATGTTTATAAATACAGGGGACACGGTGTCTTGTTTATAAATACAGGGGACACGGTATCGTGTTTATAAATACAGGGGGCACGGGGTCGTGTTTATAAATAAAGGGGACACGGTGTCGTGTTTATAAATACAGGGGACACGGTGTCGTGTTTATAAATACAGGGGATACGGTGTCGTGTTTATAAATACAGGGGACACGGTGTCCTGTTTATAAATACAGGGGACAGGGTGTCGTGTTTATAAATACAGGGGACACGTTGTCGTGTTTATAAATACAGGGGACACGGTGTCGTGTTTATAAAAACAGAGGACACGGTGTTGTGTTTATAAATACAGGGGACACGGTGTCGTGTTTATAAATACAGGGGACACGGTGTCGTGTTTATAAATACAGGGGACACGGTGTCGTGTTTATAAATACAGGGGACACGGTGTCGTGTTTATAAATACAGGGGACACGGTGTCGTGTTTATAAATACAGGGGACACGGTGTTATGTTTATAAATACAGGGGACACGGTGACGTGTTTATAAATACGGGGACATGGTACCGTGTTTATAAATACAGGGGACATGGTGTCGTGTTTATAAATACAGGGGACACGGGACTTGTTTATAAATACAGGGGACACAGTGTTGTGTTTATCAATACAGGGGACACGGTGTCGTGTTTACAAATACAGTGGACCCGATATATATACAAATACAGGGGACACAGTGTTGTGTTTATAAATACAGGGGACACGGTGTCGTGTTTATAAATACAGGGGACACGGTGTCGTGTTTATCAATACAGGGGACACGGTGTTGTGTTTATAAATACAGGGGACACGGTGTTGTGTTTATAAATACAGGGGACACGGTGTCGTGTTTATAAATACAGGGGACACGGTGTCGTGTTTATAAATACAGGGGACACGGTGTCATTTTATAAATACAGGGGACACGGTGTCATGTTCATAAATACAGGGGACACGGTGTCGTGTTTAGAAATACAGGGGACACGGTGTCCTGTTTATAAATACAGGGGACACGGTGTCATGTTTATAAATACAGGGGACACGGTGTTGTGTTTATAAATAAAGGGGACACGGTATCATGTTTAAAAATACAGGGGACACGGTATCGTGTTTATAAATACGGGGACACGGTATCATGTTTATAAATACAGGGGACACGGAGTCGTGTTTATAAATACAGGGGACACGGTGTCGTGTTAATAAATATAGGGGACACGGTGTCCTATTTATAAGAACAGGGGACACGGTGTCGTGTTTATAATTACGGGGACACGGTATCGTGTTTATAAATACAGGGGACACGGAGTCGTGTTTTTAAATACAGGGGACACGGTGTCGTGTTTATAAATATAGGGGACACGGTGTCGTGTTTATAAATACAGGGGACACGGTGTCCTATTTATAAGTACAGGGGACACGGTGTCGTGTTTATAAATACAGGGGACACGGTGTCATGTTTATAAATATAGGGGACACGGTGTCCTATTTATAAGTACAGGGGTGATATACCTATCAATTCCTCCAATAAAAGGCGAAGAGTTACGAAGGTGACTAAAGGTTTTTATTGACTAAATAACAGAGCCCACTCTCGTGGGTGATCCGATCCAAGCAGGAGGAATACCAGTCAGTCGCTCACCTTTATACCTGGCCTGGTGGGTGGAGCCAAGGCGGAGTCGGCGGTGGTCATCCCAGGTATAGCAGTGTGGCAAGAGGCGACCTCGTACCGTGATACAATAGTGGTCAGTGATACAGTTATAACGAACAGTGGTGAACAGTGCTAACTACTAACAGTGATACGATAGTGAACGTGGTTTACCACATTCACCCCTTGTTTAGAATTAAGTCCGGCGGGGTGAAGTGTACTACCAATTCTGGTAGGTCAGTCTGTCCGGAGGCTTCGTAAGCCTCTCCGATCGCCGCAGCGGTGGTGTTGCCTTATCCGGTGCTGGTGCCTTATCCGGTGTTGATGCTGGTGTTTGCGTGGTCGGCGAGGGCTCGTGGGGTTCCGGCATGCCGTCTACCTGGGCTGGGGTTGGGGGGGGTGGTGGCGGTGTTTCCGGATCGGCTGAGGGTGCGAGGTCTCGTAGGGAGACAGTGTCCTCCCGCCCGTCTGGGTACGCCACGTAGGCGTACTGGGGGTTGGCGTGCAGGAGGTTCACCCTCTCGACCAGGGGGTCCGTTTTATGGGCCCTCACGTGTTTCCGCAGCCAGACCGGCCCCGGGGCGGTCAGCCAGGTTGGTAGAGTGGTTCCCGTAGTCGACTTCCTGGGGAAAACGAACATTCGTTCATGGGGGGTGGTGTTAGTGGCCGTGCAAAGTAATGACCGGATGGAGTGCAGCGCTGTCGGGAGGACTTCTTGCCAGCGGGAGGTTGGGAGGCCCTTAGACTTTAAGGCTAAGAGGACGGCCTTCCATACCGTCGCGTTCTCTCTTTCCACCTGACCGTTACCTCTGGGGTTGTAGCTGGTGGTCCTGCTTGCTGCAATACCTCTCTCTAGGAGGAATTGCCGGAGTTCCTCGCTCATGAAGGAGGAACCCCGGTCACTGTGTATATAGTTCGGGAACCCGAACAAGGCGAAGAGGGCATTCAGGCACTTGATGACCGTGCTACTGGTCATGTCGGGGCAGGGGAAGGCAAAGGGGAAACGGGAGTACTCATCAACGATGTTGAGGAAGTACACATTACGGTCAGAGGACGGGAGGGGCCCCTTAAAGTCGATGCTCAGGCGCTCGAAGGGGCGGGTGGCCTTGATCAGGCTTGCTCGGTCCGGCCTATAGAAGTGCGGTTTGCACTCCGCACAGGTCTGGCAGTTCCTGGTCATGGTCCTGACCTCCTCGATGGAGTAGGTCAGGTTGCGGGCCTTAATGAAATGGTAGAGTCTGGTGACTCCGGGGTGGCAGAGCTGGTCGTGGAGGGTCTGAAGCCTATCGATATGCGCGCTGGCGCATGTCATTCGTGAAAGGGCATCAGGGGATTCGTTCAGCTTGCCTGGCCGGTACAAGATCTCATAATCGTAGGTGGAGAGCTCGATTCTCCATCTCAAAATCTTGTCATTCTTGATTTTGCCCTTCAGCTTGTTATTAAACATGAAAGCCACCGAACGCTGGTCGGTGAGGAGGGTAAATCGTTTGCCTGCCAGGTAGTGCCTCCAGCGCCGTACTGCCTCCACGATCGCCTGGGCCTCTTTCTCGACCGACGAATGTCGGATCTCGGGGCCCTGTAGGGTCCTTGAGAAGAAGGCCACTGGCCTCCCCTCCTGGTTTAGGGTGGCGGCTAAGGCGAAGTCGGATGCGTCGCTCTCCACCTGGAAGGGGATGGACTCGTCCACTGCGTGCATCGTGGCCTTGGCTATGTCTCCCTTAATGAGGGAGAAGGCCGCGCACGCCTCCTCCGTGAGGGGGAAGGAAGTGGCTTTCAGGAGGGGTCTGGCTTTGTCCGCGTAATTGGGTACCCATTGGGCATAGTAGGCGAAAAGCCCCAGGGTTCTCCTAAGTGCTTTAGGGCAGTGGGGGAGGGGTAGCTCCATGAGGGGGCGCATTCTTTCTGGGTCGGGGCCGATGATTCCGTTCTCCACTACGCAGCCGAGGATGGCAAGGCGTGTGGTGTTAAACACGCATTTCTCCTTATTGTAGGTGAGGTTCAGCCGTTGGGCCGTACGGAGGAATTTCTCCAGATTCGCGTCATGTTCCTGCCGGTCGCGGCCGCAGATAGTGACGTTATCTAGGTAGGGGAATGTAGCCTGCAGTTCGTTCTGGTCAACCATCTGGTCCATCTCCCTTTGGAAGACCGAGACCCCATTAGTGACACCGAAGGGGACCCTAAGGAAGTGGTATAGGCGCCCATTCGCCTCGAAGGCGGTATACTGGCGGTCCTCAGGGTGGATAGGGAGTTGGTGGTAGGCCGACTTCAGGTCGATGGTCGAGAATACTTTATACTGTGCAATCTGATTGACCATGTCAGATATGCGGGGGAGGGGGTATGCGTCCAGCTGGGTATATCTGTTTATGGTCTGGCTGTAGTCGATGACCAGGCGGTTTTTATCGCCGGTCTTTACGACTACGACCTGGGCACGCCAGGGGCTGCTGCTCCCCTCGATAATGCCCTCTTTCAGGAGGCGCCGCACCTCAGAGCTAATGAAGGCTCTGTCCCCGGCGCTATACCGCCTGCTCTTGGTAGCGACGGGTTTGCAGTCAGGGGTAAGGTTAGCAAACAGAGAGGGTGGCGGGACCTTGAGGGTGGAGAGGCTGCAGGTGTTACGCGGTGGGCGGTTTAACGTTTGCTGGTTGTTGACTGTGAGTGGGGGGAGGGGTCCACCGTATGCTAGGGTTACGCTTTGGAGGTGGGATTGGAAGTCCAGCCCTAGTAGGACGGCAGCGCAGAGATGGGGGAGGACGAGGAGTTTAAAGTTTTTATACTCCGTGCCCTTAACCGACAGGGTCACGACACAGTAGCCGCTGATGTCCGTGGCGTGGGACCTCGATGCCATCGAGATTCTGCTGCGCGTTGGTAGGACAGAGAGGGAGTAGTGGCTCACCGTGTCTGGGTGGATGAAGCTCTCCGTGCTTCCGCTGTCGAACAGGCAGGTCGTGGCGTGGCCGTTCACTTTGATGTCCATCATTGACTTGGACAGATGGTGCGGGCGGGCTTGGTCCAGGGTGACGGAAGCTAGTGTGTAGCTGAGCGAGTCGTTGTCATCTGCGGGCGAGGCGGTCGGGCGTGGTGAGTAAAATGGCGTCTCCCACGAGGTAGGGCAAAATGACGGAGAAGATGGCTGCCCCCGTAGCTCACATGAGGCACTATTGGGGTCGGTTGCCTTAATCAAAGATGGCCGCCCCCATGACTCATGTGTGGGGATGCTGGCCTCAGTTGCCCTAAACAAAGATGGCCACCCCCATGACTCATGTGTGGGGATGCTGGCCTCAGTTGCCCTAAACGAAGATGGCCGCCCCCATAGTTCGCATGCGGCACTGCTGGCCTCTGAGGATCCGCTCCTGCAGGCCTTGGAGAAGTGGCCTTTCTTCAGGCAGGTTCTGCATGTGGAGTTCTTGGCTGGGCAGCGCGACCTCGGGTGCTTCTCCTGGCCACAAAAAAAACAGCCGGCGGCCCGATCGCGGATGCCCGATGTCGGGGCCGGTGCCGGGGGTGGCGGGGCCGGTCGGGTCCGGGACGCCGACGCAGAGGTAGGTCCCGGGGGCGGCGCTGGGAAGGGTGCTGTGGTAGGGGTCGGGCCCGAGTCCCAGGGTCGCGAGCAGTACCTGGTGAATGCTTCCTGATCTTGGTGGGCCACTTCCAGGGAGATAGCGAGGGCTTCAGCTTTTTCCATGCTGAGGTCTTTAGCTTCCAGCAGTCTTTGCCGTGAGTACTCGGACCGTAGGCCTTTCAGGAATGCGTCGCGGATATTATCTTCAGTATTTTCGGCTGCCGACACCGATTTAAAGTCACAGTTCCTGGCGAGTGCATATAGCGCCTGTGAGAATTCGGCTACTGATTCTCCTGGCTGTTGCGGCCGTGATCTTAGGAGGTGCCTAGCGTACATGTAGTTTACCGGGGTCCGGTACTTCTGTTTCAGCAGGTTGATGGCGGTCTCGTAGGTAGTCATGTCCTCGATGAGAGTGTATACTCTCGGGCTCAGTTGCGCCTGCAGGACACTTAGTTTGGATGCCTGAGGGACGCTGGATTCTCTCAGGTATGATTCGAAGCAGACCAGCCAGTGTTTAAAGTCTGCGGCTGAGTTTGCTGCTCGTGGGTTCAGGTCCAGGTACGGCGGTCTGAGGGCTCGCAGCCAAGCTGGCTGGTGTGGCTGTGCTCCTGGGAGCTGCGCTGGTGGCTCCTCCGCCGGTTGTGACTCGTTGTCGGACATCATTAAATTTAGTCAATAAAATTGATATACCTATCAATTCCTCCAATAAAAGGCGAAGAGTTACGAAGGTGACTAAAGGTTTTTATTGACTAAATAACAGAGCCCACTCTCGTGGGTGATCCGATCCAAGCAGGAGGAATACCAGTCAGTCGCTCACCTTTATACCTGGCCTGGTGGGTGGAGCCAAGGCGGAGTCGGCGGTGGTCATCCCAGGTATAGCAGTGTGGCAAGAGGCGACCTCGTACCGTGATACAATAGTGGTCAGTGATACAGTTATAACGAACAGTGGTGAACAGTGCTAACTACTAACAGTGATACGATAGTGAACGTGGTTTACCACAAGGGGACACGGTGTCTTGTTTATAAATACAGGGGACACTGTGTCGTGTTTATAAATACAGGGGACACGGTGTCGTGTTTATAAATACAGGGGACACTGTGTCGTGTTTATAAATACAGGGACACGGTGTCGTGTTTATAATTACAGGGGACACGGTGTCGTGTTTATAAATACAGGGGATAATGTGTGGTGTTTATAAATACAGGGGACACGGTGTCATGTTTATAAATACAGGGGACACGGTGTCGTGTTTATAAATACGGGGAGACGGTGTCGTGTTTATAAATACAGGGGACACGGTGTCGTGTTTATAAATACAGGGGACACGGTGTCGTGTTTATAAATACAGGGGACACGGTGTCGTGTTTATAAATACAGGGGACACGGTGTCTTGTTTATAAATACAGTGGACACGGTGTCGTGTTTATAAATACAGGGGACACGGTGTCGTGTTTATAAATACAGGGGACACGGTGTCGTGTTTATAAATACAGGGGACACTGTGTCGTGTTTATAAATACAGGGGACACGGTGTCGTGTTTATAAATACAGGGGACACGGTGTCATGTTTATAAATACAGGGGACACGGTGTCTTGTTTATAAATACAGGGGACAGGGTGTCATGTTTATAAATACAGGGGACACAGTGTTGTGTTTATCAATACAGGGGACACGGTGTCGTGTTTACAAATACAGTGGACCCGATATATATACAAATACAGGGGACACAGTGTTGTGTTTATAAATACAGGGGACACGGTGTCGTGTTTATAAATACAGGGGACACGGTGTCGTTTTATAAATACAGGGGACACGGTGTCATGTTCATAAATACAGGGGACACGGTGTCGTGTTTATAAATACAGGGGACACGGTGTCCTGTTTATAAATACAGGGGACACGGTGTCATGTTTATAAATACAGGGGACACGGTGTCGTGTTTATAAATAAAGGGGACACAGTATCATGTTTAAAAATACAGGGGACACGGTATCGTGTTTATAAATACGGGGACATGGTATCATGTTTTTAAATACAGGGGACACGGAGTCGTGTTTATAAATACAGGGGACACGGTGTCGTGTTTATAAATATAGGGATCACGGTGTCCTATTTATAAGAACAGGGGACACGGTGTCGTGTTTATAAATACGGGGACACGGTATCATGTTTATAAAAACAGGGGACACGGAGTCTTGTTTTTAAATACAGGGGACACGGTGTCGTGTTTATAAATATAGGGGACACGGTGTCGTGTTTATAAATACAGGGGACACGGTGTCATGTTTATAAATATAGGGATCACGGTGTCCTATTTATAAGAACAGGGGACACGGTGTCGTGTTTATAAATACGGGGACACGGTATCATGTTTATAAAAACAGGGGACACGGAGTCGTGTTTTTAAATACAGGGGACAAGGTGTCGTGTTTATAAATATAGGGGACACGGTGTCGTGTTTATAAATACGGGGACATGGTCATGTGTTTATAAATACAGGGGACACGGTGTCGTGTTTTTGAATATAGGGGACACTGTGTCTTTTTTATAAATACAGGGGACACGGTGTCCTATTTATAAGTACAGGGGACACGGTGTCGTGTTTATGAATACAGGGGACACGGTGTCTTTTTTATAAATACAGGGGACACGGTGTCATGTTTATAAATACAGGGGACATGGTGTCTTGTTTATAAATGCAGGGGACACGGTGTCATGTTTATTAATACAGGGGACACGGTGTCGTGTTTAGAAATACGGGGACACGGTCATGTTTTTATAAATACAGGGCACACGGTGTCGTGTTTATGAATACAGGGGACACTGTGTCTTTTTTATAAATACAGGGGACACGGTGTCATGTTTATAAATACAGGGGACACGGTGTCTTGTTTATAAATACAGGGGACACGGTATCGTGTTTATAAATACAGGGGGCACGGGGTCGTGTTTATAAATAAAGGGGACACGGTGTCGTGTTTATAAATACAGGGGACACGGTGTCGTGTTTATAAATACAGGGGATACGGTGTCGTGTTTATAAATACAGGGGACACGGTGTCCTGTTTATAAATACAGGGGACAGGGTGTCGTGTTTATAAATACAGGGGACACGTTGTCGTGTTTATAAATACAGGGGACACGGTGTCGTGTTTATAAAAACAGAGGACACGGTGTTGTGTTTATAAATACAGGGGACACGGTGTCGTGTTTATAAATACAGGGGACACGGTGTCGTGTTTATAAATACAGGGGACACGGTGTCGTGTTTATAAATACAGGGGACACGGTGTCGTGTTTATAAATACGGGGGACACGGTGTCGTGTTTATAAATACAGGGGACACGGTGTTATGTTTATAAATACAGGGGACACGGTGTCGTGTTTATAAATACGGGGACATGGTATCGTGTTTATAAATACAGGGGACATGGTGTCGTTTTTATAAATACAGGGGACACGGGACTTGTTTATAAATACAGGGGACACAGTGTTGTGTTTATCAATACAGGGGACACGGTGTCGTGTTTACAAATACAGTGGACCCGATATATATACAAATACAGGGGACACAGTGTTGTGTTTATAAATACAGGGGACACGGTGTCGTGTTTATCAATACAGGGGATACGGTGTCGTGTTTATAAATACAGGGGACACGGTGTCGTGTTTATCAATACAGGGGACACGGTGTTGTGTTTATAAATACAGGGGACACGGTGTTGTGTTTATAAATACAGGGGACACGGTGTCGCGTTTATAAATACAGGGGACACGGTGTCGTGTTTATAAATACAGGGGACACGGTGTCGTTTTATAAATACAGGGGACACGGTGTCATGTTCATAAATACAGGGGACACGGTGTTGTGTTTAGAAATACAGGGGACACGGTGTCCTGTTTATAAATACAGGGGACACGGTGTCATGTTTATAAATACAGGGGACACGGTGTTGTGTTTATAAATAAAGGGGACACGGTATCATGTTTAAAAATACAGGGGACACGGTATCGTGTTTATAAATACGGGGACACGGTATCATGTTTATAAATACAGGGGACACGGAGTCGTGTTTATAAATACAGGGGACACGGTGTCGTGTTAATAAATATAGGGGACACGGTGTCCTATTTATAAGAACAGGGGACACGGTGTCATGTTTATAATTACGGGGACACGGTATCGTGTTTACAAATACAGGGGACACGGAGTCGTGTTTTTAAATACAGGGGACACGGTGTCGTGTTTATAAATATAGGGGACACGGTGTCGTGTTTATAAATACAGGGGACACGGTGTCCTATTTATAAGTACAGGGGACACGGTGTCGTGTTTATAAATACAGGGGACACGGTGTCATGTTTATAAATATAGGGGACACGGTGTCCTATTTATAAGTACAGGGGACACGGTGTCTTGTTTATAAATACAGGGGACACTGTGTCGTGTTTATAAATACAGGGGACACGGTGTCGTGTTTATAAATACAGGGGACACTGTGTCGTGTTTATAAATACAGGGACACGGTGTCGTGTTTATAATTACAGGGGACACGGTGTCGTGTTTATAAATACAGGGGATAATGTGTGGTGTTTATAAATACAGGGGACACGGTGTCATGTTTATAAATACAGGGGACACGGTGTCGTGTTTATAAATACGGGGAGACGGTGTCGTGTTTATAAATACAGGGGACACGGTGTCGTGTTTATAAATACAGGGGACACGGTGTCGTGTTTATAAATACGGGGAGACGGTGTCGTGTTTATAAATACAGGGGACACGGTGTCGTGTTTATAAATACAGGGGACACGGTGTCCTATTTATAAGTACAGGGGACACGGTGTCGTGTTTATAAATACAGGGGACACGGTGTCATGTTTATAAATATAGGGGACACGGTGTCGTGCTTATAAATGCAGGGGACACGGTGTTGTGTTTATAAATACAGGGGACACGGTGTCGTGGTTATTAATACGGGGACACGGTGTCGTGTTTATAAATACGGGGACACGGTCATGTGTTTATAAATACAGGGGGCACGGTGTCGTGTTTATGAATACAGGGGACACGGTGTCTTTTTTATAAATACAGGGGACACGGTGTCATGTTTATAAATACAGGGGACACGGTGTCTTGTTTAAAAATACAGGGGACACGGTATCGTGTTTACAAATACAGGGGGCACGGTGTCGTGTTTATAAATACAGGGGACACGGTGTCGTGTTTATAAATACAGGGGACACGGTGTCGTGTTTATAAATACAGGGGACACGGTGTTGTGTTTATCAATACAGGGGACACGGTGTCGTGTTTTTAAATACAGGGGACACGATGACGTGTTTATAAAAACAGGGGACACGGTGTCATGTTTATAAATACAGGGGACACGGTGTCCTGTTTATAAATACAGGGGACACGGTGTCGTGTTTATAAATAAAGGGGACACGGTATCATGTTTAAAAATACAGGGGACACGGTATCGTGTTTATAAATACGGGGACACGGTATCATGTTTATAAATACAGGGGACACGTGGTCGTGTTTATAAATACAGGGGACACGGTGTCGTGTTTATAAATATAGGGATCACGGTGTCCTATTTATAAGAACAGGGGACACGGTGTCGTGTTCATAAATACAGGGGACACGGTATCGTGTTTGTAAATACAGGGGGCACGGTGTCGTGTTTATAAATACAGGGGACACGGTGTCGTGTTTATAAATACAGGGGACACGGTGTCGTGTTTATAAATACAGGGGACACGGTGTCTTGTTTATAAATACAGGGGACACGGTGTTGTGTTTATCAATACAGGGGACACAGTGTCGTGTTTACAAATACAGTGGACCCGATATATTTACAAATACAGGGGACACAGTGTCGTGTTTATAAATACAGGGGACACGGTGTCGTGTTTATAAATACAGGGGACACGGTGTCGTGTTTATCAATACAGGGGACACGGTGTTGTGTTTATAAATACAGGGGACACGGTGTTGTGTTTATAAATACAGGGGACACGGTGTTGTGTTTATAAATACAGGGGACACGGTGTTGTGTTTATAAATACAGGGGACACGGTGTCGTTTTATAAATACAGGGGACACGGTGTCATGTTCATAAATACATGGGACACGGTGTCGTGTTTATAAATACAGGGGACACGGTGTCCTGTTTATAAATACAGGGGACACGGTGTCATGTTTATAAAAACAGGGGACACGGTGTCATGTTTATAAATAAAGGGGACACGGTATCATGTTTAAAAATACAGGGGACACGGTATCGTGTTTATAAATACGGGGACACGGTATCATGTTTATAAATACAGGGGACACGGAGTCGTGTTTATAAATACAGGGGACACGGTGTCGTGTTTATAAATATAGGGGACACGGTGTCCTATTTATAAGTACAGGGGACACGGTGTCGTGTTTATAAATACAGGGGACACGGTGTCGTGTTTATAAATAAAGGGGACACGGTATCATGTTTAAAAATACAGGGGACACGGTATCGTGTTTATAAATACGGGGACACGGTATCATGTTTATAAATACAGGGGACACGGAGTCGTGTTTATAAATACAGGGGACACGGTGTCGTGTTTATAAATAGAGGGATCACGGTGTCCTATTTATAAGAACAGGGGACACGGTGTCGTGTTTATAAATACGGGGGACACTGTGTCATGTTTATAAAAACAGGGGACACGGAGTCGTGTTTTTAAATACAGGGGACACGGTGTCGTGTTTATAAATATAGGGGACACGGTGTCGTGTTTTTAAATACAGGGGACACGGTGTCGTGTTTATAAATATAGGGGACACGGTGTCGTGTTTATAAATACAGGGGACACGGTGTCATGTTTATAAATATAGGGGACACGGTGTCATGCTTATAAATGCGGGGGACACGGTGTCATGTTTATAAATACAGGGGACACGGTGTCGTGGTTATTAATACAGGGGACACGGTGTCGTGTTTATAAATACGGGGACACGGTGTCGTGTTTATAAATACAGGGGACACGGTGTCGTGTTTATAAATACAGGGGACACGGTGTCGTGTTTTTGAATACAGGGGACACGGTGTCGTGTTTTTGAATACAGGGGACACTGTGTCTTTTTTATAAATACAGGGGACACGGTGTCCTATTTATAAGTACAGGGGACACGGTGTCGTGTTTATGAATACAGGGGACACGGTGTCATGTTTATAAATACAGGGGACATGGTGTCTTGTTTATAAATACAGGGGACACGGTGTCATGTTTATTAATACAGGGGACACGGTGTCGTGTTTAGAAATACGGGGACACGGTCATGTTTTTATAAATACAGGGGACACGGTGTCGTGTTTATGAATACAGGGGACACGGTATCGTGTTTATAAATACAGGGGACACGGTGTCTTGTTTATAAATACAGGGGACACGGTATCGTGTTTATAAATACAGGGGGCACGGGGTCGTGTTTATAAATAAAGGGGACACGGTGTCGTGTTTATAAATACAGGGGACACGGTGTCGTGTTTATAAATACAGGGGATACGGTGTCGTGTTTATAAATACAGGGGACACGGTGTCCTGTTTATAAATACAGGGGACAGGGTGTCGTGTTTATAAATACAGGGGACACGTTGTCGTGTTTATAAATACAGGGGACACGGTGTCGTGTTTATAAAAACAGAGGACACGGTGTTGTGTTTATAAATACAGGGGACACGGTGTCGTGTTTATAAATACAGGGGACACGGTGTCGTGTTTATAAATACAGGGGACACGGTGTCGTGTTTATTAATACAGGGGACACGGTGTCGTGTTTATAAATACGGGGGACACGGTGTCGTGTTTATAAATACAGGGGACACGGTGTTATGTTTATAAATACAGGGGACACGGTGTCGTGTTTATAAATACGGGGACATGGTATCGTGTTTATAAATACAGGGGACATGGTGTCGTGTTTATAAATACAGGGGACACGGGACTTGTTTATAAATACAGGGGACACAGTGTTGTGTTTATCAATACAGGGGACACGGTGTCGTGTTTACAAATACAGTGGACCCGATATATATACAAATACAGGGGACACAGTGTTGTGTTTATAAATACAGGGGACACGGTGTCGTGTTTATAAATACAGGGGACACGGTGTCGTGTTTATCAATACAGGGGACACGGTGCTTTGTTTATAAATACAGGGGACACGGTGTTGTGTTTATAAATACAGGGGACACGGTGTCGTGTTTATAAATACAGGGGACACGGTGTCGTGTTTATAAATACAGGGGACACGGTGTCGTTTTATAAATACAGGGGACACGGTGTCATGTTCATAAATACAGGGGACACGGTGTTGTGTTTAGAAATACAGGGGACACGGTGTCCTGTTTATAAATACAGGGGACTCGGTGTCATGTTTATAAATACAGGGGACACGGTGTTGTGTTTATAAATAAAGGGGACACGGTATCATGTTTAAAAATACAGGGGACACGGTATCGTGTTTATAAATACGGGGACACGGTATCATGTTTATAAATACAGGGGACACGGAGTCGTGTTTATAAATACAGGGGACACGGTGTCGTGTTAATAAATATAGGGGACACGGTGTCCTATTTATAAGAACAGGGGACACGGTGTCATGTTTATAATTACGGGGACACGGTATCATGTTTACAAATACAGGGGACACGGAGTCGTGTTTTTAAATACAGGGGACACGGTGTCGTGTTTATAAATATAGGGGACACGGTGTCGTGTTTATAAATACAGGGGACACGGTGTCCTATTTATAAGTACAGGGGACACGGTGTCGTGTTTATAAATACAGGGGACACGGTGTCATGTTTATAAATATAGGGGACACGGTGTCCTATTTATAAGTACAGGGGACACGGTGTCTTGTTTATAAATACAGGGGACACTGTGTCGTGTTTATAAATACAGGGGACACGGTGTCATGTTTATAAATACAGGGGACACTGTGTCGTGTTTATAAATACAGGGGACACGGTGTCATGTTTATAAATACAGGGGACACGGTGTTGTGTTTATAAATACAGGGGACACGGTGTCGTGTTTATAAATACAGGGGACACGGTGTCGTGTTTATAATTACAGGGGACACGGTGTCGTGTTTATAAATACAGGGGATAATGTGTGGTGTTTATAAATACAGGGGACACGGTGTCATGTTTATAAATACAGGGGACACGGTGTCGTGTTTATAAATACGGGGAGACGGTGTCGTGTTTATAAATACAGGGGACACGGTGTCGTGTTTATAAATACAGGGGACACGGTGTCGTGTTTATAAATACAGGGGACACGGTGTCGTGTTTATAAATACAGGGGACACGGTGTCGTGTTTATAAATACAGGGGACACGGTGTCTTGTTTATAAATACAGTGGACACTGCGTCGTGTTTATAAATACAGGGGACACGGTGTCGTGTTTATAAATACAGGGGACACGGTGTCGTGTTTATAAATACAGGGGACACGGTGTCGTGTTTATAAATACAGGGGACACGGTGTCTTGTTTATAAATACAGTGGACACGGTGTCGTGTTTATAAATACAGGGGACACGGTGTCGTGTTTATAAATACAGGGGACACTGTGTCTTTTTTATAAATACAGGGGACACGGTGTCCTATTTATAAGTACAGGGGACACGGTGTGGTGTTTATGAATACAGGGGACACGGTGTCTTTTTTATAAATACAGGGGACACGGTGTCATGTTTATAAATACAGGGGACATGGTGTCTTGTTTATAAATACAGGGGACACGGTGTCATGTTTATTAATACAGGGGACACGGTGTCGTGTTTAGAAATACGGGGACACGGTCATGTTTTTATAAATACAGGGGACACGGTGTCGTGTTTATGAATACAGGGGACACTGTGTCTTTTTTATAAATACAGGGGACACGGTGTCATGTTTATAAATACAGGGGACACGGTGTCTTGTTTATAAATACAGGGGACACGGTATCGTGTTTATAAATACAGGGGGCACGGGGTCGTGTTTATAAATAAAGGGGACACGGTGTCGTGTTTATAAATACAGGGGACACGGTGTCGTGTTTATAAATACAGGGGATACGGTGTCGTGTTTATAAATACAGGGGACACGGTGTCCTGTTTATAAATACAGGGGACAGGGTGTCGTGTTTATAAATACAGGGGACACGTTGTCGTGTTTATAAATACAGGGGACACGGTGCCGTGTTTATAAAAACAGAGGACACGGTGTTGTGTTTATAAATACAGGGGACACGGTGTCGTGTTTATAAATACAGGGGACACGGTGTCGTGTTTATAAATACAGGGGACACGGTGTCGTGTTTATAAATACAGGGGACACGGTGTCGTGTTTATAAATACGGGGGACACGGTGTCGTGTTTATAAATACAGGGGACACGGTGTCTTGTTTATAAATACAGTGGACACGGTGTCGTGTTTATAAATACAGGGGACACGGTGTCGTGTTTATAAATACAGGGGACACTGCGTCGTGTTTATAAATACAGGGGACACGGTGTCGTGTTTATAAATACAGGGGACACGGTGTCGTGTTTATAAATACAGGGGACACGGTGTCGTGTTTATAAATACAGGGGACACGGTGTCTTGTTTATAAATACAGTGGACACGGTGTCGTGTTTATAAATACAGGGGACACGGTGTCGTGTTTATAAATACAGGGGACACTGTGTCTTTTTTATAAATACAGGGGACACGGTGTCCTATTTATAAGTACAGGGGACACGGTGTCGTGTTTATGAATACAGGGGACACGGTGTCTTTTTTATAAATACAGGGGACACGGTGTCATGTTTATAAATACAGGGGACATGGTGTCTTGTTTATAAATACAGGGGACACGGTGTCATGTTTATTAATACAGGGGACACGGTGTCGTGTTTAGAAATACGGGGACACGGTCATGTTTTTATAAATACAGGGGACACGGTGTCGTGTTTATGAATACAGGGGACACTGTGTCTTTTTTATAAATACAGGGGACACGGTGTCATGTTTATAAATACAGGGGACACGGTGTCTTGTTTATAAATACAGGGGACACGGTATCGTGTTTATAAATACAGGGGGCACGGGGTCGTGTTTATAAATAAAGGGGACACGGTGTCGTGTTTATAAATACAGGGGACACGGTGTCGTGTTTATAAATACAGGGGATACGGTGTCGTGTTTATAAATACAGGGGACACGGTGTCCTGTTTATAAATACAGGGGACAGGGTGTCGTGTTTATAAATACAGGGGACACGTTGTCGTGTTTATAAATACAGGGGACACGGTGCCGTGTTTATAAAAACAGAGGACAAGGTGTTGTGTTTATAAATACAGGGGACACGGTGTCGTGTTTATAAATACAGGGGACACAGTGTCGTGTTTATAAATACAGGGGACACGGTGTCGTGTTTATAAATACAGGGGACACGGTGTCGTGTTTATAAATACGGGGGACACGGTGTCGTGTTTATAAATACAGGGGACACGGTGTTATGTTTATAAATACAGGGGACACGGTGTCGTGTTTATAAATACGGGGACATGGTATCGTGTTTATAAATACAGGGGACATGGTGTCGTGTTTATAAATACAGGGGACACGGGACTTGTTTATAAATACAGGGGACACAGTGTTGTGTTTATCAATACAGGGGACACGGTGTCGTGTTTACAAATACAGTGGACCCGATATATATACAAATACAGGGGACACAGTGTTGTGTTTATAAATACAGGGGACACGGTGTCGTGTTTATAAATACAGGGGACACGGTGTCGTGTTTATCAATACAGGGGACACGGTGTTGTGTTTATAAATACAGGGGACACGGAGTTGTGTTTATAAATACAGGGGACACGGTGTCGTGTTTATAAATACAGGGGACACGGTGTCGTGTTTATAAATACAGGGGACACGGTGTCGTTTTATAAATACAGGGGACACGGTGTCATGTTCATAAATACAGGGGACACGGTGTTGTGTTTAGAAATACAGGGGACACGGTGTCCTGTTTATAAATACAGGGGACACGGTGTCATGTTTATAAATACAGGGGACACGGTGTTGTGTTTATAAATAAAGGGGACACGGTATCATGTTTAAAAATACAGGGGACACGGTATCGTGTTTATAAATACGGGGACACGGTATCGTGTTTATAAATACAGGGGACACGGAGTCGTGTTTATAAATACAGGGGACACGGTGTCGTGTTAATAAATACAGGGGACACGGTGTCCTATTTATAAGTACAGGGGACACGGTGTCGTGTTTATAAATACAGGGGACACGGTGTCATGTTTATAAATATAGGGGACACGGTGTCCTATTTATAAGTACAGGGGACACGGTGTCTTGTTTATAAATACAGGGGACACTGTGTCGTGTTTATAAATACAGGGGACACGGTGTCGTGTTTATAAATACAGGGGACACTGTGTCGTGTTTATAAATACAGGGACACGGTGTCGTGTTTATAATTACAGGGGACACGGTGTCGTGTTTATAAATACAGGGGATAATGTGTGGTGTTTATAAATACAGGGGACACGGTGTCATGTTTATAAATACAGGGGACACGGTGTCGTGTTTATAAATACGGGGAGACGGTGTCGTGTTTATAAATACAGGGGACACGGTGTCGTGTTTATAAATACAGGGGACACGGTGTCGTGTTTATAAATACAGGGGACACGGTGTCGTGTTTATAAATACAGGGGACACGGTGTCTTGTTTATAAATACAGTGGACACGGTGTCGTGTTTATAAATACAGGGGACACGGTGTCGTGTTTATAAATACAGGGGACACGGTGTCGTGTTTATAAATACAGGGGACACTGCGTCGTGTTTATAAATACAGGGGACACGGTGTCGTGTTTATAAATACAGGGGACACGGTGTCGTGTTTATAAATACAGGGGACACGGTGTTGTGTTTATAAATACAGGGGACACGGTGTCGTGTTTATAAATACAGGGGACACGGTGTCGTGTTTATAAATACAGGGGACACGGTGTCGTGTTTATAAATACAGGGGACACGGTGTCGTGTTTATAAATACAGGGGACACGGTGTCGTGTTTATAAGTACAGGGGACACGGTGTCTTGTTTATAAATACAGGGGACACGGTGTTGTGTTTATCAATACAGGGGACACGGTGTCGTGTTTACAAATACAGTGGACCCGATATATTTACAAATACAGGGGACACAGTCTTGTGTTTATAAATACAGGGGACACGGTGTCGTGTTTATAAATACAGTGACACGGTGTCGTGTTTATCAATACAGGGGACACGGTGTTGCGTTTATAAATACAGGGGACACGGTGTCATGTTTATAAATACAGGGGACACGGGGTCGTGTTTATAAATAAAGGGGACACGGTATCATGTTTAAAAATACAGGGGACACGGTATCGTGTTTATAAATACGGGGACACGGTATCATGTTTATAAATACAGGGGACACGGAGTCGTGTTTATAAATACAGGGGACATGGTGTCGTGTTTATAAATAGAGGGATCACGGTGTCCTATTTATAAGAACAGGGGACACGGTGTCGTGTTTATAAATACGGGGACACGGTATCATGTTTATAAAAACAGGGGACACGGAGTCGTGTTTTTAAATACAGGGGACAAGGTGTCGTGTTTATAAATATAGGGGACACGGTGTCGTGTTTATAAATACGGGGACACGGTCATGTGTTTATAAATACAGGGGACACGGTGTCGTGTTTTTGAATATAGGGGACACTGTGTCTTTTTTATAAATACAGGGGACACGGTGTCCTATTTATAAGTACAGGGGACACGGTGTCGTGTTTATGAATACAGGGGACACGGTGTCTTTTTTATAAATACAGGGGACACGGTGTCATGTTTATAAATACAGGGGACATGGTGTCTTGTTTATAAATACAGGGGACACGGTGTCATGTTTATAAATACAGGGGACACGGTGTTGTGTTTATAAATAAACGGGACACGGTATCATGTTTAAAAATACAGGGGACACGGTATCGTGTTTATAAATACGGGGACACGGTATCATGTTTATAAATACAGGGGACACGGAGTCGTGTTTATAAATACAGGGGACACGGTGTCGTGTTAATAAATATAGGGGACACGGTGTCCTATTTATAAGAACAGGGGACACGGTGTCATGTTTATAATTACGGGGACACGGTATCGTGTTTACAAATACAGTGGACACGGAGTCGTGTTTTTAAATACAGGGGACACGGTGTCGTGTTTATAAATATAGGGGACACGGTGTCGTGTTTATAAATACAGGGGACACGGTGTCCTATTTATAAGTACAGGGGACACGGTGTCGTGTTTATAAATACAGGGGACACGGTGTCATGTTTATAAATATAGGGGACACGGTGTCCTATTTATAAGTACAGGGGACACGGTGTCTTGTTTATAAATGCAGGGGACACTGTGTCGTGTTTATAAATACAGGGGACACGGTGTCGTGTTTATAAATACAGGGGACACTGTGTCGTGTTTATAAATACAGGGACACGGTGTCGTGTTTATAATTACAGGGGACACGGTGTCGTGTTTATAAATACAGGGGATAATGTGTGGTGTTTATAAATACAGGGGACACGGTGTCATGTTTATAAATACAGGGGACACGGTGTCGTGTTTATAAATACGGGGAGACGGTGTCGTGTTTATAAATACAGGGGACACGGTGTCGTGTTTATAAATACAGGGGACACGGTGTCGTGTTTATAAATACAGGGGACACGGTGTCGTGTTTATAAATACAGGGGACACGGTGTCTTGTTTATAAATACAGTGGACACGGTGTCGTGTTTATAAATACAGGGGACACGGTGTCGTGTTTATAAATACAGGGGACACAGTGTCGTGTTTATAAATACAGGGGACACTGCGTCGTGTTTATCAATACAGGGGACACGGTGTCGTGTTTATAAATACAGGGGACACGGTGTCGTGTTTATAAATACAGGGGACACGGTGTCGTGTTTATAAATACAGGGGACACGGTGTCGTGTTTATAAATACAGGGGACACGGTGTCGTGTTTATAAATACAGGGGACACGGTGTCGTGTTTATAAATACAGGGGACACGGTGTCATGTTTATAAATACAGGGGACACGGTGTCGTGTTTATAAATACAGGGGACACGGTGTCGTGTTTATAAGTACAGGGGACACGGTGTCTTGTTTATAAATACAGGGGACACGGTGTTGTGTTTATCAATACAGGGGACACGGTGTCGTGTTTACAAATACAGTGGACCCGATATATTTACAAATACAGGGGACACAGTCTTGTGTTTATAAATACAGGGGACACGGTGTCGTGTTTATAAATACAGTGACACGGTGTCGTGTTTATCAATACAGGGGACACGGTGTTGCGTTTATAAATACAGGGGACACGGTGTCATGTTTATAAATACAGGGGACACGGTGTCGTGTTTATAAATAAAGGGGACATGGTATCATGTTTAAAAATACAGGGGACACGGTATCGTGTTTATAAATACGGGGACACGGTATCATGTTTATAAATACAGGGGACACGGAGTCGTGTTTATAAATACAGGGGACACGGTGTCGTGTTTATAAATAGAGGGATCACGGTGTCCTATTTATAAGAACAGGGGACACGGTGTCGTGTTTATAAATACGGGGACACGGTATCATGTTTATAAAAACAGGGGACACGGAGTCGTGTTTTTAAATACAGGGGACAAGGTGTCGTGTTTATAAATATAGGGGACACGGTGTCGTGTTTATAAATACGGGGACACGGTCATGTGTTTATAAATACAGGGGACACGGTGTCGTGTTTTTGAATATAGGGGACACTGTGTCTTTTTTATAAATACAGGGGACACGGTGTCGTGTTTATGAATACAGGGGACACGGTGTCTTTTTTATAAATACAGGGGACACGGTGTCATGTTTATAAATACAGGGGACACGGTGTCGTGTTTAGAAATACGGGGACACGGTCATGTTTTTATAAATACAGGGGACACGGTGTCGTGTTTATGAATACAGGGGACACTGTGTCTTTTTTATCAATACAGGGGACACGGTGTCGTGTTTATAAATACAGGGGACACGGTGTCGTGTTTATAAATACAGGGGACACGGTGTCATGTTTATAAATACAGGGGACACGGTGTCTTGTTTATAAATACAGGGGACACGGTATCGTGTTTATAAATACAGGGGGCACGGGGTCGTGTTTATAAATAAAGGGGACACGGTGTCGTGTTTATAAATACAGGGGACACGGTGTCGTGTTTATAAATACAGGGGATACGGTGTCGTGTTTATAAATACAGGGGACACGGTGTCCTGTTTATAAATACAGGGGATAGGGTGTCGTGTTTATAAATACAGGGGACACGTTGTCGTGTTTATAAATACAGGGGACACGGTGTCGTGTTTATAAAAACAGAGGACACGGTGTTGTGTTTATAAATACAGGGGACACGGTGTCGTGTTTATAAATACAGGGGACACGGTGTCGTGTTTATAAATACAGGGGACACGGTGTCGTGTTTATAAATACAGGGGACACGGTGTCGTGTTTATAAATACGGGGGACACGGTGTCGTGTTTATAAATACAGGGGACACGGTGTTATGTTTATAAATACAGGGGACACGGTGTCGTGTTTATAAATACGGGGACATGGTATCGTGTTTATAAATACAGGGGACATGGTGTCGTGTTTATAAATACAGGGGACACGGGACTTGTTTATAAATACAGGGGACACAGTGTTGTGTTTATCAATACAGGGGACACGGTGTCGTGTTTACAAATACAGTGGACCCGATATATATACAAATACAGGGGACACAGTGTTGTGTTTATAAATACAGGGGAAACGGTGTCGTGTTTATAAATACAGGGGACACGGTGTCGTGTTTATCAATACAGGGGACACGGTGTTGTGTTTATAAATACAGGGGACACGGTGTTGTGTTTATAAATACAGGGGACACGGTGTCGCGTTTATAAATACAGGGGACACGGTGTCGTGTTTATAAATACAGGGGACACGGTGTCGTTTTATAAATACAGGGGACACGGTGTCATGTTCATAAATACAGGGGACACGGTGTTGTGTTTAGAAATACAGGGGACACGGTGTCCTGTTTATAAATACAGGGGACACGGTGTCATGTTTATAAATACAGGGGACACGGTGTCGTGTTTATCAATACAGGGGACACGGTGTTGTGTTTATAAATACAGGGGACACGGAGTCGTGTTTATAAATACAGGGGACACGGTGTCGTGTTTATAAATACAGGGGATACGGTGTCGTGTTTATAAATACAGGGGACACGGTGTCCTGTTTATAAATACAGGGGACAGGGTGTCGTGTTTATAAATACAGGGGACACGTTGTCGTGTTTATAAATACAGGGGACACGGTGTCGTGTTTATAAAAACAGAGGACACGGTGTTGTGTTTATAAATACAGGGGACACGGTGTCGTGTTTATAAATACAGGGGACACGGTGTCGTGTTTATAAATACAGGGGACACGGTGTCGTGTTTATAAATACAGGGGACACGGTGTCGTGTTTATAAATACGGGGGACACGGTGTCGTGTTTATAAATACAGGGGACACGGTGTTATGTTTATAAATACAGGGGACACGGTGTCGTGTTTATAAATACGGGGACATGGTATCGTGTTTATAAATACAGGGGACATGGTGTCGTGTTTATAAATACAGGGGACACGGGACTTGTTTATAAATACAGGGGACACAGTGTTGTGTTTATCAATACAGGGGACACGGTGTCGTGTTTACAAATACAGTGGACCCGATATATATACAAATACAGGGGACACAGTGTTGTGTTTATAAATACAGGGGACACGGTGTCGTGTTTATAAATACAGGGGACACGGTGTCGTGTTTATCAATACAGGGGACACGGTGTTGTGTTTATAAATACAGGGGACACGGTGTTGTGTTTATAAATACAGGGGACACGGTGTCGCGTTTATAAATACAGGGGACACGGTGTCGTGTTTATAAATACAGGGGACACGGTGTCGTTTTATAAATACAGGGGACACGGTGTCATGTTCATAAATACAGGGGACACGGTGTTGTGTTTAGAAATACAGGGGACACGGTGTCCTGTTTATAAATACAGGGGACACGGTATCATGTTTAAAAATACAGGGGACACGGTATCGTGTTTATAAATACGGGGACACGGTATCATGTTTATAAATACAGGGGACACGGAGTCGTGTTTATAAATACAGGGGACACGGTGTCGTGTTAATAAATATAGGGGACACGGTGTCCTATTTATAAGAACAGGGGACACGGTGTCATGTTTATAATTACGGGGACACGGTATCGTGTTTACAAATACAGGGGACACGGAGTCGTGTTTTTAAATACAGGGGACACGGTGTCGTGTTTATAAATATAGGGGACACGGTGTCGTGTTTATAAATACAGGGGACACGGTGTCCTATTTATAAGTACAGGGGACACGGTGTCGTGTTTATAAATACAGGGGACACGGTGTCATGTTTATAAATATAGGGGACACGGTGTCCTATTTATAAGTACAGGGGACACGGTGTCTTGTTTATAAATACAGGGGACACTGTGTCGTGTTTATAAATACAGGGGACACGGTGTCGTGTTTATAAATACAGGGGACACTGTGTCGTGTTTATAAATACAGGGACACGGTGTCGTGTTTATAATTACAGGGGACACGGTGTCGTGTTTATAAATACAGGGGATAATGTGTGGTGTTTATAAATACAGGGGACACGGTGTCATGTTTATAAATACAGGGGACACGGTGTCGTGTTTATAAATACGGGGAGACGGTGTCGTGTTTATAAATACAGGGGACACGGTGTCGTGTTTATAAATACAGGGGACACGGTGTCGTGTTTATAAATACAGGGGACACGGTGTCGTGTTTATAAAGACAGGGGACACGGTGTCTTATTTATAAATACAGTGGACACGGTGTCGTGTTTATAAATTAAGGGGACACGGTGTTGTGTTTATAAATACAGGGGACACGGTGTCGTGTTTATAAATACAGGGGACACTGCGTCGTGTTTATAAATACAGGGGACACGGTGTCGTGTTTATAAATACAGGGGACACGGTGTCGTGTTTATAAATACAGGGGACACGGTGTTGTGTTTATAAATACAGGGGACACGGTGTCGTGTTTATAAATACAGGGGACACGGTGTCGTGTTTATAAATACAGGGGACACGGTGTCGGGTTTATAAATACAGGGGACACGGTGTCATGTTTATAAATACAGGGGACACGGTGTCGTGTTTATAAATACAGGGGACACGGTGTCGTGTTTATAAGTACAGGGGACACGGTGTCTTGTTTATAAATACAGGGGACACGGTGTTGTGTTTATCAATACAGGGGACACGGTGTCGTGTTTACAAATACAGTGGACCCGATATATTTACAAATACAGGGGACACAGTCTTGTGTTTATAAATACAGGGGACACGGTGTCGTGTTTATAAATACAGTGACACGGTGTCGTGTTTATCAATACAGGGGACCCGGTGTTGCGTTTATAAATACAGGGGACACGGTGTCATGTTTATAAATACAGGGGACACGGTGTCGTGTTTATAAATAAAGGGGACACGGTATCATGTTTAAAAATACAGGGGACACGGTATCATGTTTATAAATACGGGGACACGGTATCATGTTTATTAATACAGGGGACACGGAGTCGTGTTTATAAATACAGGGGACACGGTGTCGTGTTTATAAGAACAGGGGACACGGTGTCGTGTTTATAAATACGGGGACACGGTATCATGTTTATAAAAACAGGGGACACGGAGTCGTGTTTTTAAATACAGGGGACAAGGTGTCGTGTTTATAAATATAGGGGACACGGTGTCGTGTTTATAAATACGGGGACACGGTCATGTGTTTATAAATACAGGGGACACGGTGTCGTGTTTTTGAATATAGGGGACACTGTGTCTTTTTTATAAATACAGGGGACACGGTGTCCTATTTATAAGTACAGGGGACACGGTGTCGTGTTTATGAATACAGGGGACACGGTGTCTTTTTTATAAATACAGGGGACACGGTGTCATGTTTATAAATACAGGGGACATGGTGTCTTGTTTATAAATGCAGGGGACACGGTGTCATGTTTATTAATACAGGGGACACGGTGTCGTGTTTAGAAATACGGGGACACGGTCATGTTTTTATAAATACAGGGCACACGGTGTCGTGTTTATGAATACAGGGGACACTGTGTCTTTTTTATAAATACAGGGGACACGGTGTCATGTTTATAAATACAGGGGACACGGTGTCTTGTTTATAAATACAGGGGACACGGTATCGTGTTTATAAATACAGGGGGCACGGGGTCGTGTTTATAAATAAAGGGGACACGGTGTCGTGTTTATAAATACAGGGGACACGGTGTCGTGTTTATAAATACAGGGGATACGGTGTCGTGTTTATAAATACAGGGGACACGGTGTCCTGTTTATAAATACAGGGGACAGGGTGTCGTGTTTATAAATACAGGGGACACGTTGTCGTGTTTATAAATACAGGGGACACGGTGTCGTGTTTATAAAAACAGAGGACACGGTGTTGTGTTTATAAATACAGGGGACACGGTGTCGTGTTTATAAATACAGGGGACACGGTGTCGTGTTTATAAATACAGGGGACACGGTGTCGTGTTTATAAATACAGGGGACACGGTGTCGTGTTTATAAATACGGGGGACACGGTGTCGTGTTTATAAATACAGGGGACACGGTGTTATGTTTATAAATACAGGGGACACGGTGTCGTGTTTATAAATACGGGGACATGGTATCGTGTTTATAAATACAGGGGACATGGTGTCGTTTTTATAAATACAGGGGACACGGGACTTGTTTATAAATACAGGGGACACAGTGTTGTGTTTATCAATACAGGGGACACGGTGTCGTGTTTATCAATACAGGGGATACGGTGTCGTGTTTATAAATACAGGGGACACGGTGTCGTGTTTATCAATACAGGGGACACGGTGTTGTGTTTATAAATACAGGGGACACGGTGTTGTGTTTATAAATACAGGGGACACGGTGTTGTGTTTATAAATACAGGGGACACGGTGTTGTGTTTATAAATACAGGGGACACGGTGTCGTGTTTATCAATACAGGGGATACGGTGTCGTGTTTATAAATACAGGGGACACGGTGTCGTGTTTATCAATACAGGGGACACGGTGTTGTGTTTATAAATACAGGGGACACGGTGTTGTGTTTATAAATACAGGGGACACGGTGTCGCGTTTATAAATACAGGGGACACGGTGTCGTGTTTATAAATACAGGGGACACGGTGTCGTTTTATAAATACAGGGGACACGGTGTCATGTTCATAAATACAGGGGACACGGTGTTGTGTTTAGAAATACAGGGGACACGGTGTCCTGTTTATAAATACAGGGGACACGGTGTCATGTTTATAAATACAGGGGACACGGTGTTGTGTTTATAAATAAAGGGGACACGGTATCATGTTTAAAAATACAGGGGACACGGTATCGTGTTTATAAATACGGGGACACGGTATCATGTTTATAAATACAGGGGACACGGAGTCGTGTTTATAAATACAGGGGACACGGTGTCGTGTTAATAAATATAGGGGACACGGTGTCCTATTTATAAGAACAGGGGACACGGTGTCATGTTTATAATTACGGGGACACGGTATCGTGTTTACAAATACAGGGGACACGGAGTCGTGTTTTTAAATACAGGGGACACGGTGTCGTGTTTATAAATATAGGGGACACGGTGTCGTGTTTATAAATACAGGGGACACGGTGTCCTATTTATAAGTACAGGGGACACGGTGTCGTGTTTATAAATACAGGGGACACGGTGTCATGTTTATAAATATAGGGGACACGGTGTCCTATTTATAAGTACAGGGGACACGGTGTCTTGTTTATAAATACAGGGGACACTGTGTCGTGTTTATAAATACAGGGGACACGGTGTCGTGTTTATAAATACAGGGGACACTGTGTCGTGTTTATAAATACAGGGACACGGTGTCGTGTTTATAATTACAGGGGACACGGTGTCGTGTTTATAAATACAGGGGATAATGTGTGGTGTTTATAAATACAGGGGACACGGTGTCATGTTTATAAATACAGGGGACACGGTGTCGTGTTTATAAATACGGGGAGACGGTGTCGTGTTTATAAATACAGGGGACACGGTGTCGTGTTTATAAATACAGGGGACACGGTGTCGTGTTTATAAATACGGGGAGACGGTGTCGTGTTTATAAATACAGGGGACACGGTGTCGTGTTTATAAATACAGGGGACACGGTGTCGTGTTTATAAATACAGGGGACACGGTGTCGTGTTTATAAATACAGGGGACACGGTGTCGTGTTTATAAATACAGGGGACACGGTGTCGTGTTTATAAATACAGGGGACACTGCGTCGTGTTTATAAATACAGGGGACACGGTGTCGTGTTTATAAATACAGGGGACACGGTGTCGTGTTTATAAATACAGGGGACACGGTGTTGTGTTTATAAATACAGGGGACACGGTGTCGTGTTTATAAATACAGGGGACACGGTGTCGTGTTTATAAATACAGGGGACACGGTGTCGTGTTTATAAATACAGGGGACACGGTGTCGTGTTTATAAATACAGGGGACACGGTGTCGTGTTTATAAATACAGGGGACACGGTGTCGTGTTTATAAGTACAGGGGACACGGTGTCTTGTTTATAAATACAGGGGACACGGTGTTGTGTTTATCAATACAGGGGACACGGTGTCGTGTTTACAAATACAGTGGACCCGATATATTTACAAATACAGGGGACACAGTCTTGTGTTTATAAATACAGGGGACACGGTGTCGTGTTTATAAATACAGTGACACGGTGTCGTGTTTATCAATACAGGGGACACGGTGTTGCATTTATTAATACAGGGGACACGGTGTCATGTTTATAAATACAGGGGACACGGTGTCGTGTTTATAAATACAGGGGACACGGTGTCGTTTTATAAATACATGGGACACGGTGTCATGTTCATAAATACAGGGGACACGGTGTCGTGTTTATAAATACAGGGGACACGGTGTCCTGTTTATAAATACAGGGGACACGGTGTCATGTTTATAAATACAGGGGACACGGTGTCGTGTTTATAAATAAAGGGGACACGGTATCATGTTTCAAAATACAGGGGACACGGTATCGTGTTTATAAATACGGGGACATGGTATCATGTTTATAAATACAGGGGACACGGAGTCGTGTTTATAAATACAGGGGACACGGTGTCATGTTTATAAATATAGGGATCACGGTGTCCTATTTATAAGAACAGGGGACACGGTGTCGTGTTTATAAATACGGGGACACGGTATCATGTTTATAAAAACAGGGGACACGGAGTCGTGTTTTTAAATACAGGGGACACGGTGTCGTGTTTATAAATATAGGGGACACGGTGTCGTGTTTATAAATACAGGGGACACGGTGTCCTATTTATAAGTACAGGGGAAACATAGAAACATAGAGATAGGAACAGGAGTAGGCCATTCGGCCCTTCGAGCCTGCTCCGCCATTCAATGAGATCATGGCTGATCTTCGTCTGAGATCATAGCTGATCTTACCAGTTCAGTACCCCGTCCCCGCCTTTTCTCCGTAACCCTTAATCCCCTTAGCCTTCAGAAATATATCCAATTCTCTCTTGAAAATATTTATTGAATTAGCCTTCGCAGCCCTCTGTGGCAGGGAATTCCACAGGCTCACCACTCTTTGAGTGAAGAAATTCTTCCTCATCTCTGTTTTAAATGATTTGCCCGCTATTTTTAGACTGTGGCCCCTGGTTCTGTGCTCCCCGGCCATTGGAAACATTCTCTCTGAATTCAGCCTGTCCAGGCCTGCCATAATTTTATATGTTTCGATGAGATCACCTCTCAATCTTCTAAACTCCAGTGAGTACAAGCCCAAACTATTTAATCTCTCTTCGTAGGTCATTCCCGCCATTCCAGGTATCAGCCTGGTGAATCGCCGTTGCACTCTTTCCATGGCAAGAACATCCTTCCGCAGATGGGGCGACCAAAACTGTACACAATACTCCAGATGCGGTCTCACCAGCACCTTGTACAGCTGTAGTAAGGTATCCCTATTCCTATACTCGAACCCCCTTGATATGAAGGCCAACATACCATTTGCCTTCTTAATCGCCTGTTGCACCTGCATGCTCTCCTTCAGTGACTGGTGCACAAGAACACCCAGATCCCTCTGCACTTCCCCATCTCCCAATCTATTGCCGTTTAGATAATAATCTACCCTCCTGTTTTTACCCCCAAAGTGGATAACCTCGCATTTATCCACATTATAGTGCATCTGCCACGTATCCGCCCATTCCCCCAACCTGTCCAAATCGCACTGTAGCCTCCTGACATCCTCATCAGAGCCCACCCCTCCTCCTAGTTTAGTGTCGTCAGCGAATTTGGAAATATTGCATCCAATTCCCTGATCCAGATCATTTATATATATTGTGAACAGCTGGGGTCCCAGGACAGATCCTTGCGGCACCCCGCTGGTCACTGCCTGCCACTCCGAAAACGAGCCGTTTATTCCAACTCTCTGTTTTCTATCCGCCAGCCAGTTCTCTATCCACGTTAATACTTTGCCCCCAATCCCATGAGCCTTAATTTTGCATGATAATCTTTTGTGTGGAACCTTATCGAAGGCTTTCTGGAAGTCAAGGTACACCACATCCACTGGCTCTCCCCCATCTATTTTACCAGTTACTTCCTCAAAAAATTCCGGTGTCGTGTTTATAAATACAGGGGACACGGTGTCATGTTTATAAATATAGGGGACACGGTGTCGTGCTTATAAATGCAGGGACACGGTGTCATGTTTATAAATACAGGGGACACGGTGTCGTGGTTATTAATACAGGGGACACGGTGTCGTGTTTATAAATACGGGGACACGGTCATGTGTTTATAAATACAGGGGGCACGGTGTCGTGTTTATGAATACAGGGGACACAGTGTCATTTTTATAAATACAGGGGACACGGTGTCATGTTTATAAATACAGGGGACACGGTGTCTTGTTTATAAATACAGGGGACACGGTATCGTGTTTATAAATACAGGGGGCACGGTGTCGTGTTTATAAATACAGGGGACACGGTGTCGTGTTTATAAATACAGGGGACACGGTGTCGTGTTTATAAATACAGGGGACACGGTGTCTTGTTTATAAATACAGGGGACACGGTGTTGTGTTTATCAATACAGGGGACACGGTGTCGTGTTTTTAAATACAGGGGACACGATGACGTGTCTATAAAAACAGGGGACACGGTGTCGTGTTTATAAATACAGGGGACACGGTGTCCTGTTTATAAATACAGGGGACACGGTGTCATGTTTATAAATAAAGGGGACACGGTATCATGTTTAAAAATACAGGGGACACGGTATCGTGTTTATAAATACGGGGACACGGTATCATGTTTATAAATACAGGGGACACGGAGTCGTGTTTATAAATATAGGGGACACGGTGTCGTGTTTATAAATACAGGGGACACGGTGTCCTATTTATAAGTACAGCGGACACGGTGTCGTGTTTATAAATACAGGGGACACGGTGTCATGTTTATAAATATAGGGGACACGGTGTCCTATTTATAAGTACAGGGGACACGGTGTCTTGTTTATAAATACAGGGGACACTGTGTCGTGTTTATAAATACAGGGGACACGGTGTCGTGTTTATAAATACAGGGGACACTGTGTCGTGTTTATAAATACAGGGACACGGTGTCGTGTTTATAATTACAGGGGACACGGTGTCGTGTTTATAAATACAGGGGATAATGTGTGGTGTTTATAAATACAGGGGACACGGTGTCATGTTTATAAATACAGGGGACACGGTGTCGTGTTTATAAATACGGGGAGACGGTGTCGTGTTTATAAATACAGGGGACACGGTGTCGTGTTTATAAATACAGGGGACACGGTGTCGTGTTTATAAATACAGGGGACACGGTGTCTTATTTATAAATACAGTGGACACGGTGTCGTGTTTATAAATACAGGGGACACGGTGTCGTGTTTATAAATAAAGGGGACACGGTATCATGTTTAAAAATACAGGGGACACGGTATCGTGTTTATAAATACGGGGACACGGTATCATGTTTATAAATACAGGGGACACGGAGTCGTGTTTATAAATATAGGGGACACGGTGTCGTGTTTATAAATACAGGGGACACGGTGTCCTATTTATAAGTACAGGGGACACGGTGTCGTGTTTATAAATACAGGGGACACGGTGTCATGTTTATAAATATAGGGGACACGGTGTCCTATTTATAAGTACAGGGGACACGGTGTCTTGTTTATAAATACAGGGGACACGGTGTCGTGTTTTTAAATACAGGGGACACGGTGTCGTGTTTACAAATACAGTGGACCCGATATATTTACAAATACAGGGGACACAGTCTTGTGTTTATAAATACAGGGGACACGGTGTCGTGTTTATAAATACAGTGACACGGTTTCGTGTTTATCAATACAGGGGACACGGTGTTGCGTTTATAAATACAGGGGACACGGTGTCATGTTTATAAATACAGGGGACACGGTGTCGTGTTTATAAATACAGGGGACACGGTGTCGTTTTATAAATACATGGGACACGGTGTCATGTTCATAAATACAGGGGACACGGTGTCGTGTTTATAAATACAGGGGACACGGTGTCCTGTTTATAAATACAGGGGACACGGTGTCATGTTTATAAATACAGGGGACACGGTGTCGTGTTTATAAATAAAGGGGACACGGTATCATGTTTCAAAATACAGGGGACACGGTATCGTGTTTATAAATACGGGGACATGGTATCATGTTTATAAATACAGGGGACACGGAGTCGTGTTTATAAATACAGGGGACACGGTGTCGTGTTTATAAATATAGGGATCATGGTGTCCTATTTATAAGAACAGGGGACACGGTGTCGTGTTTATAAATACGGGGACACGGTATCATGTTTATAAAAACAGGGGACACGGAGTCGTGTTTTTAAATACAGGGGACACGGTGTCGTGTTTATAAATATAGGGGACACGGTGTCGTGTTTATAAATACAGGGGACACGGTGTCCTATTTATAAGTACAGGGGAAACATAGAAACATAGAGATAGGAACAGGAGTAGGCCATTCGGCCCTTCGAGCCTGCTCCGCCATTCAATGAGATCATGGCTGATCTTCATCTGAGATCATAGCTGATCTTACCAGTTCAGTACCCCGTCCCCGCCTTTTCTCCGTAACCCTTAATCCCCTTAGCCTTCAGAAATATATCCAATTCTCTCTTGAAAATATTTATTGAATTAGCCTTCGCAGCCCTCTGTGGCAGGGAATTCCACAGGCTCACCACTCTTTGAGTGAAGAAATTCTTCCTCATCTCTGTTTTAAATGATTTGCCCGCTATTTTTAGACTGTGGCCCCTGGTTCTGTGCTCCCCGGCCATTGGAAACATTCTCTCTGAATTCAGCCTGTCCAGGCCTGCCATAATTTTATATGTTTCGATGAGATCACCTCTCAATCTTCTAAACTCCAGTGAGTACAAGCCCAAACTATTTAATCTCTCTTCGTAGGTCATTCCCGCCATTCCAGGTATCAGCCTGGTGAATCGCCGTTGCACTCTTTCCATGGCAAGAACATCCTTCCGCAGATGGGGCGACCAAAACTGTACACAATACTCCAGATGCGGTCTCACCAGCACCTTGTACAGCTGTAGTAAGGTATCCCTATTCCTATACTCGAACCCCCTTGATATGAAGGCCAACATACCATTTGCCTTCTTAATCGCCTGTTGCACCTGCATGCTCTCCTTCAGTGACTGGTGCACAAGAACACCCAGGTCCCTCTGCACTTCCCCATCTCCCAATCTATTGCCGTTTAGATAATAATCTACCCTCCTGTTTTTACCCCCAAAGTGGATAACCTCGCATTTATCCACATTATAGTGCATCTGCCACGTATCCGCCCATTCCCCCAACCTGTCCAAATCGCACTGTAGCCTCCTGACATCCTCATCAGAGCCCACCCCTCCTCCTAGTTTAGTGTCGTCAGCGAATTTGGAAATATTGCATCCAATTCCCTGATCCAAATCATTTATATATATTGTGAACAGCTGGGGTCCCAGGACAGATCCTTGCGGCACCCCGCTGGTCACTGCCTGCCACTCCGAAAACGAGCCGTTTATTCCAACTCTCTGTTTTCTATCCGCCAGCCAGTTCTCTATCCACGTTAATACTTTGCCCCCAATCCCATGAGCCTTAATTTTGCATGATAATCTTTTGTGTGGAACCTTATCGAAGGCTTTCTGGAAGTCAAGGTACACCACATCCACTGGCTCTCCCCCATCTATTTTACCAGTTACTTCCTCAAAAAATTCCGGTGTCGTGTTTATAAATACAGGGGACACGGTGTCATGTTTATAAATATAGGGGACACGGTGTCGTGCTTATAAATGCAGGGACACGGTGTCATGTTTATAAATACAGGGGACACGGTGTCGTGGTTATTAATACAGGGGACACGGTGTCGTGTTTATAAATACGGGGACACGGTCATGTGTTTATAAATACAGGGGGCACGGTGTCGTGTTTATGAATACAGGGGACACAGTGTCATTTTTATAAATACAGGGGACACGGTGTCATGTTTATAAATACAGGGGACACGGTGTCTTGTTTATAAATACAGGGGACACGGTATCGTGTTTATAAATACAGGGGGCACGGTGTCGTGTTTATAAATACAGGGGACACGGTGTCGTGTTTATAAATACAGGGGACACGGTGTCGTGTTTATAAATACAGGGGACACGGTGTCTTGTTTATAAATACAGGGGACACGGTGTTGTGTTTATCAATACAGGGGACACGGTGTCGTGTTTTTAAATACAGGGGACACGATGACGTGTCTATAAAATCAGGGGACACGGTGTCGTGTTTATAAATACAGGGGACACGGTGTCCTGTTTATAAATACAGGGGACACGGTGTCGTGTTTATAAATAAAGGGGACACGGTATCATGTTTAAAAATACAGGGGACACGGTATCGTGTTTATAAATACGGGGACACGGTATCATGTTTATAAATACAGGGGACACGGAGTCGTGTTTATAAATATAGGGGACACGGTGTCGTGTTTATAAATACAGGGGACACGGTGTCCTATTTATAAGTACAGCGGACACGGTGTCGTGTTTATAAATACAGGGGACACGGTGTCATGTTTATAAATATAGGGGACACGGTGTCCTATTTATAAGTACAGGGGACACGGTGTCTTGTTTATAAATACAGGGGACACTGTGTCGTGTTTATAAATACAGGGGACACGGTGTCGTGTTTATAAATACAGGGGACACTGTGTCGTGTTTATAAATACAGGGACACGGTGTCGTGTTTATAATTACAGGGGACACGGTGTCGTGTTTATAAATACAGGGGATAATGTGTGGTGTTTATAAATACAGGGGACACGGTGTCATGTTTATAAATACAGGGGACACGGTGTCGTGTTTATAAATACGGGGAGACGGTGTCGTGTTTATAAATACAGGGGACACGGTGTCGTGTTTATAAATACAGGGGACACGGTGTCGTGTTTATAAATACAGGGGACACGGTGTCTTATTTATAAATACAGTGGACACGGTGTCGTGTTTATAAATACAGGGGACACGGTGTCGTGTTTATAAATAAAGGGGACACGGTATCATGTTTAAAAATACAGGGGACACGGTATCGTGTTTATAAATACGGGGACACGGTATCATGTTTATAAATACAGGGGACACGGAGTCGTGTTTATAAATATAGGGGACACGGTGTCGTGTTTATAAATACAGGGGACACGGTGTCCTATTTATAAGTACAGGGGACACGGTGTCGTGTTTATAAATACAGGGGACACGGTGTCATGTTTATAAATATAGGGGACACGGTGTCCTATTTATAAGTACAGGGGACACGGTGTCTTGTTTATAAATACAGGGGACACGGTGTCGTGTTTTTAAATACAGGGGACACGGTGTCGTGTTTACAAATACAGTGGACCCGATATATTTACAAATACAGGGGACACAGTCTTGTGTTTATAAATACAGGGGACACGGTGTCATGTTTATAAATACAGTGACACGGTTTCGTGTTTATCAATACAGGGGACACGGTGTTGCGTTTATAAATACAGGGGACACGGTGTCATGTTTATAAATACAGGGGACACGGTGTCGTGTTTATAAATACAGGGGAAACGGTATCGTTTTATAAATACATGGGACACGGTGTCATGTTCATAAATACAGGGGACACGGTGTCGTGTTTATAAATACAGGGGACACGGTGTCCTGTTTATAAATACAGGGGACACGGTGTCATGTTTATAAATACAGGGGACACGGTGTCGTGTTTATAAATAAAGGGGACACGGTATCATGTTTCAAAATACAGGGGACACGGTATCGTGTTTATAAATACGGGGACATGGTATCATGTTTATAAATACAGGGGACACGGAGTCGTGTTTATAAATACAGGGGACACGGTGTCGTGTTTATAAATATAGGGATCACGGTGTCCTATTTATAAGAACAGGGGACACGGTGTCGTGTTTATAAATACGGGGACACGGTATCATGTTTATAAAAACAGGGGACACGGAGTCGTGTTTTTAAATACAGGGGACACGGTGTCGTGTTTATAAATATAGGGGACACGGTGTCGTGTTTATAAATACAGGGGACACGGTGTCCTATTTATAAGTACAGGGGAAACATAGAAACATAGAGATAGGAACAGGAGTAGGCCATTCGGCCCTTCGAGCCTGCTCCGCCATTCAATGAGATCATGGCTGATCTTCGTCTGAGATCATAGCTGATCTTACCAGTTCAGTACCCCGTCCCCGCCTTTTCTCCGTAACCCTTAATCCCCTTAGCCTTCAGAAATATATCCAATTCTCTCTTGAAAATATTTATTGAATTAGCCTTCGCAGCCCTCTGTGGCAGGGAATTCCACAGGCTCACCACTCTTTGAGTGAAGAAATTCTTCCTCATCTCTGTTTTAAATGATTTGCCCGCTATTTTTAGACTGTGGCCCCTGGTTCTGTGCTCCCCGGCCATTGGAAACATTCTCTCTGAATTCAGCCTGTCCAGGCCTGCCATAATTTTATATGTTTCGATGAGATCACCTCTCAATCTTCTAAACTCCAGTGAGTACAAGCCCAAACTATTTAATCTCTCTTCGTAGGTCATTCCCGCCATTCCAGGTATCAGCCTGGTGAATCGCCGTTGCACTCTTTCCATGGCAAGAACATCCTTCCGCAGATGGGGCGACCAAAACTGTACACAATACTCCAGATGCGGTCTCACCAGCACCTTGTACAGCTGTAGTAAGGTATCCCTATTCCTATACTCGAACCCCCTTGATATGAAGGCCAACATACCATTTGCCTTCTTAATCGCCTGTTGCACCTGCATGCTCTCCTTCAGTGACTGGTGCACAAGAACACCCAGGTCCCTCTGCACTTCCCCATCTCCCAATCTATTGCCGTTTAGATAATAATCTACCCTCCTGTTTTTACCCCCAAAGTGGATAACCTCGCATTTATCCACATTATAGTGCATCTGCCACGTATCCGCCCATTCCCCCAACCTGTCCAAATCGCACTGTAGCCTCCTGACATCCTCATCAGAGCCCACCCCTCCTCCTAGTTTAGTGTCGTCAGCGAATTTGGAAATATTGCATCCAATTCCCTGATCCAAATCATTTATATATATTGTGAACAGCTGGGGTCCCAGGACAGATCCTTGCGGCACCCCGCTGGTCACTGCCTGCCACTCCGAAAACGAGCCGTTTATTCCAACTCTCTGTTTTCTATCCGCCAGCCAGTTCTCTATCCACGTTAATACTTTGCCCCCAATCCCATGAGCCTTAATTTTGCATGATAATCTTTTGTGTGGAACCTTATCGAAGGCTTTCTGGAAGTCAAGGTACACCACATCCACTGGCTCTCCCCCATCTATTTTACCAGTTACTTCCTCAAAAAATTCCGGTGTCGTGTTTATAAATACAGGGGACACGGTGTCATGTTTATAAATATAGGGGACACGGTGTCGTGCTTATAAATGCAGGGGACACGGTGTCGTGTTTATAAATACAGGGGGCACGGTGTCGTGTTTATAAATACAGGGGACACGGTGTCGTGTTTATAAATACGGGGACACGGTCATGTGTTTATAAATACAGGGGGCACGGTGTCGTGTTTATGAATACAGGGGACACAGTGTCATTTTTATAAATACAGGGGACACGGTGTCATGTTTATAAATACAGGGGACACGGTGTCTTGTTTATAAATACAGGGGACACGGTATCGTGTTTATAAATACAGGGGGCACGGTGTCGTGTTTATAAATACAGGGGACACGGTGTCGTGTTTATAAATACAGGGGACACGGTGTCGTGTTTATAAATAAAGGGGACACGGTGTCTTGTTTATAAATACAGGGGACACGGTGTTGTGTTTATCAATACAGGGGACACGGTGTCGTGTTTTTAAATACAGGGGACACGATGACGTGTCTATAAAAACAGGGGACACGGTGTCGTGTTTATAAATACAGGGGACACGGTGTCCTGTTTATAAATACAGGGGACACGGTGTCGTGTTTATAAATAAAGGGGACACGGTATCATGTTTAAAAATACAGGGGACACGGTATCGTGTTTATAAATACGGGGACACGGTATCATGTTTATAAATACAGGGGACACGGAGTCGTGTTTATAAATACAGGGGACACGGTGTCGTGTTTATAAATATAGGGATCACGGTGTCCTATTTATAAGAACAGGGGACACGGTGTCGTGTTCATAAATACGGGGGACAAGGTGTCTTGTTTATAAATACAGGGGACACGGTATCGTGTTTGTAAATACAGGGGGCACGGTGTTGTGTTTATAAATACAGGGGACACGGTGTCGTGTTTATAAATACAGGGGACACGGTGTCGTGTTTATAAATACAGGGGACACGGTGTCTTGTTTATAAATACAGGGGACACGGTGTTGTGTTTATCAATACAGGGGACACAGTGTCGTGTTTACAAATACAGTGGACCCGATATATTTACAAATACAGGGGACACAGTGTAGTGTTTATAAATACAGGGGACACGGTGTCGTGTTTATAAATACAGGGGACACGGTGTCGTGTTTATCAATACAGGGGACACGGTGTTGTGTTTATAAATACAGGGGACACGGTGTTGTGTTTATAAATACAGGGGACACGGTGTTGTGTTTATAAATACAGGGGACACGGTGTCGTGTTTATAAATACAGGGGACACGGTGTCGTTTTATAAATACAGGGGACACGGTGTCATGTTCATAAATACATGGGACACGGTGTCGTGTTTATAAATACAGGGGACACGGTGTCCTGTTTATAAATACAGGGGACACGGTGTCATGTTTATAAATACAGGGGACACGGTGTCATGTTTATAAATAAAGGGGACACGGTATCATGTTTAAAAATACAGGGGGCACGGTATCGTGTTTATAAATACGGGGACACGGTATCATGTTTATAAATACAGGGGACACGGAGTCGTGTTTATAAATACAGCGGACACGGTGTCGTGTTTATAAATATAGGGGACACGGTGTCCTATTTATAAGAACAGGGGACACGGTGTCATGTTTATAATTACGGGGACACGGTATCATGTTTATAAATACAGGGGACACGGAGTCGTGTTTTTAAATACAGGGGACACGGTGTCGTGTTTATAAATATAGGGGACACGGTGTCGTCTTTATAAATACAGGGGACACGTTGTCGTGTTTATAAATACAGGGGACACGGTGTCGTGTTTATTAATACAGGGGACACGGTGTCATGTTTATAAATACAGGGACACGGTCATGTGTTCATAAATACAGGGGACACGGTGTCGTGTTTATGAATACAGGGGACACGGTGTCTTTTTTATAAATACAGGGGACACGGTGTCATGTTTATAAATACAGGGGACACGGTGTCTTGTTTATAAATACAGGGGACACGGTATCGTGTTTATAAATACAGGGGACACGGTGTCGTGTTTATAAATACAGGGGACACGGTGTCGTGTTTATAAATACAGGGGATACGGTGTCGTGTTTATAAATACAGGGGACACGGTGCCCTGTTTATAAATACAGGGGACAGGGTGTCGTGTTTATAAATACAGGGGACACGTTGTCCTGTTTATAAATACAGGGGACACGGTGTCGTTTTTATAAAAACAGAGGACAAGGTGTCGTGTTTATAAATACAGGGGACACGGTGTCATGTTTATAAATACAGGGGACACGGTGTCGTGTTTATAAATACAGGGGACACGGTGTCGGGTTTATAAATACAGGGGACACGGTGTCGTGTTTATAAATACAGGGGACACGGTGTCCTGTTTATAAATACAGGGGACATGGTGTTGTGTTTATAAATACAGGGGACACGGTGTCGTGTTTATAAATACAGGGGACACGGTGTCTTGTTTATAAAGACACGGGACACGGTGTTGTGTTTATCAATTCAGGGGACAAGGTGTCGTGTTTATAAATACAGGGGACATGGTGTCGTGTTTATAAATACAGGGGACACGGTGTCGTTTTATAAATACAGGGGACACGGTGTCATGTTCATAAATACAGGGGACACGGTGTCATGTTTATAAATACAGGGGACACGGTGTCGTGTTTAAAAATAAAGGGGACACGGAATCATGTTTAAAAATACAGGGGACACGGTATCGTGTTTATAAATACGGGGACACGGTATCATGTTTATAAATACAGGGGACACGGAGTCGTGTTTATAAATACAGGGGACACGGTGTCGTGTTTATAAATATAGGGGACACGGTGTCCTATTTATAAGAACAGGGGACACGGTGTCATGTTTATAATTACGGGGACACGGTCTCATGTTTATAAATACAGGGGACACGGAGTCGTGTTTTTAAATACAGGGGACACGGTGTCGTGTTTATAAGTACAGGGGACACGGTGTCCTATTTATAAGTACAGGGGACACGGTGTTGTGTTTATAAATACCGGGGACACGGTGACATGTTTATAATATAGGGGACACGGTGTCCTATTTATAAGTACAGGGGACACGGTGTCGTGTTTATAAATACAGGGGACACGGTGTCGTGTTTATAAATATAGGGGATAATGTGTTGTGTTTATAAATACAGGGGACACGGTGTCGTGTTTATAAATACAGGGGACACGGTGTCGTGTTTATAAATACAGGGGAGACGGTGTCGTGTTTATAAATACAGGGGACACGGTGTCGTGTTTATAAATACAGGTGACACGGTGTCGTGTTTATCAATACAGGGGACACGTTGTCGTGTTTATAAATACAGGGGACACGGTGTCGTGTTTTTAAGTACAGGGGACACGGTGTCGTGTTTATAAATACAGGGGACACTGTGTCATTTTATAAATACAGGGGACACAGTGTCCTGTTTATAAATACAGGGGACACGGTGTCCTGTTTATAAATACAGGGGACACGGTGTCATGTTTATAAATACAGGGGACACGGTATCATGTTTATAAATACAGGGGACACGGTATCATGTTTAAAAATACAGGGGACACGGTATCGTGTTTATAAATACGGGGACACGGTATCATGTACATAAATATAGGGGACACGGTGTCCTATTTATAAGTACAGGGGACACGGTGTCGCGTTTATAAATACGGGGACACGGTATCATGTTTATAAATACAGGGGACACGGAGTCGTGTTTTTAAATACAGGGGACACGGTGTCGTGTTTATAAATATAGGGGACACGGTGTCGTGTTTATAAATACAGGTGACACGGTGTCCTATTTATAAGTACAGGGGACACGGTGTCGTGTTTATAAATACAGGGGACAAGGTGTCATGTTTATAAATATAGGGGACACGGTGTCGTGCTTATAAATGCAGGGGACATGGTGTCGTGTTTATAAATACAGGGGACACGGTGTCGTGTTTATTAATACAGGGGACACGGTGTCGTGTTTATAAATACGGGGACACGGTCATGTGTATATAAATACAGGGGACACGGTGTCATGTTTAAGAATACAGGGGACATGGTGTCTTTGTTATAAATACAGGGGACACGGTGTCATGTTTATAAATACAGGGGACACGGTGTCTTGTTTATAAATACAGGCGACACGGTATCGTGTTTATAAATGCAGGGGGCACGGTGTCGTGTTTATAAATACAGGGGACACGGTGTCGTGTTTATAAATACAGGGGACACGGTGCTGAGTTTATACATACAGGGGATACGGTGTCGTGTTTATAAATACAGGGGACACAGTGTCGTGTTTATAAATACAGGGGACACGATGACGTGTTTATAAATACAGGGGACACGGTGTCGTGTTTATAAATACAGGGGACACGGTGTCCTGTTTATAAATACAGGGGACACGGTATCGTGTTTATAAATAAAGGGGACACGGTATCATGTTTAAAAATACAGTGGACACAGTATCGTGTTTATAAATACGGGGACACGGTATCATGTTTATAAATACAGGGGACACGGAGTCGTGTTTATAAATACAGGGGACACGGTGTCGTGCTTATAAATATACGGATCACGGTGTCCTATTTATAAGAACAGGGGACACGGTGTCGTGTTCATAAATACGGGGGACAAGGTGTCTTGTTTATAAATACAGGGGACACGGTATCGTGTTTATAAATACAGGGGGCACGTTGTCGTGTTTATAAATACAGGGGACACGGTGTCGTGTTTATAAATACAGGGGACACGGTGTCGTGTTTATAAATACAGGGGACACGGTGTCTTGTTTATAAATACAGGGGACACGGTGTTGTGTTTATCAATACAGGGGACACGGTGTCGTGTTTACAAATACAGTGGACCCGATATATTCACAAATACAGGGGACACAGTGTAGTGTTTATAAATACAGGGGACACGGAGTCGTGTTTATAAATACAGGGTACACGGTGTCGTGTTTATCAATACAGGGGACACGGTGTTGTGTTTATAAATACAGGGGACACGGTGTTGTGTTTATAAATACAGGGGACACGGTGTCGTGTTTATAAATACAGGGGACACGGTGTCGTGTTTATAAATACAGGGGACACGGTGTCGTGTTTATAAATATGGGGACACGGTCATGTGTTCATAAATACAGGGGACACGGTGTTGTGTTTATGAATACAGGGGACACGGTGTTTTTTTTATAAATACAGGGGACACGATGTCATGTTTATAAATACAGGGGACACGGTGTCTTGTTTATAAATACAGGGGACACGGTATCGTGTTTATAAATACAGGGGGCACGGGGTCGTGTTTATAAATAAAGGGGACACGGTGTCGTGTTTATAAATACAGGGGACACGGTGTCGTGTTTATAAATACAGGGGATACGGTGTCGTGTTTATAAATACAGAGGACACGGTGTCCTGTTTATAAATACAGGGGACAGGGTGTCATGTTTATAAATACAGGGGACACGTTGTCCTGTTTATAAATACAGGGGACACGGTGTCGTTTTTATAAAAACAGAGGACACGGTGTTGTGTTTATAAATACAGGGGACACGGTGTCGTGTTTATAAATACAGGGGACACGGTGTCGTGTTTATAAATACAGGGGACACGGTGTCGTGTTTATAAATACAGGGGACACAGTGTCGTGTTTATAAATACAGGGGACACGGTGTCGTTTTTATAAATACAGGGGACACGGTGTTGTGTTTATAAATACAGGGGACACGGTGTCGTGTTTATAAATACGGGGACACGGTATCGTGTTTATAAATACAGGGGACACGGTGTCGTGTTTATAAATACGGGGGACACGGTGTCTTGTTTATAAATACAGGGGACACGGTGTTGTGTTTATCAATTCAGGGGACACGGTGTCGTGTTTATAAATACAGTGGACCCGATATATTTACAAATACAGGGGACACAGTGTTGTGTTTATAAATACAGGGGACACGGTGTCGTGTTTATAAATACAGGGGACACGGTGTCGTGTTTATCAATACAGGGGACACGGTGTTGTGTTTATAAATACAGGCGACACGGTATCGTGTTTATAAATGCAGGGGGCACGGTGTCGTGTTTATAAATACAGGGGACACGGTGTCGTGTTTATAAATACAGGGGACACGGTGCCGAGTTTATACATACAGGGGATACGGTGTCGTGTTTATAAATACAGGGGACACGGTGTCGTGTTTATAAATACAGGGGACACGATGACGTGTTTATAAATACAGGGGACACGGTGTCGTGTTTATAAATACAGGGGACACGGTGTCCTGTTTATAAATACAGGGGACACGGTATCGTGTTTATAAATAAAGGGGACACGGTATCATGTTTAAAAATACAGTGGACACAGTATCGTGTTTATAAATACGGGGACACGGTATCATGTTTATAAATACAGGGGACACGGAGTCGTGTTTATAAATACAGGGGACACGGTGTCGTGTTTATAAATATACGGATCACGGTGTCCTATTTATAAGAACAGGGGACACGGTGTCGTGTTCATAAATACGGGGGACAAGGTGTCTTGTTTATAAATACAGGGGACACGGTATCGTGTTTATAAATACAGGGGGCACGTTGTCGTGTTTATAAATACAGGGGACACGGTGTCGTGTTTATAAATACAGGGGACACGGTGTCGTGTTTATAAATACAGGGGACACGGTGTCTTGTTTATAAATACAGGGGACACGGTGTTGTGTTTATCAATACAGGGGACACGGTGTCGTGTTTACAAATACAGTGGACCCCATATATTCACAAATACAGGGGACACAGTGTAGTGTTTATAAATACAGGGGACACGGAGTCGTGTTTATAAATACAGGGGACACGGTGTCGTGTTTATCAATACAGGGGACACGGTGTTGTGTTTATAAATACAGCGGACACGGTGTTGTGTTTATAATACAGGGGACACGGTGTCGTGTTTATAAATACAGGGGACACGGTGTCGTGTTTATAAATACAGGGGACACGGTGTCGTGTTTATAAATATGGGGACACGGTCATGTGTTCATAAATACAGGGGACACGGTGTTGTGTTTATGAATACAGGGGACACGGTGTTTTTTTTATAAATACAGGGGACACGATGTCATGTTTATAAATACATTGGACACTGTGTCTTGTTTATAAATACAGGGGACATGGTATCGTGTTTATAAATACAGGGGGCACGGGGTCGTGTTTATAAATAAAGGGGACACGGTGTCGTGTTTATAAATACAGGGGACACGGTGTCGTGTTTATAAATACAGGGGATACGGTGTCGTGTTTATAAATACAGGGGACACGGTGTCCTGTTTATAAATACAGGGGACACGTCCTGTTTATAAATACAGGGGACACGGTGTCGTTTTTATAAAAACAGAGGACACGGTGTCCTGTTTATAAGTACAGGGGACACGGTGTCGTGTTTATAAATACAGGGGACACGGTGTCGTGTTTATAAATACAGGGGACACGGTGTCGTGTTTATAAATACAGGGGACACGGTGTCGTGTTTATAAATACAGGGGACACAGTGTCGTGTTTATAAATACAGGGGACACGGTGTCGTTTTTATAAATACAGGGGACACGGTGTTGTGTTTATAAATACAGGGGACACGGTGTCGTGTTTATAAATACGGGGACACGGTATCGTGTTTATAAATACAGGGGACACGGTGTCGTGTTTATAAATACAGGGGACACGGTGTCTTGTTTATAAATACAGGGGACACGGTGTTGTGTTTATCAATTCAGGGGACACGGTGTCGTGTTTACAAATACAGTGGACCCGACATATTTACAAATACAGGGGACACAGTGTTGTGTTTATAAATACAGGGGACACGGTGTCGTGTTTATAAATACAGGGGACACGGTGTCGTGTTTATCAATACAGGGGACACGGTGTTGTGTTTATAAATACAGGGGACACGGTGTTGTGTTTATAAATACAGGGGACACGGTGTCATGTTTATAAATACAGGGGACACGGTGTCGTGTTTATAAATAAAGGGGACACGGTATCATGTTTAAAAATACAGGGGACACGGTATCGTGTTTATAAATATGGGGACACGGTATCATGTTTATAAATACAGGGGACACGGAGTCGTGTTTATAAATACAGGGGACACGGTGTCGTGTTTATGAATATAGGGGACACGGTGTCCTATTTATAAGAACAGGGGACACGGTGTCGTGTTTATAATTACGGGGACACGGTCTCATGTTTATAAATACAGGGGACACGGAGTCGTGTTTTTAAATACAGGGGGCACGTTGTCGTGTTTATAAATACAGGGGACACGGTGTCGTGTTTATAAATACAGGGGACACGGTGTCGTGTTTATAAATACAGGGGACACGGTGTCTTGTTTATAAATACAGGGGACACGGTGTTGTGTTTATCAATACAGGGGACACGGTGTCGTGTTTACAAATACAGTGGACCCGATATATTCACAAATACAGGGGACACAGTGTAGTGTTTATAAATACAGGGGACACGGAGTCGTGTTTATAAATACAGGGTACACGGTGTCGTGTTTATCAATACAGGGGACACGGTGTTGTGTTTATAAATACAGGGGACACGGTGTTGTGTTTATAAATACAGGGGACACGGTGTCGTGTTTATAAATACAGGGGACACGGTGTCGTGTTTATAAATACAGGGGACACGGTGTCGTGTTTATAAATACAGGGGACACGGTGTCGTGTTTATAAATACGGGGACACGGTCATGTGTTCATAAATACAGGGGACACGGTGTTGTGTTTATGAATACAGGGGACACGGTGTTTTTTTTATAAATACAGGGGACACGATGTCATGTTTATGAATACAGGGGACACGGTGTCTTGTTTATAAATACAGGGGACACGGTATCGTGTTTATAAATACAGGGGGCACGGGGTCGTGTTTATAAATAAAGGGGACACGGTGTCGTGTTTATAAATACAGGGGACACGGTGTCGTGTTTATAAATACAGGGGATACGGTGTCGTGTTTATAAATACAGGGGACACGGTGTCCTGTTTATAAATACAGGGGACAGGGTGTCATGTTTATAAATACAGGGGACACGTTGTCCTGTTTATAAATACAGGGGACACGGTGTCGTTTTTATAAAAACAGAGGACACGGTGTTGTGTTTATAAATACAGGGGACACGGTGTCGTGTTTATAAATACAGGGGACACGGTGTCATGTTTATAAATACAGGGGACACGGTGTCGTGTTTATAAATACAGGGGACACAGTGTCGTGTTTATAAATACAGGGGACACGGTGTCATTTTTATAAATACAGGGGACACGGTGTTGTGTTTATAAATACAGGGGACACGGTGTCGTGTTTATAAATACGGGGACACGGTATCGTGTTTATAAATACAGGGGACACGGTGTCGTGTTTATAAATACAGGGGACACGGTGTCTTGTTTATAAATACAGGGGACACGGTGTTGTGTTTATCAATTCAGGGGACACGGTGTCGTGTTTACAAATACAGTGGACCCAATATATTTACAAATACAGGGGACACAGTGTTGTGTTTATAAATACAGGGGACACGGTGTCGTGTTTATAAATACAGGGGACACGGTGTCGTGTTTATCAATACAGGGGACACGGTGTTGTGTTTATAAATACAGGCGACACGGTATCGTGTTTATAAATGCAGGGGGCACGGTGTCGTGTTTATAAATACAGGGGACACGGTGTCGTGTTTATAAATACAGGGGACACGGTGCCGAGTTTATACATACAGGGGATACGGTGTCGTGTTTATAAATACAGGGGACACGGTGTCGTGTTTATAAATACAGGGGACACGATGACGTGTTTATAAATACAGGGGACACGGTGTCGTGTTTATAAATACAGGGGACACGGTGTCCTGTTTATAAATACAGGGGACACGGTATCGTGTTTATAAATAAAGGGGACACGGTATCATGTTTAAAAATACAGTGGACACAGTATCGTGTTTATAAATACGGGGACACGGTATCATGTTTATAAATACAGGGGACACGGAGTCGTGTTTATAAATACAGGGGACACGGTGTCGTGTTTATAAATATACGGATCACGGTGTCCTATTTATAAGAACAGGGGACACGGTGTCGTGTTCATAAATACGGGGGACAAGGTGTCTTGTTTATAAATACAGGGGACACGGTATCGTGTTTATAAATACAGGGGGCACGTTGTCGTGTTTATAAATACAGGGGACACGGTGTCGTGCTTATAAATACAGGGGACACGGTGTCGTGTTTATAAATACAGGGGACACGGTGACTTGTTTATAAATACAGGGGACACGGTGTTGTGTTTATCAATACAGGGGACACGGTGTCGTGTTTACAAATACAGTGGACCCCATATATTCACAAATACAGGGGACACAGTGTAGTGTTTATAAATACAGGGGACACGGAGTCGTGTTTATAAATACAGGGGACACGGTGTCGTGTTTATCAATACAGGGGACACGGTGTTGTGTTTATAAATACAGGGGACACGGTGTTGTGTTTATAATACAGGGGACACGGTGTCGTGTTTATAAATACAGGGGACACGGTGTCGTGTTTATAAATACAGGGGACACGGTGTCGTGTTTATAAATATGGGGACACGGTCATGTGTTCATAAATACAGGGGACACGGTGTTGTGTTTATGAATACAGGGGACACGGTGTTTTTTTTATAAATACAGGGGACACGATGTCATGTTTATAAATACAGGGGACACGGTGTCTTGTTTATAAATACAGGGGACATGGTATCGTGTTTATAAATACAGGGGGCACGGGGTCGTGTTTATAAATAAAGGGGACACGGTGTCGTGTTTATAAATACAGGGGACACGGTGTCGTGTTTATAAATACAGGGGATATGGTGTCGTGTTTATAAATACAGGGGACACGGTGTCCTGTTTATAAATACAGGGGACAGGGTGTCATGTTTATAAATACAGGGGACACGTCCTGTTTATAAATACAGGGGACACGGTGTCGTTTTTATAAAAACAGAGGACACGGTGTTGTGTTTATAAATACAGGGGACACGGTGTCGTGTTTATAAATACAGGGGACACGGTGTCGTGTTTATAAATACAGGGGACACGGTGTCGTGTTTATAAATACAGGGGACACAGTGTCGTGTTTATAAATACAGGGGACACGGTGTCGTTTTTATAAATACAGGGGACACGGTGTTGTGTTTATAAATACAGGGGACACGGTGTCGTGTTTATAAATACGGGGACACGGTATCGTGTTTATAAATACAGGGGACACGGTGTCGTGTTTATAAATACAGGGGACACGGTGTCTTGTTTATAAATACAGGGGACACGGTGTTGTGTTTATCAATTCAGGGGACACGGTGTCGTGTTTACAAATACAGTGGTCCCGATATATTTACAAATACAGGGGACACAGTGTTGTGTTTATAAATACAGGGGACACGGTGTCGTGTTTATAAATACAGGGGACACGGTGTCGTGTTTATCAATACAGGGGACACGGTGTTGTGTTTATAAATACAGGGGACACGGTGTTGTGTTTATAAATACAGGGGACACGGTGTCATGTTTATAAATACAGGGGACACGGTGTCGTGTTTATAAATAAAGGGGACACGGTATCATGTTTAAAAATACAGGGGACACGGTATCGTGTTTATAAATACGGGGACACGGTATCATGCTTATAAATACAGGGGACACGGAGTCGTGTTTATAAATACAGGGGACACGGTGTCGTGTTTATGAATATAGGGGACACGGTGTCCTATTTATAAGAACAGGGGACACGGTGTCGTGTTTATAATTACGGGGACACGGTCTCATGTTTATAAATACAGGGGACACGGAGTCGTGTTTTTAAATACAGGGGACACGGTGTCGTGTTTATAAATATAGGGGACACGGTGTCGTGTTTATAAATACAGGGGACACGGTGTCCTATTTATAAGTGCAGGGGACACGGTGTCGTGTTTATAAATACCGGGGACACGGTGTCATGTTTATAATATAGGTGACACGGTGTCCTATTTATAAGTACAGGGGACACGGTGTCGTGTTTATAAATACAGGGGACACTGTGTCGTGTTTATAAATACAGGGGACACGGTGTCGTGTTTATAAATACAGGGGACACTGTGTCGTGTTTATAAATACAGGGGACACGGTGTCGTGTTTATAAATACAGGGGACACGGTGTCGTGTTTATAAATACAGGGGATAATGTGTTGTGTTTATAAATACAGGGGACACGGTGTCGTGTTTATAAATACAGGGGACACGGTGTCGTGTTTATAAATACAGGGGAGACGGTGTCGTGTTTATAAATACAGGGGACACGGTGTCGTGTTTATAAATACAGGGGACACGGTGTCGTGTTTATCAATACAGGGGACACGTTGTCGTGTTTATAAATACAGGGGACACGGCGTCGTGTTTTTAAGTACAGGGGACACGGTGTCGTGTTTATAAATACAGGGGACACGGTGTCATTTTATAAATACAGGGGACACAGTGTCATGTTCATAAATACAGGGGACACGGTGTCGTGTTTATAAATACAGGGGACACGGTGTCCTGTTTATAAATACAGGGGACACGGTGTCATGTTTATAAATACAGGGGACACGGTATCGTGTTTATAAATACAGCGGACACGGTATCATGTTTAAAAATACAGGGGACACGGTATCGTGTTTATAAATACGGGGACACGGTATCATGTATATAAATATAGGGGACACGGTGTCCTATTTATAAGTACAGGGGACACGGTGTCGCGTTTATAAATACGGGGACACGGTATCATGTTTATAAATACAGGGGACACGGAGTCGTGTTTTTAAATACTGGGGACACGGTGTCGTGTTTATAAATATAGGGGACACGGTGTCGTGTTTATAAATACAGGGGACACGGTGTCCTATTTATAAGTACAGGGGACACGGTGTCGTGTTTATAAATACAGGGGACACGGTGTCATGTTTATAAATATAGGGGACACGGTGTCATGCTTATAAATGCAGGGGACACGGTGTCGTGTTTATAAATACAGGGGACACGGTGTTGTGTTTATTAATACAGGGGACACGATGTCGTGTTTATAAATACGGGGACACGGTCATGTGTATATAAATACAGGGGACACGATGTCATGTTTAAGAATACAGGGGACATGGTGTCTTTGTTATAAATACAGGGGACACGGTGTCATGTTTATAAATACAGGGGACACGGTGTCTTGTTTATAAATACAGGCGACACGGTATCGTGTTTATAAATGCAGGGGTCACGGTGTCGTGTTTATAAATACAGGGGACACGGTGTCGTGTTTATAAATACAGGGGACACGGTGCCGAGTTTATAAATACAGTGGATACGGTGTCGTGTTTATAAATACAGGGGACACGGTGTCCTGTTTATAAATACAGGGGACACGGTGTCGTGTTTATAAATACAGGGGACACGATGACGTGTTTATAAATACAGGGGACACGGTGTCGTGTTTATAAATACAGGGGACACGGTGTCCTGTTTATAAATACAGGGGACACGGTGTCGTGTTTATAAATAAAGGGGACACGGTATCATGTTTAAAAATACAGGGGACACGGCATCGTGTTTATAAATACGGGGACACGGTATCATGTTTATAAATACAGAGGACACGCAGTCGTGTTTATAAATACAGGGGACACGGTGTTGTGTATATAAATATAGGGATCACGGTGTCCTATTTATAAGAACAGGGGACACGGTGTCGTGTTCATAAATACGGGGGACCAGGTGTCTTGTTTATAAATACAGGGGACACGGTATCGTGTTTATAAATACAGGAGGCACGGTGTCGTGTTTATAAATACAGGGGACACGGTGTCGTGTTTATAAATACAGGGGACACGGTGTCGTGTTTATAAATACAGGGGACACGGTGTCTTGTTTATAAATACATGGGACACGGTGTTGTGTTTATCAATACAGGGGACACGGTGTCGTGTTTACAAATACAGTGGACCCGATATATTTACAAATACAGGGGACACCGTGTAGTGTTTATAAATACAGGGGACACGGAGTCGTGTTTATAAATACAGGGGACACGGTGTCGTGTTTATCAATACAGGGGACACGGTGTTGTGTTTATAAATACAGGGGACACGGTGTTGTGTTTATAAATACAGGGGCCACGGTGTCGTGTTTATAAATACAGGGGACACGGTGTCGTGTTTATAAATACAGGGGACACGGTGTCGTTTTATAAATACAGGGGACACGGTGTCATGTTCATAAATACAGGGGACACGGTGTCGTGTTTATAAATAAAGGGGACACGTTATCATGTTTAAAAATACAGGGGACACGGTATCGTGTTTATAAATACGTGGACACGGTGTCTTGTTTATAAATACAGGGGACACGGTGTTGTGTTTATCAATACAGGGGACACGGTGTCGTGTTTACAAATACAGTGGACCCGATATATATACAAATACAGGGGACACAGTGTTGTGTTTATAAATACAGGGGACACGGTGTCATGTTTATAAATACAGGGGACACGGTGTCTTGTTTATAAATACAGGGGACACGGTGTCGTGTTTATAAATAAAGGGGACACGTTATCATGTTTAAAAATACAGGGGACACGGTATCGTGTTTATAAATACGGGGACACGGTATCATGTTTATAAATACAGGGGACACGGTGTCGTGTTTATAAATATAGGGGACACGGTGTCCTATTTATAAGAACAGGGGACACGGTGTCGTGTTTATAATTACGGGGACACGGTATCATGTTTATAAATACAGGGGACACGGAGTCGTGTTTTTAAATACAGGGGACACGGTGTCGTGTTTATAAATATAGGGGACACGGTGTCGTGTTTATAAATACAGGGGAGAGGTGTCCTATTTATAAGTACAGGGGACACGGTGTCGTGCTTATAAATACAGGGGACACGGTGTCATGTTTATAAATATAGGGGACACGGTGTCGTGCTTATAAATGCAGGTGACACGGTGTCGTGTTTATAAATACAGGGGACACGGTGTCGTGTTTATTAATACAGGGGACACGGTGTCGTGTTTATAAATACGGGGACACGGTCATGAGTTTATAAATACAGGGGACACAGTGTCGTGTTTATGAATACAGGGGACACGGTGTCTTTTTTATAAATACAGGGGACACGGTGTCATGTTTATAAATACAGGGGACACGGTGTCTTGTTTATAAATACAGGGGACACGGTGTCGTGTTTATAAATACAGGGGACACGGTGTCGTGTTTATCAATACAGGGGACACGGTGTTGTGTTTATAAATACAGGGGACACGGTGTTGTGTTTATAAATACAGGGGACACGGTGTCATGTTTATAAATACAGGGGACACGGTGTCGTGTTTATAAATACAGGGGACACGGTGTCGTTTTAAATATACAGGGGACACGGTGTCGTGTTTATAAATACAGGGGACACGGTGTCCTGTTTATAAATACAGGGGACACGGTGTCATGTTTATAAATACAGGGGACACGGTGTCGTGTTTATAAATAAAGGGGACACGGTATCATGTTTAAAAATACAGGGGACGCGGTATCGTGTTTATAAATACGGGGACACGGTATCATGTTTATAAATACAGGGGACACGGAGTCGTGTTTATAAATACAGGGGACACGGTGTTGTGTATATAAATATAGGGATCACGGTGTCCTATTTATAAGAACAGGGGACACGGTGTCGTGTTCATAAATACGGGGGACCAGGTGTCTTGTTTATAAATACAGGGGACACGGTATCGTGTTTATAAATACAGGAGGCACGGTGTCGTGTTTATAAATACAGGGGACACGGTGTCGTGTTTATAAATACAGGGGACACGGTGTCGTGTTTATAAATACAGGGGACACGGTGTCTTGTTTATAAATACATGGGACACGGTGTTGTGTTTATCAATACAGGGGACACGGTGTCGTGTTTACAAATACAGTGGACCCGATATATTTACAAATACAGGGGACACCGTGTAGTGTTTATAAATACAGGGGACACGGAGTCGTGTTTATAAATACAGGGGACACGGTGTCGTGTTTATCAATACAGGGGACACGGTGTTGTGTTTATAAATACAGGGGACACGGTGTTGTGTTTATAAATACAGGGGCCACGGTGTCGTGTTTATAAATACAGGGGACACGGTGTCGTGTTTATAAATACAGGGGACACGGTGTCGTTTTATAAATACAGGGGACACGGTGTCATGTTCATAAATACAGGGGACACGGTGTCGTGTTTATAAATAAAGGGGACACGTTATCATGTTTAAAAATACAGGGGACACGGTATCGTGTTTATAAATACGTGGACACGGTGTCTTGTTTATAAATACAGGGGACACGGTGTTGTGTTTATCAATACAGGGGACACGGTGTCGTGTTTACAAATACAGTGGACCCGATATATATACAAATACAGGGGACACAGTGTTGTGTTTATAAATACAGGGGACACGGTGTCATGTTTATAAATACAGGGGACACGGTGTCTTGTTTATAAATACAGGGGACACGGTGTCGTGTTTATAAATAAAGGGGACACGTTATCATGTTTAAAAATACAGGGGACACGGTATCGTGTTTATAAATACGGGGACACGGTATCATGTTTATAAATACAGGGGACACGGTGTCGTGTTTATAAATATAGGGGACACGGTGTCCTATTTATAAGAACAGGGGACACGGTGTCGTGTTTATAATTACGGGGACACGGTATCATGTTTATAAATACAGGGGACACGGAGTCGTGTTTTTAAATACAGGGGACACGGTGTCGTGTTTATAAATATAGGGGACACGGTGTCGTGTTTATAAATACAGGGGAGAGGTGTCCTATTTATAAGTACAGGGGACACGGTGTCGTGCTTATAAATACAGGGGACACGGTGTCATGTTTATAAATATAGGGGACACGGTGTCGTGCTTATAAATGCAGGTGACACGGTGTCGTGTTTATAAATACAGGGGACACGGTGTCGTGTTTATTAATACAGGGGACACGGTGTCGTGTTTATAAATACGGGGACACGGTCATGAGTTTATAAATACAGGGGACACAGTGTCGTGTTTATGAATACAGGGGACACGGTGTCTTTTTTATAAATACAGGGGACACGGTGTCATGTTTATAAATACAGGGGACACGGTGTCTTGTTTATAAATACAGGGGACACGGTGTCGTGTTTATAAATACAGGGGACACGGTGTCGTGTTTATCAATACAGGGGACACGGTGTTGTGTTTATAAATACAGGGGACACGGTGTTGTGTTTATAAATACAGGGGACACGGTGTCATGTTTATAAATACAGGGGACACGGTGTCGTGTTTATAAATACAGGGGACACGGTGTCGTTTTAAATATACAGGGGACACGGTGTCGTGTTTATAAATACAGGGGACACGGTGTCCTGTTTATAAATACAGGGGACACGGTGTCATGTTTATAAATACAGGGGACACGGTGTCGTGTTTATAAATAAAGGGGACACGGTATCATGTTTAAAAATACAGGGGACGCGGTATCGTGTTTATAAATACGGGGACACGGTATCATGTTTATAAATACAGGGGACACGGAGTCGTGTTTATAAATACAGGGGACACGGTGTCGTGTTTATAAATATAGGGGACACGGTGTCCTATTTATAAGAACAGGGGACACGGTGTCGTGTTTATAATTACGGGGACACGGTATCATGTTTATAAATACAGGGGACACGGAGTCGTGTTTTTAAATACAGGGGACACGGTGTCGTGTTTATAAATATAGGGGACACGGTGTCATGTTTATAAATACAGGGGACACGGTGTCCTATTTATAAGTACAGGGGACACGGTGTCGTGTTTATAAATACAGGGGACACGGTGTCATGTTTATAAATATAGGGGACACGGTGTCGTGCTTATAAATGCAGGGGACACAGTGTCGTGTTTATAAATACAGGGGACACGGTGTCGTGTTTATTAATACAGGGGACACGGTGTCGTGTTTATAAATACGGGGACACGGTCATGTGTTTATAAATACAGAGGACACGGTGTCGTGTTTATGAATACAGGGGACACGGTGTCTTTTTTATAAATACAGGGGACACGGTGTCATGTTTATAAATACAGGGGACACGGTGTCTTGTTTATAAATACAGGGGACACGGTATCGTGTTTATAAATACAGGGGGCACGTGGTCGTGTTTATAAATAAAGGGGACATGGTGTCGTGTTTATAAATACAGGGGACACGGTGTCGTGTTTATAAATACAGGGGATACGGTGTCGTGTTTATAAATACAGGGGACACGGTGTCCTGTTTATAAATACAGGGGGCAGGGTGTCGTGTTTATAAATACAGGGGACACGTTGTCCTGTTTATAAATACAGGGGACACGGTGTCGTGTTTATAAATACAGGGGACAGGGTGTTGTGTTTATAAATACAGGGGACACGGTGTCGTGTTTATAAATACGGGGACACGGTATCGTGTTTATAAATACAGGGGACACGGTGTCGTGTTTATAAATACAGGGGACACGGTGTCTTGTTTATAAATACAGGGGACACGGTGTTGTGTTTATCAATTCAGGGGACACGGTGTCATGTTTACAAATACAGTGGACCCGATATATTTACAAATACAGGGGACACAGTGTTGTGTTTATAAATACAGGGGACACGGTGTCGTGTTTATAAATACAGGGGACATGGTGATGTGTTTATCAATACAGGGGACACGGTGTTGTGTTTATAAATACAGGGGACACGGTGTTGTGTTTATAAATACAGGGGACACGGTGTCGTGTTTATAAATACAGGGGACAGGGTGTTGTGTTTATAAATACAGGGGACACGGTGTCGTTTTATAAATACAGGGGACACGGTGTCATGTTCATAAATACAGGGGACACGGTGTCATGTTTATAAATACAGGGGACACGGTGTCGTGTTTATAAATACAGGGGACACGGTGTCATGCTTATAAATACAGGGGACACGGTATCGTGTTTGTAAATACGGGGACACGGTATCATGTTTATAAATACAGGGGACACGGAGTCGTGTTTATAAATACAGGGGACACGGTGTCATGCTTATAAATATAGGGATCACGGTGTCCTATTTATAAGAACAGGGGACACGGAGTCGTGTTTATAAATACAGGGGACACGGTGTCGTGTTTATAAATATAGGGGACACGGTGTCCTATTTATAAGAACAGGGGACACGGTGTCGTGTTTATAATTACGTGGACACGGTCTCATGTTTATAAATACAGGGGACACGGAGTCGTGTTTTTAAATACAGGGGACACGGTGTCGTGTTTATAAATATAGGGGACACGGTGTCGTGTTTATAAATACAGGAAACACGGTGTCCTATTTATAAGTACAGGGGACACGGTGTCATGTTTATAAATACCGGGGACACGGTGTCATGTTTATAATATAGGGGACACGGTGTCCTATTTATAAGTACAGGGGACACGGTGTCGTGTTTATAAATACAGGGGACACTGTGTCGTGTTTATAAATACAGGGGACACGGTGTCGTGTTTATAAATACAGGGGACACGGTGTCGTGTTTATAATATAGGGGACACGGTGTCATGTTTATAAATACCGGGGACACGGTGTCATGTTTATAATATAGGGGACACGGTGTCCTATTTATAAGTACAGGGGACACGGTGTCATGTTTATAAATACAGGGGACACGGTGTCATGTTTATAATATAGGGGACACGGTGTCCTATTTATAAGTACAGGGGACACGGTGTCGTGTTTATAAATACAGGGGACACTGTGTCGTGTTTATAAATACAGGGGACACGGTGTCGTGTTTATAAATACAGGGGACACTGTGTCGTGTTTATAAATACAGGGGACACGGTGTCATGTTTATAAATACAGGGGACACGGTGTCGTGTTTATAAATACAGGGGATAATGTGTTGTGTTTATAAATACAGGGGACACGATGTTGTGTTTATAAATACAGGGGACACGGTGTCGTGTTTATAAATACAGGGGACACGGTGTCGTGTTTATAAATACAGGGGACACGGTGTCGTTTTATAAATACAGGGGACACGGTGTCATGTTCATAAATACAGGGGACACGGTGTCGTGTTTATAAATACAGGGGACACGGTGTCCTGTTTATAAATACAGGGGACACGGTGTCGTGTTTATAAATAAAGGGGACACGGTATCATGTTTAAAAATACAGGGGACACGGTATCGTGTTTATAAATACGGGGACACGGTATCATGTTTATAAATACAGGGGACACGGAGTCGTGTTTATAAATACAGGGGACACGGTGTCGTGTTTATAAATACAGGGGACACGGTGTCCTATTTATAAGTACAGGGGACACGGTGTCGTGTTTATAAATACAGGGGACACGGTGTCATGTTTATAAATATAGGGGACACGGTGTCGTGCTTATAAATGCAGGGGACACGGTGTCGTGTTTATAAATACAGGGGACACGGTGTCGTGTTTATTAATACAGGGGACACGGTGTTGTGTTTATAAATACGGGGACACGGTCATCTGTTTATAAATACAGGGGACACGGTGTCGTGTTTATGAATACAGGGAACACGGTGTCTTTTTTATAAATACAGGGGACACTGTGTCATGTTTATAAATACAGGGGACAAGGGGCTAGATTTTCAGTTGCTTGCGCCAGCAGTTAGCGCCTTAAGAGAAGTGATTTCCGGGCGCTATGCGTGTAGCGCCCGGGCGCATCGCAGTTTGCGCCCCGCCCCAAATTAAGTTGCCCGTTAGCGCCGGCGCAAAGTTTAGCGCCCGCCCGGATGCGCGCGCAGAAAATGACGTCACATCCTCGTGCAACGCCCTTTGGCCGCCCCGATTGCAAACTTCAGTCGGACCGCCCCATTGTGCGGCGGGCGGCCGGAGCGTTTGGAAAAAGGAACGCAACACAACCAGCGCGGGCCCTGGGGGGCGCTAATTAAAGGGAACGTCCTCTCCAGTATAAAGGCCATCCTTTTTTCAGAAAACAGTCTTGTGCAACGCATTTCTGGAGACACAACAAGGAGGATAGCTAACTGGTTTCAAGCAGCAAGAGCCAGGTATTTTTGGACTCAGGCAACAGCGCTGCAAGTGGCCATTTGGAAATTAGAGTGTTTGCCAGGATTTGATGGGGGTTGCATGGGGTGCCAACGCGGAGCTGCAGCTCCATGTCCGTAGGGCTCGCAGACGCATTGTGAGAGGGGCAGCCCTGGCTAGAGGCAGAGGGGGCTACAGGCGTCGGCCACGTAGGCAATACCCAGTCAGGCTATACCGCCAGCAGCGCTCCTACCTAAACATGAGTGCCGCGCGATGTGTTAAAAGGCTCCGATTCCGAAAGGGGGTGATTGCAGAGATCTGCCACCTGCTTCGCCGAGATCTGCGGCCAAAGCTCAGGTGCAGGACGTCTCTGTCGGTGGAAGTGAAGGTGACAGTGGCATTGAACTTCTATGCCACCGGCTGCTTCCAATACGCTGCTGGGGACATAGCAAACATCTCCCAGTACGGCGCGCATCGCTGCATCCGCCAGGTGACCGAAGCACTGTTCAGAAGGAGAAGCCAATTCATCTCCTTCCCCATGGCCCTGGAGAGCCAGCATCAGCGCGCATTGGGATTTTCCAGACTCGGGGAATTCCCCTTGGTGCAGGGCGCCATTGACTGTACGCATGTGGCTTTGTGGGCCCCTCTGGAGCATGGCGAGCAGTATCGCAACAGGAAGGGCTACCATTCTCTGAATGTGCAGCTGGTCTGTGACCACAAGCAGCGCATCATGGCAGTCAATGCCAGCTTCCCAGGCAGCAGCCACGATGCCTTTATCCTGCGGCAGAGTACTGTGCATGACATGTTCCAGGCACAGCCTCCCCCAAGAGGATGGCTACTCGGGGACAAAGGCTATCCTTTGTGCACCTGGCTCATGACCCCGCTCCGCGCGCCCAGGACCGCTGCTGAAGAGGCCTACAATGAGAGCCATCAAACCACCCGCAACATCATCGAGCTAACTATTGGGGTCCTCAAGCAGTGGTTCCGCTGCCTTGATCGCTCCGGAGGAGCTCTCCAGTATTCGCCAGACCGGGTCTCCCAATTTGTGGTGGTTTGCTGCATGCTACACAACCTGGCTATCCGCAGGACTCAGGCACTGCCACCTGACGTTGGACCAGCACCTCAGGAGGAGGAGCAGGAGGAGCATGAGGAGGAGGAGGAGGAGGAGGAGGAGGAGCAGGAGTACGTTCCCAGGAGGGAGCGACCAGGGCCAAGGGCCGCACGACGCCACCTTATTACACGGTACTTCTAAGCCCCCTGTCAGGGAATGGCCAGGGGCCATGAGGGAAGATGAATGCAGCCGCTCCGCAAGCCCTCAGCCGGCGAAGCCAACAAACACTAAGAAGAACAACCATGGAGACTGCATGAATAAAGATAATTTTTTATTAAACAAAAATGAAAAGCCCTTCCCACATGAATCCCCAAAAACAATAAACGGGCCCCACAAAAAGCCCAACAAACGACTCACTCCCACAAACTGGGGAGGAGCCACTCCACCTTTATTGAAAGCGGGCCTCAACGTCGGCCTAACGCAAAAAAAAAGCCCTCCAAAAGCACAACCATGGGCAAAATAAAGATGGCCACTGCCATATTAAAGGAAAGCTGGCCACACCCTCTACTGAGTGGCCCGCGAGGGCGAGACCTTGGCCAGCATTTTGCCTCCCCTGCCCTGCCTGCTGCTCCTTCGCAAGCTCTGCCCAGTGGCTGCTGCGAGGCTGGGGGAAGGCGCCTGAGGCTCAGATGCCCTTCCGCCAGATGCCGCTGGGGGGCGGCCTACATGGCGTTTGGGCCTCGAGGGGCCGTCTCCTGAGTGGCGCACCTGAGCCTGGCCACCATCAGCTGCAGCCGCTTGCCCTTGACGCCCCAGAGGGGGAATGGCGGCGACGGATGGCGCAATGTGGGCCAGCTGGCGTCTGGGATGCGCTGGCTGGTGCTGTGGCGCGGTGGCACTCGGCCGGGCCCGCACTGCAGGATCCGCAGCAATCAGCCGACGGCTGGCTTGCTGGGATGGTCCAGCGCGGCGCCTGCCCTGGCGATGCCTGCCTGAGACAGCGCGTGTGGCAGCAGTGAGTGGCCCTGTGGTCCTGGTGTGCGCGCGCATCACATCCGCCAGGGTCTTGACGGCATCAGTTAGCATGCGGCCAGTCGCGGCAGTTGCTGCCCCGAACTCGCGCACACTGGTCGCCAGCGACTCGATGGCCTCAGGCATGCGCCCCACCACGCTCATGAGCTCCGTGTGGCGCCGGTCCGAGTCGTCGGCCATCTGATCGAGCTTCCGCACCTCCTCCGAAGTGAAGGTGTCCGGACTGGAGTCGCGACTCTCCCGCTGGGGAGGAGGGGGCCGAACTAGGGGACCCTTGCCGCGTTGGTGACGGCGAGTGTGCCGAGCAGCAGCACTCCCCTCTGATCCTTCCCCCCTTTGGGGGGAAGGCCGCGGGCCACGCGCACGGCTGCTGGGTGGCTGGACGCCACTGGTCCCAGAAGCTGCATTGCCCTGCGACAGTTCCTCCAGGCACTCGTCCAGTGAGGAGGTGTCGAGCATTTCCTCCTCTCCTGCGGGACGTGACTGTTCCCCCGAAGGTCCGGCTTGCTCCTCCTCCTCCTCCTGGTTGGAGGTGCTGTCACTGGCAGCCTCAGGGTCCTGGTCGTCACCAGCTGAAAGCAGGAATGCACAAGAGTAGCTTCAGAGTGAGGAGACGGCGTCAGCGAGGGAGTTAGGACTGGTGGGATTCAGCGCATTGGTGGGACAGTGGCAAAGGAGGTAGCTCGGATGGGCCAGTGCGACGCGAGAGGGCCAAAAGGCGAGGTCCTTACCATTGCCGGGCAGTGGAGGGTCGGATACACCGCACGCTGTGGGGACAATCACACGGGCTCCCATGAGCACACACACGCGCTCCTCCAGCCGAGTGAGCTTCTGCAGCTTGGCGCGGCCACCCCTGGCACGGGCCTGGCGATTAAACGCTACTTTAGCCTGCAAGAGAAAGGACGGGCTGTAAGTGCGCAGTGAAGCCCTGATGTAGTGTGCACTGCCTCCCATGGTGGAATAGCTTGGACAGAGTGAAGCCCTGATGTAGTGTGCACTGCCTCCCATGGTGGAATAGCTTGGACAGAGTGAAGCCCTGATGTACTGTCCACTGCCTCCCATGGTGGAATAGCTTGGCCAAAGTGTAGAGTGCCGAATGGCCATTTGATGCTCATGACTGTCCCAATGCTGCTGGCTGAGGGCTGGCCAAAAGGACTTTCAGGTCCCTTTGCCCATCATGTCAGGTGTACATGCAAGAATGAGGAGGAGACTGGAAAGGCTACTCACCCTCACAATCCTGGTCAGATCGTTGTATTTCTTACGGCATTGTGTGTGGGTCCTGGGGGCCTCGCCGGTGAACGTCACCCTCTGGGCGATCTGCTTCCAGGCTTTGGTGTAGTCGTGGTGGGTTGGATTCCTCCCACTCTCTGGAAACAAGATCTTGCGCCTCACCTCCAGAGCTGTGACCATTATGTCCAGATCACCCTCTGAGAAGTGCAGGGCACGCTGACGGGCCTTCTCTGGCATTGCCATGACTCCCTGGGGCTGAGCAGTAGTGTTGAGGCCTCTTTGCAAGGCTGCAGTGTGCAGGGCGTGGCAGCAGACCAATTCATCCCTTCCCCCTTTAAGAGCTGGTCGGCACCACGGGGTCTGCTGTCAGTGCAAAAATGACCGCACCCGTGCTGCGCCCCGCCTGGGAGCTATCCCTCTGGACCGCCGGCTTAGCGCCTAAAGAGAGTAGTGGAACGCCTCTTTTAGCGCTCCACCAACCTCTTAGGGCGAAGCCACTGAATTCCCGGCAACGGGGCGCTACTTTGGGGCGGGCGCTAACTTCGGGCGGGCGCTAAGGTTAGCGCCCCAAAACTGCCTATACTGAAAATCTAGCCCAAGGTGTCTTGTTTATAAATACAGGGGACACGGTATCGTGTTTATAAATACAGGGGGCACGATGTCGTGTTTATAAATACAGAGGACACGGTGTCGTGTTTATATATACAGGGGACACGGTGTCGTGTTTATCAATACAGGGGACACGGTGTCTTGTTTATAAATACAGGGGACACGGTGTTGTGTTTATCAATACAGGGGACACGGTGTCGTGTTTACAAATACAGTGGACCCGATATATTTACAAATACAGGGGACACAGTGTAGTGTTTATAAATACAGGGGACACGGTGTCGTGTTTATAAATACAGGGGACACGGTGTCGTGTTTATCAATACAGGGGACACGGTGTTGTGTTTATAAATACAGGGGACACGGTGTTGTGTTTATAAATACAGGGGACACGGTGTTGTGTTTATAAATACAGGGGACACGGTGTCGTGTTTATAAATACAGGGGACACGGTGTTGTTTTATAAATACAGGGGACACGGTGTCATGTTCATAAATACAGGGGACACGGTGTCGAGTTTATAAATACAGGGGACACGGTGTCCTGTTTATAAATACAGGGGACACGGTGTCATGTTTTTAAATACAGGGGACACGGTGTCGTGTTTATAAATAAAGGGGACACGGTATCATGTTTAAAAATACAGGGGACACGGTATCGTATTTATAAATACGGGGACACGGTATCATGTTTATAAATAGAGGGGATGCTGAGTCGTGTTTATAAATACAGGGGACACGGTGTCGTGTTTATAAAGATAGGGGACACGGTGTCCTATTTATAAGAACAGGGGACACGGTGTCGTGTTTAAAATTACGGGGACACGGTATCATGTTTATAAATACAGGGGACACGGAGTCGTGTTTTTAAATAGAGGGGACACGGTGTCGTGTTTATAAATATAGGGGACACGGTGTCGTGTTTATAAATACAGGGGACACGGTGTCCTATTTATAAGTGCAGGGGACACGGTGTCGTGTTTATAAATACAGGGGACACGGTGTCATGTTTATAAATATAGGGGACACGGTGTCGTGCTTATAAATGCAGGAGACACGGTGTCGTGTTTATAAATACAGGGGACACGGTGTCGTGTTTATTAATACAGGGGACACGGTGTCGTGTTTATAAATACGGGGACACGGTCATTTGTTTATAAAAACAGGGGACACGGTGTCGTGTTTATGAATACAGGGGACATGGTGTCTTTTTTATAAATACAGGGGACACGGTGTCATGTTTATAATTACAGGGGACACGGTGTCTTGTTTATAAATACAGGGGACACGGTATCGTGTTTATAAATACAGGGGGCACGGGGTCGTGTTTATAAATAAAGGGGACACGGTATCGTGTTTATAAATACAGGGGACACGGTATCGTGTTTATAAATACAGGGGGCACGGGGTCGTGTTTATAAATACAGGGGACACGGTATCGTGTTTATAAATACAGGGGGCACGGGGTCGTGTTTATAAATAAAGGGGACACGGTGTCGTGTTTATAAATACAGGGGATACGGTGTCGTGTTTATAAATAAAGGGGACACGGTGTCGTGTTTATAAATACAGGGGACACGGTGTCGTTTTTATAAATACAGGGGATACGGTGTCATGTTTATAAATACAGGGGACACGGTGTCGTGCTTATAAATGCAGGGGACACGGTGTAGTGTTTATAAATACAGGGGACACGGTGTCGTGTTTATAAATATAGGGGACACGGTGTCGTGCTTATAAATACAGGGGACACGGTGTCGTGTTTATAAATACAGGGGACACGGTGTCGTTTTTATAAATATAGGGGACACGGTGTCATGTTTATAAATATAGGGGACACGGTGTCGTGCTTATAAATGCAGGGGACACGGTGTAGTGTTTATAAATACAGGGGACACGGTGTCGTGTTTATAAATACAGGGGACACGGTGTCGTCTTTATAAATATAGGGGACACGGTGTCGTGCTTATAAATGCAGGGGACACGGTGTAGTGTTTATAAATACAGGGGACACGGTGTCGTGTTTATAAATACAGGGGACACGGTGTCGTCTTTATAAATACAGGGGACACGGTGTCCTATTTATAAGAACAGGGGACACGGTGCCGTGTTTATAATTACGGGGACACGGTGTCGTGTTTATAAATACAGGGGACACGGAGTCGTGTTTTTAAATACAGGGTACACGGTGTCGTGTTTATAAATATAGGGGACACGGTGTCGTGTTTATTAATACAGGGGACACGGTGTCGTGTTTATAAATACGGGGACACGGTCATGTGTATATAAATACAGGGGACACGGTGTTGTGCTTATGAATACAGGGGACACGGTGTCTTATTTATAAATACAGGGGACACGGTGTCATGTTTATAAATACAGGGGACACGGTGTCTTGTTTATAAATACAGGGGACATGGTATCGTGTTTATAAATACAGGGGGCACGGGGTCGTGTTTATAAATACAGGGGACACGGTGTCGTGTTTATAAATACAGGGGACACGGTGTCGTGTTTATAAATACAGGGCATACGGTGTCGTGTTTATAAATACAGGGGACACGGTGTCGTGTTTATAAAAACAGAGGACTCGGTGTGGTGTTTATAAATACAGGGGACACGGTGTCGTGTTTATAAATACAGGGGACACGATGTCGTGTTTATAAATACAGGGGACACGGTGTCATGTTTATAAATACAGGGGACACGGTGTCGTGTTTATAAATACAGGGGACACGGTGTCGTGTATATAAATACAGGGGACACGGTGTTATGTTTATAAATACAGGGGACACGGTGTCGTGTATTTAAATACGGGGACACGGTATCATGTTTATAAATACAGGGGACATGGTGTCGTGTTTATAAATACAGGGGATACGGTGTCTTGTTTATAAATACAGGGGACACGGTGTCGTGTTTATCAATACAGGGGACATGGTGTTGTGTTTATAAATACAGTGGACCCGATATATTTACAAATACAGGGGACACAGTGTAGTGTTTATAAATACAGGGGACACAGTGTTGTGTTTATAAATACAGGGGACACGGTGTCGTGTTTATAAATACAGGGGACACGGTGTCGTGTTTATCAATACAGGGGACATGGTGTTGTGTTTATAAATACAGGGGACACGGTGTTGTGTTTATAAATACAGGGGACACGGTGTCGTGTTTATAAATACAGGGGACACGGTGTCGTGTTTATAAATACAGGGGACACGGTGTCGTGTTTATAAATACAGGGGACACGGTGTCATGTTCATAAATACAGGGGACACGGTGTCGTGTTTATAAATACAGGGGACACGGTGTCGTGTTTATAAATACAGGGGACACGGTGTCATGTTCATAAATACAGGGGACACGGTGTCGTGTTTATAAATACAGGGGACACGGTGTCGTGTTTATCAATACAGGGGACACGGTGTTGTGTTTATAAATACAGGGGACACGGTGTCGTGTTTATAAATATAGGGACACGGTGTCGTGTTTATAAATATAGGGACACGGTGTTGTGTTTATAAATACAGGGGACACGATGTCATGTTTATAAATATAGGGACACAGTGTCGTGTTTATAAATACAGGGACACGGTGTCGTGTTTATAAATACAGGGGACACGATGTCATGTTTATAAATACAGGGGACACGGTGTCGTGTTTATAAATACAGGGGACACGGTGTCATGTTTATAAATACAGGGGACACGGTGTCTTGTTTATAAATACAGGGGACACGGTGTCGTGTTTATAAATACAGGGGACACGATGTCATGTTTATAAATACAGGGGACACGGTGTCGTGTTTATAAATACAGGGGACACGGTGTCGTGTTTATAAATACAGGGGACACGATGTCATGTTTATAAATACAGGGGACACGGTGTCGTGTTTATAAATACAGGGGACACGGTGTCGTGTTTATAAATACAGGGGACACGATGTCGTGTTTATAAATACAGGGGACACGGTGTCTTGTTTATAAATACAGGGGACACGGTGTCGTGTTTATAATACAGGGGACACGGTGTTGTGTATATAAATACAGGGGACACGGTGTCGTGTTTATAAATACAGGGGACACGGTGTCGTGTTTATAAATACAGGGGACACGATGTCATGTTTATAAATACAGGGGACACGGTGTCGTGTTTATAAATACAGGGGACACGGTGTCGTGTTTATAAATACAGGGGACACGATGTCGTGTTTATAAATACAGGGGACACGGTGTCTTGTTTATAAATACAGGGGACACGGTGTCGTGTTTATAATACAGGGGACACGGTGTTGTGTATATAAATACAGGGGACACGGTGTCGTGTTTATAAATACAGGGGACACGGTGTCGTGTTTTTAAATACAGGGGGCACGGCTTCGTTTTATAAATACAGGGGACACGGTGTCATGTTTATAAATACAGGGGACACGGTGTCGTGTTTATAAATACAGGGGACACGGTGTCATGTTTATAAATACAGGGGACACGGTGTCGTGTTTATAAATACAGGGGACACGATGTCGTGTTTATAAATACAGGGGATACGGTGTCGTGTTTTTAAATACAGGGGACACGGTGTCGTGTTTATAAATACAGTGGACACGGTGTCGTGTTTATAAACACAGGGGACACGGTGTCATGTTTATAAATACAGGGGAGACGGTGTCGTGTTTTTAAATACAGGGGACACGGTGTCTTCTTTATAAATACAGGGGACACGGTGTCATGTTTATAAATACAGGGGACACGGTGCCATGTTTATAAATACAGGGGGCACAGTGTCGTGTTTATAAATAAAGGGGACACGATGTCTTGTTTATTAATACAGGGGACACGGTGTCATGTTTATAAATACAGGGGACACGGTGTCGTGTTTGTAAATACAGGGGACACGGTGTCTTGTTTATAAATACAGGGGACACGGTATCGTGTTTATAAATACAGGGGACACGGTGTTGTGTTTATAAATACAGGGGACACGGTGTCGTGTTTATAAATACAGGGGACACGGTGTCGTGTTTATAAATACAGGGGACACGGTGTTGTGTTTATAAATACAGGGGACACGGTGTCATGTTTGGGGACACAGTGTCGTGTTTATAAATACAGGGGACATGGTGTCGTGTTTATAAATACAGGGGACACGGTGTCGTGTTTTTAAATACAGGGGACACGGTGTCGTGTATATAAATGCAGGGGACACGGTGTCGTGTATATAAATGCAGGGGACACGGTGTTGTGTTTATAAATACAGGGGACACGGTGTTGTGTTTATAAATACTTGGGGACACGGTACCGTGTTTATAAATGCAGGGGACATGTTGTCATGTTTATACATACAGGGGACAGGTTGTCGTGTTTATAAATACAGGGGACACATTGTCGTGTTTACAAATACAGGGGACACGGTGTCTTGTTTATAAATACAGAGGACACGGTGTCGTGTTTATAAATACAGGGGACACGGTGTGGTGTTTATCAATACAGGAGACACGGTGTCGTGTTTATAATTACAGAGGACACGGTGTTGTGTTTATAAATACAGGGGACACGGTGTCATTTTTATAAATACAGGGGACACGGTGTCGTGTTTATTAATACAGGGGACACGGTGTCGTGTTTATAAATACAGGGGACACGGTGTCGTGTTTATAAATACAGGGGACACGGTGTCGTGTTTATAAATACAGGGGATACGGTGTTGTGTTTATAAATACAGGGGACACGGTGTCATGTTTATAAATACAGGGGACACGGTGTCGTGTTTATAAATACGGGGACACGGTATCATGTTTATAAATACAGGGGACACGGAGTCGTGTTTTTAAATACAGGGGACACGGTGTCGTGTTTATAAATACAGTGGACACGGTGTCGTGTTTATAAACACAGGGGACACGGTGTCATGTTTATAAATACAGGGGAGACGGTGTCGTGTTTTTAAATACAGGGGACACGGTGTCTTCTTTATAAATACAGGGGACACGGTGTCATGTTTATAAATACAGGGGACACGGTGCCATGTTTATAAATACAGGGGGCACAGTGTCGTGTTTATAAATAAAGGGGACACGGTGTCATGTTTATAAATACAGGGGAGACGGTGTCGTGTTTTTAAATACAGGGGACACGGTGTCTTCTTTATAAATACAGGGGACACGGTGTCATGTTTATAAATACAGGGGACACGGTGCCATGTTTATAAATACAGGGGACACGGTGTCGTGTTTATTAATACAGGGGACACGGTGTCATGTTTATAAATACAGGGGACACGGTGTCGTGTTTGTAAATACAGGGGACACGGTGTCTTGTTTATAAATACAGGGGACACGGTGTCGTGTTTATAAATACAGGGGACACGGTGTCGTGTTTATAAATACAGGGGACACGGTGTTGTGTTTATAAATACAGGGGACACGGTGTCGTGTTTGGGGACACAGTGTCGTGTTTATAAATACAGGGGACATGGTGTCGTGTTTATAAATACAGGGGACACGGTGTCGTGTTTATAAATACAGGGGACACGGTGTCGTGTATATAAATGCAGGGGACACGGTGTCGTGTATATAAATGCAGGGGACACGGTGTTGTGTTTATAAATACAGGGGACACGGTGTTGTGTTTATAAATACTTGGGGACACGGTACCGTGTTTATAAATGCAGGGGACATGTTGTCATGTTTATACATACAGGGGACAGGTTGTCGTGTTTATAAATACAGGGGACACATTGTCGTGTTTACAAATACAGGGGACACGGTGTCTTGTTTATAAATACAGAGGACACGGTGTCGTGTTTATAAATACAGGGGACACGGTGTGGTGTTTATCAATACAGGAGACACGGTGTCGTGTTTATAAATACAGGGGATACGGTGTCGTGTTTATAAATACAGGGGACACGTTGTCGTGTTTATAAGTACAGGGGACACGGTGTCGTGTTTATAAATACAGAGGACACGGTGTTGTGTTTATAAATACATGGGACACGGTGTCGTGTTTATAAATACAGGGGACACGGTGTCGTGTTTATAAATACAGGGGAAAGGTTGTCGTGTTTATAAATACAGGGGACACGTTGTCGTGTTTATAAATACAGAGGACACGGTGTCGTGTTTATAAATACAGGGGACACGGTGTCGTGTTTATAAATACGGGGACACGGTATCGTGTTTATAAATACAGGGGACACGGTGTCGTGTTTATAAATACAGGGGACACGGTGTCTTGTTTATAAATACAGGGGACACTGTGTCGTGTTTATAAATACGGGGGACACAATGTCATGTTTATAAATACAGAGGACATGCTTTCGTGTTTATAAATACAGTGGACACGGTGTTGTGTTTATAAATACAGGGGACACGGTGTCGTGTTAATAAATACAGGGGACACGGTGTCGTGTTTATAAATACAGGGGACACTGTGTCGTGTTTATAAATACAGGGGACACGGTGTCGGGTTTATAAATACAGGGGACACGGTGTCGTGTTTATAAATACAGGGGATACGGTGTTGTGTTTATAAATACAGGGGACACGGTGTCGTGTTTATAAATACAGGTGACACGGTGTCGTGTTTATAAATACAGGGGACACGGTGTCGTGTTTATAAATACAGGGGACACGGTGTCGTGTATATAAATGCAGGGGACACGGTGTCGTGTTTATAAATACAGGGGACACGGTGTTGTGTTTATAAATATTTGGGGACACGGTACCGTGTTTATAAATGCAGGGGACATGTTGTCATATTTATACATACAGGGGACAGGTTGTCGTGTTTATAAATACAGGGGACACGTTGTCGTGTTTACAAATACAGGGGACATGGTGCCTTGTTTATAAATACAGAGGGCACGGTGTCGTGTTTATAAATACAGGGGACACGGTGTCGTGTTTATCAATACAGGAGACACGGTGTCGTGTTTATAAATACAGGGGATACGGTGTCGTGTTTATAAATACAGGGGACACAGTGTCCTGTTTATAAATACAGGGGACAGGGTGTCGTGTTTATAAATACAGGGGACACGTTGTCGTGTTTATAAGTACAGGGGACACGGTGTCGTGTTTATAAATACAGAGGACACGGTGTTGTGTTTATAAATACAGGGGACACGGTGTCGTGTTTATAAATACAGGGGACACGGTGTCGTGTTTATAAATACAGGGGAAAGGTTGTCGTGTTTATAAATACAGGGGACACGTTGTTGTGTTTATAAATACAGGGGACACGGTGTCTTGTTTAAAAATACAGAGGACACGGTGTCGTGTTTATAAATACAGGGGACACGGTGTCGTGTTTATCAATACAGGAGACACGGTGCCGTGTTTATAAATACAGGGGATACGGTGTCGTGTTTATAAATACAGGGGACACGGTGTCCTGTTTATAAATAGGGGGGACAGGGTGTCGTGTTTATAAATACAGGGGACACGGTGTCTTGTTTATAAATACAGGGGACACTGTGTCGTGTTTATAAATACGGGGGACACAATGTCATGTTTATAAATACAGAGGACATGCTTTCGTGTTTATAAATACAGTGGACACTGTGTTGTGTTTATAAATACAGGGGACACGGTGTCGTGTTAATAAATACAGGGGACACGGTGTCGTGTTTATAAATACAGGGGACACTGTGTCGTGTTTATAAATACAGGGGACACGGTGTCGGGTTTATAAATACAGGGGACACGGTGTCGTGTTTATAAATACAGGGGATACGGTGTTGTGTTTATAAATACAGGGGACACGGTGTCGTGTTTATAAATACAGGTGACACGGTGTCGTGTTTATAAATACAGGGGACACGGTGTCGTGTTTATAAATACAGGGGACACGGTGTCGTGTTTGGGGACACTGTCGTGTTTATAAATACATGGGACATGGTGTCGTGTTTATAAATACAGGGGACACGGTGTCGTGTTTATAAATACAGCGGACACGGTGTCGTGTATATAAATGCAGGGGACACGGTGTCGTGTTTATAAATACAGGGGACACGGTGTTGTGTTTATAAATATTTGGGGACACGGTACCATGTTTATAAATGCAGGGGACATGTTGTCAGATTTATACATACAGGGGACACGTTGTCGTGTTTACAAATACAGGGGACATGGTGCCTTGTTTATAAATACAGAGGACACGGTGTCGTGTTTATAAATACAGGGGACACGGTGTCGTGTTTATCAATACAGGAGACACGGTGTCGTGTTTATAAATACAGGGGATACGGTGTCGTGTTTATAAATACAGGGGACACAGTGTCCTGTTTATAAATACAGGGGACAGGGTGTCGTGTTTATAAATACAGGGGACACGTTGTCGTGTTTATAAGTACAGGGGACACGGTGTCGTGTTTATAAATACAGAGGACACGGTGTTGTGTTTATAAATACAGGGGACACGGTGTCGTGTTTATAAATACAGGGGACACGGTGTCGTGTTTATAAATACAGGGGAAAGGTTGTCGTGTTTATAAATACAGGGGACACGTTGTTGTGTTTATAAATACAGGGGACACGGTGTCTTGTTTAAAAATACAGAGGACACGGTGTCGTGTTTATAAATACAGGGGACACGGTGTCGTGTTTATCAATACAGGAGACACGGTGCCGTGTTTATAAATACAGGGGATACGGTGTCGTGTTTATAAATACAGGGGACACGGTGTCCTGTTTATAAATAGGGGGGACAGGGTGTCGTGTTTATAAATACAGGGGACACGTTGTCGTGTTTATAAATACAGGGGACACTGTGTCGTGTTTATAATTACAGAGGACACGGTGTTGTGTTTATTAATACAGGGGACATGGTGTCATTTTTATAAATACAGGGGACATGGTGTCGTGTTTATAAATACAGGGGACACGGTGTCGTGTTTATAAATACAGGGGACACGGTGTCGTGTTGTAAATACAGGGGACACGGTGTCGAGTTTATAAATACAGGGGACACGGTGTCGTGTTTATAAATACAGGGGACACGGTGTCGTGTTGAAAATACGGGGACACGGTATCGTGTTTATAAATACAGGGGACACGGTGTCGTGTTTATAAATACAGGGGACACGGTGTCTTGTTTATAAATACAGGGGACACTGTGTCATGTTTATAAATACAGGGGACACAATGTCATGTTTATAAATGCAGAGGACATGCTTTCGTGTTTATAAATACAGTGGACACGGTGTTGTGTTTATAAATACAGGGGACACGGTGTCGTGTTAATAAATACAGGGGACACGGTGTCGTGTTTATAAATACAGGGGACACTGTGTCGTGTTTATAAATACAGGGGACACGGTGTCGTGTTAATAAATACAGGGGACACGGTGTCGGGTTTATAAATACATGGGACACGGTGTCGTGTTTATAAATACAGGGGATACGGTGTTGTGTTTATAAATACAGGGGACACGGTGTCGTGTTTATAAATACAGGGGACACAGAGTCGTGTTTATAAATACAGGGGACACGGTGTCGTGTTTATAAATACAGGGGACACGGTGTCATGTTTATAAATACAGGGGACACGGTGTCCTGTTTATAAATACAGGGGACACGGTGTTGTGTTTATAAATACAGGGGACTCGGTGTCTTGTTTATAAATACAGGGGACATGGTGTTGTGTTTATCAATACAGGGGACACGGTGTCGTGTTTACAAATACAGTGGACCCGATATATTTACAAATACAGGGGACACAGTGTTGTGTTTATAAATACAGGGGACACCGTGTCATGTTTATCAGTACAGGGGACACGGTGTTGTGTTTATCAATACAGGGGACACGGTGTCGTGTTTATAAATACAGGGGACACGGTGTCGTTTTATAAATACAGGGGACACGGTGTCATGTTCATAAATACAGGGGACACGGTGTCGTGTTTATAAAAACAGGGGACACGGTGTCCTGTTTATAAATACAGGGGACACGGTGTCATGTTTATAAATACAGGGGACACGGTGTCGTGTTTATAAATACAGGGGACACGGTATCATGTTTAAAAATACAGGGGACACGGTATCGTGTTTATAAATACGGGGACAGGGTATCATGTTTATAAATACAGGGGACACGGAGTCGTGTTTATAAATACAGGGGACACGGTGTCGTGTATATAAATGCAGGGGACACGGTGTTGTGTTTATAAATACAGGGGACACGGTGTTGTGTTTATAAATACTTGGGGACACGGTACCGTGTTTATAAATGCAGGGGACATGTTGTCATGTTTATACATACAGGGGACAGGTTGTCGTGTTTATAAATACAGGGGACACATTGTCGTATTTACAAATACAGGGAACACGGTGTCTTGTTTATAAATACAGAGGACACGGTGTCGTGTGTATAAATACAGGGGACACGGTGTCGTGTTTATCAATACAGGAGACACGGTGTCGTGTTTATAAATACAGGGGATACGGTGTCGTGTTTATAAATACAGGGGACACGGTGTCCTGTTTATAAATACGGGGGAAAGGGTGTCGTGTTTATAAATACAGGGGACACGTTGTCGTGTTTATAAGTACAGGGGACACGGTGTCGTGTTTATAAATACAGAGGACACGGTGTTGTGTTTATAAATACAGGGGACACGGTGTCATGTTTATAAATACAGGGGACACGGTGTCGTGTTTATAAATACAGGGGAAAGGTTGTCGTGTTTATAAATACAGGGGACACGTTGTCGTGTTTATAAATACAGAGGACACGGTGTCGTGTTTATAAATACAGGGGACACGGTGTCGTGTTTATAAATACGGGGACACGGTATCGTGTTTATAAATACAGGGGACACGGTGTCATGTTTATAAATACAGGGGACACGGTGTCTTGTTTATAAATACAGGGGACACGGTGTTGTGTTTATAAATACAGGGGACACGGTGTCGTGTTAATAAATACAGGGGACACGGTGTCGTGTTTATAAATACAGGGGACACTGTGTCGTGTTTATAAATACAGGGGACACGGTGTCGGGTTTATAAATACAGGGGACACGGTGTCGTGTTTATAAATACAGGGGACACGGTGTCGGGTTTATAAATACAGGGGACACGGTGTCGTGTTTATAAATACAGGGGATACGGTGTTGTGTTTATAAATACAGGGGACACGGTGTCCTGTTTATAAATACAGGGGACACGGTGTCGTGTTTATAAATACAGGGGACACGGTGTTGTGTTTATAAATACAGGGGACACGGTGTCGTGTATATAAATGCAGGGGACACGGTGTCGTGTTTATAAATACAGGGGACACGGTGTTGTGTTTATAAATACAGGGGACACGGTGTCGTGTATATAAATGCAGGGGACACGGTGTCGTGTTTATAAATACAGGGGACACGGTGTTGTGTTTATAAATACTTGGGGACACGGTACCGTGTTTATAAATGCAGGGGACATGTTGTCATGTTTATACATACAGGGGACAGGTTGTCGTGTTTATAAATACAGGGGACACGTTGTCTTGTTAACAAATACAGGGGACACGGTGTCTTGTTTATAAATACAGAGGACACGGTGTCGTGTTTATAAATACAGGGGACACGGTGTCGTGTTTATCAATACAGGAGACACGGTGTCGTGTTTATAAATACAGGGGATACGGTGTCGTGTTTATAAATACAGGGGACACGGTGTCCTGTTTATAAATACAGGGGACAGGGTGTCGTGTTTATAAATACAGGGGACACGTTGTCGTGTTTATAAGTACAGGGGACACGGTGTCATGTTTATAAATACAGAGGACACGGTGTTGTGTTTATAAATACAGGGGACACGGTGTCGTGTTTATAAATACAGGGGACACGGTGTCGTGTTTATAAATACAGGGGAAAGGTTGTCGTGTTTATAAATACAGGGGACACGTTGTCGTGTTTATAAATACAGGGGACACGGTGTCTTGTTTATAAATACAGAGGACACGGTGTCGTGTTTATAAATACAGGGGACACGGTGTCGTGTTTATCAATAAAGGAGACACGGTGTCGTGTTTATAAATACAGGGGATACGGTGTCGTGTTTATAAATACAGGGGACACGGTGTCCTGTTTATAAATACAGGGGACAGGGTGTCGTGTTTATAAATACAGGGGACACGTTGTCGTGTTTATAAATACAGGGGACACTGTGTCGTGTTTATAATTACAGAGGACACGGTGTTGTGTTTATTAATACAGGGGACACGGTGTCATTTTTATAAATACAGGGGACATGGTGTCGTGTTTATAAATACAGGGGACACGGTGTTGTGTTTATAAATACAGGGGACACGGTGTCGTGTTGTAAATACAGGGGACACGGTGTCGAGTTTATAAATACAGGGGACACGGTGTCGTGTTTATAAATACAGGGGACACGGTGTCGTGTTTATAAATACGGGGACACGGTATCGTGTTTATAAATACAGGGGACACGGTGTCGTGTTTATAAATACAGGGGACACGGTGTCTTGTTTATAAATACAGGGGACACAATGTCATGTTTATAAATACAGAGGACATGCTTTCGTATTTATAAATACAGTGGACACGGTGTTGTGTTTATAAATACAGGGGACACGGTGTCGTGTTAATAAATACAGGGGACACGGTGTCGTGTTTATAAATACTGGGGACACGGTGTCGGGTTTATAAATACAGGGGACACGGTGTCGTGTTTATAAATACAGGGGATACGGTGTTGTGTTTATAAATACAGGGGACACGGTGTCGTGTTTATAAATACAGGGGACACAGAGTCGTGTTTATAAATACAGGGGACACGGTGTCGTGTTTATAAATACAGGGGACACGGTGTCATGTTTATAAATACAGGGGACACGGTGTCGTGTTTATGAATACAGGGGACACGGTGTCGTTTTTATAAATACAGGGGACTCGGTGTCTTTATAAATACAGGGGACACGGTGTTGTGTTTATCAATACAGGGGACACGGTGTCGTGTTTACAAATACAGTGGACCCGATATAGTTACAAATACAGGGGACACAGTGTTGTGTTTATAAATACAGGGGACACCGTGTCATGTTTATAAATACAGGGGACACGGTGTCTTGTTTATAAATACAGGGGACACGGTGTCGTGTTTATAAATAAAGGGGACACGTTATCATGTTTAAAAATACAGGGGACACGGTATCGTGTTTATAAATACGGGGACACGGTATCATGTTTATAAATACAGGGGACACGGTGTCGTGTTTATAAATATAGGGGACACGGTGTCCTATTTATAAGAACAGGGGACACGGTGTCGTGTTTATAATTACGGGGACACGGTATCATGTTTATAAATACAGGGGACACGGAGTCGTGTTTTTAAATACAGGGGACACGGTGTCGTGTTTATAAATATAGGGGACACGGTGTCGTGTTTATAAATACAGGGGAGAGGTGTCCTATTTATAAGTACAGGGGACACGGTGTCGTGCTTATAAATACAGGGGACACGGTGTCATGTTTATAAATATAGGGGACACGGTGTCGTGCTTATAAATGCAGGTGACACGGTGTCGTGTTTATAAATACAGGGGACACGGTGTCGTGTTTATTAATACAGGGGACACGGTGTCGTGTTTATAAATACGGGGACACGGTCATGAGTTTATAAATACAGGGGACACAGTGTCGTGTTTATGAATACAGGGGATACGGTGTATTTTTTATAAATACAGGGGACACGGTGTCATGTTTATAAATACAGGGGACACGGTGTCTTGTTTATAAATACAGGGGACACGGTGTCGTGTTTATAAATACAGGGGACACGGTGTCGTGTTTATCAATACAGGGGACACGGTGTTGTGTTTATAAATACAGGGGACACGGTGTTGTGTTTATAAATACTTGGGGACACGGTACCGTGTTTATAAATGCAGGGGACATGTTGTCATGTTTATACATACAGGGGACAGGTTGTCGTGTTTATAAATACAGGGGACACATTGTCGTGTTTACAAATACAGGGGACACGGTGTCTTGTTTATAAATACAGAGGACACGGTGTCGTGTTTATAAATACAGGGGACACGGTGTGGTGTTTATCAATACAGGAGACACGGTGTCGTGTTTATAAATACAGGGGATACGGTGTCGTGTTTATAAATACAGGGGACACGTTGTCGTGTTTATAAGTACAGGGGACACGGTGTCGTGTTTATAAATACAGAGGACACGGTGTTGTGTTTATAAATACATGGGACACGGTGTCGTGTTTATAAATACAGGGGACACGGTGTCGTGTTTATAAATACAGGGGAAAGGTTGTCGTGTTTATAAATACAGGGGACACGTTGTCGTGTTTATAAATACAGAGGACACGGTGTCGTGTTTATAAATACAGGGGACACGGTGTCGTGTTTATAAATACGGGGACACGGTATCGTGTTTATAAATACAGGGGACACGGTGTCGTGTTTATAAATACAGGGGACACGGTGTCTTGTTTATAAATACAGGGGACACTGTGTCGTGTTTATAAATACGGGGGACACAATGTCATGTTTATAAATACAGAGGACATGCTTTCGTGTTTATAAATACAGTGGACACGGTGTTGTGTTTATAAATACAGGGGACACGGTGTCGTGTTAATAAATACAGGGGACACGGTGTCGTGTTTATAAATACAGGGGACACTGTGTCGTGTTTATAAATACAGGGGACACGGTGTCGGGTTTATAAATACAGGGGACACGGTGTCGTGTTTATAAATACAGGGGATACGGTGTTGTGTTTATAAATACAGGGGACACGGTGTCGTGTTTATAAATACAGGTGACACGGTGTCGTGTTTATAAATACAGGGGACACGGTGTCGTGTTTATAAATACAGGGGACACGGTGTCGTGTATATAAATGCAGGGGACACGGTGTCGTGTTTATAAATACAGGGGACACGGTGTTGTGTTTATAAATATTTGGGGACACGGTACCGTGTTTATAAATGCAGGGGACATGTTGTCATATTTATACATACAGGGGACAGGTTGTCGTGTTTATAAATACAGGGGACACGTTGTCGTGTTTACAAATACAGGGGACATGGTGCCTTGTTTATAAATACAGAGGACACGGTGTCGTGTTTATAAATACAGGGGACACGGTGTCGTGTTTATCAATACAGGAGACACGGTGTCGTGTTTATAAATACAGGGGATACGGTGTCGTGTTTATAAATACAGGGGACACAGTGTCCTGTTTATAAATACAGGGGACAGGGTGTCGTGTTTATAAATACAGGGGACACGTTGTCGTGTTTATAAGTACAGGGGACACGGTGTCGTGTTTATAAATACAGAGGACACGGTGTTGTGTTTATAAATACAGGGGACACGGTGTCGTGTTTATAAATACAGGGGACACGGTGTCGTGTTTATAAATACAGGGGAAAGGTTGTCGTGTTTATAAATACAGGGGACACGTTGTTGTGTTTATAAATACAGGGGACACGGTGTCTTGTTTAAAAATACAGAGGACACGGTGTCGTGTTTATAAATACAGGGGACACGGTGTCGTGTTTATCAATACAGGAGACACGGTGCCGTGTTTATAAATACAGGGGATACGGTGTCGTGTTTATAAATACAGGGGACACGGTGTCCTGTTTATAAATAGGGGGGACAGGGTGTCGTGTTTATAAATACAGGGGACACGGTGTCTTGTTTATAAATACAGGGGACACTGTGTCGTGTTTATAAATACGGGGGACACAATGTCATGTTTATAAATACAGAGGACATGCTTTCGTGTTTATAAATACAGTGGACACGGTGTTGTGTTTATAAATACAGGGGACACGGTGTCGTGTTAATAAATACAGGGGACACGGTGTCGTGTTTATAAATACAGGGGACACTGTGTCGTGTTTATAAATACAGGGGACACGGTGTCGGGTTTATAAATACAGGGGACACGGTGTCGTGTTTATAAATACAGGGGATACGGTGTTGTGTTTATAAATACAGGGGACACGGTGTCGTGTTTATAAATACAGGTGACACGGTGTCGTGTTTATAAATACAGGGGACACGGTGTCGTGTTTATAAATACAGGGGACACGGTGTCGTGTTTGGGGACACTGTCGTGTTTATAAATACATGGGACATGGTGTCGTGTTTATAAATACAGGGGACACGGTGTCGTGTTTATAAATACAGCGGACACGGTGTCGTGTATATAAATGCAGGGGACACGGTGTCGTGTTTATAAATACAGGGGACACGGTGTTGTGTTTATAAATATTTGGGGACACGGTACCGTGTTTATAAATGCAGGGGACATGTTGTCAGATTTATACATACAGGGGACACGTTGTCGTGTTTACAAATACAGGGGACATGGTGCCTTGTTTATAAATACAGAGGACACGGTGTCGTGTTTATAAATACAGGGGACACGGTGTCGTGTTTATCAATACAGGAGACACGGTGTCGTGTTTATAAATACAGGGGATACGGTGTCGTGTTTATAAATACAGGGGACACAGTGTCCTGTTTATAAATACAGGGGACAGGGTGTCGTGTTTATAAATACAGGGGACACGTTGTCGTGTTTATAAGTACAGGGGACACGGTGTCGTGTTTATAAATACAGAGGACACGGTGTTGTGTTTATAAATACAGGGGACACGGTGTCGTGTTTATAAATACAGGGGACACGGTGTCGTGTTTATAAATACAGGGGAAAGGTTGTCGTGTTTATAAATACAGGGGACACGTTGTTGTGTTTATAAATACAGGGGACACGGTGTCTTGTTTAAAAATACAGAGGACACGGTGTCGTGTTTATAAATACAGGGGACACGGTGTCGTGTTTATCAATACAGGAGACACGGTGCCGTGTTTATAAATACAGGGGATACGGTGTCGTGTTTATAAATACAGGGGACACGGTGTCCTGTTTATAAATAGGGGGGACAGGGTGTCGTGTTTATAAATACAGGGGACACGTTGTCGTGTTTATAAATACAGGGGACACTGTGTCGTGTTTATAATTACAGAGGACACGGTGTTGTGTTTATTAATACAGGGGACATGGTGTCATTTTTATAAATACAGGGGACATGGTGTCGTGTTTATAAATACAGGGGACACGGTGTCGTGTTTATAAATACAGGGGACACGGTGTCGTGTTGTAAATACAGGGGACACGGTGTCGAGTTTATAAATACAGGGGACACGGTGTCGTGTTTATAAATACAGGGGACACGGTGTCGTGTTGAAAATACGGGGACACGGTATCGTGTTTATAAATACAGGGGACACGGTGTCGTGTTTATAAATACAGGGGACACGGTGTCTTGTTTATAAATACAGGGGACACTGTGTCATGTTTATAAATACAGGGGACACAATGTCATGTTTATAAATGCAGAGGACATGCTTTCGTGTTTATAAATACAGTGGACACGGTGTTGTGTTTATAAATACAGGGGACACGGTGTCGTGTTAATAAATACAGGGGACACGGTGTCGTGTTTATAAATACAGGGGACACTGTGTCGTGTTTATAAATACAGGGGACACGGTGTCGTGTTAATAAATACAGGGGACACGGTGTCGGGTTTATAAATACATGGGACACGGTGTCGTGTTTATAAATACAGGGGATACGGTGTTGTGTTTATAAATACAGGGGACACGGTGTCGTGTTTATAAATACAGGGGACACAGAGTCGTGTTTATAAATACAGGGGACACGGTGTCGTGTTTATAAATACAGGGGACACGGTGTCATGTTTATAAATACAGGGGACACGGTGTCCTGTTTATAAATACAGGGGACACGGTGTTGTGTTTATAAATACAGGGGACTCGGTGTCTTGTTTATAAATACAGGGGACATGGTGTTGTGTTTATCAATACAGGGGACACGGTGTCGTGTTTACAAATACAGTGGACCCGATATATTTACAAATACAGGGGACACAGTGTTGTGTTTATAAATACAGGGGACACCGTGTCATGTTTATCAATACAGGGGACACGGTGTTGTGTTTATCAATACAGGGGACACGGTGTCGTGTTTATAAATACAGGGGACACGGTGTCGTTTTATAAATACAGGGGACACGGTGTCATGTTCATAAATACAGGGGACACGGTGTCGTGTTTATAAAAACAGGGGACACGGTGTCCTGTTTATAAATACAGGGGACACGGTGTCATGTTTATAAATACAGGGGACACGGTGTCGTGTTTATAAATACAGGGGACACGGTATCATGTTTAAAAATACAGGGGACACGGTATCGTGTTTATAAATACGGGGACAGGGTATCATGTTTATAAATACAGGGGACACGGAGTCGTGTTTATAAATACAGGGGACACGGTGTCGTGTATATAAATGCAGGGGACACGGTGTTGTGTTTATAAATACAGGGGACACGGTGTTGTGTTTATAAATACTTGGGGACACGGTACCGTGTTTATAAATGCAGGGGACATGTTGTCATGTTTATACATACAGGGGACAGGTTGTCGTGTTTATAAATACAGGGGACACATTGTCGTATTTACAAATACAGGGAACACGGTGTCTTGTTTATAAATACAGAGGACACGGTGTCGTGTGTATAAATACAGGGGACACGGTGTCGTGTTTATCAATACAGGAGACACGGTGTCGTGTTTATAAATACAGGGGATACGGTGTCGTGTTTATAAATACAGGGGACACGGTGTCCTGTTTATAAATACGGGGGAAAGGGTGTCGTGTTTATAAATACAGGGGACACGTTGTCGTGTTTATAAGTACAGGGGACACGGTGTCGTGTTTATAAATACAGAGGACACGGTGTTGTGTTTATAAATACAGGGGACACGGTGTCATGTTTATAAATACAGGGGACACGGTGTCGTGTTTATAAATACAGGGGAAAGGTTGTCGTGTTTATAAATACAGGGGACACGTTGTCGTGTTTATAAATACAGAGGACACGGTGTCGTGTTTATAAATACAGGGGACACGGTGTCGTGTTTATAAATACGGGGACACGGTATCGTGTTTATAAATACAGGGGACACGGTGTCGTGTTTATAAATACAGGGGACACGGTGTCTTGTTTATAAATACAGGGGACACGGTGTTGTGTTTATAAATACAGGGGACACGGTGTCGTGTTAATAAATACAGGGGACACGGTGTCGTGTTTATAAATACAGGGGACACTGTGTCGTGTTTATAAATACAGGGGACACGGTGTCGGGTTTATAAATACAGGGGACACGGTGTCGTGTTTATAAATACAGGGGACACGGTGTCGGGTTTATAAATACAGGGGACACGGTGTCGTGTTTATAAATACAGGGGATACGGTGTTGTGTTTATAAATACAGGGGACACGGTGTCCTGTTTATAAATACAGGGGACACGGTGTCGTGTTTATAAATACAGGGGACACGGTGTTGTGTTTATAAATACAGGGGACACGGTGTCGTGTATATAAATGCAGGGGACACGGTGTCGTGTTTATAAATACAGGGGACACGGTGTTGTGTTTATAAATACAGGGGACACGGTGTCGTGTATATAAATGCAGGGGACACGGTGTCGTGTTTATAAATACAGGGGACACGGTGTTGTGTTTATAAATACTTGGGGACACGGTACCGTGTTTATAAATGCAGGGGACATGTTGTCATGTTTATACATACAGGGGACAGGTTGTCGTGTTTATAAATACAGGGGACACGTTGTCTTGTTAACAAATACAGGGGACACGGTGTCTTGTTTATAAATACAGAGGACACGGTGTCGTGTTTATAAATACAGGGGACACGGTGTCGTGTTTATCAATACAGGAGACACGGTGTCGTGTTTATAAATACAGGGGATACGGTGTCGTGTTTATAAATACAGGGGACACGGTGTCCTGTTTATAAATACAGGAGACAGGGTGTCGTGTTTATAAATACAGGGGACACGTTGTCGTGTTTATAAGTACAGGGGACACGGTGTCATGTTTATAAATACAGAGGACACGGTGTTGTGTTTATAAATACAGGGGACACGGTGTCGTGTTTATAAATACAGGGGACACGGTGTCGTGTTTATAAATACAGGGGAAAGGTTGTCGTGTTTATAAATACAGGGGACACGTTGTCGTGTTTATAAATACAGGGGACACGGTGTCTTGTTTATAAATACAGAGGACACGGTGTCGTGTTTATAAATACAGGGGACACGGTGTCGTGTTTATCAATAAAGGAGACACGGTGTCGTGTTTATAAATACAGGGGATACGGTGTCGTGTTTATAAATACAGGGGACACGGTGTCCTGTTTATAAATACAGGGGACAGGGTGTCGTGTTTATAAATACAGGGGACACGTTGTCGTGTTTATAAATACAGGGGACACTGTGTCGTGTTTATAATTACAGAGGACACGGTGTTGTGTTTATTAATACAGGGGACACGGTGTCATTTTTATAAATACAGGGGACATGGTGTCGTGTTTATAAATACAGGGGACACGGTGTTGTGTTTATAAATACAGGGGACACGGTGTCGTGTTGTAAATACAGGGGACACGGTGTCGAGTTTATAAATACAGGGGACACGGTGTCGTGTTTATAAATACAGGGGACACGGTGTCGTGTTTATAAATACGGGGACACGGTATCGTGTTTATAAATACAGGGGACACGGTGTCGTGTTTATAAATACAGGGGACACGGTGTCTTGTTTATAAATACAGGGGACACAATGTCATGTTTATAAATACAGAGGACATGCTTTCGTATTTATAAATACAGTGGACACGGTGTTGTGTTTATAAATACAGGGGACACGGTGTCGTGTTAATAAATACAGGGGACACGGTGTCGTGTTTATAAATACTGGGGACACGGTGTCGGGTTTATAAATACAGGGGACACGGTGTCGTGTTTATAAATACAGGGGATACGGTGTTGTGTTTATAAATACAGGGGACACGGTGTCGTGTTTATAAATACAGGGGACACAGAGTCGTGTTTATAAATACAGGGGACACGGTGTCGTGTTTATAAATACAGGGGACACGGTGTCATGTTTATAAATACAGGGGACACGGTGTCGTGTTTATGAATACAGGGGACACGGTGTCGTTTTTATAAATACAGGGGACTCGGTGTCTTTATAAATACAGGGGACACGGTGTTGTGTTTATCAATACAGGGGACACGGTGTCGTGTTTACAAATACAGTGGACCCGATATAGTTACAAATACAGGGGACACAGTGTTGTGTTTATAAATACAGGGGACACCGTGTCATGTTTATAAATACAGGGGACACGGTGTCGTGTTTATCAATACAGGGGATACGGTGTCGTTTTATAAATACAGGGGACACGGTGTCATGTTCATAAATACAGGGGACACGGTGTCGTGTTTATAAATACAGGGAACACGGTGTCGTTTTATAAATACAGGGGACACGGTGTCATGTTCATAAATACAGGGGACACGGTGTCGTGTTTATAAATACAGGGGACACGGTGTCCTGTTTATAAATACAGGGGACACGGTGTCATGTTGATAAATACAGGGGACACGGTGTCGTGTTTATAAATACAGGGGACACGGTATCATGTTTAAAAATACAGGGGACACGGTATCGTGTTTATAAATACGGGGACACGGTATCATGTTTATAAATACAGGGGACACGGAGTCGTGTTTATAAATACAGGGGACACGGTGTCGTGTTTATAAATACGGGGACACGGTATCATGTTTATAAATACAGGGGACACGGAGTCGTGTTTTTAAATACAGGGGACACGGTGTCGTTTTATAAATATAGGGGACACGGTGTCGTGTTTATAAATACAGGGGACACGGTGTCCTATTTATCAGTACAGGGGACACGGTGTCGTGTCTATAAATCCAGGGGACACGGTGTCATGTTTATAAATATAGGGGACACGGTGTCGTGCTTATAAATGCAGGGGACACGGTGTCGTGTTTATAAATAAAGGGGACATGGTGTCGTGTTTATTAATACAGGGTACACGGTGTCGTGTTTATAAATACGGGGTCACGGTCATGTGTTTATAAATACAGGGGACGCGGTGTCATGTTTATGAATACAGGGGACACGGTGTCTTTTTTATAAATACAGGGGACACGTTGTCGTGTTTATAAGTACAGGGGAAAGGTTGTCGTGTTTATAAATACAGGGGACACGTTGTCGTGTTTATAAATACAGAGGACACGGTGTCGTGTTTATAAATACAGGGGACACGGTGTCGTGTTTATAAATACGGGGACACGGTATCCTGTTTATAAATACAGTGGACACGGTGTTGTGTTTATAAATACAGGGGACACGGTGTCGTGTTAATAAATACAGGGGACACGGTGTCGTGTTTATAAATACAGGGGACACTGTGTCGTGTTTATAAATACAGGGGACACGGTGTCGGGTTTATAAATACAGGGGACACGGTGTCTTGTTTATAAATACAGGGGACACGGTGTCGTGTTTATAAATACAGGGGACACTGTGTCGTGTTTATAAATACAGGGGATACGGTGTTGTGTTTATAAATACAGGGGACACGGTGTCCTGTTTATAAATACAGGGGACACGGTGTCGTGTTTGGGGACACTGTCGTCTTTATAAATACATGGGACATGGTGTCGTGTTTATAAATACAGGGGACACGGTGTCGTGTTTATAAATACAGGGGACACGGTGTCGTGTATATAAATGCAGGGGACACGGTGTCGTGTTTATAAATACAGGGGACACGGTGTTGTGTTTATAAATACTTGGGGACACGGTACCGTGTTTATAAATGCAGGGGACATGTTGTCATGTTTATACATACAGGGGACAGGTTGTCGTGTTTATAAATACAGGGGACACGTTGTCGTGTTAACAAATACAGGGGACACGGTGTCTTGTTTATAAATACAGAGGACACGGTGTCGTGTTTATAAATACAGGGGACACGGTGTCGTGTTTATCAATACAGGAGACACGGTGTCGTGTTTATAAATACAGGGGATACGGTGTCGTGTTTATAAATACAGGGGACACGGTGTCCTGTTTATAAATACAGGGGACAGGGTGTCGTGTTTATAAATACAGGGGACACGTTGTCATGTTTATAAGTACAGGGGACACGGTGTCGTGTTTATAAATACAGAGGACACGGTGTTGTGTTTATAAATACAGGGGACACGGTGTCGTGTTTATAAATACAGGGGACACGGTGTCGTGTTTATAAATACAGGGGAAAGGTTGTCGTGTTTATAAATACAGGGGACACGTTGTCGTGTTTATAAATACAGGGGACACGGTGTCTTGTTTATAAATACAGAGGACACGGTGTCGTGTTTATAAATACAGGGGACACGGTGTCGTGTTTATCAATAAAGGAGACACGGTGTCGTGTTTATAAATACAGGGGATACGGTGTCGTGTTTATAAATACAGGGGACACGGTGTCCTGTTTATAAATACAGGGGACAGGGTGTCGTGTTTATAAATACAGGGGACACGTTGTCGTGTTTATAAATACAGGGGACACTGTGTCGTGTTTATAATTACAGAGGACACGGTGTTGTGTTTATTAATACAGGGGACACGGTGTCATTTTTATAAATACAGGGGACATGGTGTCGTGTTTATAAATACAGGGGACACGGTGTTGTGTTTATAAATACAGGGGACACGGTGTCGTGTTGTAAATACAGGGGACACGGTGTCGAGTTTATGAATACAGGGGACACGGTGTCGTGTTTATAAATACAGGGGACACGGTGTCGTGTTTATAAATACGGGGACACGGTATCGTGTTTATAAATACAGGGGACACGGTGTCGTGTTTATAAATACAGGGAAGACGGTGTCTTGTTTATAAATACAGGGGACACTGTGTCATGTTTATAAATACAGAGGACATGCTTTCGTGTTTATAAATACAGTGGACACGGTGTTGTGTTTATAAATACAGGGGACACGGTGTCGTGTTAATAAATACAGGGGACACGGTGTCGTGTTTATAAATACTGGGGACACTGTGTCGTGTTTATAAATACAGGGGACACGGTGTCGGGTTTATAAATACAGGGGACACGGTGTTGTGTTTATAAATACAGGGGATACGGTGTTGTGTTTATAAATACAGGGGACACGGTGTCGTGTTTATAAATACAGGGGACACAGAGTCGTGTTTATAAATACAGGGGACACGGTGTCGTGTTTATAAATACAGGGGACACGGTGTCATGTTTATAAATACAGGGGACACGGTGTCGTGTTTATGAATACAGGGGACACGGTGTCGTGTTTATAAATACAGGGGACTCGGTGTCTTGTTTATAAATACAGGGGACACGGTGTTGTGTTTATCAATACAGGGGACACGGTGTCGTGTTTACAAATACAGTGGACCCGATATATTTACAAATACAGGGGACACAGTGTTGTGTTTATAAATACAGGGGACACCGTGTCATGTTTATAAATACAGGGGACACGGTGTCGTGTTTATCAATACAGGGGACACGGTGTCGTGTTTATAAATACAGGGGACACGGTGTCGTTTTATAAATACAGGGGACACGGTGTCATGTTCATAAATACAGGGGACACGGTGTCGTGTTTATAAATACAGGGGACACGGTGTCCTGTTTATAAATACAGGGGACACGGTGTCATGTTTATAAATACAGGGGACACGGTGTCGTGTTTATAAATACAGGGGACACGGTATCATGTTTAAAAATACAGGGGACACGGTATCGTGTTTATAAATACGGGGACACGGTATCATGTTTATAAATACAGGGGACACGGAGTCGTGTTTATAAATACAGGGGACACGGTGTCGTGTTTATAAATACGGGGACACGGTATCATGTTTATAAATACAGGGGACACGGAGTCGTGTTTTTAAATACAGGGGACACGGTGTCGTTTTATAAATATAGGGGACACGGTGTCGTGTTTATAAATACAGGGGACACGGTGTCCTATTTATCAGTACAGGGGACACGGTGACGTGTCTATAAATCCAGGGGACACGGTGTCATGTTTATAAATATAGGGGACACGGTGTCATGCTTATAAATGCAGGGGACACGGTGTCGTGTTTATAAATAAAGGGGACATGGTGTCGTGTTTATTAATACAGGGTACACGGTGTCGTGTTTATAAATACGGGGTCACGGTCATGTGTTTATAAATACAGGGGACGCGGTGTCATGTTTATGAATACAGGGGACACGGTGTCTTTTTTATAAATACAGGGGACACGGTGTCATGTTTATAAATACAGGGGACACGGTGTCTTGTTTATAAATACAGGGGACACGGTATCGTGTTTATAAATACAGGGGGCACGGTGTCGTGTTTATAAATACAGGGGACACGGTGTCGTGTTTATAAATACAGGGGACACGGTGTCGTGTTTATAAATACAGGGGACAGGGTGTCGTGTTTATAAATACAGGGGACACGGTGTTGTGTTTATAAATACAGGGGACACGGTGTCATGTTTATAATACAGGGGACACGGTGTCGTGTTTTCAAATACAGGGGACATGGTGTCTTCTTTATAAATACAGGGGACACGGTGTCATGTTTATTAATACAGGGGACACGGTGCCATGTTTATAAATACAGGGGGCACAGTGTCGTGTTTATAAATACAGGGGACACGATGTCCTGTTTATTAATACAGGGGACACGATGTCATGTTTATAAATACAGGGGACACGGTGTCGTGTTTGTAAATACAGGGGACACGGTGTCGTGTTTATAAATACAGGTGACACGGTGTTGTGGTTATCAATACAGGGGACACGGTGTCGTGTTTACAAATACAGGGGACACGATATCAGATTTACAAATACAGGGGACACTGTTGTGTTTATAATTACAGGGGACACGGTGTCGTGTTTATAAATACAGGGGACACGGTGTCGTGTTTATAAATACAGTGGACACGGTGTCGTGTATATAAATATCGGGGACACAGTGTTGTGTTTATAAATAAAGGGGACACGGTGTCGTGCTTATAAATACAGGGGACACGGTGTCGTGTTTATAAATACAGGGGACACGGTGTCGTGTTTATAAATACAGGGGACACGGTGTCGTGTTTATAAATACAGGGGACACGGTGTCGTGTTTGGGGACACAGTGTCGTGTTTATAAATACAGGGGACATGGTGTCGTGTTTATAAATACAGGGGACACGGTGTCGTGTTTATAAATACAGGGGACACGGTGTCGTGTATATAAATGCAGGGGACACGGTGTCGTGTTTATAAATACAGGGGACATGGTGTTGTGTTTATAATTACTTGGGGACACGGTACCGTGTTTATAAATGCAGGGGACATGTCGTCATGTTTATACATACAGGGGACAGGTTGTCATGTTTATAAATACAGGGGACATGTTGTCGTGTTTATAAATAGAGGGGACACGGTGTCTTGTTTATAAATACAGAGGACACGGTGTCGTGTTTATAAATACAGGGGACACGGTGTCGTGTTTATCAATACAGGAGACACGGTGTCGTGTTTATAAATACAGGGGATACGGTGTCGTGTTTATAAATACAGGGGACACGGTGTCCTGTTTATAAATACAGGGGACAGGGTGTCGTGTTTATAAATACAGGGGACACGTTGTCGTGTTTATAAGTACAGGGGACACGGTGTCGTGTTTATAAATACAGGGGACACGGTGTCGTGTTAATAAATACAGGGGACACGGTGTCGTGTTTATAAATACTGGGGACACTGTGTCGTGTTTATAAATACAGGGGACACGGTGTCGGGTTTATAAATACAGGGGACACGGTGTTGTGTTTATAAATACAGGGGATACGGTGTTGTGTTTATAAATACAGGGGACACGGTGTCGTGTTTATAAATACAGGGGACACAGAGTCGTGTTTATAAATACAGGGGACACGGTGTCGTGTTTATAAATACAGGGGACACGGTGTCATGTTTATAAATACAGGGGACACGGTGTCGTGTTTATGAATACAGGGGACACGGTGTCGTGTTTATAAATACAGGGGACTCGGTGTCTTGTTTATAAATACAGGGGACACGGTGTTGTGTTTATCAATACAGGGGACACGGTGTCGTGTTTACAAATACAGTGGACCCGATATATTTACAAATACAGGGGACACAGTGTTGTGTTTATAAATACAGGGGACACCGTGTCATGTTTATAAATACAGGGGACACGGTGTCGTGTTTATCAATACAGGGGACACGGTGTCATGTTTATAAATACAGGGGACACGGTGTCGTTTTATAAATACAGGGGACACGGTGTCATGTTCATAAATACAGGGGACACGGTGTCGTGTTTATAAATACAGGGGACACGGTGTCCTGTTTATAAATACAGGGGACACGGTGTCATGTTTATAAATACAGGGGACACGGTGTCGTGTTTATAAATACAGGGGACACGGTATCATGTTTAAAAATACAGGGGACACGGTATCGTGTTTATAAATACGGGGACACGGTATCATGTTTATAAATACAGGGGACACGGAGTCGTGTTTATAAATACAGGGGACACGGTGTCGTGTTTATAAATACGGGGACACGGTATCATGTTTATAAATACAGGGGACACGGAGTCGTGTTTTTAAATACAGGGGACACGGTGTCGTTTTATAAATATAGGGGACACGGTGTCGTGTTTATAAATACAGGGGACACGGTGTCCTATTTATCAGTACAGGGGACACGGTGACGTGTCTATAAATCCAGGGGACACGGTGTCATGTTTATAAATATAGGGGACACGGTGTCGTGCTTATAAATGCAGGGGACACGGTGTCGTGTTTATAAATAAAGGGGACATGGTGTCGTGTTTATTAATACAGGGTACACGGTGTCGTGTTTATAAATACGGGGTCACGGTCATGTGTTTATAAATACAGGGGACGCGGTGTCATGTTTATGAATACAGGGGACACGGTGTCTTTTTTATAAATACAGGGGACACGGTGTCATGTTTATAAATACAGGGGACACGGTGTCTTGTTTATAAATACAGGGGACACGGTATCGTGTTTATAAATACAGGGGGCACGGTGTCGTGTTTATAAATACAGGGGACACGGTGTCGTGTTTATAAATACAGGGGACACGGTGTCGTGTTTATAAATACAGGGGACAGGGTGTCGTGTTTATAAATACAGGGGACACGGTGTTGTGTTTATAAATACAGGGGACACGGTGTCATGTTTATAATACAGGGGACACGGTGTCGTGTTTTCAAATACAGGGGACACGGTGTCTTCTTTATAAATACAGGGGACACGGTGTCATGTTTATTAATACAGGGGACACGGTGCCATGTTTATAAATACAGGGGGCACAGTGTCGTGTTTATAAATACAGGGGACACGATGTCCTGTTTATTAATACAGGGGACACGATGTCATGTTTATAAATACAGGGGACACGGTGTCGTGTTTGTAAATACAGGGGACACGGTGTCGTGTTTATAAATACAGGTGACACGGTGTTGTGTTTATCAATACAGGGGACACGGTGTCGTGTTTACAAATACAGGGGACACGATATCAGATTTACAAATACAGGGGACACTGTTGTGTTTATAATTACAGGGGACACGGTGTCGTGTTTATAAATACAGGGGACACGGTGTCGTGTTTATAAATACAGTGGACACGGTGTCGTGTATATAAATATCGGGGACACAGTGTTGTGTTTATAAATAAAGGGGACACGGTGTCGTGCTTATAAATACAGGGGACACGGTGTCGTGTTTATAAATACAGGGGACACGGTGTCGTGTTTATAAATACAGGGGACACGGTGTCGTGTTTATAAATACAGGGGACACGGTGTCGTGTTTATAAATACAGGGGACACGGTGTCGTGTTTGGGGACACAGTGTCGTGTTTATAAATACAGGGGACATGGTGTCGTGTTTATAAATACAGGGGACACGGTGTCGTGTTTATAAATACAGGGGACACGGTGTCGTGTATATAAATGCAGGGGACACGGTGTCGTGTTTATAAATACAGGGGACATGGTGTTGTGTTTATAATTACTTGGGGACACGGTACCGTGTTTTTAAATGCAGGGGACATGTCGTCATGTTTATACATACAGGGGACAGGTTGTCATGTTTATAAATACAGGGGACATGTTGTCGTGTTTATAAATAGAGGGGACACGGTGTCTTGTTTATAAATACAGAGGACACGGTGTCGTGTTTATAAATACAGGGGACACGGTGTCGTGTTTATCAATACAGGAGACACGGTGTCGTGTTTATAAATACAGGGGATACGGTGTCGTGTTTATAAATACAGGGGACACGGTGTCCTGTTTATAAATACAGGGGACAGGGTGTCGTGTTTATAAATACAGGGGACACGTTGTCGTGTTTATAAGTACAGGGGACACGGTGTCGTGTTTATAAATACAGGGGACACGGTGTCGTGTTTATAAATACAGGGGACACGGTGTCATGTTTATAAATACAGGGGACACGGTGTCGTGTGTATAAATACAGGGGACACGGTGTCGTGTTTATAAATACAGGGGACACGGTGTCATGTTTATAAATACAGGGGACACGGTGTCGTGTTTATAAATACAGGGGACACGATGTCATGTTTATAAATACAGGGGACACGATGTCGTGTTTATAAATACGGGGACACGGTATCGTGTTTATAAATACAGGGGACATGGTGTCGTGTTTATAAATACAGGGGACACTGTGTCGTGTTTATAAATACAGGGGACACAATGTCATGTTTATAAATACAGAGGACATGTTTTCATGTTTATAAATACAGGGGACACGGTGTTGTGTTTATAAATACAGGGGACACGGTTTCGTGTTTATAAATACAGGGGACACGGTGTCGTGTTTATAAATACAGGGGACACGGTGTCGTGTTTATAAATACAGGCGACACGGTGTCATGTTTATAAATACAGGGGACACGGTGTCGTGTTTATAAATACAGGGGACACGGTGTCGTATTTATAAATACAGGGGACACGGTGTCTTGTTTATAAATACAGGGGACACGGTGTTGTGTTTATAAATACAGGGGACACGGTGTCGTGTTTACAAATACAGTGGACCCGATATATTTCCAAATACAGGGGACACGGTGTCGTGTTTATAAATATAGGGGACACGGTGTCGTTTTATAAATACAAGGGACACGGTGTCGTGTTTATAAATACAGGGGACACGGTGTCGTGTTTATAAATACAGGGGACACGGTGTCGTGTTTATAAATACAGGGGACATGGTGTCGTGTTTATAAATACAGGGGACACGGTGTTGTGTTTATAAATACAGGGACACGGTGTCATGTTTTTAAATACAGGGGACACTGCGTCGTGTTTATAAATACAGGGGACACGGTGTCCTTTTTATAAATACAGTGGACACCGTGTCATGTTTAAAAATACAGGGGACACGGTGTCGTGTTTATAAATACAGGGACACGGTGTCATGTTTTTAAATACAGGGGACATGGTGTCCTTTTTATAAATACAGTGGACACCGTGTCATGTTTAAAAATACAGGGGACACGGTATCGTGTTTATAAATACGGGGACACGGTGTCATGTTTTTAAATACAGGGGACACTGCGTCGTGTTTATAAATATAGGGGACATGGTGTCGTGTTTATAAATACAGGGGACATGGTGTCATGTTTATAAATATAGGGGACACGGTGTCGTGTTTATAAATATAGGGGACACGGTGTCGTGTTTATAAATACAGGGGACACTGCGTCGTGTTTATAAATATAGGGGACACGGTGTCGTGTTTATAAATACAGGGGACATGGTGTCATGTTTATAAATATAGGGGACACGGTGTCGTGCTTATAAATGCAGGGGACACGGTGTCGTGTTTATAAATACAGGGGACACGGTGTCGTGTTTATTAATACAGGGGACACGGTGTCGTGTTTATAAATACGGGGACACGGTCATGTGTTTATAAATACAGGGGACACGGTGTCATGTTTATGAATACAGGGGACACGGTGTCTTTTTTATAAATACAGGGGACACGGTGTCATGTTTATAAATACAGGGGACAGGGTATCGTGTTTATAAATACAGGGGGCACGGTGTCGTGTTTATAAATACAGGGGACACGGTGTCATGTTTATAAATACAGGGGACAGGGTGTCGTGTTTATAAATACAGGGGACACGGTGTTGTGTTTGTAAATACAGGGGACACGGTGTCATGTTTATAAATACAGGGGACACGGTGTCGTGTTTATAAATACAGGGGACACAGAGTCGTGTTTATAAATACAGGGGACACGGTGTCATGTTTATAAATACAGGGGACACGGTGCCATGTTTATAAATACAGGGGGCACAGTGTCGTGTTTATAAATACAGGGGACATGATGTCTTGTTTATTAATACTTGGGACACGGTGTTGTGTATATAAATACAGGGGACACGGTGTCATGTTTATAAATACAGGGGACACGGTGTCGTGTTTATAAATACAGGGGACACGGTGTTGTGTATATAAATACAGGGGACACGGTGTCGTGTTTATAAGTACAGGGGACACGGTGTCGTGTTTATTAATACAGGGGACATGGTGTCGTGTTTATAAATACAAGGGACACGGTGTCGTGTTTATAAGTTCAGGGGACACGGTGTCATGTTTATAAATACAGGGGACACGGTGTCGTGTTTGTAAATACAGGGGACACGGTATCGTGTTTATAAATACAGGGGACACGGTGTTGTGTATATAAATACAGGGGACACGGTGTCGTGTTTATAAATACAGGGGACACGGAGTCGTGTTTATAAATACAGGGGACACGGTGTCATGTTTATTAATACAGCGGACACGGTGTCGTGTTTATAAATACAGGGGACACGGTGTCATGTTTATAAATACAGGGGACACAGTGTCGTGTTTATTAATACAGGGGACACGGTGTCGTGTTTATAAATACAGGGGACACGGTGTCATGTTTATAAATACAGGGGACACGGTCTCATGTTTATAAATACAGGGGACACGGTGTCGTGTTTATAAATACAGGGGACACAGTATCGTGTTTATAAATACAGGGGACACGATGTCCTGTTTATAAATACGGGGACACGGTGTCATGTTTATAAATACAGGGGACACGGTGTCGTGTCTTGGCCACAACGGGGCCAGGATACACAAGTCAGAAGAAGAAAAAAGGAGTATGGGATGTAAATTTTCCTTTGTAGATGTCGCACGACTGTCAACTGCTCAGGTTCTATCGACTGTGTATGCCCATTTTAATGCTTTACTTGTGTGGAAGAATGAAAGACATCATTGTGGATTGATTAATATATGCTGATTGAGAAATTGGGCTCTGTAGCGCCCGCTTTTAGGTGTTAATCGGCCTCCGAATGGTGGAAAATGGCGTCCGTGATGTGCAAGCACATTACCATGGGAAGTGCGCGGACACCACCTTGGTAAAGGGGTTTGCACACGTACCCAATGAGCGCCAGCAGCATGCAGAGCAGGCAGGTTATGACGTCAATCAGTGACGCTGGTTTGACACCAGCGCTGCCATTGCCGAATGTCACACTTCAGCCTACGCCCTGTCTCAACCTCACACAGCTGAACACGACGTTGAACAGCAGGAAGGACCCCCCACCAGCACTGCTTAAAGGGATCATGAACTACTTACAGGCTAGTTCCTGGATTACTTCTTCTGGCTGCTGGTGCAATTGTATGTGTTTTTGGAGCTTTCCTATACTTGTGTAAAGTTTGAATTGTCTACAGGGAGTGGGTCTGGCTGGTGCTGAAGTACCTTTTTGTTCATTTAAAAGCTTGTGCTGAAAGAAGTTGCTTCCAGACATGGGTGGCCTGGTAGGGCTTCCTCTTGGCATTGAGCATGATTGGGAGAATGAAGAGAGGCCACGCAGAGCAGGACAAGCTGCTGGAAGAGGGAGGAGGAGGAGGGGCGAAGGACTCTCCGCAGGAGGCCATATATGCTGAGGTTTTTTAGGGAGAAATTCTCTTACCTCAGCTTCAGTGAGGACCAATGCTTGAGATGTCTTCGCTTCACTAAAGACTGAGTAAAATCTGACAACTACTGCAGCTACAACTGTAACCTCAGGCAGGGCAAGGACAGAATTGCCTGTGGCTGTCATGGTGACAGTGGCTCTTAACTTTTATGCAGCTGGCTCCTTCCAGTTCTGGGTACCACACCTTAGGAAGGATATATTGGCCTTGGAGGGAGTGCACTGTAGATTTAGCAGAATGATACACGGACTTCAAGGGTTAAGTTACGAGGAGAGGTTACACAAACTAGGGTTGAATTCCCTGGAATTTAGAAACTTTCAAGATATTAAGGGGAACTGAGTGGGTAGATAGAGGGAAACTCTTTCCGCTGGTTGGGGAGTCCAGGACTAGGGAGCATAGTCTAAAAATTAGAGCCAGGTCTTTCATGATTGAAGTTCAGAAATACTTCGACACACAAAGGGGGCTAGAAGTTTGGAACTCTCTTCTGCAAACGGCAATTGATGCTCGGGGGTCAATTGTTAATTTTAAATTGGAGATTGATAGATTTTGTTAACCAACGGTATTAAGGGATATGGGGCAAAGGCGGGTATATGGGGTTAGGTCACAGATCAGCCATGATAAAGAATGGGGGAACAGGTTCAATGGCCTCCTCCTGTTCCTATGCTGTGATGCCCTGGAAGCCCCTTTGAACACTGGCATCCAGAGCCATGAAGGCAGCAGTCTGAGCTTCCACTGCGGCACTCAGATGTTGGATGGATGCAGCACTCAGATGTTGCATGGATGCAGCACTCGGATGTTGGATGGATGCAGCACTCAGATGTTGGATGGATGCAGACATCAGATGTTGGATGGATGCTGCACTCAGACGTTGGATGGATGCTGCACTCAGACATTGGATGGATGCAGCACTCAGATGTTGGATGGAAGCAGCACTCAGATGTTGGATGGATGCAGCACTCAGACGTTGGATGGATGCAGCACTCAGACGTTGGATGGATGCTGCACTCAGACGTTGGATGGATGCTGCACTCAGACGTTGGCTGGATGCTGCACTCAGACGTTGGATGGATGCTGCACTCTGACGTTGGATGGATACAGCACTCAGACGTTGGATGGATGCTGCACTCAGACGTTGGATGGATGCTGCACTCAGATGTTGGATGGATGCAGCACTCAGACGTTGGATGGATGCTGCACTCAGACGTTGGATGGATGCTGCACTCAGACGTTGGATGGATGCAGCACTCTGATGGTGGATGGATACAGCACTCAGTTGTTGGATGGATGCTGCACTCAGACGTTGGATGGATGCAGCATTCAGACGTTGGATGGATGCAGCACTCAGATGTTGGATGGATGCTGCACTCAGATGGTGGAATGATGCAGCACTCCGATGTTGGATGGAAGCTGCACTCAGACGTTGGATGGATGCAGCACTCAGATGGTGGATGGATGCAGCACTCCGATGTTGGATGGATGCTGCACTCAGACGTTGGATGGATGCAGCACTCAGATGTTGGATGGATGCCGCACTCAGACGTTGGATGGATGCAGCACGCAGTCATTGGATGGATGCTACACTCAGACGTTGGATTGATGCTGCACTCAGATGTTGGATGGATGTTGCACTCAGAAGGTGGATGGTTGCAGCACTCAGACGTTGGATGGATGCAGCACTCAGTTGTTGGATGGATGCAGCACTCAGATGTTGGATGGATGCTGCACTCAGATGTCGGATGGATGCTGCACTCAGATGGTGGATGGATGCAGCACTCCATGCGGGATGGATGCTGCACTCAGACGTTGGATGGATGCAGCACTCAGATGATGGATGGATGCAGCACTCAGATGGTGTATGGATGCTGCACTCAGACGTTGGATCGATGCTGCACTCAGACGTTGGATGGATGCAGCACTCAGATGTTGGATGGATGCTGCACTCTGATGTTGGATGGTTGCTGCACTCAGATGTTGGATGGATAAAGCATTCAGACGTTGGATGGATGCGGCACTCAGATGTTGGATGGATGCAGCACTCAGATGTTGGATGGATGCTGCACTCAGATGTTGGATGGATGCAGCACTCAGATTTTGGATGGATGCTGCACTCAGACGTTGGATGGATGCAGCACTCAGATGTTGGATGGGTGCAGCACTCAGATGGTGGATGGATGCAGCACTCAGACATTGGATGGATGCAGCACTCAGACATTGGATGAATGCTGCACTCAGATGTTGGATGGATGCAGCACTCAGATGGTGGATGGATGCTGCACTAAGATGTTGGATGGATGCTGCACTCAGACGTTGGAAGGATGCAGCATTCAGACGTTGGATGGATGCAGCACTCAGATGTTGGATGGATGCTGCAGTCAGATGGTGGATGGATGCAGCACTCCTATGTTGGATGGATGCAGCACTCAGATGTTGGATGGATGCTGCAGTCAGATGGTGGATGGATGCAGCACTCCTATGTTGGATGGATGCAGCACTTCTATGTTGGATGGATGCTGCACTCAGACGTTGGATGGATGCAGCACTCAGATGGTGGATGGATGCAGCACTCCGATGTTGGATGGATGCTGCACTCAGACGTTGGATGGATGCAGCACTCAGATGGTGGATGGATGCTGCACTCAGATGTTGGATGGATGCAGCACTCAGACTTTGGATGGATGCTGCACTCAGACTTTGGATGGATGCAGCACTCAGATGTTGGATGGATGCAGCACTCGGACGTTGGATGGTTGCTGCACTCAGATGTTGGATGGATGCAGCACTCAGATGGTGGATGGATGCTGCACTAAAATGTTGGATGGATGCTGCACTCAGACGTTGGATGGATGCAGCATTCAGACGTTGGATGGATGCAGCACTCAGATGTTGGATGGATGCTGCACTCAGATGGTGGATGGATGCAGCACTCCGATGTTGGATGGATGCTGCACTCAGACGTTGGATGGATGCAGCACTCAGATGGTGGATGGATGCAGCACTCCGATGTTGGATGGGTGCTGCACTCAGACGTTGGATGGATGCAGCACTCAGATGGTGGATGGATGCTGCACTCAGGTGTTGGATGGATGCAGCACTCAGACGTTGGATGGATGCTGCACTCAGACTTTGGATGGATGCAGCACTCAGATGTTGGATGGATGCAGCACTCAGACGTTGGATGGATGCTGCTCTCAGACGTTGGATGAATGCAGCACTCAGACTTTGGATGGATGCAGCACTCAGACGTTGGATGGATGCAGCACTCAGACGTTGGATTGATGCTGCACTCAGATGTTGGATGGATGTTGCACTCAGATGTTGGATGGATGCAGCATTCAGTTGTTGGATGGATGCTGCACTCAGACGTTGGATGGATGCAGCACTCAGACGTTGGATGGATGCAGCACTCAGTCGTTGGATGGATGCAGCACTCAGATGTTGGGTGGATGCTGCACTCAGATGTTGGATGGATGCAGCACTCAGACGTTGGATGGATGCAGCACTCAGATGTTGGATGGATGCTGCACTCAGACGTAGGATGAATGCAGCACTCAGATGTTGGATGGATGCGGCACTCAGATGTTGGATGGATGCTGCACTCAGATGTTGGATGGATGCAGCACTCAGACGTTGGATGGATGCCACACTCAGATGTTGGATGGATGCAGCACTCAGAGGTTGGATGGAAGCAGCACTCAGATGTTGGGTGGATGCCGCACTCAGATGATGGGTGGATGCAGCACTCAGAGGTTGGATGGAAGCAGCACTCAGATGTTGGGTGGATGCCGCACTCAGATGTTGGATGGATGCTGCACTTAAATGTTGGATGGATGCAGCACTCAGACGTTGGGTGGATGCTGCACTCAGACGTTGGATGGATGCAGCACTCAGATGTTGGATGGATGCAGCACTCAGATGTTGGATGGATGCTGCACTCAGATCTTGGATGGATGCAGCGCTCAGATGTTGGATGGATGCAGCACTCAGACGTTGGATGGATGCAGCACTCAGATGCTGGATGGATGCTGCACTCAGACGTTGGATTGATTCTGCACTCAGATGTTGGATGGATGCTGCACTCAGATGGTGGATGGATGCAGCAATCAGACGTTGGAAGAATGCAGCACTCAGACTTTGGATGGATGCAGCACTCAGATGTTGGATGGATGCTGCACTCCGATGTTGGATGGATGCAGCACTCAGATGTTGGATGGATGCAGCATTCAGTTGTTGGATGGATGCTGCACTCAGACGTTGGATGGATGCAGCACTCAGACGTTGGATGGATGCAGCACTCAGTCGTTGGATGGATGCAGCACTCAGATGTTGGGTGGATGCTGCACTCAGATGTTGGATGGATGCAGCACTCAGACGTTGGATGGATGCAGCACTCAGATGTTGGATGGATGCAGCACTCAGACGTAGGATGGATGCAGCACTCAGATGTTGGATGGATGCCGCACTCAGACGTTGGATGGATGCAGCACGCAGACGTTGGATGGGTGCTACACTCAGACGTTGGATTGATGCTGCACTCAGATGTTGGATGGATGTTGCACTCAGAAGGTGGATGGATGCAGCACTCAGACGTTGGATGGATGCAGCACTCAGACATTGGATGGATGCAGCACTCAGATGTTGGATGGATGCAGCACTCAGTTGTTGGATGGATGCAGCACTCACCTGTTGGCTGGATGCAGCACTCAGATGTAGGATTGATACAGCACTCAGATGTTTGATGGAAGCTGCACTCAGACGTTGGATGGATGCTGCACTCAGACGTTGGATGGATGCAGCACTCAGATGTTGGATGGATGCAGCACTCAGATGATGGATGGATGCAGCACTCAGATGGTGTATGGATGCTGCACTCAGACGTTGGATGGATGCTGCACTCAGACGTTGGATGGATGCAGCACTCAGACGTTGGATGGATGCAGCACTCAGACGTTGGATGGATGCAGCGCTCAGATGGTGGATGGATGCAGCACTCAGATGTTGGATGGATGCTGCACTCAGATGGTGGATGGATGCAGCACTCAGACGTTGGAAGAATGCAGCCCTCAGACATAGGATGGATGCCGCACTCAGACGTTGGATGGATGCTGCACTCAGACGTTGGATGGATGCAGCACTCAGACGTTGGATGAATGCAGCACTCAGACTTTGGATGGATGCAGCACTCAGACGTTGGATGGATGCAGCACTCAGACGTTGGATTGATGCTGCACTCAGATGTTGGATGGATGTTGCACTCAGAAGGTGGATGGATGCAGCACTCAGACGTTGGATGGATGCAGCACTCAGACATTGGATGGATGCAGCACTCAGATGTTGGATGGATGCAGCACTCAGTTGTTGGATGGATGCAGCACTCAGCTGTTGGCGGGATGCAGCACTCAGATGTAGGATTGATACAGCACTCAGATGTTTGATGGAAGCTGCACTCAGACGTTGGATGGATGCTGCACTCAGACGTTGGATGGATGCAGCACTCATATGTTGGATGGATGCTGCACTCAGATGGTGGATGGATGCAGCACTCCATGCGGGATGGATGCTGCACTCAGACGTTGGATGGATGCAGCACTCAGATGATGGATGGATGCAGCACTCAGATGGTGTATGGATGCTGCACTCAGACGTTGGATGGATGCTGCACTCAGACGTTGGATGGATGCAGCACACAGACGTTGGATGGATGCAGCACTCAGACGTTGGATGGATGCAGCACTCAGATGGTGGATGGATGCAGCACTCAGATGTTGGATGGATGCAGCACTCAGATGTTGGATGGATACAGCACTCAGATGTTGGATGGATGCTGCACTCAGACGTTGGATGGATGCTGCACTCAGACGTTGGATGGATTCAGCACTCAGATGTTGGATGGATGCTGCACTCAGATGGTGGATGCATGCAGCACTCCGATGTTGGATGGATGCTGCACTCAGACGTTGGATGGATGCAGCACTCAGATGATGGATGGATGCAGCACTCAGATGGTGTATGGATGCTGCACTCAGACGTTGGATGGATGCTGCACTCAGACGTTGGATGGATGCAGCACTCAGATGTTGGATGGATGCAGCACTCAGATGTTGGATGGATGCTGCACTCTGATGTTGGATGGTTGCTGTACAGAGATGTTGGATGGATGCAGCATTCAGACGTTGGATGGATGCAGCACTCAGATGTTGGATGGATGCTGCACTCAGATGTTGGATGGATGCAGCACTCAGATGTTGGATGGATGCAGCACTCAGATGTTGGATGGATGCTGCACTCAGAAGTTGGATGGATGCTGCACTCTGATGTTGGATGGTTGCTGTACAGAGATGTTGGATGGATGCAGCATTCAGACGTTGGATGGATGCAGCACTCAGATGTTGGATGGATGCAGCACTCAGATGTTGGATGGATGCAGCACTCAGATGGTGTATGGATGCTGCACTCAGACGTTGGATGGATGCTGCACTCAGACGTTGGATGGATGCAGCACTCAGATGTTGGATGGATGCAGCACTCAGATGTTGGATGGATGCTGCACTCTGATGTTGGATGGTTGCTGTACAGAGATGTTGGATGGATGCAGCATTCAGACGTTGGATGGATGCTGCCCTCAGATGTTGGATGGATGCAGCACTCAGATGTTGGATGGATGCTGCACTCAGACGTTGGATGGATGCTGCACTCTGATGTTGGATGGTTGCTGTACAGAGATGTTGGATGGATGCAGCATTCAGACGTTGGATGGATGCAGCACTCAGATGTTGGATGGATGCAGCACTCAGATGTTGGATGGATGCAGCACTCAGATGGTGTATGGATGCTGCACTCAGACGTTGGATGGATGCTGCACTCAGACGTTGGATGGATGCAGCACTCAGATGTTGGATGGATGCAGCCCTCAGATGTTGGATGGATGCTGCACTCAGATGGTGGATGGATGCAGCACTCAGATGTTGGATGGTTGCTGTACAGAGATGTTGGATGGATGCAGCATTCAGACGTTGGATGGATGCAGCACTCAGATGTTGGATGGATGCTGCCCTCAGATGTTGGATGGATGCAGCACTCAGACGTTGGATGGATGCAGCACTCAGATGTTGGATAGATGCAGCACTCAGATGTTGGATGGATGCAGCATTCAGACGTTGGATGGATGCAGCACTCAGATGTTGGATGGATGCTGCCCTCAGATGTTGGATGGATGCTGCACTCAGACGTTGGATGGATGCAGCACTCAGATGTTGGATGGATGCAGCACTCAGATGGTGGATGGATGCAGCACTCAGACATTGGATGGATGCAGCACTCAGACGTTGGATGGATGCTGCACTCAGATGTTGGATGGATGCAGCACTCAGATGGTGGATGGATGCTGCACTAAAATGTTGGATGGATGCTGCACTCAGACGTTGGATGGATGCAGCATTCAGACGTTGGATGGATGCAGCACTCAGATGTTGGATGGATGCTGCACTCAGATGGTGGATGGATGCAGCACTCCGATGTTGGATGGATGCTGCACTCAGACGTTGGATGGATGCAGCACTCAGATGGTGGATGGATGCAGCACTCCGATTTTGGATGGATGCTGCACTCAGACGTTGGATGGATGCAGCACTCAGATGTTGGATGGATGCAGCACTCAGATGTTGGATGGATGCTGCCCTCAGATGTTGGATGGATGCAGCACTCAGATGTTGGATGGATGCAGCACTCAGATGTTGGATGGATGCAGCACTCAGATGTTGGATGGATGCAGCACTCAGATGTTGGATGGATGCAGCACTCAGATGTTGGATGGATGCAGCACTCAGATGTTGGATGGATGCTGCCCTCAGATGTTGGATGGATGCAGCACTCAGATGTTGGATGGATGCAGCACTCAGATGTTGGATGGATGCAGCACTCAGATGTTGGATGGATGCAGCACTCAGATGTTGGATGGATGCAGCACTCAGATGTTGGATGGATGCAGCACTCAGATGTTGGATGGATGCTGCACTCAGACGTTGGATGGATGCTGCACTCTGATGTTGGATGGTTGCTGTACAGAGATGTTGGATGGATGCAGCATTCAGACGTTGGATGGATGCAGCACTCAGATGTTGGATGGATGCAGCACTCAGATGTTGGATGGATGCTGCCCTCAGATGTTGGATGGATGCAGCACTCAGATGTTGGATGGATGCTGCACTCAGACGTTGGATGGATGCAGCACTCAGATGTTGGATGGATGCAGCACTCAGATGGTGGATGGATGCAGCACTCAGACATTGGATGGATGCAGCACTCAGACGTTGGATGGATGCTGCACTCAGATGTTGGATGGATGCAGCACTCAGATGGTGGATGGATGCTGCACTAAAATGTTGGATGGATGCTGCACTCAGACGTTGGATGGATGCAGCATTCAGACGTTGGATGGATGCAGCACTCAGATGTTGGATGGATGCTGCACTCAGATGGTGGATGGATGCAGCACTCCGATGTTGGATGGATGCTGCACTCAGACGTTGGATGGATGCAGCACTCAGATGGTGGATGGATGCAGCACTCCGATTTTGGATGGATGCTGCACTCAGACGTTGGATGGGTGCAGCACTCAGACGTTGGATGGATGCTGCACTCAGACGTTGGATTGATTCTGCACTCAGATGTTGGATGGATGCAGCACTCAGAGGTTGGATGGATGCAGCACTCATATGTTGGATGGATGCTGCACTCAGATGGTGGATGGATGCAGCACTCCATGCGGGATGGATGCTGCACTCAGACGTTGGATGGATGCAGCACTCAGATGATGGATGGATGCAGCACTCAGATGGTGTATGGATGCTGCACTCAGACGTTGGATGGATGCTGCACTCAGACGTTGGATGGATGCAGCACACAGACGTTGGATGGATGCAGCACTCAGACGTTGGATGGATGCAGCACTCAGATGGTGGATGGATGCAGCACTCAGATGTTGGATGGATGCAGCACTCAGATGTTGGATGGATACAGCACTCAGATGTTGGATGGATGCTGCACTCAGACGTTGGATGGATGCTGCACTCAGACGTTGGATGGATTCAGCACTCAGATGTTGGATGGATGCTGCACTCAGATGGTGGATGCATGCAGCACTCCGATGTTGGATGGATGCTGCACTCAGACGTTGGATGGATGCAGCACTCAGATGATGGATGGATGCAGCACTCAGATGGTGTATGGATGCTGCACTCAGACGTTGGATGGATGCTGCACTCAGACGTTGGATGGATGCAGCACTCAGATGTTGGATGGATGCAGCACTCAGATGTTGGATGGATGCTGCACTCTGATGTTGGATGGTTGCTGCCCTCAGATGTTGGATGGATGCAGCACTCAGATGTTGGATGGATGCAGCACTCAGATGTTGGATGGATGCTGCACTCAGACGTTGGATGGATGCAGCACTCAGATGTTGGATGGATGCTGCCCTCAGATGTTGGATGGATGCAGCACTCAGATGTTGGATGGATGCTGCACTCAGACGTTGGATGGATGCAGCACTCAGATGTTGGATGGATGCAGCACTCAGATGTTGGATGGATGCTGCCCTCAGATGTTGGATGGATGCAGCACTCAGATGTTGGATGGATGCAGCACTCAGATGTTGGATGGATGCAGCACTCAGATGTTGGATGGATGCAGCACTCAGATGTTGGATGGATGCTGCCCTCAGATGTTGGATGGATGCAGCACTCAGATGTTGGATGGATGCAGCACTCAGATGTTGGATGGATGCAGCACTCAGATGTTGGATGGATGCAGCACTCAGATGTTGGATGGATGCTGCCCTCAGATGTTGGATGGATGCAGCACTCAGATGTTGGATGGATGCAGCACTCAGATGTTGGATGGATGCAGCACTCAGATGTTGGATGGATGCAGCACTCAGATGTTGGATGGATGCAGCACTCAGATGTTGGATGGATGCAGCACTCAGATGTTGGATGGATGCTGCACTCAGACGTTGGATGGATGCTGCACTCTGATGTTGGATGGTTGCTGTACAGAGATGTTGGATGGATGCAGCATTCAGACGTTGGATGGATGCAGCACTCAGATGTTGGATGGATGCAGCACTCAGATGTTGGATGGATGCTGCCCTCAGATGTTGGATGGATGCAGCACTCAGATGTTGGATGGATGCTGCACTCAGACGTTGGATGGATGCAGCACTCAGATGTTGGATGGATGCAGCACTCAGATGGTGGATGGATGCAGCACTCAGACATTGGATGGATGCAGCACTCAGACGTTGGATGGATGCTGCACTCAGATGTTGGATGGATGCAGCACTCAGATGGTGGATGGATGCTGCACTAAAATGTTGGATGGATGCTGCACTCAGACGTTGGATGGATGCAGCATTCAGACGTTGGATGGATGCAGCACTCAGATGTTGGATGGATGCTGCACTCAGATGGTGGATGGATGCAGCACTCCGATGTTGGATGGATGCTGCACTCAGACGTTGGATGGATGCAGCACTCAGATGGTGGATGGATGCAGCACTCCGATTTTGGATGGATGCTGCACTCAGACGTTGGATGGATGCAGCACTCAGATGGTGGATGGATGCTGCACTCAGATGTTGGATGGATGCAGCACTCAGACGTTGGATGGATGCTGCACTCAGACTTTGGATGGATGCAGCACTCAGATGTTGGATGGATGCAGCACTCAGACGTTGGATGGATGCTGCACTCAGATGTTGGATGGATGCAGCACTCAGATGTTGGATGGATGCAGCACTCAGATGTTGGATGGAAGCTGCACTCAGTTGTTGGATGGATGCCGCACTCAGATGTTGGATGGATGCAGCACTCAGATGTTGGATGGATGCAGCACTCAGATGTTGGATGGATGCTGCTCTCAGACGTTGGATGGATGCAGCACTCAGATGTTGGATGGATGCTGCACTCAGACGTAGGATGGATGCAGCACTCAGATGTTGGATGGATGCTGCACTCAGATGTTGGATGGATGCAGCACTCAGATGTTGGATGGATGCAGCACTCAGACGTTGGATGGATGCAGCACTCATACGTTGGATGGATGCCACACTCAGATGTTGGATGGATGCAGCACTCAGAGTTTGGATGGAAGCAGCACTCAGATGTTGGGTGGATGCCGCACTCAGATCTTGGATGGATGCTGCACTTAAATGTTGGATGGATGCAGCACTCAGACGTTGGATGGATGCTGCACTCAGACGTTGGATGGATGCAGCACTCAGATGTTGGATGGATGCAGCACTCAGATGTTGGATGGATGCTGCACTCAGATGTTGGATGGATGCAGCACTCAGACGTTGGATGGATGCAGCACTCAGATGTTGGATGGATGCAGCACTCAGATGTTGGATGGATGCAGCACTCAGACGTTGGATGGATGCAGCATTCAGACATTGGATGGATGCTGCACTCAGACGTTGGATGGGTGCAGCACTCAGACGTTGGATGGATGCTGCACTCAGACGTTGGATTGATTCTGCACTCAGATGTTGGATGGATGCAGCACTCAGAGGTTGGATGGATGCAGCACTCAGACGTTGGATGGATGCAGCACTCAGACGTTGGATGGATGCAGCACTCAGACGTTGGATGGATGCTGCACTCAGGCGTTGGATGGATGCAGCACTCAGACATTGGATGGATGCAGCACTCGGATGTTGGATGGATGCTGCACTCCGATGTTGGAGGGATGCAGCACTCAGTTGTTGGATGGATGCTGCATTCAGACGTTGGATGGATGCAGCACTCAGACGTTGGATGGATGCTGCACTCAGACGTTGGATGGATGCAGCACTCAGATGTTGGATGAATGCAGCACTCAGACGTTGGATGGATGCAGCACTCAGACGTTGGATGGATGCTGCACTGAGATGTTTGCTGGATGCTGCACTCAGACGTTGGATGGATGCAGCACTCCGATGTTGGATGGATGCTGCACTCAGATGTTGGATGGTTGCAGCACTCAGACGTTGGATGGATGCTGCACTCAGACGTTGAATGGATGCAGCACTCAGACGTTGGATGGATGCTGCACTCAGATGTTGGATGGATGCTGCTCTCAGATGTTGGATGGATGCAGCACTCAGACGTTGGATGGATGCAGCACTCAGGTGTTGGATGGATGCAGCACTCAGATGTTGGATGGATGCAGCACTCAGACGTTGGATGGATGCAGCACTCAGATGTTGGATGGATGCCGCACTCAGACGTTGGATGGATGCAGCACGCAGACGTTGGATGGATGCTACACTCAGACGTTGGATTGATGCTGCACTCAGATGTTGGATGGATGTTGCACTCAGAAGGTGGATGGAAGCAGCACTCAGGCGTTGGATGCATGCAGCACTCAGACATTGGATGGATGCAGCACTCAGACGTTGGTTGGATGCAGCACTCAGACGTTGGATGGATGCAGCACTCAGACGTTGGATGGATGCAGCACTCAGACGTTGGATGGATGCTGCACTCAGGCGTTGGATGGATGCAGCACTCAGACATTGGATGGATGCAGCACTCGGATGTTGGATGGATGCTGCACTCCGATGTTGGAGGGATGCAGCACTCAGTTGTTGGATGGATGCTGCATTCAGACGTTGGATGGATGCAGCACTCAGACGTTGGATGGATGCTGCACTCAGACGTTGGATGGATGCAGCACTCAGATGTTGGATGAATGCAGCACTCAGACGTTGGATGGATGCAGCACTCAGACGTTGGATGGATGCTGCACTGAGATGTTTGCTGGATGCTGCACTCAGACGTTGGATGGATGCAGCACTCCGATGTTGGATGGATGCTGCACTCAGATGTTGGATGGTTGCAGCACTCAGACGTTGGATGGATGCTGCACTCAGACGTTGAATGGATGCAGCACTCAGACGTTGGATGGATGCTGCACTCAGATGTTGGATGGATGCTGCTCTCAGATGTTGGATGGATGCAGCACTCAGACGTTGGATGGATGCAGCACTCAGGTGTTGGATGGATGCAGCACTCAGATGTTGGATGGATGCAGCACTCAGACGTTGGATGGATGCAGCACTCAGATGTTGGATGGATGCCGCACTCAGACGTTGGATCGATGCAGCACGCAGACGTTGGATGGATGCTACACTCAGACGTTGGATTGATGCTGCACTCAGATGTTGGATGGATGTTGCACTCAGAAGGTGGATGGAAGCAGCACTCAGGCGTTGGATGCATGCAGCACTCAGACATTGGATGGATGCAGCACTCAGACGTTGGATGGATGCAGCACTCAGTTGTTGGATGGATGCAGCACTCAGATGTTGGATGGATGCAGCACTCAGATGTAGGATTGATATAGCACTCAGATGTTTGATGGATGCTGCACTCAGAAGTTGGATGGATGCTGCACTCAGACGTTGGATGGATGCAGCACTCATATGTTGGATGGATGCTGCACTCAGATGGTGGATGGATGCAGCACTCCATGCGGGATGGATGCTGCACTCAGACGTTGGATGGATGCAGCACTCAGATGATGGATGGATGCAGCACTCAGATGGTGTATGGATGCTGCACTCAGACGTTGGATGGATGCTGCACTCAGACGTTGGCTGGATGCTGCACTCAGATGTTGGATGGATGCTGCACTCAGATGTTGGATGAATGCAGCACTCAGACGTTGGATGGATGCAGCACTCAGATGTTGGATGGATGCAGCACTCAGATGTTGGATGGATGCAGCACTCAGACGTTGGATGGATGCAGCACACAGATGTTGGATGGATGCCGCACTCAGACGTTGGATGGATGCAGCACGCAGACGTTGGATGGATGCTACACTCAGACGTTGGATTGATGCTGCACTCAGATGTTGGATGGATGTTGCACTCAGAAGGTGGATGGATGCAGCACTCAGGCGTTGGGTGCATGCAGCACTCAGACATTGGATGGATGCAGCACTCAGACGTTGGATGGATGCAGCACTCAGTTGTTGGATGGATGCAGCACTCAGATGTTGGATGGATGCAGCACTCAGATGTAGGATTGATATAGCACTCAGATGTTTGATGGATGCTGCACTCAGACCTTGGATGGATGCTGCACTCAGACGTTGGATGGATGCAGCACTCATATGTTGGATGGATGCTGCACTCAGATGGTGGATGGATGCAGCACTCCATGCGGGATGGATGCTGCACTCAGACGTTGGATGGATGCAGCACTCAGATGATGGATGGATGCAGCACTCAGATGGTGTATGGATGCTGCACTCAGACGTTGGATGGATGCTGCACTCAGACGTTGGATGGATGCAGCACTCTGATGTTGGATGGATGCAGCACTCAGATGTTGGATGGATGCTGCACTCTGATGTTGGATGGTTGCTGCACTCAGATGTTGGATGGATAAAGCATTCAGAAGTAGGATGGAGGCGGCACTCAGATGTTGGATGGATGCAGCACTCAGATGTTGGATGGATGCTGCACTCAGATGTTGGATGGATGCAGCACTCAGATGTTGGATGGATGCTGCACTCAGACGTTGGATGGATGCAGCACTCAGATGTTGGATGGATGCAGCACTCAGATGGTGGATGGATGCAGCACTCAGACATTGGATGGATGCAGCACTCAGACATTGGATGGATGCTGCACTCAGATGTTGGATGGATGCAGCACTCAGATGGTGGATGGATGCTGCACTAAGATGTTGGATGGATGCTGCACTCAGACGTTGGATGGATGCAGCATTCAGACGTTGGATGGATGCAGCACTCAGATGTTGGATGGATGCTGCAGTCAGATGGTGGATGGATGCAGCACTCCTATGTTGGATGGATGCAGCACTCAGATGTTGGATGGATGCTGCAGTCAGATGGTGGACGGATGCAGCACTCCTATGTTGGATGGATGCAGCACTCCTATGTTGGATGGATGCTGCACTCAGACGTTGGATGGATGCAGCACTCAGATGGTGGATGGATGCAGCACTCCGATGTTGGATGGATGCTGCACTCAGACGTTGGATGGATGCAGCACTCAGATGGTGGATGGATGCTGCACTCAGATGTTTTATGGATGCAGCACTCAGACTTTGGATGGATGCTGCACTCAGACTTTGGATGGATGCAGCACTCAGATGTTGGATGTATGCAGCACTCAGACGTTGGATGGATGCTGCACTCAGATGTTGGATGGATGCAGCACTCAGATGGTGGATGGATGCTGCACTAAAATGTTGGATGGATGCTGCACTCAGACGTTGGATGGATGCAGCATTCAGACGTAGGATGGATGCAGCACTCAGATGTTGGATGGATGCTGCACTCAGATAGTGGATGGATGCAGCACTCCGATGTTGGATGGATGCTGCACTCAGACGTTGGATGGATGCAGCACTCAGATGGTGGATGGATGCAGCAGTCAGATGTTGGATGGATGCAGCACTCAGATGGTGGATGGATGCAGCACTCCGATGTTGGATGGATGCTGCACTCAGACGTTGGATGGATGCAGCACTCCGATGTTGGATGGATGCTGCACTCAGACTTTGGATGGATGCAGCACTCAGATGGTGGATGGATGCTGCACTCAGATGTTGGATGGATGCAGCACTCAGACGTTGGATGGATGCAGCACTCAGATGGTGGATGGATGCTGCACTCAGACGTTGGATGGATGCAGCACTCAGATGGTGGATGGATGCAGCACTCCGATGTTGGATGGATGCTGCACTCAGACGTTGGATGAATGCAGCACTCAGATGGTGGATGGATGCTGCACTCAGATGTTGGATGGATGCAGCACTCAGACGATGGATGGATGCTGCACTCAGACTTTGGATGGATGCAGCACTCAGATGTTGGATGGATGCAGCACTCAGACGTTGGATGCATGCTGCACTCAGATGTTGGATGGATGCAGCACTCAGATGTTGGATGGATGCAGCACTCAGATGTTGGATGGATGCTGCACTCAGTTGTTGGATGGATGCCGCACTCAGATGTTGGATGGATGCAGCACTCAGATGTTGGATGGATGCAGCACTCAGATGTTGGATGGATGCTGCTCTCAGACGTTGGATGGATGCAGCACTCAGATGTTGGATGGATGCAGCACTCAGATGTTGGATGGATGCTGCACTCAGACGTAGGATGGATGCAGCACTCAGATGTTGGATGGATGCTGCACTCAGATGTTGGATGGATGCAGCACTCAGACGTTGGATGGATGCCACACTCAGATGTTGGATGGATGCAGCACTCAGAGGTTGGATGGAAGCAGCACTCAGATGTTGGGTGGATGCCGCACTCAGATGTTGGATGGATGCAGCACTCAGAGGTTGGATGGAAGCAGCACTCAGATGTTGGGTGGATGCCGCACTCAGATGTTGGATGGATGCTGCACTTAAATGTTGGATGGATGCAGCACTCAGACGTTGGATGGATGCAGCACTCAGATGTTGGATGGATGCAGCACTCAGATGTTGGATGGATGCAGCACTCAGATGTTGGATGGATGCAGCACTCAGATGTTGGATGGATGCAGCACTCAGTTGTTGGATGGATGCTGCACTCAGACGTTGGATGGATGCAGCACTCAGACGTTGGATGGATGCAGCACTCAGTCGTTGGATGGATGCAGCACTCAGATGTTGGATGGATGCTGCACTCAGATGTTGGATGGATGTAGCACTCAGACGTTGGATGGATGCAGCACTCAGATGTTGGATGGATGCAGCACTCAGATGTTGGATGGATGCAGCACTCAGACGTTGGAAGGATGCAGCACTCAGATGTTGGATGGATGCCGCACTCAGACGTTGGATGGATGAAGCACTCAGATGTTGGATGGATGCCGCACTCAGACGTTGGATGGATGCTGCACTCAGACGTTGGATGGATGCAGCACTCAGATGGTGGATGGATGCTGCACTCAGATGTTGGATGGATGCAGCACTCAGACTTTGGATGGATGCTGCACTCAGACTTTGGATGGATGCAGCACTCAGATGTTGGATGGATGCAGCACTCAGATGGTGGATGGATGCTGCACTAAAATGTTGGATGGATGCTGCATTCAGACGTTGGATGGATGCAGCATTCAGACGTTGGATGGATGCAGCACTCCGATGTTGGATGGATGCTGCACTCAGACGTTGGATGGATGCAGCACTCAGATGGTGGATGGATGCAGCACTCCGATGTTGGATGGATGCTGCACTCAGACGTTGGATGGATGCAGCACTCAGATGGTGGATGGATGCTGCACTCAGATGTTGGATGGATGCAGCACTCAGACGTTGGATGGATGCTGCACTCAGACTTTGTATGGATGCAGCACTCAGTTGTTGGATGGATGCAGCACTCAGATGTTGGATGGATGCAGCACTCAGATGTAGGATTGATACAGCACTCAGATGTTTGATGGATGCTGCACTCAGACGTTGGATGGATGCAGCACTCAGACGTTGGATGGATGCAGCACTCAGATTTTGGATGGATGCTGCACTCAGATGGTGGATGGATGCAGCACTCCTTCCGGGATGGATGCTGCACTCAGACGTTGGATGGATGCAGCACTCAGTTGTTGGATGGATGCAGCACTCAGATGTTGGATGGATGCTGCACTCAGATGTTGGATGGATGCAGCACTCAGATGTTGGATGGATGCTGCACTCAGACGTTGGATGGATGCAGCACTCAGATGTTGGATGGATGCAGCACTCAGATGGTGGATGGATGCAGCACTCAGACATTGGATGGATGCAGCACTCAGACATTGGATGGATGCTGCACTCAGATGTTGGATGGATGCAGCACTCAGATGGTGGATGGATGCTGCACTAAGATGTTGGATGGATGCTGCACTCAGACGTTGGATGGATGCAGCATTCAGACGTTGGATGGATGCAGCACTCAGATGTTGGATGGATGCTGCAGTCAGATGGTGGATGGATGCAGCACTCCTATGTTGGATGGATGCAGCACTCAGATGTTGGATGGATGCTGCAGTCAGATGGTGGACGGATGCAGCACTCCTATGTTGGATGGATGCAGCACTCCTATGTTGGATGGATGCTGCACTCAGACGTTGGATGGATGCAGCACTCAGATGGTGGATGGATGCAGCACTCCGATGTTGGATGGATGCTGCACTCAGACGTTGGATGGATGCAGCACTCAGATGGTGGATGGATGCTGCACTCAGATGTTTTATGGATGCAGCACTCAGACTTTGGATGGATGCTGCACTCAGACTTTGGATGGATGCAGCACTCAGATGTTGGATGTATGCAGCACTCAGACGTTGGATGGATGCTGCACTCAGATGTTGGATGGATGCAGCACTCAGATGGTGGATGGATGCTGCACTAAAATGTTGGATGGATGCTGCACTCAGACGTTGGATGGATGCAGCATTCAGACGTAGGATGGATGCAGCACTCAGATGTTGGATGGATGCTGCACTCAGATAGTGGATGGATGCAGCACTCCGATGTTGGATGGGTGCTGCACTCAGACGTTGGATGGATGCAGCACTCAGATGGTGGATGGATGCAGCAGTCAGATGTTGGATGGATGCAGCACTCAGATGGTGGATGGATGCAGCACTCCGATGTTGGATGGATGCTGCACTCAGACGTTGGATGGATGCAGCACTCCGATGTTGGATGGATGCTGCACTCAGACTTTGGATGGATGCAGCACTCAGATGGTGGATGGATGCTGCACTCAGATGTTGGATGGATGCAGCACTCAGACGTTGGATGGATGCAGCACTCAGATGGTGGATGGATGCTGCACTCAGACGTTGGATGGATGCAGCACTCAGATGGTGGATGGATGCAGCACTCCGATGTTGGATGGATGCTGCACTCAGACGTTGGATGAATGCAGCACTCAGATGGTGGATGGATGCTGCACTCAGATGTTGGATGGATGCAGCACTCAGACGATGGATGGATGCTGCACTCAGACTTTGGATGGATGCAGCACTCAGATGTTGGATGGATGCAGCACTCAGACGTTGGATGCATGCTGCACTCAGATGTTGGATGGATGCAGCACTCAGATGTTGGATGGATGCAGCACTCAGATGTTGGATGGATGCTGCACTCAGTTGTTGGATGGATGCCGCACTCAGATGTTGGATGGATGCAGCACTCAGATGTTGGATGGATGCAGCACTCAGATGTTGGATGGATGCTGCTCTCAGACGTTGGATGGATGCAGCACTCAGATGTTGGATGGATGCAGCACTCAGATGTTGGATGGATGCTGCACTCAGACGTAGGATGGATGCAGCACTCAGATGTTGGATGGATGCTGCACTCAGATGTTGGATGGATGCAGCACTCAGACGTTGGATGGATGCCACACTCAGATGTTGGATGGATGCAGCACTCAGAGGTTGGATGGAAGCAGCACTCAGATGTTGGGTGGATGCCGCACTCAGATGTTGGATGGATGCAGCACTCAGAGGTTGGATGGAAGCAGCACTCAGATGTTGGGTGGATGCCGCACTCAGATGTTGGATGGATGCTGCACTTAAATGTTGGATGGATGCAGCACTCAGACGTTGGATGGATGCAGCACTCAGATGTTGGATGGATGCAGCACTCAGATGTTGGATGGATGCAGCACTCAGATGTTGGATGGATGCAGCACTCAGATGTTGGATGGATGCAGCACTCAGTTGTTGGATGGATGCTGCACTCAGACGTTGGATGGATGCAGCACTCAGACGTTGGATGGATGCAGCACTCAGTCGTTGGATGGATGCAGCACTCAGATGTTGGATGGATGCTGCACTCAGATGTTGGATGGATGTAGCACTCAGACGTTGGATGGATGCAGCACTCAGATGTTGGATGGATGCAGCACTCAGATGTTGGATGGATGCAGCACTCAGACGTTGGAAGGATGCAGCACTCAGATGTTGGATGGATGCCGCACTCAGACGTTGGATGGATGAAGCACTCAGATGTTGGATGGATGCCGCACTCAGACGTTGGATGGATGCTGCACTCAGACGTTGGATGGATGCAGCACTCAGATGGTGGATGGATGCTGCACTCAGATGTTGGATGGATGCAGCACTCAGACTTTGGATGGATGCTGCACTCAGACTTTGGATGGATGCAGCACTCAGATGTTGGATGGATGCAGCACTCAGATGGTGGATGGATGCTGCACTAAAATGTTGGATGGATGCTGCACTCAGACGTTGGATGGATGCAGCATTCAGACGTTGGATGGATGCAGCACTCCGATGTTGGATGGATGCTGCACTCAGACGTTGGATGGATGCAGCACTCAGATGGTGGATGGATGCAGCACTCCGATGTTGGATGGATGCTGCACTCAGACGTTGGATGGATGCAGCACTCAGATGGTGGATGGATGCTGCACTCAGATGTTGGATGGATGCAGCACTCAGACGTTGGATGGATGCTGCACTCAGACTTTGTATGGATGCAGCACTCAGTTGTTGGATGGATGCAGCACTCAGATGTTGGATGGATGCAGCACTCAGATGTAGGATTGATACAGCACTCAGATGTTTGATGGATGCTGCACTCAGACGTTGGATGGATGCAGCACTCAGACGTTGGATGGATGCAGCACTCAGATTTTGGATGGATGCTGCACTCAGATGGTGGATGGATGCAGCACTCCTTCCGGGATGGATGCTGCACTCAGACGTTGGATGGATGCAGCACTCAGATGGTGGATGGATGCTGCACTCAGATGTTGGATGGATGCAGCACTCAGACGTTGGATGGATGCTGCACTCAGACTTTGGATGGATGCAGCACTCAGATGTTGGATGGGTGCAGCACTCAGACGTTGGATGCATGCTGCACTCAGATGTTGGATGGATGCAGCACTCAGATGTTGGATGGATGCAGCACTCAGATGTTGGATGGATGCTGCACTCAGTTGTTGGATGGATGCCGCATTCAGATGTTGGATGGATGCAGCACTCAGATGTTGGATGGATGCATCACTCAGATGTTGGATGGATGCTGCTCTCAGACGTTGGATGGATGCAGCACTCAGATGTTGGATGGATGCAGCACTCAGATGTTGGATGGATGCTGCACTCAGACGTAGGATGGATGCAGCACTCAGATGTTGGATGGATGCAACACTCAGATTTTGGATGGATGCTGCACTCAGATGTTGGATGGATGCAGCAGTCAGACGTTGGATGGATGCCACACTCAGATGTTGGATGGATGCAGCACTCAGAGGTTGGATGGAAGCAGCACTCAGATGTTGGGTGGATGCCGCACTCAGATGTTGGATGGATGCAGCACTCAGAGGTTGGATGGAAGCAGCACTCAGATGTTGGGTGGATGCCGCACTCAGATGTTGGATGGATGCTGCACTTAAATGTTGGATGGATGCAGCACTCTGACGTTGGATGGATGCTGCACTCAGACGTTGGATGGATGCAGCACTCAGATGTTGGATGGATGCAGCACTCAGATGTTGGATGGATGCTGCACTCAGATGTTGGATGGATGCAGCACTCAGACGTTGGATGGATGCAGCACTCAGATGTTGGATGGATGCAGCACTCAGAGGTTGGATGGATGCAGCACTCAGACGGTGGATGGATGCAGCATTCAGACGTTGGATGGATGCCGCACTCAGACGATGGATGGATGCAGCACTCAGACGTTGGATGGATGCTGCACTCAGACGTTGGATTGATTCTGCACTCAGATGTTGGATGGATGCTGCACTCAGATGGTGGATGGATGCAGCACTCAGACGTTGGAAGAATGCAGCACTCAGACGAAGGATGGATGCCGCACTCAGACGTTGGATGGATGCTGCACTCAGACGTTGGATGGATGCAGCACTCAGACGTTGGATGAATGCAGCACTCAGACTTTGGATGGATGCAGCACTCAGGTGTTGGATGGATGCAGCACTCAGATGTTGGATGGATGCAGCACTCAGACGTTGGATAGATGCAGCACTCAGATGTTGGATGGATGCCGCACTCAGACGTTGGATGGATGCAGCACGCAGACGTTGGATGGATGCTACACTCAGACGTTGGATTGATGCTGCACTCAGATGTTGGATGGATGTTGCACTCAGAAGGTGGATGGATGCAGCACTCAGACGTTGGATGGATGCAGCACTCAGACATTGGATGGATGCAGCACTCAGACGTTGGATGGATGCAGCACTCAGTTGTTGGATGGATGCAGCACTCAGCTGTTGGATGGATGCAGCACTCAGATGTAGGATTGATACAGCACTCAGATGTTTGATGGATGCTGCACTCAGACGTTGGATGGATGCTGCACTCAGACGTTGGATGGATGCAGCACTCAGATGTTTGATGGATGCTGCACTCAGATGGTGGATGGATGCAGCACTCCATGCGGGATGGATGCTGCACTCAGACGTTGGATGGATGCAGCACTCAGATAATGGATGGATGCAGCACTCAGATGGTGTATGGATGCTGCACTCAGACGTTGGATGGATGCTGCACTCAGACGTTGGATGGATGCAGCACTCAGATGTTGGATGGATGCAGCACTCAGATGTTGGATGGATGCTGCACTCTGATGTTGGATGGTTGCTGCACTCAGATGTTGGATGGATAAAGCATTCAGACGTTGGATGGATGCGGCACTCAGATTTTGGATGGATGCAGCACTCAGATGTTGGATGGATGCTGCACTGAGATGTTGGATGGATTCAGCACTCAAATGTTGGATGGATGCTGCACTCAGACGTTGGATGGATGTAGCACTCAGATGTTGGAAGGATGCAGCACTCAGATGATGGATGGATGCAGCACTCAGACATTGGATGGATGCAGCACTCAGACATTGGTGGATGCTGCACTCAGATGTTGGATGGATGCAGCACTCAGGTGGTGGATGGATGCTGCACTAAGATGTTGGATGGATGCTGCACTCAGACGTTGGATGGATGCAGCATTCAGACGTTGGATGGATGCAGCACTCAGATGTTGGATGGATGCTGCAGTCAGATGGTGGATGGATGCAGCACTCCTATGATGGATGGATGCTGCACTCAGACGTTGGATGGATGCAGCACTCAGATGGTGGATGGATGCAGCACTCCGATGTTGGATGGATGCTGATCTCAGACGTTGGATGGATGCAGCACTCAGATGGTGGATGGATGCTGCACTCAGATGTTGGATGGATGCAGCACTCAGACTTTGGATGGATGCTGCACTCAGACTTTGGATGGATGCAGCACTCAGATGTTGGATGGATGCAGCACTCAGACGTTGGATGGATGCTGCACTCAGATGTTGGATGGATGCAGCACTCAGATGTTGGATGGATGCAGCACTCAGATGTTGGATGGATGCTGCATTCAGATGTTGGATGGATGCCGCACTCAAGTGTTGGATGGATGCAGCACTCAGATGTTGGATGGATGCAGCACTCAGATGTTGGATGGATACTGCTCTCAGACGTTGGATGGATGCAGCACTCAGATGTTGGATGGATGCAGCACTCAGATGTTGGATGGATGCTGCACTCAGACGTTGGATGGATGCAGCACTCAGATGTTGGATGGATGCTGCACTCAGATGTTGGATGGATGCAGCACTCAGATGTTGGATGGATGCAGCACTCAGATGTTGGATGGATGCAGCACTCAGACGTTGGATGGATGCCACACTCAGATGTTGGATGGATGCAGCACTCAGATGTTGGATGGAAGCAGCACTCAGATTTTGGGTTGATGCCGCACTCAGATGTCGGATGGATGATGCACTTAAATGTTGGATGGATGCAGCACTCAGACGTTGGATGGATGCTGCACTCAGACGTTGGATGGATGCAGCACTCAGATGTTGGATGGATGCAGCACTCAGATGTTGGATGGATGCTGCACTCAGATGTTGGATGGATGCAGCACTCAGACGTTGGATGAATGCAGCACTCAGATGTTGGATGGAAGCTGCACTCAGATGTTGGATGGATGCAGCACTCAGACGTAGGATGGATGCAGCATTCAGACGTTGGATGGATGCCGCACTCAGACGTTGGATGGATGCTGCACTCAGACGTTGGATGGATGCTGCACTCAGACGTTGGATTGATGCTGCACTCAGATGTTGGATGGATGCTGCACTCAGATGGTGGATGGATGCAGCACTCAGACGTTGGATGGATGCAGCACTCAGACATTGGATGGATGCAGCACTCAGACGTTGGATGGATGCTGCACTCAGACGTTGGATGGATACAGCCCTCAGACGTTGGATGGATGCAGCACTCAGACGTTGGATGGATGCAGCACTCAGATGTTGGATGGATGCAGCACTCAGACGTTGGATGGACGCTGCACTCAGACGTTGGATGGATGCAGCACTCAGACATTGGATGGATGCAGCACTCAGATGTTGGATGGATGCTGTACTCCGATTTAGGATAGATGCAGCACTCAGTTGTTGGATGGATGCTGCATTCAGACGTTGGATGGATGCAGCATTCAGATGTTGGATGGATGCTGCACTCAGACGTTGGATGGATGCTGCACTCAGATGTTGGATGGATGCAGCACTCAGATGTCGGATGGATGCTGCACTCAGATGTAGGATGGATGCAGCACTCAGACGTTGGATGGATGCAGCACTCAGATGTTGGATGGATGCAGCAATCAGACGTTGGATGGATGCAGCACTCAGATGATGGATGGATGCCGCACTCAGACGTTGGATGGATGCAGCACTCAGACGTTGGATGGATGCTACACTCAGACTTTAGATTGATGCTGCATTCAGATGTTGGATGGATGCTGCACTCAGAAGGTGGATGGGTGCAGCACTCAGACGTTGGATGGATGCAGCACTCAGACATTGGATGGATGCAGCACTCAGACGTTGGATGGATGCTGCCCTCAGACATTGGATGGATACAGCACTCAGACGTTGGATGGATGCAGCACTCAGACGTTGGATGGATGCTGCACTCAGACGTTGGATGGATGCTGCACTCAGACGTTGGATGGATGCAGCACTCAAGTTGGATGGATGCAGCACTCAGACGTTGGATGGATGCTGCACTCAGACGTTGGATGGATGCAGCCCTAAGACATTGGATGGATGCAGCACTCAGACGTTGGATGGATGCAGCACTCAGACGTTGGATGGATGCAGCACTCAGACATTGGATGGATGCTACATTCAGATGTTGGATGGATGCTGCACTCAGACTTTGGATGGATTCTGCACTCAGATGTTGGATGGATGCAGCACTCAGATGTTGGATGGAGGCAGCACTCAGACGTTGGATGGATGCAGCAGTCAGACGTTGGATGGATGCAGCACTCAGATGGTGGATGGATGCAGCACTCAGATGTTGGATGGATGCAGCACTCAGATGTTGGATGGATACAGCACTCAGATGTCGGATGGATGCTGCACTCAGACGTTGGATGGATGCTGCACTCAGACGTTGGATGGATGCAGCACTCAGATGTTGGATGGATGCTGCACTCAGATGTTGGATGGATACAGCACTCAGATGTCGGATGGATGCTGCACTCAGACGTTGGATGGATGCTGCACTCAGACGTTGGATGGATGCTGCACTCCGATGTTGGTTGGATGCTGCCCTCAGACGTTGGATGGATGCAGCACTCAGATGATGGATGGATGCAGCACTCAGATGTTGTATGGATGCTGCACTCAGACATTCGATGGATGCAGCACTCAGACGTTGGATGGATGCTGCACTCAGATGTTGGATGGATGCAGCACTCAGATGGTGGATGGATGCTGCACTAAGATGTTGGATGGATGCTGCACTCAGACGTTGGATGGATGCAGCATTCAGACGTTGGATGAATGCTGCACTCAGATGGTGGATGGAAGTGGCACTCCGATGTTGGATGGATGCTGCGCTCAGACGTTGGGTGGATGCAGCACTCAGATGGTGGATGGATGCAGCACTCCGATGTTGGATGGATGCTGCACTCAGACGTTGGATGGATGCAGCACTCAGATGGTGGATGGATGCTGCAATCAGATGTTGGATGGATGCAGCACTCAGACGTTGGATGGATGCTGCACTCAGACTTTGGATGGATGCAGCACTCAGATGTTGGATGGATGCAGCACTCAGACGTTGGATGGATGCTGAACTCAGATGTTGGATGGATGCAGCACTCAGATGTTGGATAGATGCAGCACTCAGATGTTGGATGGATGCTGCACTCAGATTTTGGATGGATGCCGCACTCAGATGTTTGATGGATGCAGCACTCAGATGTTGGATGGATGCAGCACTCAGATGTTGGATGAATGCAGCACCCAGATGTTGGATGGAAGCAGCACTCCGATGTTGGGTGGATGCCGCACTCAGATGTTGCATGGATGCTGCACTTAAATGTTGGATGGATGCAGCACTCAGACGTTGGATGGATGCTGCACTCAGACGTTGGATGGATGCAGCACTCAGATGTTGGATGGATGCAGCACTCAGATGTTGGATGGATGCTGCACTCAGATGTTGGATGGATGCAGCACTCAGACGTTGGATGGATGCAGCACTCAGATGTTGGATGGGTGCAGCACTCAGATGTTGGATGGATGCAGCACTCAGACGTTGGATGGATGCAGCATTCAGACATTGGATGGATGCCGCACTCAGGCGTTGGATGGATGCAGCACTCAGACGTTGGATGGATACTGCACTCAGACGTTGGATTGATGCTGCACTCAGATGTTGGATGGATGCTGCACTCAGATGGTGGATGGATGCAGCACTCAGACGTTGGATGGATGCAGCACTCAGACATTGGATGGATGCAGCACTCAGACGTTGGATGGATGCTGCACTCAGACGTTTGATGGATACAACACTCAGACATTGGATGGATGCTACATTCAGATGTTGGATGGATGCTGCACTCAGACTTTGGATGGATTCTGCACTCAGATGTTGGATGGATGCAGCACTCAGATGTTGGATGGATGCTGCACTCAGACGTTGGATGGATGCAGCACTCAGACGTTGTATGGATGCAGCACTCAGATGGTGGATGGATGCAGCACTCAGATGTTGGATGGATGCTGCACTCAGATGTTGGATGGATACAGCATTCAGACGTTGGATGGATGCAGCACTCAGATGTTGGATGGATGCCGCACTCAGGCGTTGGATGGATGCAGCACTCAGACGTTGGATGGATGCTGCACTCAGATGTTGGATGGGTGCAGCACTCAGATGTTGGATGGATGCAGCACTCAGACGTTGGATGGATGCAGCATTCAGACGTTGGATGGATGCAGCACTCAGATGTTGGATGGATACAGCACTCAGATGTTGGATGGATGCTGCACTCAGACGTTGGATGGATGCAGCACTCAGATGTTGGATGGATGCTGCACTCAGATGGTGGATGGATGCAGCACTCCGATGTTGGTTGGATGCTGCCCACAGACGTTGGATGGATGCAGCACTCAGATGATGGATGGATGCAGCACTCAGATGTTGTATGGATGCTGCACTCAGACATTCGATGGATGCAGCACTCAGACGTTGGATGGATGCTGCACTCAGATGTTGGATGGATGCAGCACTCAGATGGTGGATGGATGCTGCACTAAGATGTTGGATGGATGCTGCACTCAGACGTTGGATGGATGCAGCATTCAGACGTTGGATGGATGCAGCACTCAGATGAAGGATGGATGCAGCACTCAGATGTTGTATGGATGGTGCACTCAGACATTCGATGGATGCAGCACTCAGACGTTGGATGGATGCAGCACTCAGATGGTGGATGGATGCTGCACTCAGATGTTGGATGGATGCAGCACTCAGACGTTGGATGGATGCAGCATTCAGATGTTGGATGGATGCTGCACTCAGACGTTGGATGGATGCTGCACTCAGATGTTGGATGGATGCAGCACTCAGATGTCGGATGGATGCTGCACTCAGATTTAGGATAAATGCAGCACTCAGACGTTGGATGGATGCAGCACTCAGATGTTGGATGGATGCAGCAATCAGACGTTGGATGGATGCAGCACTCAGATGATGGATGGATGCCGCACTCAGACGTTGGATGGATGCAGCACTCAGACGTTGGATGGATGCTGCACTCAGACGTTGGATGGATGCTGCACTCAGACGTTGGATGGATGCAGCACTCAAGTTGGATGGATGCAGCACTCAGACGTTGGATGGATGCTGCACTCAGACGTTGGATGGATGCAGCCCTAAGACATTGGATGGATGCAGCACTCAGACGTTGGATGGATGCAGCACTCAGACGTTGGATGGATGCAGCACTCAGACATTGGATGGATGCTACATTCAGATGTTGGATGGATGCTGCACTCAGACTTTGGATGGATTCTGCACTCAGATGTTGGATGGATGCAGCACTCAGATGTTGGATGGAGGCAGCACTCAGACGTTGGATGGATGCAGCAGTCAGACGTTGGATGGATGCAGCACTCAGATGGTGGATGGATGCAGCACTCAGATGTTGGATGGATGCAGCACTCAGATGTTGGATGGATACAGCACTCAGATGTCGGATGGATGCTGCACTCAGACGTTGGATGGATGCTGCACTCAGACGTTGGATGGATGCAGCACTCAGATGATGGATGGATGCAGCACTCAGATGTTGTATGGATGCTGCACTCAGACATTCGATGGATGCAGCACTCAGACGTTGGATGGATGCTGCACTCAGATGTTGGATGGATGCAGCACTCAGATGGTGGATGGATGCTGCACTAAGAGGTTGGATGGATGCTGCACTCAGACGTTGGATGGATGCAGCACTCCGATGTTGGATGGATGCAGCACTCAGATGTTGGATGAATGCTGCACTCAGATGGTGGATGGAAGTGGCACTCCGATGTTGGATGGATGCAGCACTCAGACGTTGGATGGATGCTGCACTCAGACTTTGGATGGATGCAGCACTCAGATGTTGGATGGATGCAGCACTCAGACGTTGGATGGATGCTGAACTCAGATGTTGGATGGATGCAGCACTCAGATGTTGGATAGATGCAGCACTCAGATGTTGGATGGATGCTGCACTCAGATTTTGGATGGATGCCGCACTCAGATGTTGGATGGATGCAGCACTCAGATGTTGGATGGATGCAGCACTCAGATGTTGGATGAATGCAGCACCCAGATGTTGGATGGAAGCAGCACTCCGATGTTGGGTGGATGCCGCACTCAGATGTTGCATGGATGCTGCACTTAAATGTTGGATGGATGCAGCACTCAGACGTTGGATGGATGCTGCACTCAGACGTTGGATGGATGCAGCACTCAGATGTTGGATGGATGCAGCACTCAGATGTTGGATGGATGCTGCACTCAGATGTTGGATGGATGCAGCACTCAGACGTTGGATGGATGCAGCACTCAGATGTTGGATGGGTGCAGCACTCAGATGTTGGATGGATGCAGCACTCAGACGTTGGATGGATGCAGCATTCAGACGTTGGATGGATGCCGCACTCAGGCGTTGGATGGATGCAGCACTCAGACGTTGGATGGATACTGCACTCAGACGTTGGATTGATGCTGCACTCAGATGTTGGATGGATGCTGCACTCAGATGGTGGATGGATGCAGCACTCAGACGTTGGATGGATGCAGCACTCAGACATTGGATGGATGCAGCACTCAGACGTTGGATGGATGCTGCACTCAGACGTTTGATGGATACAACACTCAGACATTGGATGGATGCTACATTCAAATGTTGGATGGATGCTGCACTCAGACTTTGGATGGATTCTGCACTCAGATGTTGGATGGATGCAGCACTCAGATGTTGGATGGATGCTGCACTCAGACGTTGGATGGATGCAGCACTCAGACGTTGTATGGATGCAGCACTCAGATGGTGGATGGATGCAGCACTCAGATGTTGGATGGATGCTGCACTCAGATGTTGGATGGATACAGCACTCAGACGTTGGATGGATGCAGCACTCAGATGTTGGATGGGTGCAGCACTCAGATGTTGGATGGATGCAGCACTCAGACGTTGGATGGCTGCAGCATTCAGACGTTGGATGGATGCCGCACTCAGGCGTTGGATGGATGCAGCACTCAGACGTTGGATGGATGCAGCATTCAGACGTTGGATGGATGCAGCACTCAGATGTTGGATGGATGCAGCACTCAGATGTTGGTTGGATGCTGCACTCAGATGGTGGATGGATGCAGCACTCCGATGTTGGTTGGATGCTGCCCTCAGACGTTGGATGGATGCAGCACTCAGATGTTGGATGGATGCAGCACTCAGATGATGGATGGATGCAGCACTCAGATGTTGTATGGATGCTGCACTCAGACATTCGATGGATGCAGCACTCAGACGTTGGATGGATGCTGCACTCAGATGTTGGATGGATGCAGCACTCAGATGGTGGATGGATGCTGCACTAAGATGTTGGATGGATGCTGCACTCAGACGTTGGATGGATGCAGCATTCAGACGTTGGATGGATGCAGCACTCACATGTTGGATGGGTGCTGCACTCAGATGTTGGATGGATGCAGCATTCAGACGTTGGATGGATGCAGCACTCAGATGAAGGATGGATGCAGCACTCAGATGTTGTATGGATCGTGCACACAGACATTCGATGGATGCAGCACTCAGACGTTGGATGGCTGCAGCACTCAGATGGTGGATGGATGCTGCACTCAGATGTTGGATGGATGCAGCACTCAGACGTTGGATGGATGCTGCACTCTGATGTTGGATGGATGCTGCACTCAGATGTTGGATGGATGCAGCATTCAGACGTTGGATGGATGCAGCACTCAGATGTTGGATGGATGCAGCACTCAGATGTTGGATGGATGCTGCACTCGGATTTTGGATGGATGCCGCACTCAGATGTTGGATGGATGCAGCACTCAGATGTTGGATGGATGCAGCACTCAGGTGTTGGATGGATGCAGCACTCAGATGTTGGATGGATGCAGCACTCAGACGTTGGATGGATGCAGCACTCAGACGTTGGATGGATGCAGCACTCAGATGGTGGATGGATGCAGCACTCAGATGTTGGATGGATGCAGCACTCAGATGTTGGATGGATACAGCACTCAGATGTTGGATGGATGCTGCACTCAGACGTCGGATGGATGCTGCACTCAGACGTTGGATGGATGCAGCACTCAGATGTTGGATGGATGCTGCACTCAGATGGTGGATGGATGCAGCACTCCGATGTTGGATGGATGCTGCACTCAGACGTTGGATGGATGCAGCACTCAGATGATGGAGGGATGCAGCACTCAGATGGTGTATGGATGCTGCACTAAGATGTTGGATGGATGCTGCACTCAGACGTTGGATGGATGGAGCACTCAGATGTTGGATGGATGCAGCACTCAGATGTTGGATGGAAGCTGCACTCTGATGTTGGATGGTTGCTGCACTCAGATGTTGGATGGATGCAGCATTCAGACTTTGGATGGATGCAGCACTCAGATGTTGGATGGATGCAGCACTCAGATGTTGGATGGATGCTGCACTCAGATGATGGATGGATGCAGCACTCAGATGTTGGATGGATGCTGCACTCAGACGTTGGATTGATGCAGCATTCAGATGTTGGATGGATGCAGCACTCAGACGTTGGATGGATGCTGCACTCAGATGTTGGATGGATGCAGCACTCAGATGGTGGATGGATGCTGCACTAAGATGTTGGATGGATGCTGCACTCAGATGTTGGATGGATGCAGCACTCAGACATTGGATGGATGCAGCACTCAGATGTTGGATGGATGCTGCACACAGATGGTGGATGGATGCAGCACTCAGATGTTGGATGGATGCAGCACTCAGATGTTGGATGGATATAGCACTCAGATGTTGGATGCATGCTGCACTCAGACGTTGGATGGAAGCTGCACTCAGACGTTGGATGGATGCAGCACTCAGATGTTGGATGGATGCTGCACTCAGATGGTGGATGGATGCAGCACTCCGATGTTGGATGGATGCTGCCCTCAGACGTTGGATGGATGCAGCACTCAGATGATGGATGGATGCAGCACTCAGATGGTGTATGGATGCTGCACTCAGACGTTGGATGGATGCTGCACTCAGACGTTGGATGGATGCAGCACTCAGATGTTGGATGGATGCAGCACTCAGATGTTGGATGGATGCTGCACTCTGATGTTGGATGGTTGCTGCACTCAGATGTTGGATGGATGCAGCATTCAGACGTTGGATGGATGCAGCACTCAGATGTTGGATGGATGCAGCACTCTGATGTTGGATGAATGCTGCACTCAGATGTTGGATGGATGCAGCACCCAGTTGTTGGATGGATGCTGCACTCAGACGTTGGATGGATGCAGCACTCAGATGTTGGATGGATGCAGCACTCAGATGTTGGATGGATGCTGCACTCAGATGATGGATGGATGCAGCACTCAGATGTTGGATGGATGCTGCACTCAGACGTTGGATTGATGCAGCATTCAGATGTTGGATGGATGCAGCACTCAGATGGTGGATGGATGCAGCACTCAGACATTGGATGGATGCAGCACTCAGACGTTGGATGGATGCTGCTCTCAGATGTTGGATGGATGCAGCACTCAGATGTTGGATGGATGCTGCACTCTGATGTTGGATGGTTGCTGCACTCAGATGTTGGATGGATGCAGCATTCAGACGTTGGATGGATGCAGCACTCAGATGCTGGATGGATGCAGCACTCAGATGTTGGATGGATGCAGCACTCAGATGGTGGATGGATGCAGCACTCAGACATTGGATGGATGCAGCACTCAGACGTTGGTTGGATGCTGCACTCAGATGTTGGATGGATGCAGCACTCAGATGGTGGATGGATGCTGCACTAAGATGTTGGATGGATGCTGCACTCAGACGTTGGATGGATGCAGCATTCAGACGTTGGATGGATGCAGCACTCAGATGTTGGATGGATGCTGCACTCAGATGGTGGATGGAAGCAGCACTCCGATGTTGGATGTAGCTGCACTCAGACGTTGGGTGGATGCAGCACTCAGATGGTGGATGGATGCAGCACTCCGATGTTGGATGAATGCTGCACTCAGACGTTGGATGGATGCAGCACTCAGATGGTGGATGGATGCTGCACTCAGATGTTGGATGGATGCAGCACTCAGACGTTGGATGGATGCTGCACTCAAACTTTGGATGGATGCAGCACTCAGATGTTGGATGGATGCAGCACTCAGACGTTGGATGGATGCTGAACTCAGATGTTGGATGGGTGCAGCACTCAGATGTTGGATGGATGCAGCACTCAGATGTTGGATGGATGCTGCACTCAGACGTTGGATGGATGCAGCACTCAGACATTGGCTGGATGCAGCACTCAGACGTTGGATGGATGCTGCACTCAGACGTAGGATGGATACAGCACTCAGACGTTGGATGGATGCAGCACTCAGACGTTGGATGGATGCTGCACTCAGACGTTGGATGGATGCTGCACTCAGACGTTGGATGGATGCAGCACTCAGACGTTGGATGGATGCAGCACTCAGACGTTGTATGGATGCTGCACTCAGACGTTGGATGGATGCAGCACTCAGACATTGGATGGATGCAGCACTCAGATTTTGGATGGATGCTGCACTCCGATGTTGGATGGATGCAGCACTCAGTTGTTGGATGGATGCTGCATTCAGACGTTGGATGGATGCAGCATTCAGATGTTGGATGGATGCTGCACTCAGATGGTGTATGGATGCTGCACTAAGACGTTGGATGGATGCAGCACTCAGATGATGGAGGGATGCAGCACTCAGATGGTGTATGGATGCTGCACTAAGACGTTGGATGGATGCTGCACTCAGACGTTGGATGGATGGAGCACTCAGATGTTGGATGGATGCAGCACTCAGATGTTGGATGGAAGCTGCACTCTGATGTTGGATGGTTGCTGCACTCAGATGTTGGATGGATGCAGCATTCAGACTTTGGATGGATGCAGCACTCAGATGTTGGATGGATGCAGCACTCAGATGTTGGATGGATGCTGCACTCAGATGATGGATGGATGCAGCACTCAGATGTTGGATGGATGCTGCACTCAGACGTTGGATTGATGCAGCATTCAGATGTTGGATGGATGCAGCACTCAGACGTTGGATGGATGCTGCACTCAGATGTTGGATGGATGCAGCACTCAGATGGTGGATGGATGCTGCACTAAGATGTTGGATGGATGCTGCACTCAGATGTTGGATGGATGCAGCACTCAGACATTGGATGGATGCAGCACTCAGATGTTGGATGGATGCTGCACACAGATGGTGGATGGATGCAGCACTCAGATGTTGGATGGATGCAGCACTCAGATGTTGGATGGATATAGCACTCAGATGTTGGATGCATGCTGCACTCAGACGTTGGATGGAAGCTGCACTCAGACGTTGGATGGATGCAGCACTCAGATGTTGGATGGATGCTGCACTCAGATGGTGGATGGATGCAGCACTCTGAAGTTGGATGGATGCTGCCCTCAGACGTTGGATGGATGCAGCACTCAGATGATGGATGGATGCAGCACTCAGATGGTGTATGGATGCTGCACTCAGACGTTGGATGGATGCTGCACTCAGACGTTGGATGGATGCAGCACTCAGATGTTGGATGGATGCAGCACTCAGATGTTGGACGGATGCTGCACTCTGATGTTGGATGGTTGCTGCACTCAGATGTTGGATGGATGCAGCATTCAGACGTTGGATGGATGCAGCACTCAGATGTTGGATGGATGCAGCACTCAGATGTTGGATGAATGCTGCACTCAGATGTTGGATGGATGCAGCACCCAGTTGTTGGATGGATGCTGCACTCAGACGTTGGATGGATGCAGCACTCAGATGTTGGATGGATGCAGCACTCAGATGTTTGATGGATGCTGCACTCAGATGATGGATGGATGCAGCACTCAGATGTTGGATGGATGCTGCACTCAGACGTTGGATTGATGCAGCATTCAGATGTTGGATGGATGCAGCACTCAGATGGTGGATGGATGCAGCACTCAGACATTGGATGGATGCAGCACTCAGACGTTGGATGGATGCTGCTCTCAGATGTTGGATGGATGCAGCACTCAGATGTTGGATGGATGCTGCACTCTGATGTTGGATGGTTGCTGCACTCAGATGTTGGATGGATGCAGCATTCAGACGTTGGATGGATGCAGCACTCAGATGTTGGATGGATGCAGCACTCAGATGTTGGATGGATGCAGCACTCAGATGGTGGATGGATGCAGCACTCAGACATTGGATGGATGCAGCACTCAGACGTTGGTTGGATGCTGCACTCAGATGTTGGATGGATGCAGCACTCAGATGGTGGATGGATGCTGCACTAAGATGTTGGATGGATGCTGCACTCAGACGTTGGATGGATGCAGCATTCAGACGTTGGATGGATGCTGCACTCAGATGTTGGATGGATGCTGCACTCAGATGGTGGATGGAAGCAGCACTCCGATGTTGGATGGATGCTGCACTCAGACGTTGGGTGGATGCAGCACTCAGCTGGTGGATGGATGCAGCACTCCGATGTTGGATGATTGCTGCACTCAGACGTTGGATGGATGCAGCACTCAGATGGTGGATGGATGCTGCACTCAGATGTTGGATGGATGCAGCACTCAGACGTTGGATGGATGCTGCACTCAGACTTTGGATGGATGCAGCACTCAGATGTTGGATGGATGCAGCACTCAGACGTTGGATGGATGCTGAACTCAGATGTTGGATGGGTGCAGCACTCAGATGTTGGATGGATGCAGCACTCAGATGTTGGATGGATGCTGCACTCAGACGTTGGATGGATGCAGCACTCAGACATTGGCTGGATGCAGCACTCAGACGTTGGATGGATGCTGCACTCAGACGTTGGATGGATACAGCACTCAGACGTTGGATGGATGCTGCACTCAGACGTTGGATGGATGCTGCACTCAGACGTTGGATGGATGCTGCACTCAGACGTTGGATGGATGCAGCACTCAGACGTTGGATGGATGCAGCACTCAGACGTTGTATGGATGCTGCACTCAGACGTTGGATGGATGCAGCACTCAGACATTGGATGGATGCAGCACTCAGATTTTGGATGGATGCTGCACTCCGATGTTGGATGGATGCAGCACTCAGTTGTTGGATGGATGCTGCATTCAGACGTTGGATGGATGCTGCACTCAGATGTTGGATGGATGCAGCACTCAGATTTTGGATGGATGCTGCACTCCGATGTTGGATGGATGCAGCATTCAGATGTTGGATGGATGCTGCACTCAGACGTTGGATGGATGCTGCACTCAGACTTTGGATGGATGCAGCACTCAGATGTTGGATGGATGCAGCACTCAGACGTTGGATGGATGCTGAACTCAGATGTTGGATGGGTGCAGCACTCAGATGTTGGATGGATGCAGCACTCAGATGTTGGATGGATGCTGCACTCAGACGTTGGATGGATGCAGCACCCAGACATTGGCTGGATGCAGCACTCAGACGTTGGATGGATGCTGCACTCAGACGTTGGATGGATACAGCACTCAGACGTTGGATGGATGCAGCACTCAGACGTTGGATGGATGCTGCACTCAGACGTTGGATGGATGCTGCACTCAGACGTTGGATGGATGCAGCACTCAGACGTTGGATGGATGCAGCACTCAGACGTTGGATGGATGCTGCACTCAGACGTTGGATGGATGCAGCACTCAGATGTTGGATGGATGCTGCACTCAGATGATGGCTGGATGCAGCACTCAGATGTTGGATGGATGCTGCACTCAGACGTTGGATTGATGCAGCATTCAGATGTTGGATGGATGCAGCACTCAGACGTTGGATGGATGCTGCACTCAGATGTTGGATGGATGCAGCACTCAGATGGTGGATGGATGCTGCACTAAGATGTTGGATGGATGCTGCACTCAGATGTTGGATGGATGCAGCACTCAGACATTGGATGGATGCAGCACTCAGATGTTGGATGGATGCTGCACACAGATGGTGGATGGATGCAGCACTCAGATGTTGGATGGATGCAGCACTCAGATGTTGGATGGATATAGCACTCAGATGTTGGATGCATGCTGCACTCAGACGTTGGATGGAAGCTGCACTCAGACGTTGGATGGATGCAGCACTCAGATGTTGGATGGATGCTGCACTCAGATGGTGGATGGATGCAGCACTCTGATGTTGGATGGATGCTGCCCTCAGACGTTGGATGGATGCAGCACTCAGATGTTGGATGGATGCTGCACTCAGATGATGGATGGATGCTGCCCTCAGACGTTGGATGGATGCAGCACTCTGATGTTGGATGGATGCTGCCCTCAGACGTTGGATGGATGCAGCACTCAGATGGTGTATGGATGCTGCACTCAGACGTTGGATGGATGCTGCACTCAGACGTTGGATGGATGCAGCACTCAGATGTTGGATGGATGCAGCACTCAGATGTTGGACGGATGCTGCACTCTGATGTTGGATGGTTGCTGCACTCAGATGTTGGATGGATGCAGCATTCAGACGTTGGATGGATGCAGCACTCAGATGTTGGATGGATGCAGCACTCAGATGTTGGATGAATGCTGCACTCAGATGTTGGATGGATGCAGCACCCAGTTGTTGGATGGATGCTGCACTCAGACGTTGGATGGATGCAGCACTCAGATGTTGGATGGATGCAGCACTCAGATGTTTGATGGATGCTGCACTCAGATGATGGATGGATGCAGCACTCAGATGTTGGATGGATGCTGCATTCAGACGTTGGATTGATGCAGCATTCAGATGTTGGATGGATGCAGCACTCAGATGGTGGATGGATGCAGCACTCAGACATTGGATGGATGCAGCACTCAGACGTTGGATGGATGCTGCTCTCAGATGTTGGATGGATGCAGCACTCAGATGTTGGATGGATGCTGCACTCAGATGTTGGATGGATGCAGCATTCAGACGTTGGATGGATGCAGCACTCAGATGTTGGATGGATGCAGCACTCAGATGTTGGATGGATGCAGCACTCAGATGGTGGAGGATGCAGCACTCAGACATTGGATGGATGCAGCACTCAGACGTTGGTTGGATGCTGCACTCAGATGTTGGATGGATGCAGCACTCAGATGGTGGATGGATGCTGCACTAAGATGTTGGATGGATGCTGCACTCAGACGTTGGATGGATGCAGCATTCAGACGTTGGATGGATGCAGCACTCAGATGTTGGATGGATGCTGCACTCAGATGGTGGATGGAAGCAGCACTCCGATGTTGGATGGATGCTGCACTCAGACGTTGGGTGGATGCAGCACTCAGATGGTGGATGGATGCAGCACTCCGATGTTGGATGAATGCTGCACTCAGACGTTGGATGGATGCAGCACTCAGATGGTGGATGGATGCTGCACTCAGATGTTGGATGGATGCAGCACTCAGACGTTGGATGGATGCTGCACTCAGACTTTGGATGGATGCAGCACTCAGATGTTGGATGGATGCAGCACTCAGACGTTGGATGGATGCTGAACTCAGATGTTGGATGGGTGCAGCACTCAGATGTTGGATGGATGCAGCACTCAGATGTTGGATGGATGCTGCACTCAGACGTTGGATGGATGCAGCACTCAGACATTGGCTGGATGCAGCACTCAGACGTTGGATGATGCAGCACTCAGACGTTGGATGGATGCAGCACTCAGACGTTGGATGGATGCTGCACTCAGACGTTGGATGGATGCTGCACTCAGACGTTGGATGGATGCAGCACTCAGACGTTGGATGGATGCAGCACTCAGACGTTGTATGGATGCTGCACTCAGACGTTGGATGGATGCAGCACTCAGACATTGGATGGATGCAGCACTCAGATTTTGGATGGATGCTGCACTCCGATGTTGGATGGATGCTGCACTCCGATGTTGGATGGATGCAGCATTCAGATGTTGGATGGATGCTGCACTCAGACGTTGGATGGATGCTGCACTCAGACTTTGGATGGATGCAGCACTCAGATGTTGGATGGATGCAGCACTCAGACGTTGGATGGATGCTGAACTCAGATGTTGGATGGGTGCAGCACTCAGATGTTGGATGGATGCAGCACTCAGATGTTGGATGGATGCTGCACTCAGACGTTGGATGGATGCAGCACTCAGACATTGGCTGGATGCAGCACTCAGACGTTGGATGGATGCTGCACTCAGACGTTGGATGGATACAGCACTCAGACGTTGGATGGATGCAGCACTCAGACGTTGGATGGATGCTGCACTCAGACGTTGGATGGATGCTGCACTCAGACGTTGGATGGATGCAGCACTCAGACGTTGGATGGAAGCTGCACTCAGACGTTGGATGGATGCAGCACTCAGATGTTGGATGGATGCTGCACTCAGATGGTGGATGGAAGCTGCACTCAGACGTTGGATGGATGCAGCACTCAGATGTTGGATGGATGCTGCACTCAGATGGTGGATGGATGCAGCACTCTGATGTTGGATGGATGCTGCCCTCAGACGTTGGATGGATGCAGCACTCAGATGATGGATGGATGCAGCACTCAGATGGTGTATGGATGCTGCACTCAGACGTTGGATGGATGCTGCACTCAGACGTTGGATGGATGCAGCACTCAGATGTTGGATGGATGCAGCACTCAGATGTTGGACGGATGCTGCACTCTGATGTTGGATGGTTGCTGCACTCAGATGTTGGATGGATGCAGCATTCAGACGTTGGATGGATGCAGCACTCAGATGTTGGATGGATGCAGCACTCAGATGTTGGATGAATGCTGCACTCAGATGTTGGATGGATGCAGCACCCAGTTGTTGGATGGATGCTGCACTCAGACGTTGGATGGATGCAGCACTCAGATGTTGGATGGATGCAGCACTCAGATGTTTGATGGATGCTGCACTCAGATGATGGATGGATGCAGCACTCAGATGTTGGATGGATGCTGCACTCAGACGTTGGATTGATGCAGCATTCAGATGTTGGATGGATGCAGCACTCAGATGGTGGATGGATGCAGCACTCAGACATTGGATGGATGCAGCACTCAGACGCTGGATGGATGCTGCTCTCAGATGTTGGATGGATGCAGCACTCAGATGTTGGATGGATGCTGCACTCTGATGTTGGATGGTTGCTGCACTCAGATGTTGGATGGATGCAGCATTCAGACGTTGGATGGATGCAGCACTCAGATGTTGGATGGATGCAGCACTCAGATGTTGGATGGATGCAGCACTCAGATGGTGGATGGATGCAGCACTCAGACATTGGATGGATGCAGCACTCAGACGTTGGTTGGATGCTGCACTCAGATGTTGGATGGATGCAGCACTCAGATGGTGGATGGATGCTGCACTAAGATGTTGGATGGATGCTGCACTCAGACGTTGGATGGATGCAGCATTCAGACGTTGGATGGATGCTGCACTCAGATGTTGGATGGATGCTGCACTCAGATGGTGGATGGAAGCAGCACTCCGATGTTGGATGGATGCTGCACTCAGACGTTGGGTGGATGCAGCACTCAGCTGGTGGATGGATGCAGCACTCCGATGTTGGATGATTGCTGCACTCAGACGTTGGATGGATGCAGCACTCAGATGGTGGATGGATGCTGCACTCAGATGTTGGATGGATGCAGCACTCAGACGTTGGATGGATGCTGCACTCAGACTTTGGATGGATGCAGCACTCAGATGTTGGATGGATGCAGCACTCAGACGTTGGATGGATGCTGAACTCAGATGTTGGATGGGTGCAGCACTCAGATGTTGGATGGATGCAGCACTCAGATGTTGGATGGATGCTGCACTCAGACGTTGGATGGATGCAGCACTCAGACATTGGCTGGATGCAGCACTCAGACGTTGGATGGATGCTGCACTCAGACGTTGGATGGATACAGCACTCAGACGTTGGATGGATGCTGCACTCAGACGTTGGATGGATGCTGCACTCAGACGTTGGATGGATGCTGCACTCAGACGTTGGATGGATGCAGCACTCAGACGTTGGATGGATGCAGCACTCAGACGTTGTATGGATGCTGCACTCAGACGTTGGATGGATGCAGCACTCAGACATTGGATGGATGCAGCACTCAGATTTTGGATGGATGCTGCACTCCGATGTTGGATGGATGCAGCACTCAGTTGTTGGATGGATGCTGCATTCAGACGTTGGATGGATGCTGCACTCAGATGTTGGATGGATGCAGCACTCAGATTTTGGATGGATGCTGCACTCCGATGTTGGATGGATGCAGCATTCAGATGTTGGATGGATGCTGCACTCAGACGTTGGATGGATGCTGCACTCAGACTTTGGATGGATGCAGCACTCAGATGTTGGATGGATGCAGCACTCAGACGTTGGATGGATGCTGAACTCAGATGTTGGATGGGTGCAGCACTCAGATGTTGGATGGATGCAGCACTCAGATGTTGGATGGATGCTGCACTCAGACGTTGGATGGATGCAGCACCCAGACATTGGCTGGATGCAGCACTCAGACGTTGGATGGATGCTGCACTCAGACGTTGGATGGATACAGCACTCAGACGTTGGATGGATGCAGCACTCAGACGTTGGATGGATGCTGCACTCAGACGTTGGATGGATGCTGCACTCAGACGTTGGATGGATGCAGCACTCAGACGTTGGATGGATGCAGCACTCAGACGTTGGATGGATGCTGCACTCAGACGTTGGATGGATGCAGCACTCAGATGTTGGATGGATGCTGCACTCAGATGATGGCTGGATGCAGCACTCAGATGTTGGATGGATGCTGCACTCAGACGTTGGATTGATGCAGCATTCAGATGTTGGATGGATGCAGCACTCAGACGTTGGATGGATGCTGCACTCAGATGTTGGATGGATGCAGCACTCAGATGGTGGATGGATGCTGCACTAAGATGTTGGATGGATGCTGCACTCAGATGTTGGATGGATGCAGCACTCAGACATTGGATGGATGCAGCACTCAGATGTTGGATGGATGCTGCACACAGATGGTGGATGGATGCAGCACTCAGATGTTGGATGGATGCAGCACTCAGATGTTGGATGGATATAGCACTCAGATGTTGGATGCATGCTGCACTCAGACGTTGGATGGAAGCTGCACTCAGACGTTGGATGGATGCAGCACTCAGATGTTGGATGGATGCTGCACTCAGATGGTGGATGGATGCAGCACTCTGATGTTGGATGGATGCTGCCCTCAGACGTTGGATGGATGCAGCACTCAGATGATGGATGGATGCTGCCCTCAGACGTTGGATGGATGCAGCACTCTGATGTTGGATGGATGCTGCCCTCAGACGTTGGATGGATGCAGCACTCAGATGGTGTATGGATGCTGCACTCAGACGTTGGATGGATGCTGCACTCAGACGTTGGATGGATGCAGCACTCAGATGTTGGATGGATGCAGCACTCAGATGTTGGACGGATGCTGCACTCTGATGTTGGATGGTTGCTGCACTCAGATGTTGGATGGATGCAGCATTCAGACGTTGGATGGATGCAGCACTCAGATGTTGGATGGATGCAGCACTCAGATGTTGGATGAATGCTGCACTCAGATGTTGGATGGATGCAGCACCCAGTTGTTGGATGGATGCTGCACTCAGACGTTGGATGGATGCAGCACTCAGATGTTGGATGGATGCAGCACTCAGATGTTTGATGGATGCTGCACTCAGATGATGGATGGATGCAGCACTCAGATGTTGGATGGATGCTGCATTCAGACGTTGGATTGATGCAGCATTCAGATGTTGGATGGATGCAGCACTCAGATGGTGGATGGATGCAGCACTCAGACATTGGATGGATGCAGCACTCAGACGTTGGATGGATGCTGCTCTCAGATGTTGGATGGATGCAGCACTCAGATGTTGGATGGATGCTGCACTCAGATGTTGGATGGATGCAGCATTCAGACGTTGGATGGATGCAGCACTCAGATGTTGGATGGATGCAGCACTCAGATGTTGGATGGATGCAGCACTCAGATGGTGGAGGATGCAGCACTCAGACATTGGATGGATGCAGCACTCAGACGTTGGTTGGATGCTGCACTCAGATGTTGGATGGATGCAGCACTCAGATGGTGGATGGATGCTGCACTAAGATGTTGGATGGATGCTGCACTCAGACGTTGGATGGATGCAGCATTCAGACGTTGGATGGATGCAGCACTCAGATGTTGGATGGATGCTGCACTCAGATGGTGGATGGAAGCAGCACTCCGATGTTGGATGGATGCTGCACTCAGACGTTGGGTGGATGCAGCACTCAGATGGTGGATGGATGCAGCACTCCGATGTTGGATGAATGCTGCACTCAGACGTTGGATGGATGCAGCACTCAGATGGTGGATGGATGCTGCACTCAGATGTTGGATGGATGCAGCACTCAGACGTTGGATGGATGCTGCACTCAGACTTTGGATGGATGCAGCACTCAGATGTTGGATGGATGCAGCACTCAGACGTTGGATGGATGCTGAACTCAGATGTTGGATGGGTGCAGCACTCAGATGTTGGATGGATGCAGCACTCAGATGTTGGATGGATGCTGCACTCAGACGTTGGATGGATGCAGCACTCAGACATTGGCTGGATGCAGCACTCAGACGTTGGATGATGCAGCACTCAGACGTTGGATGGATGCAGCACTCAGACGTTGGATGGATGCTGCACTCAGACGTTGGATGGATGCTGCACTCAGACGTTGGATGGATGCAGCACTCAGACGTTGGATGGATGCAGCACTCAGACGTTGTATGGATGCTGCACTCAGACGTTGGATGGATGCAGCACTCAGACATTGGATGGATGCAGCACTCAGATTTTGGATGGATGCTGCACTCCGATGTTGGATGGATGCTGCACTCCGATGTTGGATGGATGCAGCATTCAGATGTTGGATGGATGCTGCACTCAGACGTTGGATGGATGCTGCACTCAGACTTTGGATGGATGCAGCACTCAGATGTTGGATGGATGCAGCACTCAGACGTTGGATGGATGCTGAACTCAGATGTTGGATGGGTGCAGCACTCAGATGTTGGATGGATGCAGCACTCAGATGTTGGATGGATGCTGCACTCAGACGTTGGATGGATGCAGCACTCAGACATTGGCTGGATGCAGCACTCAGACGTTGGATGGATGCTGCACTCAGACGTTGGATGGATACAGCACTCAGACGTTGGATGGATGCAGCACTCAGACGTTGGATGGATGCTGCACTCAGACGTTGGATGGATGCTGCACTCAGACGTTGGATGGATGCAGCACTCAGACGTTGGATGGATGCAGCACTCAGACGTTGTATGGATGCTGCACTCAGACGTTGGATGGATGCAGCACTCAGACATTGGATGGATGCAGCACTCAGATTTTGGATGGATGCTGCACTCCGATGTTGGATGGATGCGGCACTCAGTTGTTGGATGGATGCTGCATTCAGACGTTGGATGGATGCAGCATTCAGATGTTGGATGGATGCTGCACTCAGACGTTGGATGGATGCTGCACTCAGATGTTGGATGGATGCAGCACTCAGATGTTGGATGGACGCTGCACTCAGACGTTGGATGGATGCAGCACTCAGACGTTGGATGGATGCAGCACTCAGACGTTGGATGGATGCAGCACTCAGACGTTGGATGGATGCAGCACTCAGATGTTGGATGGATGCTGCACTCAGATGTTGGATGGATGCAGCACTCAGACGTTGGATGGATGCAGCACTCAGACGTTGGATGGATGCAGCACTCAGACGTTGGATGGATGCCACACTCAGATGTTGGATGGATGCAGCACTCAGAGGTTGGATGGAAGCAGCACTCAGATGTTGGGTGGATGCAGCACTCAGATGGTGGTTGGATGCAGCACTCCGATGTTGGATGGATGCTGCACTCAGACGTTGGATGGATGCAGCACTCAGACTTTGGATGCATGCAGCACTCAGATGTTGGATGGATGCAGCACTCAGACGTTGGATGGATGCTGATCTCAGATGTTGGATGGATGCAGCACTCAGATGTTGGATGGATGCAGCACTCAGATGTTGGATGGATGCTGCACTCAGATTTTGGATGGATGCTGCACTCAGATGGTGGATGGATGCAGCACTCAGACGTTGGATGGATGCAGCACTCAGACGTTGGATGGATGCTGCACTCAGACGTTGGATGGATGCTGCACTCAGACGTTGGATGGATGCAGCACTCAGACGTTGGATGGATGCAGCACTCAGACGTTGGATGGATGCTGCACTCAGACGTTGGATGGATGCAGCACTCAGACATTGGATGGATGCAGCACTCAGATTTTGGATGGATGCTGCACTCCGATGTTGGATGGATGCAGCACTCAGTTGTTGGATGGATGCTGCATTCAGATGTTGGATGGATGCAGCATTCAGATGTTGGATGGATGCTGCACTCAGACGTTGGATGGACGCTGCACTCAGATGTTGGATGGATGCAGCACTCAGATGTTGGATGGACGCTGCACTCAGACGTTGGATGGATGCAGCACTCAGACGTTGGGTGGATGCAGCGCTCAGACGTTGGATGGATGCAGCACTCAGATGTTGGATGAATGCTGCACTCAGATGTTGGATGGATGCAGCACTCAGACGTTGGATGGATGCAGCACTCAGATGTTGGATGGATGCAGCACTCAGATGTTGGATGGATGCTGCACACAGATGTTGGATGGATGCCGCACTCAGATGTTGGATGGCTGCAGCACTCAGATGTTGGATGGATGCAGCACTCAGATGTTGGATGGATGCTGCTCTCAGACGTTGGATGGATGCAGCACTCAGATGCTGGATCGATGCTGCAATCAAATGTTGGATGGATGCAGCACTCAGATGTTGGATGGATGCAGCACTCAGACGTTGGATGGATGCCACACTCAGATGTTGGATGGATGCAGCACTCAGAGGTTGGATGGAAGCAGCACTCAGATGTTGGATGGATGCAGCACTCAGATGTTGGATGGATGCAGCACTCAGATGTTGGATGGATGCTGCACTCAGATGTTGGATGGATGCAGCACTCAGACGTTGGATGGATGCAGCACTCAGATGTTGGATGGATGCAGCACTCAGATGTTGGATGGATGCAGCACTCAGACGTTGGATGGATGCAGCATTCAGACGTTGGATGAATGCCGCACTCAGACGTTGGATGGATGCAGCTCTCAGAAGTTGGATGGATGCTGCACTCAGACGTTGGATTGATGCTGCACTCAGATGTTGGATGGATGCTGCACTCAGACGGTGAATGGATGCAGCACTCAGACGTTGGATGGATGCAGCACTCAGACATTGGATGGATGCAGCACTCAGACGTTGGATGGATGCTGCACTCAGACGTTGGATGGATACAGCACTCAGACGTTGGATGGATGCAGCACTCAGACGTTGGATGGATGCTGCACTCAGACGTTGGATGGATGCTGCACTCAGACGTTGGATGGATGCAGCACTCAGACGTTGGATGGATGCAGCACTCAGACGTTGGATGGATGCTGCACTCAGACGTTGGATGGATGCAGCACTCAGACATTGGATGGATGCAGCACTCAGATGTTGGATGGATGCTGCACTCCGATGTTGGATGGATGCTGCACTCAGACGTTGGATGGATGCTGCACTGCACTCAGATGTTGGATGGATGCAGCACTCAGATGTTGGATGGATGCTGCACTCAGACGTTGGATGGATGCAGCACTCAGACGTTGGATGGATGCAGCACTCAGACGTTGGATGGATGCAGCACTCAGATGTTGGATGGATGCTGCACTCAGATGTTGGATGGATGCAGCACACAGACGTTGGATGGATGCAGCACTCAGATGTTGGATCGATGCAGCACTCAGATGTTGGATGGATGCAGCACTCAGACGTTGGATGGATGCTACACTCAGAATTTGGATTGATGCTGCACTCAGATGTTGGATGGATGCTGCACTCAGATGGTGGATGGATGCAGCACTCAGACATTGGATGGATGCAGCACTCAGACGTTGGATGGATGCTGCACTCAGATGTTGGATGGATGCAGCACTCAGATGTTGGATGGATGCTGCACTCTGATGTTGGATGGTTTCTGCACTCAGATGTTGGATGGATGCAGCATTCAGACGTTGGTTGGATGCTGCACTCAGATGTTGGATGGATGCAGCACTCAGATGGTGGATGGATGCTGCACTAAGATGTTGGATGGATGCTGCACTCAGACGTTGGATGGATGCAGCATTCAGACGTTGGATGGATGCAGCACTCAGATGTTGGATGGATGCTGCACTCAGATGGTGGATGGATGCTGCACTCAGACGTTGGGTGGATGCAGCACTCAGATGGTGGATGGATGCAGCACTCCGATGTTGGATGAATGCTGCACTCAGACGTTGGATGGATGCAGCACTCAGATGGTGGATGGATGCTGCACTCAGATGTTGGATCGATGCAGCACTCAGACGTTGGATGGATGCTGCACTCAGACTTTGGATGGATGCAGCACGCAGATGTTGGATGGATGCAGCACTCAGACGTTGGATGGATGCTGAACTCAGATGTTGGATGGGTGCAGCACTCAGATGTTGGATGGTTGCAGCACTCAGATGTTGGATGGATGCTGCACTCCGATGTTGGATGGATGCAGCACTCAGACATTGGCTGGATGCAGCACTCAGACTTTGGATGGATGCTGCACTCAGACGTTGGATGGATGCAGCACTCAGACGTTGGATGGATGCAGCACTCAGACGTTGGATGGATGCTGCACTCAGACGTTGGATGGATGCTGCACTCAGACGTTGGATGGATGCAGCACACAGACGTTGGATGGATGCAGCACTCAGACGTTGTATGGATGCTGCACTCAGACGTTGGATGGATGCAGCACTCAGACATTGGATGGATGAAGCACTCAGATTTTGGATGGATGCTGCACTCCGATGTTGGATGGATGCAGCACTCAGTTGTTGGATGGATGCTGCATTCAGACGTTGGATGGATGCAGCATTCAGATGTTGGATGGATGCTGCACTCAGACGTTGGATGGATGCTGCACTCAGATGTTGGATGGATGCAGCACTCAGATGTTGGATGGACGCTGCATTCAGACGTTGGATGGATGCAGCACTCAGACGTTGGATGGATGCAGCACTCAGACGTTGGATGGATGCAGCACTCAGATGTTGGATGGATGCTGCACTCAGATGTTGGATGGATGCAGCACTCAGACGTTGGATGGATGCAGCACTCAGACGTTGGATGGATGCAGCACTCAGACGTTGGATGGATGCCACACTCAGATGTTGGATGGATGCAGCACTCAGAGGTTGGATGGAAGCAGCACTCAGATGTTGGGTGGATGCAGCACTCAGATGGTGGGTGCATGCAGCACTCCGATGTTGGATGGATGCTGCACTCAGACGTTGGATGGATGCAGCACTCAGACTTTCGATGGATGCAGCACTCACATGTTGGATGGATGCAACACTCAGACGTTGGATGGATGCTGAACTCAGATGTTGGTTGGATGCAGCACTCAGATGTTGGATGGATGCAGCACTCAGATGTTGGATGGATGCTGCACTCAGACGTTGGATGGATGCAGCACTCAGACGTTGGATGGATGCTGCACTCAGACGTTGGATGGATGCTGCACTCAGACGTTGGATGGATGCAGCACACAGACGTTGGATGGATGCAGCACTCAGACGTTGTATGGATGCTGCACTCAGACGTTGGATGGATGCAGCACTCAGACATTGGATGGATGAAGCACTCAGATTTTGGATGGATGCTGCACTCCGATGTTGGATGGATGCAGCACTCAGTTGTTGGATGGATGCTGCATTCAGACGTTGGATGGATGCAGCATTCAGATGTTGGATGGATGCTGCACTCAGACGTTGGATGGATGCTGCACTCAGATGTTGGATGGATGCAGCACTCAGATGTTGGATGGACGCTGCATTCAGACGTTGGATGGATGCAGCACTCAGACGTTGGATGGATGCAGCACTCAGACGTTGGATGGATGCAGCACTCAGATGTTGGATGGATGCTGCACTCAGATGTTGGATGGATGCAGCACTCAGACGTTGGATGGATGCAGCACTCAGACGTTGGATGGATGCAGCACTCAGACGTTGGATGGATGCCACACTCAGATGTTGGATGGATGCAGCACTCAGAGGTTGGATGGAAGCAGCACTCAGATGTTGGGTGGATGCAGCACTCAGATGGTGGGTGCATGCAGCACTCCGATGTTGGATGGATGCTGCACTCAGACGTTGGATGGATGCAGCACTCAGACTTTCGATGGATGCAGCACTCAGATGTTGGATGGATGCAACACTCAGACGTTGGATGGATGCTGAACTCAGATGTTGGTTGGATGCAGCACTCAGATGTTGGATGGATGCAGCACTCAGATGTTGGATGGATGCTGCACTCAGATGTTGGATGGATGCTGCACTCAGATGGTGGATGGATGCAGCACTCAGACGTTGGATGGATGCAGCACTCAGACATTGGCTGGATGCAGCACTCAGACGTTGGATGGATGCTGCACTCAGACGTTGGATGGATACAGCACTCAGACGTTGGATGGATGCAGCACTCAGACGTTGGATGGATGCTGCACTCAGACGTTGGATGGATGCTGCACTCAGACGTTGGATGGATGCAGCACTCAGACGTTGGATGGATGCAGCACTCAGACGTTGGATGGATGCTGAACTCAGATGTTGGATGGGTGCAGCACTCAGATGTTGGATGGATGCAGCACTCAGATGTTGGATGGATGCTGCACTCAGACGTTGGATGGATGCAGCACTCAGACATTGGCTGGATGCAGCACTCAGACGTTGGATGGATGCTGCACTCAGACGTTGGATGGATACAGCACTCAGACGTTGAATGGATGCAGCACTCAGACGTTGGATGGATGCTGCACTCAGACGTTGGATGGATGCTGCACTCAGACGTTGGATGGATGCAGCACTCAGACGTTGGATGGATGCAGCACTCAGACGTTGTATGGATGCTGCACTCAGACGTTGGATGGATGCAGCACTCAGACATTGGATGGATGCAGCACTCAGATTTTGGATGGATGCTGCACTCCGATGTTGGATGGATGCAGCACTCAGTTGTTGGATGGATGCTGCATTCAGACGTTGGATGGATGCTGCACTCAGATGTTGGATGGATGCAGCACTCAGATTTTGGATGGATGCTGCACTCCGATGTTGGATGGATGCAGCATTCAGATGTTGGATGGATGCTGCACTCAGACGTTGGATGGATGCTGCACTCAGACTTTGGATGGATGCAGCACTCAGATGTTGGATGGATGCAGCACTCAGACGTTGGATGGATGCTGAACTCAGATGTTGGATGGGTGCAGCACTCAGATGTTGGATGGATGCAGCACTCAGATGTTGGATGGATGCTGCACTCAGACGTTGGATGGATGCAGCACTCAGACATTGGCTGGATGCAGCACTCAGACGTTGGATGGATGCTGCACTCAGACGTTGGATGGATACAGCACTCAGACGTTGGATGGATGCAGCACTCAGACGTTGGATGGATGCTGCACTCAGACGTTGGATGGATGCTGCACTCAGACGTTGGATGGATGCAGCACTCAGACGTTGGATGGATGCAGCACTCAGACGTTGTATGGATGCTGCACTCAGACGTTGGATGGATGCAGCACTCAGACATTGGATGGATGCAGCACTCAGATTTTGGATGGATGCTGCACTCCGATGTTGGATGGATGCAGCACTCAGTTGTTGGATGGATGCTGCATTCAGACGTTGGATGGATGCAGCATTCAGATGTTGGATGGATGCTGCACTCAGACGTTGGATGGATGCTGCACTCAGATGTTGGATGGATGCAGCACTCAGATGTTGGATGGACGCTGCACTCAGACGTTGGATGGATGCAGCACTCAGACGTTGGATGGATGCAGCACTCAGACGTTGGATGGATGCAGCACTCAGATGTTGGATGGATGCTGCACTCAGATGTTGGATGGATGCAGCACTCAGACGTTGGATGGATGCAGCACTCAGACGTTGGATGGATGCAGCACTCAGACGTTGGATGGATGCCACACTCAGATGTTGGATGGATGCAGCACTCAGAGGTTGGATGGAAGCAGCACTCAGATGTTGGGTGGATGCAGCACTCAGATGGTGGTTGGATGCAGCACTCCGATGTTGGATGGATGCTGCACTCAGACGTTGGATGGATGCAGCACTCAGACTTTGGATGCATGCAGCACTCAGATGTTGGATGGATGCAGCACTCAGACGTTGGATGGATGCTGATCTCAGATGTTGGATGGATGCAGCACTCAGACGTTGGATGGATGCAGCACTCAGACGTTGGATGGATGCTGCACTCAGACGTTGGATGGATGCTGCACTCAGACGTTGGATGGATGCAGCACTCAGACGTTGGATGGATGCAGCACTCAGACGTTGGATGGATGCTGCACTCAGACGTTGGATGGATGCAGCACTCAGACATTGGATGGATGCAGCACTCAGATTTTGGATGGATGCTGCACTCCGATGTTGGATGGATGCAGCACTCAGTTGTTGGATGGATGCTGCATTCAGATGTTGGATGGATGCAGCATTCAGATGTTGGATGGATGCTGCACTCAGACGTTGGATGGACGCTGCACTCAGATGTTGGATGGATGCAGCACTCAGATGTTGGATGGACGCTGCACTCAGACGTTGGATGGATGCAGCACTCAGACGTTGGGTGGATGCAGCGCTCAGACGTTGGATGGATGCAGCACTCAGATGTTGGATGAAAGCTGCACTCAGATGTTGGATGGATGCAGCACTCAGACGTTGGATGGATGCAGCACTCAGATGTTGGATGGATGCAGCACTCAGATGTTGGATGGATGCTGCACACAGATGTTGGATGGATGCCGCACTCAGATGTTGGATGGCTGCAGCACTCAGATGTTGGATGGATGCAGCACTCAGATGTTGGATGGATGCTGCTCTCAGACGTTGGATGGATGCAGCACTCAGATGTTGGATCGATGCTGCAATCAAATGTTGGATGGATGCAGCACTCAGATGTTGGATGGATGCAGCACTCAGACGTTGGATGGATGCCACACTCAGATGTTGGATGGATGCAGCACTCAGAGGTTGGATGGAAGCAGCACTCAGATGTTGGATGGATGCAGCACTCAGATGTTGGATGGATGCAGCACTCAGATGTTGGATGGATGCTGCACTCAGATGTTGGATGGATGCAGCACTCAGACGTTGGATGGATGCAGCACTCAGATGTTGGATGGATGCAGCACTCAGATGTTGGATGGATGCAGCACTCAGACGTTGGATGGATGCAGCATTCAGACGTTGGATGAATGCCGCACTCAGACGTTGGATGGATGCAGCTCTCAGAAGTTGGATGGATGCTGCATTCAGACGTTGGATTGATGCTGCACTCAGATGTTGGATGGATGCTGCACTCAGACGGTGAATGGATGCAGCACTCAGACGTTGGATGGATGCAGCACTCAGACATTGGATGGATGCAGCACTCAGACGTTGGATGGATGCTGCACTCAGACGTTGGATGGATACAGCACTCAGACGTTGGATGGATGCAGCACTCAGACGTTGGATGGATGCTGCACTCAGACGTTGGATGGATGCTGCACTCAGACGTTGGATGGATGCAGCACTCAGACGTTGGATGGATGCAGCACTCAGACGTTGGATGGATGCTGCACTCAGACGTTGGATGGATGCAGCACTCAGACATTGGATGGATGCAGCACTCAGATGTTGGATGGATGCTGCACTCCGATGTTGGATGGATGCTGCACTCAGACGTTGGATGGATGCTGCACTCAGATGTTGGATGGATGCAGCACTCAGATGTTGGATGGATGCTGCACTCAGACGTTGGATGGATGCAGCACTCAGACGTTGGATGGATGCAGCACTCAGACGTTGGATGGATGCAGCACTCAGATGTTGGATGGATGCTGCACTCAGATGTTGGATGGATGCAGCACACAGACGTTGGATGGATGCAGCACTCAGATGTTGGATCGATGCAGCACTCAGATGTTGGATGGATGCAGCACTCAGACGTTGGATGGATGCTACACTCAGATGGTGGATGGATGCAGCACTCAGACATTGGATGGATGCAGCACTCAGACGTTGGATGGATGCTGCACTCAGATGTTGGATGGATGCAGCACTCAGATGTTGGATGGATGCTGCACTCTGATGTTGGATGGTTTCTGCACTCAGATGTTGGATGGATGCAGCATTCAGACGTTGGATGGATGCAGCACTCAGATGTTGGATGGATGCAGCACTCAGATGTTGGATGGATGCTGCACTCAGATGTTGGATGGATGCAGCACCCAGATGTTGGATGGATGCTGCACTCAGACGTTGGATGGTTGCAGCACTCAGATGTTGGATGGATGCAGCACTCAGATGGTGGATGGATGCAGCACTCAGACATTGGATGGATGCAGCACTCAGGCGTTGGTTGGATGCTGCACTCAGATGTTGGATGGATGCAGCACTCAGATGGTGGATGGATGCTGCACTAAGATGTTGGATGGATGCTGCACTCAGACGTTGGATGGATGCAGCATTCAGACGTTGGATGGATGCAGCACTCAGATGTTGGATGGATGCTGCACTCAGATGGTGGATGGAAGCAGCACTCAGATTTTGGATGGATGCTGCACTCAGATGTTGGATGGATGCTGCACTCAGACGTTGGGTGGATGCAGCACTCAGATGGTGGATGGATGCAGCACTCCGATGTTGGATGAATGCTGCACTCAGACGTTGGATGGATGCAGCACTCAGATGTTGGATGGATGCTGCACTCCGATGTTGGATGGATGCAGCACTCAGACATTGGCTGGATGCAGCACTCAGACGTTGGATGGATGCTGCACTCAGACGTTGGATGGATGCAGCACTCAGACGTTGGATGGATGCAGCATACAGACGTTGGATGGATGCAGCACTCAGACGTTGTATGGATGCTGCACTCAGACGTTGGATGGATGCAGCACTCAGACATTGGATGGATGAAGCACTCAGATTTTGGATGGATGCTGCACTCCGATGTTGGATGGATGCTGCACTCAGATGTTGGATGGATGCAGCACTCAGACGTTGGATGGATGCAGCACTCAGACGTTGGATGGATGCAGCATTCAGATGTTGGATGGATGCTGCACTCAGACGTTGGATGGATGCTGCACTCAGATGTTGGATGGATGCAGCACTCAGATGTTGGATGGACGCTGCATTCAGACGTTGGATGGATGCAGCACTCAGACGTTGGATGGATGCAGCACTCAGACGTTGGATGGATGCAGCACTCAGATGTTGGATGGATGCTGCACTCAGATGTTGGATGGATGCAGCACTCAGACGTTGGATGGATGCAGCACTCAGACGTTGGATGGATGCAGCACTCAGACGTTGGTTGGATGCCACACTCAGATGTTGGATGGATGCAGCACTCAGAGGTTGGATGGAAGCAGCACTCAGATGTTGGGTGGATGCAGCACTCAGATGGTGGGTGCATGCAGCACTCCGATGTTGGATGGATGCTGCACTCAGACGTTGGATGGATGCAGCACTCAGACTTTCGATGGATGCAGCACTCAGATGTTGGATGGATGCAACACTCAGACGTTGGATGGATGCTGAACTCAGATGTTGGTTGGATGCAGCACTCAGATGTTGGATGGATGCAGCACTCAGATGTTGGATGGATGCTGCACTCAGATGTTGGATGGATGCTGCACTCAGATGGTGGATGGATGCAGCACTCAGACGTTGGATGGATGCAGCACTCAGACATTGGCTGGATGCAGCACTCAGACGTTGGATGGATGCTGCACTCAGACGTTGGATGGATACAGCACTCAGACGTTGGATGGATGCAGCACTCAGACGTTGGATGGATGCTGCACTCAGACGTTGGATGGATGCTGCACTCAGACGTTGGATGGATGCAGCACTCAGACGTTGGATGGATGCAGCACTCAGACGTTGGATGGATGCTGCACTCAGACGTTGGATGGATGCAGCACTCAGACATTGGATGGATGCAGCACTCAGATTTTGGATGGATGCTGCACTCCGATGTTGGATGGATGCAGCACTCAGTTGTTGGATGGATGCTGCATTCAGATGTTGGATGGATGCAGCATTCAGATGTTGGATGGATGCTGCACTCAGACGTTGGATGGATGCTGCACTCAGATGTTGGATGGATGCAGCACTCAGATGTTGGATGGACGCTGCACTCAGACGTTGGATGGATGCAGCACTCAGACGTTGGGTGGATGCAGCGCTCAGACGTTGGATGGATGCAGCACTCAGATGTTGGATGAATGCTGCACTCAGATGTTGGATGGATGCAGCACTCAGACGTTGGATGGATGCAGCACTCAGACGTTGGATGGATGCAGCACTCAGACATTGGATGGATGCAGCACTCAGATGTTGGATGGATTCTGCACTCCGATGTTGGATGGATGCAGCACTCAGTTGTTGGATGGATGCTGCATTCAGAGGTTGGATGGATGCAGCATTCAGATGTTGGATGGATGCTGCACTCAGACGCTGGATGGATGCTGCACTCAGATGTTGGATGGATGCAGCACTCAGATGTTGGATGGATGCTGCACTCAGACGTTGGATGGATGCAGCACTCAGACGTTGGATGGATGCAGCACTCAGACGTTGGATGGATGCAGCACTCAGATGTTGGATGGAAGCTGCACTCAGATGTTGGATGGATGCAGCACTCAGACGTTGGATGGATGCAGCACTCAGATGTTGGATGGATGCAGCACTCAGATGTTGGATGAATGCAGCACTCAGACGTTGGATGGATGCTACACTCAGAATTTGGATTGATGCTGCACTCAGATGTTGGATGGATGCTGCACTCAGAAGGTGGATGGATGCAGCACTCAGACGTTGGATGGATGCAACACTCAGACATTGGATGGATGCAGCACTCAGACGTTGGATGGATGCTGCACTCAGACGTTGGATGGATACAGCACACAGACGTTGGATGGATGCTGCACTCAGACGTTGGATGGATGCTGCACTCAGACGTTGGATGGATGCTGCACTCACGTTGGATGGATGCAGCACTCAGACGTTGGATGGATGCTGCACTCAGACGTTGGATGGATGCAGCACTCAGACATTGGATGGATGCAGCACTCAGACGTTGGATGGATGCAGCACTCAGACTTTGGATGGATGCTGCACTCAGACGTAGGATGGATGCAGCACTCAGACATTGGATGGATGCTGCATTCAGATGTTGGATGGATGCTGCACTCAGACTTTGGATGGGTTCTGCACTCAGATGTTGGATGGATTCAACACTCAGATTTTGGATGGATGCTGCATTCAGACGTTGGATGGATGCAGCACTCAGACGTTGGATGGATGCAGCACTCAGACGTTGGATGGATGCAGCACTCAGATGGTGGATGGATGCAGCACTCAGATGTTGGATGGATGCATCACTCAAATGTTGGATGGATGCAGCACTCAGATGTTGGATGGATGCTGCACTCAGACGTCGGATGGATGCTGCACTCAGGCGTTGGATGGATGCAGCACTCAGATGTTGGATGGATGCAGCACTCCGATGTTGGATGTATGCAGTACTCAGACGTTGGATGGATGCAGCACTCAGATGATGGATGGATACAGCACTCAGATGGTGTACGAATGCTGCACTCAGACGTTGGATGGATGCTGCACTCAGACGTTGGATGGATGGAGCACTCAGATGTTGGATGGATGCAGCACTCAGATGTTGGATGGATGCTGCACTCTGATGTTGGATGGTTGTTGCACTCAGATGTTGGATGGATGCAGCATTCAGACGTTGGATGGATGCAGCACTCAGATGTTGGATGGATGCTGCACTCAGATGTTGGATGGATGCAGCACTCAGATGTTGGATGGATGCTGCACTCAGACGTTGGATGGATGCAGCACTCAGATGCTGGATGGATGCAGCACTCAGACGGTGGATGGATGCAGCACTCAGACATTGGATGGATGCAGCACGCAGACGTTGGATGGGTGCTGCACTCAGATGTTGGATGGATGCAGCACTCAGATGGTGGAAGGATGCTGCTCTAAGATGTTGGATGGATGCTGCACTCAGACGTTGGATGGATGCAGCACTCAGACATTGGATGGATGCAGCACTCAGATGTTGGATGGATGCTGCAATCAGATGGTGGATGGATGCAGCACTCAGATGTTGGACGGATGCTGCACTCAGACGTTGGATGGATGCAGCACTCAGACGTTGGATGGATGCAGCACTCAGATGTTGGATGGATGCAGCACTCAGATGTTGGACGGATGCTGCACTCAGACGTTGGATGGATGCAGCACTCAGACGTTGGATGGATGCAGCACTCAGACGTTGGATGGATGCAGCACTCAGATGTTGGATGGATGCAGCACTCAGACGTTGGATGGATGCTGCACTCAGACGTTGGATGGATGCAGCACTCAGATGTTGGATGGATGCTGCACTCAGATGGTGGATGGATGCAGCACCCCGATGTTGGATGGATGCTGCCCTCAGACGTTGGATGGATGCAACACTCAGATGATGGATGGATGCAGCACTCAGATGGTGTATGGATGCAGCACTCAGATGTTGGATGGATGCTGCACTCAGATGTTGGATGGATGCAGCACCCAGATGTTGGATGGATGCTGCACTCAGACGTTGGATGGATGCAGCACTCAGATGTTGGATGGATGCAGCACTCAGATGGTGGATGGATGAAGCACTCAGGCATTGGATGGATGCAGCGCTCAGACGTTGGATGGATGCTGCACTCATATGTTGGATGGATGCAGCACTCAGATGGTGGATGGATGCTGCACTAAGATGTTGGATGGATGCTGCACTCAGACGTTGGATGGATGCAGCATTCAGACGTTGGATGGATGCAGCACTCAGATGTTGGATGGATGCTGCACTCAGATGGTGGATGGAAGCAGCACTCCGATGTTGGATGGATGCTGCACTCAGACGTTGGTTGGATGCAGCACTCAGCTGGTGGATGGATGCAGCACTCCGATGTTGGATGGATGCTGCACTCAGACGTTGGATGGATGCAGCACTCAGATGGTGGATGGATGCTGCACTCAGATGTTGGATGGATGCAGCACTCAGACGTTGGATGGATGCTGCACTCAGACTTTGGATGGATGCTGAACTCAGATGTTGGATGGATGCAGCACTCAGATATTGGATGGATGCAGCACTCAGATGTTGGATGGATGCAGCACTCAGATGTTGGATGGATGCAGCACTCAGATGTTGGATGGATGCTGCACTCAGATGGTGGATGGAAGCAGCACTCCGATGTTGGATGGATGCTGCACTCAGACGTTGGGTGGATGCTGCACTCAGATGGTGGATGGATGCAGCACTCCGATGTTGGATGGATGCTGCACTCAGACGTTGGATGGATGCAGCACTCAGATGGTGGATGGATGCTGCACTCAGATGTTGGATGGATGCAGCACTCAGACGTTGGATGGATGCTGCACTCAGATGGTGGATGGAAGCAGCAGTCAGATGTTGGATGGATGCTGCACTCAGACGTTGGATGGATGCTGCACTCAGATGTTGGATGGATGCAGCACTCAGATGTTGGATGGATGCAGCACTCAGACGTTGGATGGATGCCACACTCAGATGTTGGATGGATGCAGCACTCAGATGTTGGATGGATGCAGCACTCAGACGTTGGATGGATGCCACACTCAGATGTTGGATGGATGCAGCACTCAGATGTTGGATGGATGCAGCACTCAAACGTTGGATGGATGCAGCACTCAGATGTTGGATGGATGCAGCACTCAGATGTTGGAAGAATGCAGCACTCAGACTTTGGATGGATGCCACACTCAGATGTTGGATGGATGCAGCACTCAGAGGTTGGATGGAAGCAGCACTCAGATGTTGGGTGGATGCCGCACTCAGATGTTGGATGGATGCTGCACTGAAATGTTGGATGGATGCAGCACTCAGTCGCTGGATGGATGCTGCACTCAGACGTTGGATGGATGCAGCACTCAGATGTTGGATGGATGCAGCACTCAGATGTTGGATGGATGCTGCACTCAGATGTTGGATGGATGCAGCACTCAGACGTGGGATGGATGCAGCACTCAGACGTTGGATGGATGCCACACTCAGATGTTGGATGGATGCAGCACTCAGATGTTGGATGGATGCTGCACTCAGATGGTGGATGGATGCAGCACCCCGATGTTGGATGGATGCAGCATTCAGACGTTGGATGGATGCAGCACTCAGATGTTGGATGGATGCAGCACTCAGATGTTGGATGGATGCAGCACTCAGACTTTGGATGGATGCAGCTCTCAGACGTTGGATAAATGCTGCATTCAGACTTTGGATTGATGCTGCACTCAGATGTTGGATGGATGCTGCACTCAGATGGTGGATGGATGCAGCACTCAGACGTTGGATGGATGCAGCACTCAGACATTGGATGGATGCAGCACTCAGACGTTGCATGGAGGCTGCACTCAGACGTTGGATGGTTACAGCACTCAGACGTTGGATGGATGCAGCACTCAGACGTTGGATGGATGCTGCACTCAGACGTTGGATGGATGCTGCACTCAGACGTTGGATGGATGCAGCACTCAGACGTTGGATGGATGCAGCACTCAGACGTTGGATGGATGCTGCACTCAGACGTTGGATGGATGCAGCACTCAGACATTGGATGGATGCAGCACTCAGATGTTGGATGGATGCTGCACTCCGATGTTGGATGGATGCAGCACTCAGTTGTTGGATGGATGCTGCATTCAGATGTTGGATGGAAGCAGCATTCAGATGTTGGATGGATGCTGCACTCAGACGTTGGATGGATGCAGCACTCAGACGTTGGATGGATGCTGCACTCAGACTTTGGATTGATGCTGCACTCAGATGTTGGATGGATGCTGCACTCAGAAGGTGGATGGATGCAGCACTCAGACGTTGGATGGATGCAGCACTCAGACATTGGATGGATGCAGCACTCAGACGTTGGATGGATGCTGCACTCAGACGTTGGATGGATACAGCACTCATTCGTTGGATGGATGCAGAAATCAGACGTTGGATGGAAGCTGCACTCAGACGTTGGATGGATGCTGCACTCAGACGTTGGATGGATGCAGCACTCACGTTTGATGGATGCAGCACTCAGACGTTGGATGGATGCTGCACTCAGACGTTGGATGGATGCAGCACTCAGACATTGGATGGATGCAGCACTCAGACGTTGGATGGATGCAGCACTCAGACGTTGGATGGATGCTGCACTCAGACGTTGGATGGATGCAGCACTCAAACATTGGATGGATGCTGCATTCAGATGTTGGATGGATGCTGCACTCAGACTTTGGATGGATTCTGCACTCAGATGTTGGATGGATTCAACACTCAGATGTTGGATGGATGCTGCACTCAGGCGTTGGATGATGCAGCACTCAGACGTTGGATGGATGCAGCACTCAGACGTTGGATGGATGCAGCACTCAGATGGTGGATGGATGCAGCACTCAGATGTTGGATGGATGCAGCACTCAGATGTTGGATGAATACAGCACTCAGATGTTGGATGGATGCTGCACTCAGACGTCGGATGGATGCTGCACTCAGACGTTGGATGGATGCAGCACTCAGATGTTGGATGGATGCTGCACTCAGATGGTGGATGGATGCAGCACTCCGATGTTGGATGTATGCTGCACTCAGACGTTGGATGGATGCAGCACTCAGATGATGGATGGATGCAGCACTCAGATGGTGTATGGATGCTGCACTCAGACGTTGGATGGATGCTGCACTCAGACGTTGGATGGATGGAGCACTCAGATGTTGGATGGATGCAGCACTCAAATGTTGGATGGATGCTGCACTCTGATGTTGGATGGTTGCTGCACTCAGATGTTGGATGGATGCAGCATTCAGACGTTGGATGGATGCAGCACTCTGATGTTGGATGGATGCAGCACTCAGATGTTGGATGGATGCTGCACTCAGATGTTGGATGGATGCAGCACTCAGATGTTGGATGGATGCTGCACTCAGACGTTGGATGGATGCAGCACTCAGATGTTGGATGGATGCAGCACTCAGACGGTGGATGGATGCAGCACTCAGACGTTGGATGGATGCAGCACTCAGACGTTGGATGGATGCTGCACTCAGATGTTGGATGGATGCAGCACTCAGATGGTGGATGGATGCTGCACTAAGATGTTGGATGGATGCTGCACTCAGATGTTGGATGGATGCAGCACTCAGACATTGGATGGATGCAGCACTCAGATGTTGGATGGATGCTGCACTCAGATGGTGGATGGATGCAGCACTCAGGTGTTGGATGGATGCAGCACTCAGATGTTGGATGGATACAGCACTCAGATGTTGGATGGATGCAGCACTCAGATGTTGGATGGATGCAGCACTCAGACGATGGATGGATGCCCCACTCAGATTTTGGATGGATGCAGCACTCAGAGATTGGATGGAAGCAGCACTCAGATGTTGGGTGGATGCCACACTCAGATGTTCGATGGATGCTGCACTTAAATGTTGGATGGATGCAGCACTCAGACGTTGGATGGATGCAGCACTCAGGCGTTGGATGGATGCCGCACTCAGACGTTGGATGGATGCAGCACTCAGATGGTGGATGGATGCTGCACTAAGATGTTGGATGGATGCTGCACTCAGACGTTGGATGGATGCCGCATTCAGACGTTGGATGGATGCAGCACTCAGATGTTGGATGGATGCTGCACTCAGATGGTGGATGGAAGCAGCAGTCCGATGTTGGATGGATGCTGCACTCAGACGTTGGATGGATGCAGCACTCAGATGGTGGATGGATGCTGCACTCAGATGTCGGATGGATGCAGCACTCAGATGGTGGATGGATGCTGCACTCAGACGTTGGATGGATGCAGCACTCAGATGGTGGATGGATGCTGCACTCAGACGTTGGATGGATGCAGCACTCAGATGGTGGATGGATGCTGCACTCAGATGTCGGATGGATGCAGCACTCAGACGTTGGATGGATGCTGCACTCAGACTTTGGATGGATGCAGCACTCAGATGTTGGATGGATGCAGCACTCAGACATTGGATGGATGCTGAACTCAGATGTTGGATGGATGCAACACTCAGATGTTGGATGGATGCAGCACTCAGATGTTGGATGGATGCTGCACTCAGATGTTGGATGGATTCAGCACTCAGACGTTGGATGGATGCTGCACTCAGATGTTGGATGGATGCTGCACTCAGATGGTGGATGGATTCAGCACTCAGACGTTGGATGGATGCAGCACTCAGACATTGGATGGATGCAGCACTCAGACGTTGGATGGATGCTGCACTCAGACGTTGGATGGATACAGCAGTCAGACGTTGGATGGATGCAGCACTCAGACGTTGGATGGATGCTGCACTCAGACGTTGGATGGATTCTGCACTCAGACGTTGGATGGATGCAGGACTCAGACGTTGGATGGATGCTGCACTCAGACGTTGGATGGATGCTGCACTCCGATGTTGGATGGATGCAGCACTCAGTTGTAGGATGGATGCTGCATTCAGACGTTGGATGGATGCAGCATTCAGATGTTGGATGGATGCTGCACTCAGATGTTGGATGGATGCTGCAATCAAACGTTGGATGGACGCAGCACTCAGATGTTGGATGGATGCAGCACTCAGATGTTGGATGGATGCTGCAATCAAACGTTGGATGGATGCAGCACTCAGATGTTGGATGGATGCAGCACTCAGATGTTGGATGGATGCAGCACTCAGAGGTTGGATGGAAGCAGCACTCAGATGTTGGGTGGATGCCGCACTCAGATGTTGGATGGATGCTGCACTTAAATGTTGGATGGATGCAGCACTCAGTCGTTGGATGGATGCTGCACTCAGACGTTGGATGGATGCAGGACTCAGATGTTGGATGGATGCAGCACTCAGATGTTGGATGGATGCTGCACTCAGATGTTGGATGGATGCAGCACTCAGACGTTGGATGGATGCAGCACTCAGATGTTGGATGGATGCAGCACTCAGATGTTGGATGGATGCAGCACTCAGACGTTGGATGGATGCAGCATTCAGACGTTGGATCGATGCCGCACTCAGACGTTGGATGGATGCAGCTCTCAGACGTTGGATGGATGCTGCACTCAGACGTTGGATTGATGCTGCACTCAGATGTTGGATGGATGCTGCACTCAGATGGTGGATGGATGCAGCACTCAGACGTTGGATGGATGCAGCACTCCGACATTGGATGGATGCAGCACTCAGACGTTGCATGGAGGCTGCACTCAGACGTTGGATGGATACAGCACTCAGACGTTGGATGGATGCAGCACTCAGACGTTGGATGGATGCTGCACTCAGACGTTGGATGGATGCTGCACTCAGACGTTGGATGGATGCAGCATTCAGACGTTGGATGGATGCAGCACTCAGACGTTGGATGGATGCTGCACTCAGACGTTGGATGGATGCAGCACTCAGACATTGGATGGATGCAGCACACAGATGTTGGATGGATGCTGCACTCCGATGTTGGATGGATGCAGCACTCAGTTGTTGGATGGATGCTGCATTCAGAGGTTGGATGGAAGCAGCATTCAGATGTTGGATGGATGCAGCACTCAGATGGTGGATGGATGCAGCACTCAGATGTTGGATGGATGCAGCACTCAGATGTTGGATGGATACAGCACTCAGATGTTGGATGGATGCTGCACTCAGACGTCGGATGGAAGCTGCACTCAGACGTTGGATGGATGCAGCACTCAGATGTTGGATGGATGCTGCACTCAGATGGTGGATGGATGCACCACTCCGATGTTGGATGGATGCTGCACTCAGATGATGGATGGATGCAGCACTCAGATGGTGTTTGGATGCTGCACTCAGACGTTGGATGGATGCTGCACTCAGACGTTGGATGGATGGAGCACTCAGATGTTGGATGGATGCAGCACTCAAATGTTGGATGGATGCTGCACTCTGATGTTGGATGGTTGCTGCACTCAGATGTTGGATGGATGCAGCATTCAGACGTTGGATGGATGCAGCACTCAGATGTTGGATGGATGCAGCACTCAGATGTTGGATGGATGCTGCACTCAGATGTAGGATGGATGCAGCACTCAGATGTTGGATGGATGCTGCACTCAGACGTTGGATGGATGCAGCACTCAGATGTTGGATGGATGCAGCACTCAGACGGTGGATGGATGCAGCACTCAGACATTGGATGGATGCAGCACTCAGACGTTGGATGGATGCTGCACTCAGATGTTGGATGGATGCAGCACTCAGATGGTGGATGAATGCTGCACTAAGATGTTGGATGGATGCTGCACTCAGATGTTGGATGGATGCAGCACTCAGACATTGGATGGATGCAGCACTCAGATGTTGGATGGATGCTGCACTCAGATGGTGGATGGATGCAGCACTCAGATGTTGGATGGATGCAGCACTCAGATGTTGGATGGATACAGCACTCAGATGTTGGATGGATGCTGCACTCAGACGTTGGATGGATGCAGCACTCGGATGTTGGATGGATGCTGCACTCAGATGGTGGATGGATGCAGCACCCCGATGTTGGATGGATGCTGCCCTCAGACGTTGGATGGATGCAGCACTCAGATGATGGATGGATGCAGCACTCAGATGGTGTATGGATGCAGCACTAAGAGGTGTGATGGAAGCAGCACTCAGATGTTGGGTGGCTGCTGCACTCAGATGTTGGATGGATGCTGCACTTAAATGTTGGATGGATGCAGCACTCAGACGTTGGATGGATGCTGCACTCAGACGTTGGATGGATGCAGCACTCAGATGTTGGATGGATGCAGCACTCAGACGTTGGATGGATGCAGCATTCAGACGTTGGATGGATGCAGCACTCAGATGTTGGATGGATGCAGCACTCAGATGTTGGCTGGATGCAGCACTCAGACGTTGGATGGATGCAGCATTCAGACGTTGGATGAATGCCACACTCAGACGTTGGATGGATGCAGCACTCAGACGTTGGATGGATGCTGCACTCAGACGTTGGATTGATGCTGCACTCAGATGTTGGATGGATGCTGCACTCAGATGGTGGATGGATGCAGCACTCAGACGTTGGATGGATGCAGCACTCAGACATTGGATGGATGCAGCACTCAGACGTTGGATGGATGCTGCACTCAGACGTTGGATGGATACAGCACTCAGACGTTGGATGGATGCAGCACTCAGACGTTGGATGGATGCTGCACTCAGACGTTGGATGGATGCTGCACTCAGACGTTGGTTGGATGCAGCACTCAGTCGTTGGATGGATGCAGCACTCAGACGTTGGATGGATGCTGCACTCAGACGTTGGATGGATGCAGCACTCAGACATTGGATGGATGCAGCATTCAGATGTTGGATGGATGCAGCACTCCGATGTTGGATGGATACAGCACTCAGATGTTGGATGGATGCTGCACTCAGACGTTGGATGGATGCAGCACTCAGATGTTGGATGGATGCTGCACTCAGATGGTGGATGGATGCAGCACCCCGATGTTGGACGGATGCTGCCCTCAGACGTTGGATGGATGCAGCACTCAGATGATGGATGGATGCAGCACTCAGATGGTGTATGGATGCTGCACTCATACGTTGGATGGATGCTGCACTCAGACTTTGGATGGATCCAACACTCAGATGTTGGATGGATGCAGCACTCAGATGTAGGATGGATGCTGCACTCTGATGTTGGATGGTTGCTGCACACAGATGTTGGATGGATGCAGCATTCAGACGTTGGATGGATGCAGCACTCAGATGTTGGATGGATGCAGCACTCAGATGTTGGATGGATGCTGCACTCAGATGTTGGATGGATGCAGCACTCAGATGGTGGATGAATGCTGCACTAAGATGTTGGATGGATGCTGCACTCAGACGTTGGATGGATGCAGCATTCAGACGTTGGATGGATGCAGCACTCAGATGTTGGATGGATGCTGCACTCAGATGGTGGATGGAAGCAGCACTCCGATTTTGGATGGATGCTGCACTCAGACGTTGGTTGGATGCAGCACTCAGATAGTGGATGAATGCAGCACTCCGATGTTGGATGGATGCTGCACTCAGACGTTGGATGGATGCAGCACTCAGATGGTGGATGGATGCTGCACTCAGATGTTGGATGGATGCAGCACTCAGACGTTGGATGGATGCTGCACTCAGACTTTGGATGGATGCAGCACTCAGATGTTGGATGGATGCAGCACTCAGACGTTGGATGGATGCTGAACTCAGATGTTGGATGGATGCAGCACTCAGATGTTGGATGGATGCAGCACTCAGATGTTGGATGGATGCTGCACTCAGGCGTTGGATGGATGCCGCACTCAGATGTTGGATGGATGCAGCACTCAGATGTTGGATGGATGCAGCACTCAGATGTTGGATGGATGCAGCACTCAGATGTTGGATGGATGCAGCACTCAGATGTTGGATGGATGCAGTACTCTGACGATGGATGGATGCCACACTCAGATTTTGGATGGATGCAGCACTCAGATGTTGGATGGATGCAGCACTCAGACTTTGGATGGAAGCAGCACTCAGATGTTGGGAGGCTGCCGCACTCAGATGTTGGATGGATGCTGCACTTAAATGTTGGATGGATGCAGCACTCAGACGTTGGATGGATGCTGCACTCAGACGTTGGATGGATGCAGCACTCAGACGTTGGATGGATGCAGCACTCAGATGTTGGATGGATGCTGCACTCAGATGTTGGATGGATGCAGCACTCAGACGTTGGATGGATGCAGCACTCAGATGTTGGATGGATGCAGCACTCAGATGTTGGATGGATGCAGCACTCAGACTTTGGATGAATGCCGCACTCAGACGTTGGATGGATGCAGCACTCAGACGTTGGATGGATGCTGCACTCAGACGTTGGATTGATGCTGCACTCAGATGTTGGATGGATGCTGCACTCAGATGGTGGATGGATGCAGCACTAAGATGATGGATGGATGCAGCACTAAGATGTTGGATGGATGCTGCACTCAGACGTTGGATGGATGCAGCATTCAGACGTTGGATGGATGCAGCACTCAGATGTTGGATGGATGCTGCACTCAGATGGTGGATGGAAGCAGCACTCCGATTTTGGATGGATGCTGCACTCAGACGTTGGTTGGATGCAGCACTCAGATAGTGGATGGATGCAGCACTCCGATGTTGGATGGATGCTGCACTCAGACGTTGGATGGATGCAGCACTCAGATGGTGGATGGATGCTGCACTCAGATGTTGGATGGATGCAGCACTCAGACGTTGGATGGATGCTGCACTCAGACTTTGGATGGATGCAGCACTCAGATGTTGGATGGATGCAGCACTCAGACGTTGGATGGATGCTGAACTCAGATGTTGGATGGATGCAGCACTCAGATGTTGGATGGATGCAGCACTCAGATGTTGGATGGATGCTGCACTCAGATGTTGGATGGATGCCGCACTCAGATGTTGGATGGATGCAGCACTCAGATGTTGGATGGATGCAGCACTCAGATGTTGGATGGATGCTGCTCTCAGACTTTGGATGGATGCAGCACTCAGATGTTGGATGGATGCAGCACTCAGATGTTGGATGGATGCAGCACTCAGATGTTGGATGGATGCAGTACTCAGACGATGGATGGATGCCACACTCAGATTTTGGATGGATGCAGCACTCAGAGGTTGGATGGAAGCAGCACTCAGATGTTGGGTGGCTGCCGCACTTAGATGTTGGATGGATGCTGCACTTAAATGTTGGATGGATGCAGCACTCAGACGTTGGATGGATGCTGCACTCAGACGTTGGATGAATGCAGCACTCAGATGTTGGATGGATGCAGCACTCAGATGTTGGATGGATGCTGCACTCAGATGTTGGATGGATGCAGCACTCAGACGTTGGATGGATGCAGCACTCAGATGTTGGATGGATGCAGCACTCAGATGTTGGATGGATGCAGCATTCAGACGTTGGATGGATGCAGCATTCAGACGTTGGATGAATGCTGCACTCAGACGTTGGATGGATGCAGCACTCAGACGTTGGATGGATGCTGCACTCAGACGTTGGATTGATGCTGTACTCAGATGTTGGATGGATGCTGCACTCAGATGCTGGATGGATGCAGCACTCAGACGTTGGATGGATGCAGCACTCAGACATTGGATGGATGCAGCACTCAGACGTTGGATGGATGCTGCACTCAGACGTTGGATGGATACAGCACTCAGACGTTGGATGGATGCAGCACTCAGACTTTGGATGGATCCAACACTCAGATGTTGGATGGATGCAGCACTCAGATGTAGGATGGATGCTGCACTCTGATGTTGGATGGTTGCTGCACTCAGATGTTGGATGGATTCAGCATTCAGACGTTGGATGGATGCAGCACTCAGATGTTGGATGGATGCAGCACTCAGATGTTGGATGGATGCTGCACTCAGATGTTGGATGGATGCAGCACCCAGATGTTGGATGGATGCTGCACTCAGACGTTGGATGGATGCAGCACTCAGATGTTGGATGGATGCAGCACTCAGATGGTGGATGGATGCAGCACTCAGACATTGGATGGATGCAGCACTCAGACGTTGGATGGATGCTGCACTCAGACGTTGGATTGATGCTGCACTCAGATGTTGGATGGATGCTGCACTCAGATGGTGGATGGATGCAGCACTCAGACGTTGGATGGATGCAGCACTCAGACATTGGATGGATGCAGCACTCAGACGTTGGATGGATGCTGCACTCAGACGTTGGATGGATACAGCACTCAGACGTTGGATGGACGCAGCACTCAGACGTTGGATGGATGCTGCACTCAGACGTTGGATGGATGCTGCACTCAGACGTTGGATGGATGCAGCACTCAGACGTTGGATGGATGCAGCACTCAGACGTTGGATGGATGCTGCACTCAGACGTTGGATGGATGCAGCACTCAGACATTGGGTGGATGCAGCACTCATATGTTGGATGGATGCAGCACTCAGATGTTGGATGGATGCAGCACTCAGACGTTGGATGGATGCTGCACTCAGACGTTGGATGGATGCAGCACTCAGACATTGGGTGGATGCAGCACTCATATGTTGGATGGATGCAGCACTCAGATGTTGGATGGATACAGCACTCAGATGTTGGATGGATGCTGCACTCAGACGTCGGATGGATGCAGCACTCAGATGTTGGATGGATGCAGCACTCAGACGTTGGATGGATGCTGCACTCAGACGTTGGATTGATGCTGCTCTCAGACTTTGGATGGATCCAACACTCAGATGTTGGATGGATGCAGCACTCAGATGTAGGATGGATGCTGCACTCTGATGTTGGATGGTTGCTGCACTCAGATGTTGGATGGATGCAGCATTCAGACGTTGGATGGATGCAGCACTCAGATGTTGGATGGATGCAGCACCCCGATGTTGGATGGATGCTGCCCTCAAACGTTGGATGGATGCAGCACTCAGATGATGGATGGATGCAGCACTCAGATGGTGTATGGATGCTGCACTCAGACGTTGGATTGATGCTGCTCTCAGACTTTGGATGGATCCAACACTCAGATGTTGGATGGATGCAGCACTCAGATGTAGGATGGATGCTGCACTCTGATGTTGGATGGTTGCTGCACTCAGATGTTGGATGGATGCAGCATTCAGACGTTGGATGGATGCAGCACTCAGATGTTGGATGGATGCAGCACTCAGATGTTGGATGGATGCTGCACTCAGATGTTGGATGGTTGCAGCACCCAGATGATGGATGGATGCTGCACTCAGACTTTGGATGGATGCAGCATTCAGATGTTGGATGGATGCAGCACTCAGATGGTGGATGGATGCAGCACTCAGACATTGGATGGATGCAGCACTCAGACGTTGGATGGATGCTGCAATCAGATTTTGGATGGATGCAGCACTCAGATGGTGGATGAATGCTGCACTAAGAGTTTGGATGGATGCTGCACTCAGACGTTGGATGGATGCAGCATTCAGACGTTGGATGGATGCAGCACTCAGATGTTGGATGGATGCTGCACTCAGATGGTGGATGGAAGCAGCACTCCGATTTTGGATGGATGCTGCACTCAGACGTTGGTTGGATGCAGCACTCAGATAGTGGATGGGTGCAGCACTCCGATGTTGGATGGATGCTGCACTCAGACGTTGGATGGATGCAGCACTCAGATGGTGGATGGATGCTGCACTCAGATGTTGGATGGATGCAGCACTCAGACGTTGGATGGATGCTGCACTCAGACTTTGGATGGATGCAGCACTCAGATGTTGGATGGATGCAGCACTCAGACGTTGGATGGATGCTGAACTCAGATGTTGGATGGATGCAGCACTCAGATGTTGGATGAATGCAGCACTCAGATGTTGGATGGATGCTGCACTCAGATGTTGGATGGATGCCGCACTCAGATGTTGGATGGATGCAGCACTCAGATGTTGGATGGATGCAGCACTCAGATGTTGGATGGATGCTGCTCTCAGACTTTGGATGGATGCAGCACTCAGATGTTGGATGGATGCAGCACTCAGATGTTGGATGGATGCAGCACTCAGTTGTTGGATGGATGCAGTACTCAGACGATGGATGGATGCCACACTCAGATTTTGGATGGATGCAGCACTCAGAGGTTGGATGGAAGCAGCACTCAGATGTTGGGTGGCTGCCGCACTCAGATGTTGGATGGATGCTGCATTTAAATGTTGGATGGATGCAGCACTCAGATGTTGGATGGATGCTGCACTCAGACGTTGGATGGATGCAGCACTCAGATGTTGGATGGATGCAGCACTCAGATGTTGGATGGATGCTGCACTCAGATGTTGGATGGATGCAGCACTCAGACGTTGGATGGATGCTGCACTCAGACGTTGGATGGATGCAGCACTCAGATGTTGGATGGATGCAGCACTCAGATGGTGGATGGATGCAGCACTCAGACATTGGATAGATGCAGCACTCAGACGTTGGATGGATGCTGCACTCAGATGTTGGATGGATGCAGTACTCAGATGGTGGATGAATGCTGCACTAAGATGTTGGATGGATGCTGCACTCAGACGTTGGATGGATGCAGCATTCAGACGTTGGATGGATCCAGCACTCAGATGTTGGATGGATGCTGCACTCAGATGGTGGATGGAAGCAGCACTCCGATTTTGGATGGATGCTGCACTCAGACGTTGGTTGGATGCAGCACTCAGATAGTGGATGGATGCAGCACTCCGATGTTGGATGGATGCTGCACTCAGACGTTGGATGGATGCAGCACTCAGATGGTGGATGGATGCTGCACTCAGATGTTGGATGGATGCAGCACTCAGACGTTGGATGGATGCTGCACTCAGACTTTGGATGGATGCAGCAGTCAGATGTTGGATGGATGCAGCACTCAGACGTTGGATGGATGCTGAACTCAGATGTTGGATGGATGCAGCACTCAGATGTTGGATGGATGCAGCACTCAGATGTTGGATGGATGCTGCACTCAGATGTTGGATGGATGCCGCACTCAGATGTTGGATGGATGCAGCACTCAGATGTTGGATGGATGCAGCACTCAGATGTTGGATGGATGCTGCTCTCAGACTTTGGATGGATGCAGCACTCAGATGTTGGATGGATGCAGCACTCAGATGTTGGATGGATGCAGCACTCAGATGTTGGATGGATGCAGTACTCAGACGATGGATGGATGCCACACTCAGATTTTGGATGGATGCAGCACTCAGAGGTTGGATGGAAGCAGCACTCAGATGTTGGGTGGCTGCCGCACTTAGATGTTGGATGGATGCTGCACTTAAATGTTGAATGGATGCAGCACTCAGACGTTGGATGGATGCTGCACTCAGACGTTGGATGAATGCAGCACTCAGATGTTGGATGGATGCAGCACTCAGATGTTGGATGGATGCTGCACTCAGATGTTGGATGGATGCAGCACTCAGACGTTGGATGGATGCAGCACTCAGATGTTGGATGGATGCAGCACTCAGATGTTGGATGGATGCAGCATTCAGACGTTGGATGGATGCAGCATTCAGACGTTGGATGAATGCTGCACTCAGACGTTGGATGGATGCAGCACTCAGACGTTGGATGGATGCTGCACTCAGACGTTGGATTGATGCTGTACTCAGATGTTGGATGGATGCTGCACTCAGATGCTGGATGGATGCAGCACTCAGACGTTGGATGGATGCAGCACTCAGACATTGGATGGATGCAGCACTCAGACGTTGGATGGATGCTGCACTCAGACGTTGGATGGATACAGCACTCAGACGTTGGATGGATGCAGCACTCAGACTTTGGATGGATCCAACACTCAGATGTTGGATGGATGCAGCACTCAGATGTAGGATGGATGCTGCACTCTGATGTTGGATGGTTGCTGCACTCAGATGTTGGATGGATGCAGCATTCAGACGTTGGATGGATGCAGCACTCAGATGTTGGATGGATGCAGCACTCAGATGTTGGATGGATGCTGCACTCAGATGTTGGATGGATGCAGCACCCAGATGTTGGATGGATGCTGCACTCAGACGTTGGATGGATGCAGCACTCAGATGTTGGATGGATGCAGCACTCAGATGGTGGATGGATGCAGCACTCAGACATTGGATGGATGCAGCACTCAGACGTTGGATGGATGCTGCACTCAGATGTTGGATGGATGCAGCACTCAGATGGTGGATGAATGCTGCACTCAGACGTTGGATGGATGCTGCACTCAGACGTTGGATTGATGCTGCACTCAGTTGTTGGATGGATGCAGCACTCAGATGGTGGATGGATGCAGCACTCAGACGTTGGATGGATGCAGCACTCAGACATTGGATGGATGCAGCACTCAGACGTTGGATGGATGCTGCACTCAGACGTTGGATGGATACAGCATTCAGACGTTGGATGGACGCAGCACTCAGACGTTGGATGGATGCTGCACTCAGACGTTGGATGGATGCTGCACTCAGACGTTGGATGGATGCAGCACTCAGACGTTGGATGGATGCTGCACTCAGACGTTGGATGGATGCAGCACTCAGACATTGGATGGATGCAGCACTCAGATGTTGGATGGATGCAGCACTCAGATGTTGGATGGATACAGCACTCAGATGTTGGATGGATGCTGCACTCAGACGTTGGATGGATGCTGCACTCAGACGTTGGATGGATGCAGCACTCAGATGTTGGATGGATGCTGCACTCAGATGGTGGATGGATTCAGCACCCCGATGTTGGATGGATGCTGCCCTCAAACGTTGGATGGATGCAGCACTCAGATGATGGATGGATGCAGCACTCAGTTGGTGTATGGATGCTGCACTCAGACGTTGGATGGATGCTGCTCTCAGACTTTGGATGGATCCAACACTCAGATGTTGGATGGATGCAGCACTCAGATGTAGGTTGGATGCTGCACTCTGATGTTGGAAGTTTGCTGCACTCAGATGTTGGATGGATGCAGCACTCAGACGTTGGATGGATGCTGCACTCAGACTTTGGATGGATGCAGCACTCAGACATTGGATGGATGCAGCACTCAGATGTTGGATGGATGCAGCACTCAGATGTTGGATGGATACAGCACTCAGATGTTGGATGGATGCTGCACTCAGACGTTGGATGGATGCTGCACTCAGACGTTGGATGGATGCAGCACTTAGATGTTGGATGGATGCTGCACTCAGATGGTGGATGGATGCAGCACCCCGATGTTGGATGAATGCTGCCCTCAGACGTTGGATGGATGCAGCACTCAGATGATGGATGGATGCAGCTGTCAGATGGTGTATGGATGCTGCACTCAGACGTTGGATGGATGCTGCACTCAGACTTTGGATGGATTCAACAATCAGATGTTGGACGGATGCAGCACTCAGATGTAGGATGGATGCTGCACTCTGATGTTGCATGGTTGCTGCACTCAGATGTTGGATGGATGCAGCATTCAGACGTTGGATGGATGCAGCACTCAGATGTTGGATGGCTGCAGCACTCAGATGTTGGATGGATGCTGCACTCAGATGTTGGATGGATGCAGCACCCAGATGTTGGATGGATGCAGCACTCAGACGTTGGATGGATGCAGCACTCAGATGTTGGATGGATGCAGCACTCAGATGGTGGATGGATGCAGCACTCAGACATTGGATGGATGCAGCACTCAGACGTTGGATGGATGCTGCACTCAGATGTTGGATGGATGCAGCACTCAGATGGTGGATGAATGCTGCACTCAGACGTTGGATGGATGCTGCACTCAGACGTTGGATTGATGCTGCACTCAGATGTTGGATGGATGCAGCACTCAGACTTTGGATGGATGCTGCACTCAGATGGTGGATGGATGCAGCACTCAGACGTTGGATGGATGCAGCACTCAGACATTGGATGGATGCAGCACTCAGACGTTGGATGGATGCTGCACTCAGACGTTGGATGGATACAGCACTCAGACGTTGGATGGACGCAGCACTCAGACGTTGGATGGATGCTGCACTCAGACGTTGGATGGATGCAGCACTCAGATGTTGGATGGATGCAGCACTCAGATGTTGGTTGGATACAGCACTCAGATGTTGGATGGATGCTGCACTCAGACGTTGGATGGATGCTGCACTCAGACGTTGGATGGATGCAGTACTCAGATGTTGGATGGATGCTGCACTCAGATGGTGGATGGATGCAGCACCCCGATGTTGGATGGTTGCTGCCCTCAAACGATGGATGGATGTAGCACTCAGATGATGGATGGATGCAGCACTCAGATGGTGTATGGATGCTGCACTCAGACGTTGGATGGATGCTGCACTCAGACTTTGGATGGATGCAGCACTCAGACATTGGATGGATGCAGCACTCAGACGTTGGATAGATGCTGCACTCAGACGTTGGATGGATACAGCACTCAGACGTTGGATGGACGCAGCACTCAGACGTTGGATGGATGCTGCACTCAGACGTTGGATGGATGCTGCACTCAGACGTTGGATGGATGCAGCACTCAGATGTTGGATGGATGCATCACTCAGATGTTGGTTGGATACAGCACTCAGATGTTGGATGGATGCTGCACTCAGACGTTGGATGGATGCTGCACTCAGACGTTGGATGGATGCAGTACTCAGATGTTGGATGGATGCTGCACTCAGATGGTGGATGGATGCAGCACCCCGATGTTGGATGGATGCTGCCCTCAAACGTTGGATGGATGCAGCACTCAGATGATGGATGGATGCAGCACTCAGATGGTGTATGGATGCTGCACTCAGACGTTGGATGGATGCTGCACTCAGACTTTGGATGGATCCAACACTCAGATGTTGGATGGATGCAGCACTCAGATGTAGGATGGATGCTGCACTCTGATGTTGGATGGTTGCTGCATTCAGATGTTGGATGGATGCTGCACTCAGATGTTGGATGGATGCTGCACTCAGATGTTGGATGGATGCAGCACCCAGATGTTGGATGGATGCTGCACTCAGACGTTGGATGGATGCAGCACTCAGATGTTGGATGGATGCAGCACTCAGATGGTGGATGGATGCAGCACTCAGACATTGGATGGATGCAGCACTCAGACGTTGGATGGATGCTGCAATCAGATGTTGGATGGATGCAGCACTCAGATGGTGGATGAATGCTGCACTGAGATGTTGGATGGATGCTGCACTCAGACGGTGGATGGATGCAGCATTCAGACGTTGGATGGATGCAGCATTCAGATGTTGGATGGATGCTGCACTCAGACGTTGGATGGATGCAGCACTCAGATGTTGGATGGATGCAGCACTCAGATGTTGGATGGATGCTGCACTCAGACGTTGGATGGATGCAGCATTCAGACGTTGGATGGATGCAGCATTCAGATGTTGGATGGATGCTGCACTCAGACGTTGGATGGATGCAGCACTCAGATGTTGGATGGATGCAGCACTCAGATGTTGGTTGGATACAGCACTCAGATGTTGGATGGATGCTGCACTCAGACGTTGGATGGATGCTGCACTCAGACGTTGGATGGATGCAGCACTCAGATGGTGGATGAATGCTGCACTGAGATGTTGGATGGATGCTGCACTCAGACGTTGGTTGGATGCAGCACTCAGATAGTGGATGGATGCAGCACTCCGATGTTGGATGGATGCTGCACTCAGACGTTGGATGGATGCAGCACTCAGATGGTGGATGGATGCTGCACTCAGATATTGGATGGATGCAGCACTCAGACGTTGGATGGATGCTGCACTCAGACTTTGGATGGATGCAGCACTCAGATGTTGGATGGATGCAGCACTCAGACGTTGGATGGATGCTGAACTCAAATGTGGATGGATGCAGCACTCAGATGTTGGATGAATGCAGCACTCAGATGTTGGATGGATGCTGCACTCAGATGTTGGATGGATGCCGCACTCAGATGTTGGATGGATGCAGCACTCAGATGTTGGATGGATGCAGCACTAAGATGTTGGATGGATGCAGCACTCAGATGTTGGATGGATGCAGCACTCAGTTGTTGGATGGATGCAGTACTCAGACGATGGATGGATGCCACACTCAGATTTTGGATGGATGCAGCACTCAGAGGTTGAATGGAAGCAGCACTCAGATGTTGGGTGGCTGCCGCACTCAGATGTTGGATGGATGCTGCACTTAAATGTTGGATGGATGCAGCACTCAGACGTTGGATGGATGCAGCACTCAGATGTTGGATGGATGCAGCACTCAGATGTTGGATGGATGCTGCACTCAGAGGGTGGATGGATGCAGCACTCAGACGTTGGATGGATGCAGCACTCAGACATTGGATGGATGCAGCACTCAGACGTTGGATGGATGCTGCACTCAGACGTTGGATGGATACAGCACTCAGACGTTGGATGGATGCAGCACTCAGACGTTGGATGGATGCTGCACTCAGACGTTGGAAGGATGCTGCACTCAGACGTTGGATGGATGCAGCACTCAGACGTTGGATGGATGCAGCACTCAGACGTTGGATGGATGCTGCACTCAGACTTTGGATGGATGCAGCACTCAGACATTGGATGGATGCAGCACTCAGATGTTGGATGGATGCAGCACTCAGATGTTGGATGGATACAGCACTCAGATGTTGGATGGATGCTGCACTCAGACGTTGGATGGATGCTGCACTCAGACGTTGGATGGATGCAGCACTTAGATGTTGGATGGATGCTGCACTCAGATGGTGGATGGATGCTGCACTCAGACGTTGGATGGATGCTGCACTCAGACTTTGGATGGATTCAACACTCAGATGTTGGACGGATGCAGCACTCAGATGTAGGATGGATGCTGCACTCTGATGTTGCATGGTTGCTGCACTCAGATGTTGGATGGATGCAGCATTCAGACGTTGGATGGATGCAGCACTCAGATGTTGGATGGCTGCAGCACTCAGATGTTGGATGGATGCTGCACTCAGATGTTGGATGGATGCAGCACCCAGATGTTGGATGGATGCAGCACTCAGACGTTGGATGGATGCAGCACTCAGATGTTGGATGGATGCAGCACTCAGATGGTGGATGGATGCAGCACTCAGACATTGGATGGATGCAGCACTCAGACGTTGGATGGATGCTGCACTCAGATGTTGGATGGATGCAGCACTCAGATGGTGGATGAATGCTGCACTCAGACGTTGGAAGGATGCTGCACTCAGACGTTGGATTGATGCTGCACTCAGATGTTGGATGGATGCTGCACTCAGATGGTGGATGGATGCAGCACTCAGACGTTGGATGGATGCAGCACTCAGACATTGGATGGATGCAGCACTCAGACGTTGGATGGATGCTGCACTCAGACGTTGGATGGATACAGCACTCAGACGTTGGATGGACGCAGCACTCAGACGTTGGATGGATGCTGCACTCAGACGTTGGATGGATGCAGCACTCAGATGTTGGATGGATGCAGCACTCAGATGTTGGTTGGATACAGCACTCAGATGTTGGATGGATGCTGCACTCAGACGTTGGATGGATGCTGCACTCAGACGTTGGATGGATGCAGTACTCAGATGTTGGATGGATGCTGCACTCAGATGGTGGATGGATGCAGCACCCCGATGTTGGATGGATGCTGCCCTCAAACGTTGGATGGATGCAGCACTCAGATGATGGATGGATGCAGCACTCAGATGGTGTATGGATGCTGCACTCAGACGTTGGATGGATGCTGCACTCAGACTTTGGATGGATCCAACACTCAGATGTTGGATGGATGCAGCACTCAGATGTAGGATGGATGCTGCACTCTGATGTTGGATGGTTGCTGCATTCAGATGTTGGATGGATGCAGCATTCAGACGTTGGATGGATGCAGCACTCAGATGTTGGATGGATGCAGCACTCAGATGTTGGATGGAGGCTGCACTCAGATGTTGGATGGATGCAGCACCCAGATGTTGGATGGATGCTGCACTCAGACGTTGGATGGATGCAGCACTCAGATGTTGGATGGATGCAGCACTCAGATGGTGGATGGATGCAGCACTCAGACATTGGATGGATGCAGCACTCAGACGTTGGATGGATGCTGCAATCAGATGTTGGATGGATGCAGCACTCAGATGGTGGATGAATGCTGCACTGAGATGTTGGATGGATGCTGCACTCAGACGTTGGATGGATGCAGCATTCAGACGTTGGATGGATGCAGCATTCAGATGTTGGATAGATGCTGCACTCAGATGGTGGATGGAAGCAGCACTCCGATTTTGGATGGATGCTGCACTCAGACGTTGGTTGGATGCAGCACTCAGATAGTGGATGGATGCAGCACTCCGATGTTGGATGGATGCTGCACTCAGACGTTGGATGGATGCAGCACTCAGATGGTGGATGGATGCTGCACTCAGACTTTGGATGGATGCAGCACTCAGATGTTGGATGGATGCAGCACTCAGACGTTGGATGGATGCTGAACTCAAATGTGGATGAATGCAGCACTCAGATGTTGGATGGATGCTGCACTCAGATGTTGGATGGATGCCGCACTCAGATGTTGGATGGATGCAGCACTCAGATGTTGGATGGATGCAGCACTAAGATGTTGGATGGATACAGCACTCAGATGTTGGATGGATGCAGCACTAAGATGTTGGATGGATACAGCACTCAGATGTTGGATGGATGCCGCACTCAGATGTTGGATGGATGCCGCACTCAGAGGTTGAATGGAAGCTGCACTCAGATGTTGGGTGGCTGCCGCACTCAGATGTTGGATGGATGCTGCACTTAAATGTTGGATGGATGCAGCACTCAAACGTTGGATGGATGCTGCACTCAGACGTTGGATGGATGCAGCACTCAGATGTTGGATGGATGCAGCACTCAGATGTTGGATGGATGCTGCACTCAGATGTTGGATGGATGCAGCACTCAGACGTTGGATGGATGCAGCACTCAGATGTTGGATGGATGCAGCACTCAGATGTTGGATGGATGCAGCACTCAGACGTTGGATGGATGCAGCATTCAGACGTTGGATGAATGCCGCACTCAGACGTTGGATGGATGCAGCACTCAGACGTTGGATGGATGCTGCACTCAGATTTTGGATGGATGCAGGACTCAGATGTTGGATGGATGCTGCCCTCAGACGTTGGATGGATGCAGCACTCAGACGTTGGATGGATGCAGCACTCAGACGTTGGATGGATGCAGCACTCAGATGTTGGATGGATGCTGCTCTCAGACGTTGGATGGATGCACCAGTCAGATGCTGGATGGATGCAGCACTCAGATGTTGGATGGATGCAGCACTCAGACGTTGGATGGATGCACCAGTCAGATGCTGGATGGATGCAGCACTCAGATGTTGGATGGATGCAGCACTCAGACGTTGGATGGATGCAGCACTCAGATGCTGGATGGATGCAGCACTCAGACGTTGGATGGATGCACCAGTCAGATGCTGGATGGATGCAGCACTCAGATGTTGGATGGATGCAGCACTCAGACGTTGGATGGATGCAGCACTCAGACGTTGGATGGATGCTACACTCAGACTTTGGATTGATGCTGCACTCAGATGTTGGATGGATGCTGCACTCAGAAGGTGGATGGATGCAGCACTCAGACGTTGGATGGATGCAGCACTCAGACATTGGATGGAGGCAGCACTCAGACGTTGGATGGATGCTGCACTCAGACGTTGGATGGATACAGCACTCAGACGATGGATGGATGCAGCACTCAGATGTTGGATGGATGCAGCACTCAGATGTTGGATGGATGCAGCACTCAGATGTTGGATGGATGCTGCACTCAGATGTTGGATGGATGCAGCACCCAGATGTTGGATGGATGCTGCACTCAGACGTTGGATGGATGCAGCACTCAGATGTTGGATGGATGCAGCACTCAGATGGTGGATGGATGCAGCACTCAGACATTGGATGGATGCAGCACTCAGACGTTGGATGGATGCTGCAATCAGATGTTGGATGGATGCAGCACTCAGATGGTGGATGAATGCTGCACTGAGATGTTGGATGGATGCTGCACTCAGACGTTGGATGGATGCAGCATTCAGATGTTGGATGGATGCTGCACTCAGATGGTGGATGGAAGCAGCACTCCGATTTTGGATGGATGCTGCACTCAGACGTTGGTTGGATGCAGCACTCAGATAGTGGATGGATGCAGCACTCCGATGTTGGATGGATGCTGCACTCAGACGTTGGATGGATGCAGCACTCAAATGGTGGATGGATGCTGCACTCAGATATTGGATGGATGCAGCACTCAGACGTTGGATGGATGCTGCACTCAGACTTTGAATGGATGCAGCACTCAGATGTTGGATGGATGCAGCACTCAGACGTTGGATGGATGCTGAACTCAAATGTGGATGGATGCAGCACTCAGATGTTGGATGAATGCAGCACTCAGATGTTGGATGGATGCTGCACTCAGATGTTGGATGGATGCCGCACTCAGATGTTGGATGGAAGCAGCACTCAGATGTTGGATGGATGCAGCACTAAGATGTTGGATGGATGCAGCACTCAGATGTTGGATGGATGCAGCACTCAGTTGTTGGATGGATGCAGTACTCAGACGATGGATGGATGCCACACTCAGATTTTGGATGGATGCAGCACTCAGAGGTTGAATGGAAGCAGCACTCAGATGTTGGGTGGCTGCCGCACTCAGATGTTGGATGGATGCTGCACTTAAATGTTGGATGGATGCAGCACTCAAACGTTGGATGGATGCTGCACTCAGACGTTGGATGGATGCAGCACTCAGATGTTGGATGGATGCAGCACTCAGATGTTGGATGGATGCTGCACTCAGATGTTGGATGGATGCAGCACTCAGACGTTGGATGGATGCAGCACTCAGATGTTGGATGGACGCAGCACTCAGAAGTTGGATGGATGCAGCACTCAGACGTTGGATGGATGCAGCATTCAGACGTTGGATGAATGCCGCACTCAGACGTTGGATGGATGCAGCACTCAGACGTTGGATGGATGCTGCACTCAGACGTTGGATTGATGCTGCACTCAGATGTTGGATGGATGCTGCACTCAGATGGTGGATGGATGCAGCACTCAGACTTTGGATGGATGCAGCACTCAGACATTGGATGGATGCAGCACTCAGACGTTGGATGGATGCTGCACTCAGACGTTGGATGGATACAGCACTCAGACGTTGGATGGATGCAGCACTCAGACGTTGGATGGATGCTGCACTCAGACGTTGGATGGATGCTGCACTCAGACGTTGGATGGATGCAGCACTCAGACGTTGGATGGATGCAGCACTCAGACGTTGGATGGATGCTGCACTCAGACGTTGGATGGATGCAGCACTCAGATGTTGGATGGATGCTGCACTCCGATGTTGGATGGATGCAGCACTCAGTTGTTGGATGGATGCTGCATTCAGACGTTGGATGGATGCCGCATTCAGACGTTGGATGGATGCTGCACTCAGACGTTGGATGGATGCTGCACTCAGATGTTGGATGGATGCAGGACTCAGACGTTGGATGGATGCTGCACTCAGATGTTGGATGGATGCAGCACTCAGACGTTGGATGGATGCAGCACTCAGACGTTGGATGGATGCTGCACTCAGACGTTGGATGGATGCAGCACTCAGATGTTGGATGGATGCTGCACTCCGATGTTGGATGGATGCAGCACTCAGTTGTTGGATGGATGCTGCATTCAGACGTTGGATGGATGCAGCACTCAGACGTTGGATGGATGCTGCACTCAGACGTTGGATGGATGCAGCACTCAGATGTTGGATGGATGCTGCACTCCGATGTTGGATGGATGCAGCACTCAGTTGTTGGATGGATGCTGCATTCAGACGTTGGATGGATGCCGCATTCAGACGTTGGATGGATGCTGCACTCAGACGTTGGATGGATGCTGCACTCAGATGTTGGATGGATGCTGCACTCAGACGTTGGATGGATGCAGCACTCAGACGTTGGATGGATGCAGCACTCAGACGTTGGATGGATGCTGCACTCAGACGTTGGATGGATGCAGCACTCAGATGTTGGATGGATGCGGCACTCAGATGCTGGATGGATGCAGCACTCAGACGTTGGATGGATGCACCACTCAGATGCTGGATGGATGCAGCACTCAGATGTTGGATGGATGCAGCACTCAGACGTTGGATGGATGCAGCACTCAGACGTTGGATGGATGCTACACTCAGACTTTGGATTGATGCTGCACTCAGATGTTGGATGGATGCTGCACTCAGAAGGTGGATGGATGCAGCACTCAGACGTTGGATGGATGCAGCACTCAGACATTGGATGGAGGCAGCACTCAGACGTTGGATGGATGCTGCACTCAGACGTTGGATGGATACAGCACTCAGACGATGGATGGATGCAGCACTCAGACGTTGGATGGATGCGGCACTCAGACGTTGGATGGATGCTGCACTCAGACGTTGGATGGATGCAGCACTCACGTTGGATGGATGCAGCACTCAGACGTTGGATGGATGCTGCACTCAGACGTTGGAAGGATGCAGCACTCAGACATTGGATGGATGCAGCACTCAGACGTTGGATGGATGCAGCACTCCGACGTTGGATGGATGCTGCACTCAGACGTTGGATGGATGCAACACTCAGACATAGGATGGGTGCTGCATCCAGATGTTGGATGGATGCTGCACTCAGACTTTGGATGGATGCTGCACTCAGATGTTGGATGGATGCAGCACTCAGATGTTGGATGGATGCTGCACTCAGACGTTCGATGGATGCAGCACTCAGAAGTTGGATGGATGCAGCACTCAGACGTTGGATGGGTGCAGCACTCAGATGGTGGATGGATGCAGCACTCAGATGTTGGATGGATGCAGCACTCAGATGTTGGATGGATACAGCACTCAGATGTTGGATGGATGCTGCACTCAGACGTCGGATGGATGCTGCACTCAGACGTTGGATGGATGCAGCACTCAGATGTTGGATGGATGCTGCACTCAGATGGTGGATGGATGCAGCACTCCGATGTTGGATGGATGCTGCACTCAGACGTTGGATTGATGCAGCACTCAGATGATGGATGGATGCAGCACTCAGATGGTGTATGGATGCTGCACTCAGACGTTGGATGGATGCTGCACTCAGACGTTGGATGGATGGAACACTCAGATGTTGGATGGATGCAGCATTCAGACGTTAGATGGATGCAGCACTCAGATGTTGGATGGATGCAGCACTCAGATGTTGGATGGATGCTGCACTCAGATGTTGGGTGGATGCAGCAGTCAGATGTTGGATGGATGCTGCACTCAGACGTTGGATGGATGCAGCACTCAGGTGTTGGATGGATGCAGCACTCAGATGGTGGATGGATGCAGCACTCAGACATTGGATGGATGCAGCAATCAGACGTTGCATGGATGCTGCACTCAGATGTTGGATGGATGCAGCACTCAGATGGTGGATGGATGCTGCACTAAGATGTTGGATGGATGCTGCACTCAGATGTTGGATGGATGCAGCACTCAGACATTGGATGGATGCAGCACTCTGATGTTGGATGGATGCTGCACTCCGCTGTTGGATGGATGCAGCACTCAGTTGTTGGATGGATGCTGCATTCAGACGTTGGATGGATGCAGCATTCAGATGTTGGATGAATGCTGCACTCAGACGTTGGATGGATGCTGCACTCAGATGTTGGCTGGATGCAGCACTCAGATGTTGGATGGATGCTGCACTCAGACGTTGGATCGATGCAGCACTCAGACGTTGGATGGATGCAGCACTCAGACGTTGGATGGATGCAGCACTCAGATGTTGGATGGATGCTGCACTCAGATGTTGGATGATGCAGCACTCAGACGTTGGATGGATGCAGCACTCAGATGTTGGATGGATGCAGCACTCAGATGTTGGATGGATGCAGCACTCAGACGTTGGATGGATGCAGCACTCAGATGTTGGATGGATGTCGCACTCAGACGTTGGATGGATGCAGCACTCAGACGCTGGATGGATGCTACACTCAGACTTTGGATTGATGCTGCACTCAGATGTTGGATGGATGCTGCACTCAGAAGGTGGATGGATGCAGCACTCAGACGTTGGATGGATGCAGCACTCAGACATTGGATGGATGCAGCACTCAGACGTTGGATGGATGCTGCACTCAGACGTTGGATGGATACAGCACTCAGACGTGGGATGGATGCGGCACTCAGACGTTGGATGGATGCTGCACTCACACGTTGGATGGATGCTGCACTCAGACGTTGGATGGATGCAGCACTCACGTTGGATGGATGCAGCACTCAGACGTTGGATGGATGCTGCACTCAGACGTTGGATGGATGCAGCACTCGGACATTGGATGGATGCAGCACTCAGACATTGAATGGATGCAGCACTCAGACGTTGGATGGATGCTGCACTCAGACGTTGGATGGATGCAGCAATCAGACATTGGATGGATGCTGCATTCAGATGTTGGATGGATGCTGCACTCAGACTTTGGATGGATTCTGCACTCAGATGTTTGATGGATGCAGCACTCAGATGTTGGATGGATGCTGCACTCAGACGTTGGATGGATGCAGCACTCAGATGTTGGATGGATGCAGCACTCAGACGTTGGATGGATGCTGCACTCAGACGTTGGATGGATGCAGCACTCAGACATTGGATGGATGCTGCATTCAGATGTTGGATGGATGCTGCACTCAGACTTTGGATGGATTCGGCACTCAGATGGTGGATGGATGCTGCACTCGGACGTTGGATGGATGCAGCACTCAGATGAAGGATGGATGCAGCACTCAGATGTTGGATGGATGCAACACTCAGACGTTGGATGGATGCAGCATTCAGGCGTTGGATGGATGCCGCACTCAGACGTTGGATGGATGGAGTACTCAGACGTTGGATGGATTCTGCACTCAGATGAAGGATGGATGCAGCACTCAGTTGTTGGATGGATGCTGTATTCAGACGTTGGATGGATGCAGCATTCAGATGTTGGATGGATGCTGCACTCAGACGTTGGATGGATGCTGCACTCAGATGTTGGATGGATGCAGCACTCAGATGTTGGATGGATGCTGCACTGAGACGTTGGATGGATGCAGCACTCAGACGTTGGATGGATGCAGCGCTCAGACGTTGGATGGATGCAGCACTCAGATGGTGGATGGAAGCAGCACTCAGATGTTGGATGGATGCAGCACTCAGATGTTGGATGGATACAGCACTCAGATGTTGGATGGATGCTGCACTCAGACGTTGGATGGATGCTGCACTCAGACGTTGGATGGATGCAGTACTCAGCTGTTGGATGGATGCAGCATTCAGATGTTGGATGGATGCAGCACTCAGATGTTGGATGGATGCTGCACTCAGATGTTGGATGGATGCTGCACTCAAATGGTGGATGGATGCAGCACTCAGATTGTGGATGGATGCTGCACTCAGACGTTGGATGGTTGCTGCACTCAGACGTTGGATGGATGCAGCACTCAGATTTTGGATGGATGCAGCACTCAGATGTTGGATGGATGCTGCACTCAGATGTTGGATGGATGCTGCACTCAGATGTTGGATGGATGCAGCATTCAGACGTTGGATGGATGCAGCACTCAGACGTTGGATGGATGCAGCACTCAGATTTTGGATGGATGCTGCACTCAGATGTTGGATGGATGCAGCACTCAGATGTTGGATGGATGCTGCACTCAGACGTTGTTTGGATGCAGCACTCAGATGTTGGATGGATGCAGCACTCAGATGGTGGTTGGATGCAGCATTCAGACATTGGATGGATGCAGCACTCAGACGTTGGATGGATGCTGCACTCAGACGTTGGATGGATGCAGCACTCAGATGGTGGATGGATGCAGCAGTCCGATGTTGGATGGATGCTGCACTCAGACGTTGGATGGATGCAGCACTCAGATGGTGGATGGATGCTGCACTCAGATGTTGGATGGATGCAGCACTCAGACGTTGGATGGATGCTGCACTCAGACGTTGGATGGATGCAGCACTCAGACATTGGATGGATGCTGCATTCAGATGTTGGATGGATGCTGCACTCAGACTTTGGATGGATTCGGCACTCAGATGGTGGATGGATGCTGCACTCGGACGTTGGATGGATGCAGCACTCAGATGAAGGATGGATGCAGCACTCAGATGTTGGATGGATGCAACACTCAGACGTTGGATGGATGCAGCATTCAGGCGTTGGATGGATGCCGCACTCAGACGTTGGATGGATGGAGTACTCAGACGTTGGATGGATTCTGCACTCAGATGAAGGATGGATGCAGCACTCAGTTGTTGGATGGATGCTGTATTCAGACGTTGGATGGATGCAGCATTCAGATGTTGGATGGATGCTGCACTCAGACGTTGGATGGATGCTGCACTCAGATGTTGGATGGATGCAGCACTCAGATGTTGGATGGATGCTGCACTGAGACGTTGGATGGATGCAGCACTCAGACGTTGGATGGATGCAGCGCTCAGACGTTGGATGGATGCAGCACTCAGATGGTGGATGGAAGCAGCACTCAGATGTTGGATGGATGCAGCACTCAGATGTTGGATGGATACAGCACTCAGATGTTGGATGGATGCTGCACTCAGACGTTGGATGGATGCTGCACTCAGACGTTGGATGGATGCAGTACTCAGCTGTTGGATGGATGCAGCATTCAGATGTTGGATGGATGCAGCACTCAGATGTTGGATGGATGCTGCACTCAGATGTTGGATGGATGCTGCACTCAAATGGTGGATGGATGCAGCACTCAGATTGTGGATGGATGCTGCACTCAGACGTTGGATGGTTGCTGCACTCAGACGTTGGATGGATGCAGCACTCAGATTTTGGATGGATGCAGCACTCAGATGTTGGATGGATGCTGCACTCAGATGTTGGATGGATGCTGCACTCAGATGTTGGATGGATGCAGCATTCAGACGTTGGATGGATGCAGCACTCAGACGTTGGATGGATGCAGCACTCAGATTTTGGATGGATGCTGCACTCAGATGTTGGATGGATGCAGCACTCAGATGTTGGATGGATGCTGCACTCAGACGTTGTTTGGATGCAGCACTCAGATGTTGGATGGATGCAGCACTCAGATGGTGGTTGGATGCAGCATTCAGACATTGGATGGATGCAGCACTCAGACGTTGGATGGATGCTGCACTCAGACGTTGGATGGATGCAGCACTCAGATGGTGGATGGATGCAGCAGTCCGATGTTGGATGGATGCTGCACTCAGACGTTGGATGGATGCAGCACTCAGATGGTGGATGGATGCTGCACTCAGATGTTGGATGGATGCAGCACTCAGACGTTGGATGGATGCTGCACTCAGATGTTGGATGGATGCAGCACTCAGAGGTTGGATGGAAGCAGCACTCAGATGTTGGGTGGATGCCGCACTCAGATGTTGGATGGATGCTGCACTTAAATGTTGGATGGAGGCAGCACTCAGACGTTGGATGGATGCTGCACTCAGACTTTGGATGGCTGCTGCACTCAGATGGTGGATGGATGCAGCACTCAGACGTTGGATGGATGCAGCAATCAGACATTGGATGGATGCAGCACTCAGACATTCGATGGATGCTGCACTCAGACGTTGGATGGATACAGCACTCAGACGTTGGATGGATGCAGCATTTAGACGTTGGATGGATGCTGCATTCCGACGTTGGATGGATGCAGCATTCAGATGTTGGATGGATGCTGCACTCAGACGTTGGATGGATGCTGCACTCAGATGTTGGATGGATGCAGCACTCAGATGTTGGATGGATGCTGCACTCAGACGTTGGATGGATGCAGCACTCAGACGTTGGATGGATGCAGCACTCAGACGTTGGATGGATGCAGCACTCAGATGGTGGATGGATGCAGCACTCAGATGTTGGATGGATGCAGCACTCAGATGTTGGATGGATACAGCACTCAGATGTTGGATGGATGCTGCACTCAGACGTTGGATGGATGCTGCACTCAGACGTTGGATTGATGCAGCACTCAGATGTTGGATGGATGCAGCATTCAGATGTTGGATGGATGCAGCACTCAGATGTTGGATGGATGCTGCACTCAGATGTTGGATGGATGCTGCACTCAGATGGTGGATGGATGCTGCACTCAGACGTTGGATGGATGCTGCACTCAGGCGTTGGATGGATGCAGCCCTCAGATGTTGGATGGATGCAGCCCTCAGATGTTGGATGGATGCTGCACTCAGATGTTGGATGGATGCTGCACTCAGATGTTGGATGGATGCAGCATTCAGACGTTGGATGGATGCAGCACTCAGACGTTGGATAGATGCAGCACTCAGAATTTGGATGGATGCTGCACTCAGATGTTGGTTGGATGCAGCACTCAGATGTTGGATGGATGCTGCACTCAGACGTTGGATGGATGTAGCACTCAGATGTTGGATGGATGCAGCACTCAGATGGTGTTTGGATGCAGCATTCAGACATTGGATGGATGCAGCACTCAGACGTTGGATGGATGCTGCACTCAGACGTTGGCTGGATGCAGCACTCAGATGGTGGATGGATGCAGCAGTCCGATGTTGGATGGATGCTGCACTCAGACGTTGGATGGATGCAGCACTCAGATGGTGGATGGATGCTGCACTCAGATGTTGGATGGATGCAGCACTCAGACGTTGGATGGATGCTGCACTCAGATGTTGGATGGATGCCGCACTCAGAGGTTGGATGGAAGCAGCACTCAGATGTTGGGTGGATGCCGCACTCAGATGTTGGATGGATGCTGCACTTAAATGTTGGATGGAGGCAGCACTCAGACGTTGGATGGATGCTGCACTCAGACTTTGGATGGATGCTGCACTCAGATGGTGGATGGATGCAGCATTCAGACGTTGGATGGATGCAGCACTCAGACATTGGATGGATGCAGCACTCAGACGTTGGATGGATGCTGCACTCAGACGTTTGATGGATACAGCACTCGGAAGTTGGATGGATGCAGCACTCCGACGTTGGATGGATGCTGCACTCAGACGTTGGATGGATGCTGCACTCAGACGTTGGATGGATGCTGCACTCAGACGTTAGATGGATGCAGCACTCAGACCTTGGATGGATGCAGCACTCAGATGTTGGATGGATGCTGCACTCCGATGTTTGATGGATGCAGCACTCAGTTGTTGGATGGATGCTGCATTCAGACGTTGGATGGAAGCAGCATTCAGATGTTGGATGGATGCTGCACTCAGACGTTGGATCGATGCTGCACTCAGATGTTGGATGGATGCAGCACTCAGATGTTGGATGGATGCTGCACTCAGAGATTGGATGGATGCAGCACTCAGACGTTGGATGGATGCAGCACTCAGACGTTGGATGGATGCAGCACTCAGATGGTGGATGGATGCAGCACTCAGATGTTGGATGGATGCAGCACTCATATGTTGGATGGATGCAGCACTCAGATGGTGGATGGATGCAGCACTCAGATGTTGGATGGATACAGCACTCAGATGTTGGATGGATGCTGCACTCAAACGTTGGATGGATGCTGCACTCAGACGTTGGATGGATGCAGCACTCAGATGTTGGATGGATGCAGCATTCAGATGTTGGATGGATGCAGCACTCAGATGTTGAATGGATGCTGCACTCAGATGTTGGATGGATGCTGCACTCAGACGTTGGATGGATGCAGCACTCAGATGTTGGATGGATGCAGCATTCAGATGTTGGATGGATGCAGCACTCAGATGTTGGATGGATGCTGCACTCAGATGTTGGATGGATGCTGCACTCAGGTGTTGGATGGATGCAGCATTCAGACGTTGGATGGATGCAGCACTCAGACGTTGGATGGATGCAGCACTCAGATTTTGGATGGATGCTGCACTCAGATGTTGGATGGATGCAGCACTCAGATGTTGGATGGATGCTGCACTCAGACGTTGGATGGATGCAGCACTCTGATGTTGGATGGATGCAGCACTCAGATGGTGGATGGATGCAGCATTCAGACATTGGATGGATGCAGCACTCAGACGTTGGTTGGAAGCTGCACTCAGACGTTGGATGGATGCAGCAATCAGATGGTGGATGGATGCAGCACTCCGATGTTGGATGGATGCTGCACTCAGACGTTGGATGGATGCATCACTCAGATGGTGGATGGATGCTGCACTCAGATGTTGGATGGATGCAGCACTCAGACGTTGGATGGATGCTGCACTCAGATGTTGGATGGATGCAGCACTCAGAGGTTGGATGGAAGCAGCACTCAGAGGTTGGATGGAAGCAGCACTCAGATGTTGGGTGGATGCCGCACTCAGAATTTGGATGGATGCTGCACTTAAATGTTGGATGGAGGCAGCACTCAGGCGTTGGATGGATGCTGCACTCAGACTTTGGATGGATGCAGCACTCAGATGTTGGATGGATGCAGCACTCAGATATTGGATGGATGCTGCACTCAGATGTTGGATGGATGCAGCACTCAGACGTTGGATGGATGCAGCACTCAGATGTTGGATGGATGCAGCACTCAGATGTTGGATGGATGCAGCACTCAGACGTTGGATGGATGCAGCATTCAGACGTTGGATGGATGCCGCACTCAGACGTTGGATGGATGGAGTACTCAGGTTGGATGGATGCTGCACTCAGACGTTGGATTGATGCTGCACTCAGATGTTGGATGGATGCTGCACTCAGATGGTGGATGGATGCAGCACTCAGACGTTGGATGGATGCAGCACTCAGACATTGGACGGATGCAGCACTCAGACGTTGGATGGAAACAGCACTCAGACGTTGGATGGATGCAGCACTCAGACGTTGGATGGATGCTGCACTAAGACGTTGGATGGATGCTGCACTCAGACTTTGGATGGATGCAGCACTCAGACGTTGGATGGATGCAGCACTCAGACTTTGGATGAATGCTGCACTCAGACGTTGGATGGATGCAGCACTCAGACCTTGGATGGATGCAGCACTCAGATGTTGGATGGATGCTGCACTCCGATGATGGATGGATGCAGCACTCAGTTGTTGGATGGATGCTGCATTCAGACGTTGGATGGAAGCAGCATTCAGATGTTGGATGGATGCTGCACTCAGACGTTGGATGGATGCTGCACTCAGATGTTGGATGGATGCAGCACTCAGATGTTGGATGGATGCTGCACTCAGACTTTGGATGGAGCAGCACTCAGATGTTGGATGGATGCAGCACTCAGACGTTGGATGGATGCAGCACTCAGATGGTGGATGGATGCAGCACTCAGATGTTGGATGGATGCAGCACTCAGATGTTGGATGGATGCAGCACTCAGATGTTGGATGGATGCTGCACTCAGACGTTGGATGGATGCTGCACTCAGACGTTGGATGGATGCAGCACTCAGATGCTGGATGGATGCAGCATTCAGATGTTGGATGGATGCAGCACTCAGATGTTGAATGGATGCTGCACTCAGATGTTGGATGGATGCTGCACTCAGATGGTGGATGGATGCAGCACTCAGATTGTGGATGGATGCTGCACTCAGACGTTGGATGGATGCTGCACTCAGACGTTGGATGGATGCAGCACTCAGATGTTGGATGGATGCAGCACTCAGATGTTGGATGGATGCTGCACTCAGATGTTGGATGGATGCTGCACTCAGATGTTGGATGGATGCAGCATTCAGACGTTGGATGGATGCAGCACTCAGACGTTGGATGGATGCTGCACTCAGACGTTGAATGGATGCAGCATTCAGACGTTGGATGGATGCAGCACTCAGATGTTGGATGGATGCAGCACTCAGGTTTTGGATGGATGCTGCACTCAGATGTGGGATGGATGCAGCACTCAGATGTTGGATGGATGCTGCACTCAGACGTTGGATGGATGCAGCACTCAGATGTTGGATGGATGCAGCACTCAGATGGTGGATGGATGCAGCATTCAGACATTGGATGGATGCAGCAGTCAGACGTTGGATGGATGCTGCACTCAGATGTTGGATGGATGCAGCACTCAGATGGTGGATGGATGCTGCACTCAGATGTTGGATGGATGCTGCACTCAGACGTTGAATGGATGCAGCATTCAGACGTTGGATGGATGCAGCACTCAGATGTTGGATGGATGCTGCACTCAGATTGTGAATGGATGCAGCACTCCGATGTTGGATGGATGCTGCACTCAGGCGTTGGATGGAGGCAGCACTCAGATGTTGGATGGATGCAGCACTCAGACGTTGGATGGATGCTGCACTCAGATGTTGGATGGATGCAGCACTCAGACGTTGGATGGATGCAGCACTCAGATGTTGGATGGATGCAGCACTCAGACGTTGGATGGATGCAGCACTCAGACTTTGGATGGATGCCACACTCAGACGCTGGATGGATGCAGCACTCAGACGTTGGATGGATGCTGCACTCAGACGTTGGATTGATGCTGCACTCAGATGTTGGATGGATTATGCACTCAGATGGTGGATGGATGCAGCACTCAGACGTAGAATGGATGCAGCACTCAGATGTTGGATGGATGCTGCACTCAGATGATGGATGGATGCAGCACTCAGACTTTGGATGGATGCCACAATCAGACGTTGGATGGATGCAGCACTCAGATGTTGGATGGATCCTGCACTCAGACGTTGGATGGATGCAGCATTCAGACGTTGGATGGATGCAGCACTCAGATGTTGGATGGATGCAGCATTCAGATGTTGGATGGATGCAGCACTCAGATGTTGGATGGATGCTGCACTCAGATGTTGGATGGATGCAGCATTCAAATGTTGGATGGATGCAGCACTCAGATGTTGGATGGATGCTGCACTCAGATGCTGGTTGGATGCAGCACTCAGACGTTGGATGGATGCTGCACTCAGACGTTGGATGGATGCAGCACTCAGATGGTGGATGGATGCAGCACTCCGATGTTGGATGGATGCAGCACTCAGACGTTGGATGGATGCAGCACTCAGATGGTGGATGGATGCTGCACTCAGATGCTGGATGGATGCAGCAGTCAGACGTTGGATGGATGCTGCACTCAGACTTTGGATGGATGCAGCACTCAAATGTTGGATGGATGCAGCACTCAGACGTTGGATGGATGCTGCACTCAGATGTTGGATGGATGCAGCACTCAGACGTTGGATGGATGCAGCATTCAGACGTTGGATGGATGCCACACTCAGACGTTGGATGGATGGAGAACTCAGACGTTGGATGGATGCTGCACTCAGACGTTGGATTGATGCTGCACTCAGATGTTGGATGGATGCTGCACTCAGATGGTGGATGGATGCAGCACTCAGACGTTGGATGGATGCAGCACTCAGACATTGGACGGATGCAGCACTCAGACGTTGGATGGATGCTGCATTCAGACGTTGGATGGAAACAGCACTCAGACGTTGGATGGATGCAGCACTCAGACGTTGGATGGATGCTGCACCCAGACGTTGGATGGATGCTGCACTCAGACGTTGGATGGATGCAGCACTCAGACCTTGGATGGATGCAGCACTCAGATGTTGGATGGATGCTGCACTCCGATGATGGATGGATGCAGCACTCAGTTGTTGGATGGATGCTGCATTCAGACGTTGGATGGAAGCAGCATTCAGATGTTGGATGGATGCTGCACTCAGACGTTGGATGGATGCTGCACTCAGATGTTGGATGGATGCAGCACGCAGATGTTGGATGGATGCTGCACTCAGACGTTGGATGGAAGCAACACTCAGATGTTGGATGGATGCAGCACTCAGACGTTGGATGGATGCAGCACTCAGATGGTGGATGGATGCAGCACTCAGATGTTGGATGGATGCAGCACTCAGATGTTGGATGGATGCAGCACTCAGATGTTGGATGGATGCTGCACTCCGACGTTGGATGGATGCTGCACTCAGACGTTGGATGGATGCAGCACTCAGATGCTGGATGGATGCAGCATTCAGATGTTGGATGGATGCAGCACTCAGATGTTGAATGGATGCTGCACTCAGATGTTGGATGGATGCTGCACTCAGATGGTGGATGGATGCAGCACTCAGATTGTGGATGGATGCTGCACTCAGACGTTGGATGGATGCTGCACTCAGACGTTGGATGGATGCAGCACTCAGATGTTGGATGGATGCAGCACTCAGATGTTGGATGGATGCTGCACTCAGATGTTGGATGGATGCTGCACTCAGATGTTGGATGGATGCAGCATTCAGACGTTGGATGGATGCAGCACTCAGACGTTGGATGGATGCTGCACTCAGACGTTGAATGGATGCAGCATTCAGACGTTGGATGGATGCAGCACTCAGATGTTGGATGGATGCAGCACTCAGGTTTTGGATGAATGCTGCACTCAGATGTGGGATGGATGCAGCACTCAGATGTTGGATGGATGCTGCACTCAGACGTTGGATGGATGCAGCACTCAGATGTTGGATGGATGCAGCACTCAGATGGTGGATGGATGCAGCACTCAGACGTTGGATGGATGCAGCACTCAGACATTGGACGGATGCAGCACTCAGATGTTGGATGGATGCTGCACTCAGATTGTGAATGGATGCAGCACTCCGATGTTGGATGGATGCTGCACTCAGGCGTTGGATGGAGGCAGCACTCAGATGTTGGATGGATGCAGCACTCAGACGTTGGATGGATGCTGCACTCAGATGTTGGATGGATGCAGCACTCAGACGTTGGATGGATGCAGCACTCAGATGTTGGATGGATGCAGCACTCAGACGTTGGATGGATGCAGCACTCAGACTTTGGATGGATGCCACACTCAGACGCTGGATGGATGCAGCACTCAGACGTTGGATGGATGCTGCACTCAGACGTTGGATTGATGCTGCACTCAGATGTTGGATGGATTATGCACTCAGATGGTGGATGGATGCAGCACTCAGACGTAGAATGGATGCAGCACTCAGATGTTGGATGGATGCTGCACTCAGATGATGGATGGATGCAGCACTCAGACGTTGGATGGATGCCACAATCAGACGTTGGATGGATGCAGCACTCAGATGTTGGATGGATCCTGCACTCAGACGTTGGATGGATGCAGCATTCAGACGTTGGATGGATGCAGCACTCAGATGTTGGATGGATGCAGCATTCAGATGTTGGATGGATGCAGCACTCAGATGTTGGATGGATGCTGCACTCAGATGTTGGATGGATGCAGCATTCAGATGTTGGATGGATGCAGCACTCAGATGTTGGATGGATGCTGCACTCAGATGCTGGTTGGATGCAGCACTCAGACGTTGGATGGATGCTGCACTCAGACGTTGGATGGATGCAGCACTCAGATGGTGGATGGATGCAGCACTCCGATGTTGGATGGATGCAGCACTCAGACGTTGGATGGATGCAGCACTCAGATGGTGGATGGATGCTGCACTCAGATGCTGGATGGATGCAGCACTCAGACGTTGGATGGATGCTGCACTCAGACTTTGGATGGATGCAGCACTCAAATGTTGGATGGATGCAGCACTCAGACGTTGGATGGATGCTGCACTCAGATGTTGGATGGATGCAGCACTCAGACGTTGGATGGATGCAGCATTCAGACGTTGGATGGATGCCGCACTCAGACGTTGGATGGATGGAGAACTCAGACGTTGGATGGATGCTGCACTCAGACGTTGGATTGATGCTGCACTCAGATGTTGGATGGATGCTGCACTCAGATGGTGGATGGATGCAGCACTCAGACGTTGGATGGATGCAGCACTCAGACATTGGACGGATGCAGCACTCAGACGTTGGATGGATGCTGCATTCAGACGTTGGATGGAAACAGCACTCAGACGTTGGATGGATGCAGCACTCAGACGTTGGATGGATGCTGCACCCAGACGTTGGATGGATGCTGCACTCAGACGTTGGATGGATGCAGCACTCAGACCTTGGATGGATGCAGCACTCAGATGTTGGATGGATGCTGCACTCCGATGATGGATGGATGCAGCACTCAGTTGTTGGATGGATGCTGCATTCAGACGTTGGATGGAAGCAGCATTCAGATGTTGGATGGATGCTGCACTCAGACGTTGGATGGATGCTGCACTCAGATGTTGGATGGATGCAGCACTCAGATGTTGGATGGATGCTGCACTCAGACGTTGGATGGAAGCAACACTCAGATGTTGGATGGATGCAGCACTCAGACGTTGGATGGATGCAGCACTCAGATGGTGGATGGATGCAGCACTCAGATTTTGGATGGATGCAGCACTCAGATGTTGGATGGATGCAGCACTCAGATGTTGGATGGATGCTGCACTCAGACGTTGGATGGATGCTGCACTCAGACGTTGGATGGATGCAGCACTCAGATGTTGGATGGATGCAGCATTCAGATGTTGGATGGATGCAGCACTCAGATGTTGAATGGATGCTGCACTCAGATGTTGGATGGATGCTGCACTCAGATGGTGGATGAATGCAGCACTCAGATTGTGGATGGATGCTGCACTCAGACGTTGGATGGATGCTGCACTCAGACGTTGGATGGATGCAGCACTCAGATGTTGGATGGATGCAGCACTCAGATGTTGGATGGATGCTGCACTCAGATGTTGGATGGATGCTGCACTCAGATGTTGGATGGATGCAGCATTCAGACGTTGGATGGATGCAGCACTCAGACGTTGGATGGATGCTGCACTCAGACGTTGAATGGATGCAGCATTCAGACGTTGGATGGATGCAGCACTCAGATGTTGGATGGATGCAGCACTCAGGTTTTGGATGGATGCTGCACTCAGATGTGGGATGGATGCAGCACTCAGATGTTGGATGGATGCTGCACTCAGACGTTGGATGGATGCAGCACTCAGATGTTGGATGGATGCAGCACTCAGATGGTGGATGGATGCAGCATTCAGACATTGGATGGATGCAGCACTCAGACGTTGGATGGATGCTGCACTCAGATGTTGGATGGATGCAGTACTCAGATGGTGGATGGATGCTGCACTCAGATGTTGGATGGATGCAGCACTCAGATGTTGGATGGATGCTGCACTCAGATTGTGAATGGATGCAGCACTCCGATGTTGGATGGATGCTGCACTCAGGCGTTGGATGGAGGCAGCACTCAGATGTTGGATGGATGCAGCACTCAGACTTTGGATGGATGCTGCACTCAGATGTTGGATGGATGCAGCACTCAGACGTTGGATGGATGCAGCACTCAGATGTTGGATGGATGCAGCACTCAGACGTTGGATGGATGCAGCACTCAGACTTTGGATGGATGCCACACTCAGACGCTGGATGGATGCAGCACTCAGACGTTGGATGGATGCTGCACTCAGACGTTGGATTGATGCTGCACTCAGATGTTGGATGGATTATGCACTCAGATGGTGGATGGATGCAGCACTCAGACGTAGAATGGATGCAGCACTCAGATGTTGGATGGATGCTGCACTCAGATGATGGATGGATGCAGCAGTCAGACGTTGGATGGATGCCACAATCAGACGTTGGATGGATGCAGCACTCAGATGTTGGATGGATCCTGCACTCAGACGTTGGATGGATGCAGCATTCAGACGTTGGATGGATGCAGCACTCAGATGTTGGATGGATGCAGCATTCAGATGTTGGATGGATGCAGCATTCAAATGTTGGATGGATGCAGCACTCAGATGTTGGATGGATGCTGCACTCAGATGCTGGTTGGATGCAGCACTCAGACGTTGGATGGATGCTGCACTCAGACGTTGGATGGATGCAGCACTCAGATGGTGGATGGATGCAGCACTCCGATGTTGGATGGATGCAGCACTCAGACGTTGGAAGGATGCTGCACTCAGATGCTGGATGGATGCAGCACTCAGACGTTGGATGGATGCTGCACTCAGACTTTGGATGGATGCAGCACTCAAATGTTGGATGGATGCAACACTCAGACGTTGGATGGATGCTGCACTCAGATGTTGGATGGATGCAGCACTCAGATGTTGGATGGATGCAGCACTCAGATGGTGGATGGATGCAGCACTCAGATGTTGGATGGATGCTGCACTCAGTTGTTGGATGGATGCTGCTCTCAGACGTTGGATGGATGCAGCACTCAGACGTTGGATAGATGCAGCACTCAGATGTTGGATGGTTGCTGCACTCAGACGTTGGATGGATGCTGCACTCAGACGTTGGATGGATGCTGCACTCAGACGTTGGATGGATGCAGCATTCAGACGTTGGATGGATGCAGCACTCAGACGTTGGATGGATGCTGCACTCAGACGTTGAATGGATGCAGCATTCAGACGTTGGATGGATGCAGCACTCAGATGTTGGATGGATGCAGCACTCAGGTTTTGGATGGATGCTGCACTCAGATGTGGGATGGATGCAGCACTCAGATGTTGGATGGATGCTGCACTCAGACGTTGGATGGATGCAGCACTCAGATGTTGGATGGATGCAGCACTCAGATGGTGGATGGATGCAGCATTCAGACATTGGATGGATGCAGCACTCAGACGTTGGATGGATGCTGCACTCAGATGTTGGATGGATGCAGTACTCAGATGGTGGATGGATGCTGCACTCAGATGTTGGATGGATGCAGCACTCAGATGTTGGATGGATGCTGCACTCAGATTGTGAATGGATGCAGCACTCCGATGTTGGATGGATGCTGCACTCAGGCGTTGGATGGAGGCAGCACTCAGATGTTGGATGGATGCAGCACTCAGACTTTGGATGGATGCTGCACTCAGATGTTGGATGGATGCAGCACTCAGACGTTGGATGGATGCAGCACTCAGATGTTGGATGGATGCAGCACTCAGACGTTGGATGGATGCAGCACTCAGACTTTGGATGGATGCCACACTCAGACGCTGGATGGATGCAGCACTCAGACGTTGGATGGATGCTGCACTCAGACGTTGGATTGATGCTGCACTCAGATGTTGGATGGATTATGCACTCAGATGGTGGATGGATGCAGCACTCAGACGTAGAATGGATGCAGCACTCAGATGTTGGATGGATGCTGCACTCAGATGATGGATGGATGCAGCAGTCAGACGTTGGATGGATGCCACAATCAGACGTTGGATGGATGCAGCACTCAGATGTTGGATGGATCCTGCACTCAGACGTTGGATGGATGCAGCATTCAGACGTTGGATGGATGCAGCACTCAGATGTTGGATGGATGCAGCATTCAGATGTTGGATGGATGCAGCATTCAGATGTTGGATGGATGCAGCACTCAGATGTTGGATGGATGCTGCACTCAGATGCTGGTTGGATGCAGCACTCAGACGTTGGATGGATGCTGCACTCAGACGTTGGATGGATGCAGCACTCAGATGGTGGATGGATGCAGCACTCCGATGTTGGATGGATGCAGCACTCAGACGTTGGAAGGATGCTGCACTCAGATGCTGGATGGATGCAGCACTCAGACGTTGGATGGATGCTGCACTCAGACTTTGGATGGATGCAGCACTCAAATGTTGGATGGATGCAGCACTCAGACGTTGGATGGATGCTGCACTCAGATGTTGGATGGATGCAGCACTCAGATGTTGGATGGATGCAGCACTCAGATGGTGGATGGATGCAGCACTCAGATGTTGGATGGATGCTGCACTCAGTTGTTGGATGGATGCTGCTCTCAGACGTTGGATGGATGCAGCACTCAGACGTTGGATAGATGCAGCACTCAGATGTTGGATGGTTGCTGCACTCAGACGTTGGATGGATGCTGCACTCAGACGTTGGATGGATGCTGCACTCAGACGTTGGATGGATGCAGCATTCAGACGTTGGATGGATGCAGCACTCAGATTTTGGATGGATGCAGCATTCAGATGTTGGATGGATGCAGCACTCAGATGTTCGATGGATGCTGCACTCAGATGTTGGATGGATGCAGCATTCAGATGTTGGATGGATGCAGCACTCAGATGTTGGATGGATGCTGCACTCAGATGGTGGATGGAAGCAGCACTCCGATGTTGGATGGATGCTGAACTCAGACGTTGGATGGATGCAGCACTCAGATGGTGGATGGATGCAGCACTCCGTTGTTGGATGGATGCAGCACTCAGACGTTGGATGAATGCAGCACTCAGATGGTGGATGGATGCTGCACTCAGATGCTGGTTGGATGCAGCACTCAGACGTTGGATGGATGCTGCACTCAGACTTTGGATGGATGCAGCACTCAGATGTTGGATGGATGCAGCACTCAGACGTTGGATGGATGCTGCACTCAGATGTTGGATGGATGCTGCACTCAGATGTTAGATGGATGCTGCTCTCAGAAGTTGGATGGATGCAGCATTCAGACGTTGGATGGATGCTGCACTCAGATGTTGGATGGATGCTGCTCTCAGACTTTGGATGGATGCAGCACTCAGATGTTGGATAGATGCAGCACTCAGATGTTGGATGGTTGCTGCACTCAGACGTTGGATGGATGCAGCACTCAGATGTTGGATGGATGCTGCACTCAGACGTTGGATGGATGCTGCACTCAGACGTTGGATGGATGCAGCACTCAGATGTTGGATGGATGCAGCATTCAGATGTTGGATGGATGCAGCACTCAGATGTTGGATGGATGCTGCACTCAGATGTTGGATGGATGCTGCACTCAAATGGTGGATGGATGCAGCACTCAGATTGTGGATGGATGCTGCACTCTGACGTTGGATGGATGCTGCACTCAGACATTGGATGGATGCAGCACTCAGATGTTGGATGGATGCAGCACTCAGATGTTGGATGGATGCTGCACTCAGATGTTGGATGGATGCTGCACTCAGATGTTGGATCAATGCAGCATTCAGACGTGGGATGGATGCAGCACTCAGACGTTGGATGGATGCAGCACTCAGATTTTGGATGGAAGCTGCACTCAGATGTTGGATGGATGCAGCACTCAGATGTTGGATGGATGCTGCACTCAGACGTTGGATGGATGCAGCACTCAGATGTTGGATGGATGCAGCACTCAGATGGTGGATGGATGCAGCATTCAGACATTGGATGGATGCAGCACTCAGACGTTGGATGGATGCTGCACTCAGATGTTGGATGGATGCAGCACTCAGATGGTGGATGGATGCTGCACTCAGATGTTGGATGGATGCTGCACTCAGACGTTGGATGGATGCAGCATTCAGACGTTGGATGGATGCAGCACTCAGATGTTGGATGGATGCTGCACTGAGATGGTGGATGGATGCAGCACTCCGATGTTGGATGGATGCTGCACTCAGACGTTGGATGGATGCAGCACTCAGATGGTGGATGGATGCAGCACTCCGATGTTGGATGGATGCTGCACTCAGACGTTGGATGGAGGCAGCACTCAGATGTTGGATGGAGGCAGCACTCAGATGTTGGATGGATGCAGCACTCAGGCGTTGGATGGATGCTGCACTCAGATGTTGGATGGATGCTGCACTCAGATGTTGGATGGATGCTGCTCTCAGAAGTTGGATGGATGCAGCATTCAGACGTTGGATGGATGCAGCACTCAGATGTTGGATGGATGCAGCACTCAAATGTAGGATGGATGCTGCACTCAGATGTTGAATGGATGCTGCACTCAGATGTTGGATGGATGCCGCACTCAGATGTTGGATGGATGCTGCACTCAGATGCTGGATGGATGCAGCACTCAGACGTTGGATGGATGCTGCATTCAGACGTTGGATGGATGCAGCACTCAGATGTTGGATGGATGCAGCACTCAGATGTTGGATGGATGCTGCACTCAGATGTTGGATGGATGCAGCACTCAGACGTTGGATGGATGCAGCAGTCTAATGTTGGATGGATGCAGCACTCAGATGTTGGATGGATGCAGCACTCAGACGTTGGATGGATGCAGCACTCAGACTTTGGATAGATGCCACACTCAGACGTTGGATGGATGCAGCACTCAGACGTTGGATGGATGCAGCACCCAGATGTTGGATGGATGCAGCACTCTGACGTTGGATGGATGCTGCACTCAGATGCTGGATGGATGCAGCACTCAGATGTGGATGGATGCAGCACTCAGATGTTGGATGGATGCAGCACTCAGATGTTGGATGGATGCTGCACTCAGATGTTGGATGGATGCTGCTCTCAGACGTTGGATGGATGCAGCACTCAGATGTTGGATAGATGCAGCACTCAGATGTTGGATGGTTGCTGCACTCAGACGTTGGATGGATGCAGCACTCAGATGTTGGATGGATGCTGCACTCAGACGTTGGATGGATGCTGCACTCAGACGTTGGATGGATGCAGCACTCAGATGTTGGATGGATGCAGCATTCACATGTTGGATGGATGCAGCATTCAGATGTTGGATGGATGCAGCACTCAGATGTTGGATGGATGCTGCACTCAGATGTTGGATGGATGCTGCACTCACATGGTGGATGGATGCAGCACTCAGATTGTGGATGGATGCAGCACTCAGATGTTGGATGGATGCAGCACTCAGATGTTGGATGGATGCTGCACTCAGACGTTGGATGGATGGAGCACTCAGACGTTGGATGGATGCTGCACTCACATGGTGGATGGATGCAGCACTCAGACGTTGGATGGATGCTGCACTCAGACGTTGGATGGATGCTGCACTCAGATGTTGGATGGATGCAGCACTCAGATGTTGGATGGATGCTGCACTCAGACGTTGGATGGATGGAGCACTCAGACGTTGGATGGATGCAGCACTCAGACGTTGGATGGATGCAGCACTCAGATGTTGGATGGATGCAGCATTCAGATGTTGGATGGATGCAGCATTCAGACGTTGGATGGATGCAGCACTCAGACGTTGGATGGATGCAGCACTCAGATTTTGGATGGATGCTGCACTCAGATGTTGGATGGATGCAGCACTCAGATGTTGGATGGTTGCTGCACTCAGATGTTGGATGGATGCTGCACTCAGACGTTGGATGGATGCTGCACTCAGACGTTGGATGGATGCAGCACTCAGATGTTGGATGGATGCAGCATTCAGATGTTGGATGGATGCAGCATTCAGACGTTGGATGGATGCAGCACTCAGACGTTGGATGGATGCAGCACTCAGATGTTGGATGGATGCAGCATTCAGATGTTGGATGGATGCAGCATTCAGACGTTGGATGGATGCAGCACTCAGACGTTGGATGGATGCAGCACTCAGATGGTGGATGGATGCAGCACTCAGATGTTGGATGGATGCAGCACTCAGATGTTGGATGAATACAGCACTCAGATGTTGGATGGATGCTGCACTCAGACGTTGGATGGATGCTGCACTCAGACGTTGGATGGATGCAGCACTCAGATGTTGGATGGATGCAGCATTCAGATGTTGGATGGATGCAGCATTCAGACGTTGGATGGATGCAGCACTCAGACGTTGGATGGATGCAGCACTCAGATTTTGGATGGATGCAGCACTCCGATGATGGATGGATGCAGCAATCAGTTGTTGGATGGATGCTGCATTCAGACGTTGGATGGATGCAGCATTCAGATGTTGGATGGATGCTGCACTCAGACGTTGGATGGATGCTGCACTCAGATGTTGGATGGATGCAGCACTCAGATGTTGGATGGATGCTGCACTCAGACGTTGGATGATGCAGCACTCATACGTTGGATGGATGCAGCACTCAGACGTTGGATGGATGCAGCACTCAGATGGTGGATGGATGCAGCACTCAGATGTTGGATGGATGCAGCACTCAGATGTTGGATGGATACAGCACTCAGATGTTGGATGGATGCTGCACTCAAACGTTGGATGGATGCTGCACTCAGACGTTGGATGGATGCAGCACTCAGATGTTGGATGGATGCAGCATTCAGATGTTGGATGGATGCAGCACTCAGATGTTGAATGGATGCTGCACTCAGATGTTGGATGGATGCTGCACTCAGACGTTGGATGGATGCAGCACTCAGATGTTGGATGGATGCAGCATTCAGATGTTGGATGGATGCAGCACTCAGATGTTGGATGGATGCTGCACTCAGATGTTGGATGGATGCTGCACTCAGATGTTGGATGGATGCAGCATTCAGACGTTGGATGGATGCAGCACTCAGACGTTGGATGGATGCAGCACTCAGATTTTGGTTGGATGCTGCACTCAGATGTTGGATGGATGCAGCACTCAGATGTTGGATGGATGCTGCACTCAGACGTTGGATGGATGCTGCACTCAGACGTTGGATGATGCAGCACTCAGACGTTGGATGGATGCAGCACTCAGACGTTGGATGGATGCAGCACTCAGATGGTGGATGGATGCAGCACTCAGATGTTGGATGGATGCAGCACTCAGATGTTGGATGGATACAGCACTCAGATGTTGGATGGATGCTGCACTCAAACGTTGGATGGATGCTGCACTCAGATGTTGAATGGATGCTGCACTCAGATGTTGGATGGATGCCGCACTCAGATGTTGGATGGATGCTGCACTCAGATGCTGGATGGATGCAGCACTCAGACGTTGGATGGATGCTGCACTCAGATGTTGAATGGATGCTGCACTCAGATGTTGGATGGATGCCGCACTCAGATGTTGGATGGATGCTGCACTCAGATGCTGGATGGATGCAGCACTCAGACGTTGGATGAATGCTGCACTCAGACGTTGGATGGATGCAGCACTCAGACCTTGGATGGATGCAGCACTCAGACGTTGGATGGATGCTGCACTCCGATGATGGATGGATGCAGCACTCAGTTGTTGGATGGATGCTGCATTCAGACGTTGGATGGATGCAGCATTCAGATGTTGGATGGATGCTGCACTCAGACGTTGGATGGATGCAGCACTCAGATGTTGGATGGATGCTGCACTCAGACGTTGGATGATGCAGCACTCAGACGTTGGATGGATGCAGCACTCAGACGTTGGATGGATGCAGCACTCAGATGGTGGATGGATGCAGCACTCAGATGTTGGATGGATGCAGCACTCAGATGTTGGATGGATACAGCACTCACATGTTGGATGGATGCTGCACTCAAACGTTGGATGGATGCTGCACTCAGATGTTGAATGGATGCTGCACTCAGATGTTGGATGGATGCCGCACTCAGATGTTGGATGGATGCTGCACTCAGATGCTGGATGGATGCAGCACTCAGACGTTGGATGGATGCTGCACTCAGATGTTGAATGGATGCTGCACTCAGATGTTGGATGGATGCCGCACTCAGATGTTGGATGGATGCTGCACTCAGATGCTGGATGGATGCAGCACTCAGACGTTGGATGGATGCTGCATTCAGACGTTGGATGGATGCAGCACTCAGATGTTGGATGGATGCAGCACTCAGATGTTGGATGGATGCTGCACTCAGATGTTGGATGGATGCAGCACTCAGACGTTGGATGGATGCTGCATTCAGACGTTGGATGGATGCAGCACTCAGACGTTGGATGGATGCAGCACTCAGATTTTGGATGGATGCCGCACTCAGATGTTGGATGGATGCTGCACTCAGATGCTGGATGGATGCAGCACTCAGACGTTGGATGGATGCTGCATTCAGACGTTGGATGGATGCAGCACTCAGATGTTGGATGGATGCAGCACTCAGATGCTGGATGGATGCTGCACTCAGATGTTGGATGGATGCAGCACTCAGACGTTGGATGGATGCAGCACTCAGATGTTGGATGGATGCAGCACTCAGATGTTGGATGGATGCAGCACTCAGACGTTGGATGGATGCAGCACTCAGACTTTGGATGGATGCCACACTCAGACGTTGGATGGATGCAGCACTCAGACGTTGGATGGATGCAGCACCCAGATGTTGGATGGATGCAGCACTCAGACGTTGGATGGATGCAGCACTCAGATGGTGGATGGATGCAGCACTCAGATGTTGGATGGATGCAGCACTCAGATGTTGGATGGATACAGCACTCAGATGTTGGATGGATGCTGCAGTCAAACGTTGGATGGATGCTGCACTCAGACGTTGGATGGATGCAGCACTCAGATGTTGGATGGATGCAGCATTCAGATGTTGGATGGATGCAGCACTCAGATGTTGAATGGATGCTGCACTCAGATGTTGGATGGATGCTGCACTCAGACGTTGGATGGATGCAGCACTCAGATGTTGGATGGATGCAGCATTCAGATGTTGGATGGATGCAGCACTCAGATGTTGGATGGATGCTGCACTCAGATGTTGGATGGATGCTGCACTCAGATGTTGGATGGATGCAGCATTCAGACATTGGATGGATGCAGCACTCAGACGTTGGATGGATGCAGCACTCAGATTTTGGTTGGATGCTGCACTCAGATGTTGGATGGATGCAGCACTCAGATGTTGGATGGATGCTGCACTCAGACGTTGGATGGATGCTGCACTCAGACGTTGGATGATGCAGCACTCAGACGTTGGATGGATGCAGCACTCAGACGTTGGATGGATGCAGCACTCAGATGGTGGATGGATGCAGCACTCAGATGTTGGATGGATGCAGCACTCAGATGTTGGATGGATACAGCACTCAGATGTTGGATGGATGCTGCACTCAAACGTTGGATGGATGCTGCACTCAGATGTTGAATGGATGCTGCACTCAGATGTTGGATGGATGCCGCACTCAGATGTTGGATGGATGCTGCACTCAGATGCTGGATGGATGCAGCACTCAGACGTTGGATGGATGCTGCACTCAGATGTTGAATGGATGCTGCACTCAGATGTTGGATGGATGCCGCACTCAGATGTTGGATGGATGCTGCACTCAGATGCTGGATGGATGCAGCACTCAGACGTTGGATGAATGCTGCACTCAGACGTTGGATGGATGCAGCACTCAGACCTTGGATGGATGCAGCACTCAGATGTTGGATGGATGCTGCACTCCGATGATGGATGGATGCAGCACTCAGTTGTTGGATGGATGCTGCATTCAGACGTTGGATGGATGCAGCATTCAGATGTTGGATGGATGCTGCACTCAGACGTTGGATGGATGCAGCACTCAGATGTTGGATGGATGCTGCACTCAGACGTTGGATGATGCAGCACTCAGACGTTGGATGGATGCAGCACTCAGACGTTGGATGGATGCAGCACTCAGATGGTGGATGGATGCAGCACTCAGATGTTGGATGGATGCAGCACTCAGATGTTGGATGGATACAGCACTCACATGTTGGATGGATGCTGCACTCAAACGTTGGATGGATGCTGCACTCAGATGTTGAATGGATGCTGCACTCAGATGTTGGATGGATGCCGCACTCAGATGTTGGATGGATGCTGCACTCAGATGCTGGATGGATGCAGCACTCAGACGTTGGATGGATGCTGCACTCAGATGTTGAATGGATGCTGCACTCAGATGTTGGATGGATGCCGCACTCAGATGTTGGATGGATGCTGCACTCAGATGCTGGATGGATGCAGCACTCAGACGTTGGATGGATGCTGCATTCAGACGTTGGATGGATGCAGCACTCAGATGTTGGATGGATGCAGCACTCAGATGTTGGATGGATGCTGCACTCAGATGTTGGATGGATGCAGCACTCAGACGTTGGATGGATGCTGCATTCAGACGTTGGATGGATGCAGCACTCAGACGTTGGATGGATGCAGCACTCAGATTTTGGATGGATGCCGCACTCAGATGTTGGATGGATGCTGCACTCAGATGCTGGATGGATGCAGCACTCAGACGTTGGATGGATGCTGCATTCAGACGTTGGATGGATGCAGCACTCAGATGTTGGATGGATGCAGCACTCAGATGCTGGATGGATGCTGCACTCAGATGTTGGATGGATGCAGCACTCAGACGTTGGATGGATGCAGCACTCAGATGTTGGATGGATGCAGCACTCAGATGTTGGATGGATGCAGCACTCAGACGTTGGATGGATGCAGCACTCAGACTTTGGATGGATGCCACACTCAGACGTTGGATGGATGCAGCACTCAGACGTTGGATGGATGCAGCACCCAGATGTTGGATGGATGCAGCACTCAAACGTTGGATGGATGGAGTACTCAGACGTTGGATGGATGCTGCACTCAGACGTTGGATGGATACAGCACTCAGACGTTGGATGGATGCAGCACTCAGACGTTGGATGGATGCTGCACTCAGACGTTGGATGGATGCTGCACTCAGACGTTGGATGGATGCAGCACTCAGATGTTGGATGGATGCAGCATTCAGATGTTGGATGGATGCAGCACTCAGATGTTGGATGGATGCTGCACTCAGATGTTGGATGGATGCTGCACTCAGATGTTGGATGGATGCAGCATTCAGACGTTGGATGGATGCAGCACTCAGACGTTGGATGGATGCAGCACTCAGATTTTGGATGGATGCTGCACTCAGATGTTGGATGGATGCAGCACTCAGATGTTGGATGGATGCTGCACTCAGACGTTGGATGGATGCTGCACTCAGATGTTGGATGGATGCAGCACTCAGACGTTGGATGGATGCAGCACTCAGACGTTGGATGGATGCAGCACTCAGATGGTGGATGGATGCAGCACTCAGATGTTGGTTGGATGCAGCACTCAGATGTTGGATGGATACAGCACTCAGATGTTGGATGGATGCTGCACTCAAACGTTGGATGGATGCTGCACTCAGATGTTGAATGGATGCTGCACTCAGATGTTGGATGGATGCCGCACTCAGATGTTGGATGGATGCTGCACTCAGATGCTGGATGGATGCAGCACTCAGACGTTGGATGGATGCTGCACTCAGATGTTGAATGGATGCTGCACTCAGATGTTGGATGGATGCCGCACTCAGATGTTGGATGGATGCTGCACTCAGATGCTGGATGGATGCAGCACTCAGACGTTGGATGAATGCTGCACTCAGACGTTGGATGGATGCAGCACTCAGACCTTGGATGGATGCAGCACTCAGATGTTGGATGGATGCTGCACTCCGATGATGGATGGATGCAGCATTCAGTTGTTGGATGGATGCTGCATTCAGACGTTGGATGGATGCAGCATTCAGATGTTGGATGGATGCTGCACTCAGACGTTGGATGGATGCTGCACTCAGATGTTGGATGGATGCAGCACTCAGATGTTGGATGGATGCTGCACTCAGACGTTGGATGATGCAGCACTCAGACGTTGGATGGATGCAGCACTCAGACGTTGGATGGATGCAGCACTCAGATGGTGGATGGATGCAGCACTCAGATGTTGGATGGATGCAGCACTCAGATGTTGGATGGATACAGCACTCACATGTTAAATGGATGCTGCACTCAAACGTTGGATGGATGCTGCACTCAGATGTTGAATGGATGCTGCACTCAGATGTTGGATGGATGCCGCACTCAGATGTTGGATGGATGCTGCACTCAGATGCTGGATGGATGCAGCACTCAGACGTTGGATGGATGCTGCACTCAGATGTTGAATGGATGCTGCACTCAGATGTTGGATGGATGCCGCACTCAGATGTTGGATGGATGCTGCACTCAGATGCTGGATGGATGCAGCACTCAGACGTTGGATGGATGCTGCATTCAGACGTTGGATGGATGCAGCACTCAGATGTTGGATGGATGCAGCACTCAGATGTTGGATGGATGCTGCACTCAGATGTTGGATGGATGCAGCACTCAGACGTTGGATGGATGCTGCATTCAGACGTTGGATGGATGCAGCACTCAGACGTTGGATGGATGCAGCACTCAGATTTTGGATGGATGCCGCACTCAGATGTTGGATGGATGCTGCACTCAGATGCTGGATGGATGCAGCACTCAGACGTTGGATGGATGCTGCATTCAGACGTTGGATGGATGCAGCACTCAGATGTTGGATGGATGCAGCACTCAGATGTTGGATGGATGCTGCACTCAGATGTTGGATGGATGCAGCACACAGACGTTGGATGGATGCAGCACTCAGATGTTGGATGGATGCAGCACTCAGATGTTGGATGGATGCAGCACTCAGACGTTGGATGGATGCAGCACTCAGACTTTGGATGGATGCCACACTCAGACGTTGGATGGATGCAGCACTCAGACGTTGGATGGATGCAGCACCCAGATGTTGGATGGATGCAGCACTCAAACGTTGGATGGATGGAGTACTCAGACGTTGGATGGATGCTGCACTCAGACGTTGGATTGATGCTGCACTCAGATGTTGGATGGATGCTGCACACAGATGGTGGATGGATGCAGCACTCAGACGTTGGATGGATGCAGCACTCAGACATTGCACGGATGCAGCACTCAGACGTTGGATGGATGCTGCACTCAGACGTTGGATGGATACAGCACTCAGACGTTGGATGGATGCAGCACTCAGACGTTGGATGGATGCTGCACTCAGACGTTGGATGGATGCTGCACTCAGACTTTGGATGGATGCAGCACTCAGACGTTGGATGGATGCAGCACTCAGACGTTGGATGAATGCTGCACTCAGACGTTCGATGGATGCAGCACTCAGACCTTGGATGGATGCAGCACTCAGATGTTGGATGGATGCTGCACTCAGATGTTGGATGGATGCAGCATTCAGATGTTGGATGGATGCAGCACTCAGATGTTGGATGGATGCTGCACTCAGATGCTGGTTGGATGCAGCACTCAGACGTTGGATGGATGCTGCACTCAGAAGTTGGATGGATGCAGCATTCAGACGTTGGATGGATGCAGCACTCAGACGTTGGATGGATGCAGCACTCAAATGTAGGATTGATGCTGCACTCAGATGTTGAATGGATGCTGCACTCAGATGTTGGATGGATGCCGCACTCAGATGTTGGATGGATGCTGCACTCAGATGCTGGATGGATGCAGCACTCAGACGTTGGATGAATGCTGCATTCAGACGTTGGATGGATGCAGCACTCAGATGTTGGATGGATGCAGCACTCAGATGTTGGATGGATGTTGCACTCAGATGTTGGATGGATGCAGCACTCAGACGTTGGATGGATGCAGCACTCAGATGTTGGATGGATGCAGCACTCAGATGTTGGATGGATGCAGCACTCAGACGTTGGATGGATGCAGCACTCAGACTTTGGATGGATGCCACACTCAGACGTTGGATGGATGCAGCACTCAGACGTTGGATGGATGCAGCACCCAGATGTTGGATGGATGCAGCACTCAGACGTTGGATGGATGGAGTACTCAGACGTTGGATGGATGCTGCACTCAGACGTTGGATTGATGCTGCACTCAGATGTTGGATGGATGCTGCACTCAGATGGTGGATGGATGCAGCACTCAGACGTTGGATGGATGCAGCACTCAGACATTGGACGGATGCAGCACTCAGACGTTGAATGGATGCTGCACTCAGAAGTTGGATGGATACAGCACTCAGACGTTGGATGGATGCAGCACTCAGACGTTGGATGGATGCTGCACTCAGACGTTGGATGGATGCTGCACTCAGACTTTGGATGGATGCAGCACTCAGACGTTGGATGGATGCAGCACTCAGACGTTGGACGAATGCTGCACTCAGACGTTGGATGGATGCAGCACTCAGACCTTGGATGAATGCAGCACTCAGATGTTGGATGGATGCTGCACTCCGATGATGGATGGATGCAGCACTCAGTTGTTGGATGGATGCTGCATTCAGACGTTGGATGGATGCAGCATTCAGATGTTGGATGGATGCTGCACTCAGACGTTGGATGGATGCTGCACTCAGATGTTGGATGGATGCAGCACTCAGATGTTGGATGGATGCTGCACTCAGACGTTGGATGATGCAGCACTGAGACGTTGAATGGATGCAGCACTCAGACGTTGGATGGATGCAGCACTCAGATGGTGGATGGATGTAGCACTCAGATGTTGGATGGATGCAGCACTCAGATGTTGGATGGATACAGCACTCAGATGTTGGATGGATGCTGCACTCAAACGTTGGATGGATGCTGCACTCAGATGTTGAATGGATGCTGCACTCAGATGTTGGATGGATGCCGCACTCAGATGTTGGATGGATGCTGCACTCAGATGCTGGATGGATGCAGCACTCAGACGTTGGATGGATGCTGCACTCAGATGTTGAATGGATGCTGCACTCAGATGTTGGATGGATGCCGCACTCAGATGTTGGATGGATGCTGCACTCACATGGTGGATGGATGCAGCACTCAGACGTTGGATGGATGCTGCACTCAGACGTTGGATGGATGCTGCACTCAGATGTTGGATGGATGCAGCACTCAGATGTTGGATGGATGCTGCACTCAGACGTTGGATGGATGGAGCACTCAGACGTTGGATGGATGCAGCACTCAGACGTTGGATGGATGCAGCACTCAGATGGTGGATGGATGCAGCACTCAGATGTTGGATGGATGCAGCACTCAGATGTTGGATGAATACAGCACTCAGATGTTGGATGGATGCTGCACTCAGACGTTGGATGGATGCTGCACTCAGACGTTGGATGGATGCAGCACTCAGATGTTGGATGGATGCAGCATTCAGATGTTGGATGGATGCAGCATTCAGACGTTGGATGGATGCAGCACTCAGACGTTGGATGGATGCAGCACTCAGATTTTGGATGGATGCTGCACTCAGATGTTGGATGGATGCAGCACTCAGATGTTGGATGGTTGCTGCACTCAGATGTTGGATGGATGCTGCACTCAGATGGTGGATGGATGCAGCACTCAGATTGTGGATGAATGCTGCACTCAGACGTTGGATGGATGCAGCACTCAGACCTTGGATGGATGCAGCACTCAGATGTTGGATGGATGCTGCACTCCGATGATGGTTGCATGCAGCACTCAGTTGTTGGATGGATGCTGCACTCAGACGTTGGATGATGCAGCACTCAGACGTTGGATGGATGCAGCACTCAGACGTTGGATGGATGCAGCACTCAGATGGTGGATGGATGCAGCACTCAGATGTTGGATGGATGCAGCACTCAGATGTTGGATGGATACAGCACTCAGATGTTGGATGGATGCTGCACTCAAACGTTGGATGGATGCTGCACTCAGACGTTGGATGGATGCAGCACTCAGATGTTGGATGGATGCAGCATTCAGATGTTGGATGGATGCAGCACTCAGATGTTGAATGGATGCTGCACTCAGATTTTGGATGGATGCTGCACTCAGACGTTGGATGGATGCAGCACTCAGATGTTGGATGGATGCAGCATTCAGATGTTGGATGGATGCAGCACTCAGATGTTGGATGGATGCTGCACTCAGATGTTGGATGGATGCTGCACTCAGATGTTGGATGGATGCAGCATTCCGACGTTGGATGGATGCAGCACTCAGACGTTGGATGGATGCAGCACTCAGATTTTGGATGGATGCTGCACTCAGATGTTGGATGGATGCAGCACTCAGATGTTGGATGGATGCTGCACTCAGACGTTGGATGGATGCTGCACTCAGACGTTGGATGATGCAGCACTCAGACGTTGGATGGATGCAGCACTCAGACGTTGGATGGATGCAGCACTCAGATGGTGGATGGATGCAGCACTCAGATGTTGGATGGATGCAGCACTCAGATGTTGGATGGATACAGCACTCAGATGTTGGATGGATGCTGCACTCAAACGTTGGATGGATGCTGCACTCAGATGTTGAATGGATGCTGCACTCAGATGTTGGATGGATGCCGCACTCAGATGTTGGATGGATGCTGCACTCAGATGCTGGATGGATGCAGCACTCAGACGTTGGATGGATGCTGCACTCAGATGTTGAATGGATGCTGCACTCAGATGTTGGATGGATGCCGCACTCAGATGTTGGATGGATGCTGCACTCAGATGCTGGATGGATGCAGCACTCAGACGTTGGATGAATGCTGCACTCAGACGTTGGATGGATGCAGCACTCAGACCTTGGATGGATGCAGCACTCAGATGTTGGATGGATGCTGCACTCCGATGATGGATGGATGCAGCACTCAGTTGTTGGATGGATGCTGCATTCAGACGTTGGATGGATGCAGCATTCAGATGTTGGATGGATGCTGCACTCAGACGTTGGATGGATGCTGCATTCAGATGTTGGATGGATGCAGCACTCAGATGTTGGATGGATGCTGCACTCAGACGTTGGATGATGCAGCACTCAGACGTTGGATGGATGCAGCACTCAGACGTTGGATGGATGCAGCACTCAGATGGTGGATGGATGCAGCACTCAGATGTTGGATGGATGCAGCACTCAGATGTTGGATGGATACAGCACTCACATGTTGGATGGATGCTGCACTCAAACGTTGGATGGATGCTGCACTCAGATGTTGAATGGATGCTGCTCTCAGATGTTGGATGGATGCCGCACTCAGATGTTGGATGGATGCTGCACTCAGATGCTGGATGGATGCAGCACTCAGACGTTGGATGGATGCTGCACTCAGATGTTGAATGGATGCTGCACTCAGATGTTGGATGGATGCCGCACTCAGATGTTGGATGGATGCTGCACTCAGATGCTGGATGGATGCAGCACTCAGACGTTGGATGGATGCTGCATTCAGACGTTGGATGGATGCAGCACTCAGATGTTGGATGGATGCAGCACTCAGATGTTGGATGGATGCTGCACTCAGATGTTGGATGGATGCAGCACTCAGACGTTGGATGGATGCTGCATTCAGACGTTGGATGGATGCAGCACTCAGACGTTGGATGGATGCAGCACTCAGATTTTGGATGGATGCCGCACTCAGATGTTGGATGGATGCTGCACTCAGATGCTGGATGGATGCAGCACTCAGACGTTGGATGGATGCTGCATTCAGACGTTGGATGGATGCAGCACTCAGATGTTGGATGGATGCATCACTCAGATGTTGGATGGATGCTGCACTCAGATGTTGGATGGATGCAGCACTCAGACGTTGGATGGATGCAGCACTCAGATGTTGGATGGATGCAGCACTCAGATGTTGGATGGATGCAGCACTCAGACGTTGGATGGATGCAGCACTCAGACTTTGGATGGATGCCACATTCAGACGTTGGATGGATGCAGCACTCAGACGTTGGATGGATGCAGCACCCAGATGTTGGATGGATGCAGCACTCAGACGTTGGATGGATGGAGTACTCAGACGTTGGATGGATGCAGCACTCAGACGTTGGATTGATGCTGCACTCAGATGTTGGATGGATGCTGCACTCAGATGGTGGATGGATGCAGCACTCAGACGTTGGATGGATGCAGCACTCAGACATTGGACGGATGCAGCACTCAGACGTTGGATGGATGCTGCACTCAGACGTTGGATGGATACAGCACTCAGACGTTGGATGGATGCAGCACTCAGACGTTGGATGGATGCTGCACTCAGACGTTGGATGGATGCTGCACTCAGACTTTGGATGGATGCAGCACTCAGACGTTGGATGGATGCAGCACTCAGACGTTGGATGAATGCTGCACTCAGACGTTGGATGGATGCAGCACTCAGACCTTGGATGGATGCAGCACTCAGATGTTGGATGGATGCTGCACTCAGATGTTGGATGGATGCAGCATTCAGATGTTGGATGGATGCAGCACTCAGATGTTGGATGGATGCTGCACTCAGATGCTGGTTGGATGCAGCACTCAGACGTTGGATGGATGCTGCACTCAGAAGTTGGATGGATGCAGCATTCAGACGTTGGATGGATGCAGTACTCAGACGTTGGATGGATGCAGCACTCAAATGTAGGATGGATGCTGCACTCAGATGTTGAATGGATGCTGCACTCAGATGTTGGATGGATGCCGCACTCAGATGTTTGATGGATGCTGCACTGAGATGCTGGATGGATGCAGCACTCAGACGTTGGATGGATGCAGCACTCAGATGTTGGATGGATGCTGCACTCCGATGATGGATGGATGCAGCACTCAGTTGTTGGATGGATGCTGCATTCAGACGTTGGATGGATGCAGCATTCAGATGTTGGATGGATGCTGCACTCAGACGTTGGATGGATGCTGCACTCAGATGTTGGATGGATGCAGCACTCAGATGTTGGATGGATGCTGCACTCAGACGTTGGATGATGCAGCACTCGGACGTTGGATGGATGCAGCACTCAGACGTTGGATGGATGCAGCACTCAGATGGTGGATGGATGCAGCACTCAGATGTTGGATGGATGCTGCACTCAAACGTTGGATGGATGCTGCACTCAGATGTTGAATGGATGCTGCACTCAGATGTTGGATGGATGCCGCACTCAGATGTTGGATGCATGCTGCACTCAGATGCTGGATGGATGCAGCACTCAGACGTTGGATGGATGCTGCACTCAGATGTTGAATGGATGCTGCACTCAGATGTTGGATGGATGCCGCACTCAGATGTTGGATGGATGCTGCACTCAGATGCTGGATGGATGCAGCACTCAGACGTTCGATGGATGCTGCATTCAGACGTTGGATGGATGCAGCACTCAGATGTTGGATGGATGCAGCACTCAGATGTTGGATGGATGCTGCACTCAGATGTTGGATGGATGCAGCACTCAGACGTTGGATGGATGCTGCATTCAGACGTTGGATGGATGCAGCACTCAGACCTTGGATGGATGCAGCACTCAGATTTTGGATGGAAGCTGCACTCAGATGTTGGATGGAAGCTGCACTCAGATGTTGGATGGATGCAGCACTCAGATGTTGGATGGATGCTGCACTCAGACGTTGGATGGATGCAGCACTCAGATGTTGGATGGATGCAGCACTCAGATGGTGGATGGATGCAGCATTCAGACATTGGATGGATGCAGCACTCAGACGTTGGATGGATGCTGCACTCAGATGTTGGATGGATGCAGCACTCAGATGGTGGATGGATGCTGCACTCAGATGTTGGATGGATGCTGCACTCAGACGTTGGATGGATGCAGCATTCAGACGTTGGATGGATGCAGCACTCAGATGTTGGATGGATGCTGCACTGAGATGGTGGATGGATGCAGCACTCCGATGTTGGATGGATGCTGCACTCAGACGTTGGATGGATGCAGCACTCAGATGGTGGATGGATGCAGCACTCCGATGTTGGATGGATGCTGCACTCAGACGTTGGATGGAGGCAGCACTCAGATGTTGGATGGAGGCAGCACTCAGATGTTGGATGGATGCAGCACTCAGACGTTGGATGGATGCTGCACTCAGATGTTGGATGGATGCTGCACTCAGATGTTGGATGGATGCTGCTCTCAGAAGTTGCATGGATGCAGCATTCAGACGTTGGATGGATGCAGCACTCAGATGTTGGATGGATGCAGCACTCAAATGTAGGATGGATGCTGCACTCAGATGTTGAATGGATGCTGCACTCAGATGTTGGATGGATGCCGCACTCAGATGTTGGATGGATGCTGCACTCAGATGCTGGATGGATGCAGCACTCAGACGTTGGATGGATGCTGCATTCAGACGTTGGATGGATGCAGCACTCAGATGTTGGATGGATGCAGCACTCAGATGTTGGATGGATGCTGCACTCAGATGTTGGATGGATGCAGCACTCAGACGTTGGATGGATGCAGCACTCAGATGTTGGATGGATGCAGCACTCAGATGTTGGATGGATGCAGCACTCAGACGTTGGATGGATGCAGCACTCAGACTTTGGATGGATGCCACACTCAGACGTTGGATGGATGCAGCACTCAGACGTTGGATGGATGCAGCACCCAGATGTTGGATGGATGCAGCACTCAGACGTTGGATGGATGCTGCACTCAGATGGTGGATGGATGCTGCACTCAGATGCTGGTTGGATGCAGCACTCAGACGTTGGATGGATGCTGCACTCAGACTTTGGATTGATGCAGCACTCAGATGTTGGATGGATGCAGCACTCAGACGTTGGATGGATGCTGCACTCAGATGTTGGATGGATGCAGCACTCAGATGTTGGATGGATGCAGCACTCAGATGTTGGATGGATGCAGCACTCAGATGTTGGATGCATGCTGCACTCAGATGTTGGATGGATGCTGCTCTCAGACTTTGGATGGATGCAGCACTCAGATGTTGGACAGATGCAGCATTCAGATGTTGGATGGTTGCTGCACTCAGACGTTGGATGGATGCAGCACTCAGATGTTGGATGGATGCTGCACTCAGACGTTGGATGGATGCTGCACTCAGACGTTGGATGATGCAGCACTCAGACGTTGGATGGATGCAGCACTCAGACGTTGGATGGATGCAGCACTCAGATGGTGGATGGATGCAGCACTCAGATGTTGGATGGATGCAGCACTCAGATGCTGGATGGATACAGCACTCAGATGTTGGATGGATGCTGCACTCAAACGTTGGATGGATGCTGCACTCAGATGTTGAATGGATGCTGCACTCAGATGTTGGATGGATGCCGCACTCAGATGTTGGATGGATGCTGCACTCAGATGCTGGATGGATGCAGCACTCAGACGTTGGATGGATGCTGCACTCAGATGTTGAATGGATGCTGCACTCAGATGTTGGATGGATGCCGCACTCAGATGTTGGATGGATGCTGCACTCAGATGCTGGATGGATGCAGCACTCAGACGTTGGATGAATGCTGCACTCAGACGTTGGATGTATGCAGCACTCAGACCTAGGATGGATGCAGCACTCAGATGTTGGATGGATGCTGCACTCCGATGATGGATGGATGCAGCACTCAGTTGTTGGATGGATGCTGCATTCAGACGTTGGATGGATGCAGCATTCAGATGTTGGATGGATGCTGCACGCAGACGTTGGATGGATGCTGCACTCAGATGTTGGATGGATGCAGCACTCAGATGTTGGATGGATGCTGCACTCAGACGTTGGATGATGCAGCACTCAGACGTTGGATGGATGCAGCACTCAGACGTTGGATGGATGCAGCACTCAGATGGTGGATGGATGCAGCACTCAGATGTTGGATGGATGCAGCACTCAGATGTTGGATGGATACAGCACTCACATGTTGGATGGATGCTGCACTCAAACGTTGGATGGATGCTGCACTCAGATTTTGAATGGATGCTGCTCTCAGATGTTGGATGGATGCCGCACTCAGATGTTGGATGGATGCTGCACTCAGATGCTGGATGGATGCAGCACTCAGACGTTGGATGGATGCTGCACTCAGATGTTGAATGGATGCTGCACTCAGATGTTGGATGGATGCCGCACTCAGATGTTGGATGGATGCTGCACTCAGATGCTGGATGGATGCAGCACTCAGACCTTGGATGGATGCTGCATTCAGACGTTGGATGGATGCAGCACTCAGATGTTGGATGGATGCAGCACTCAGATGTTGGATGGATGCTGCACTCAGATGTTGGATGGATGCAGCACTCAGACGTTGGATGGATGCTGCATTCAGACGTTGGATGGATGCAGCACTCAGACGTTGGATGGATGCTGCACTCAGATGTTGGATGGATGCTGCACTCAGATGTTGGATGGATGCTGCTCTCAGAAGTTGGATGGATGCAGCATTCAGACGTTGGATGGATGCAGCACTCAGATGTTGGATGGATGCAGCACTCAAATGTAGGATGGATGCTGCACTCAGATGTTGAATGGATGCTGCACTCAGATGTTGGATGGATGCCGCACTCAGATGTTGGATGGATGCTGCACTCAGATGCTGGATGGATGCAGCACTCAGACGTTGGATGGATGCTGCATTCAGACGTTGGATGGATGCAGCACTCAGATGTTGGATGGATGCAGCACTCAGATGTTGGATGGATGCTGCACTCAGATGTTGGATGGATGCAGCACTCAGATGTTGGATGGATGCTGCACTCAGATGTTGGATGGATGCAGCACTCAGACTTTGGATGGATGCCACACTCAGACGTTGGATGGATGCAGCACTCAGACGTTGGATGGATGCAGCACCCAGATGTTGGATGGATGCAGCACTCAGACGTTGGATGGATGCTGCACTCAGATGGTGGATGGATGCTGCACTCAGATGCTGGTTGGATGCAGCACTCAGACGTTGGATGGATGCTGCACTCAGACTTTGGATTGATGCAGCACTCAGATGTTGGATGGATGCAGCACTCAGACGTTGGATGGATGCTGCACTCAGATGTTGGATGGATGCAGCACTCAGATGTTGGATGGATGCAGCACTCAGATGTTGGATGGATGCAGCACTCAGATGGTGGATGGATGCAGCACTCAGATGTTGGATGCATGCTGCACTCAGATGTTGGATGGATGCTGCTCTCAGACTTTGGATGGATGCAGCACTCAGATGTTGGATAGATGCAGCATTCAGATGTTGGATGGTTGCTGCACTCAGACGTTGGATGGATGCAGCACTCAGATGTTGGATGGATGCTGCACTCAGACGTTGGATGGATGCTGCACTCAGACGTTGGATGATGCAGCACTCAGACGTTGGATGGATGCAGCACTCAGACGTTGGATGGATGCAGCACTCAGATGGTGGATGGATGCAGCACTCAGATGTTGGATGGATGCAGCACTCAGATGCTGGATGGATACAGCACTCAGATGTTGGATGGATGCTGCACTCAAACGTTGGATGGATGCTGCACTCAGATGTTGAATGGATGCTGCACTCAGATGTTGGATGGATGCCGCACTCAGATGTTGGATGGATGCTGCACTCAGATGCTGGATGGATGCAGCACTCAGACGTTGGATGGATGCTGCACTCAGATGTTGAATGGATGCTGCACTCAGATGTTGGATGGATGCCGCACTCAGATGTTGGATGGATGCTGCACTCAGATGCTGGATGGATGCAGCACTCAGACGTTGGATGAATGCTGCACTCAGACGTTGGATGGATGCAGCACTCAGACCTTGGATGGATGCAGCACTCAGATGTTGGATGGATGCTGCACTCCGATGATGGATGGATGCAGCACTCAGTTGTTGGATGGATGCTGCATTCAGACGTTGGATGGATGCAGCATTCAGATGTTGGATGGATGCTGCACGCAGACGTTGGATGGATGCTGCACTCAGATGTTGGATGGATGCAGCACTCAGATGTTGGATGGATGCTGCACTCAGACGTTGGATGATGCAGCACTCAGACGTTGGATGGATGCAACACTCAGACGTTGGATGGATGCAGCACTCAGATGGTGGATGGATGCAGCACTCAGATGTTGGATGGATGCAGCACTCAGATGTTGGATGGATACAGCACTCACATGTTGGATGGATGCTGCACTCAAACGTTGGATGGATGCTGCACTCAGATGTTGAATGGATGCTGCTCTCAGATGTTGGATGGATGCCGCACTCAGATGTTGGATGGATGCTGCACTCAGATGCTGGATGGATGCAGCACTCAGACGTTGGATGGATGCTGCACTCAGATGTTGAATGGATGCTGCACTCAGATGTTGGATGGATGCCGCACTCAGATGTTGGATGGATGCTGCACTCAGATGCTGGATGGATGCAGCACTCAGACGTTGGATGGATGCTGCATTCAGACGTTGGATGGATGCAGCACTCAGATGTTGGATGGATGCAGCACTCAGATGTTGGATGGATGCTGCACTCAGATGTTGGATGGATGCAGCACTCAGACGTTGGATGGATGCTGCATTCAGACGTTGGATGGATGCAGCACTCAGACGTTGGATGGATGCAGCACTCAGATTTTGGATGGATGCCGCACTCAGATGTTGGATGGATGCTGCACTCAGATGCTGGATGGATGCAGCACTCAGACGTTGGATGGATGCTGCATTCAGACGTTGGATGGATGCAGCACTCAGATGTTGGATGGATGCAGCACTCAGATGTTGGATGGATGCTGCACTCAGATGTTGGATGGATGCAGCACTCAGACGTTGGGTGGATGCAGCACTCAGATGTTGGATGGATGCAGCACTCAGATGTTGGATGGATGCAGCACTCAGACGTTGGATGGATGCAGCACTCAGACTTTGGATGGATGCCACATTCAGACGTTGGATGGATGCAGCACTCAGACGTTGGATGGATGCAGCACCCAGATGTTGGATGGATGCAGCACTCAGACGTTGGATGGATGGAGTACTCAGACGTTGGATGGATGCTGCACTCAGACGTTGGATTGATGCTGCACTCAGATGTTGGATGGATGCTGCACTCAGATGGTGGATGGATGCAGCACTCAGACGTTGGATGGATGCAGCACTCAGACATTGGACGGATGCAGCACTCAGATGTTGGATGGATGCAGCACTCAGACGTTGGATGGATGCAGCACTCAGACTTTGGATGGATGCCACATTCAGACGTTGGATGGATGCAGCACTCAGACGTTGGATGGATGCAGCACCCAGATGTTGGATGGATGCAGCACTCAGACGTTGGATGGATGGAGTACTCAGACGTTGGATGGATGCTGCACTCAGACGTTGGATTGATGCTGCACTCAGATGTTGGATGGATGCTGCACTCAGATGGTGGATGGATGCAGCACTCAGACGTTGGATGGATGCAGCACTCAGACATTGGACGGATGCAGCACTCAGACGTTGGATGGATGCTGCACTCAGACGTTGGATGGATACAGCACTCAGACGTTGGATGGATGCAGCACTCAGACGTTGGATGGATGCTGCACTCAGACGTTGGATGGATGCTGCACTCAGACTTTGGATGGATGCAGCACTCAGACGTTGGATGGATGCAGCACTCAGACGTTGGATGAATGCTGCACTCAGACGTTGGATGGATGCAGCACTCAGACCTTGGATGGATGCAGCACTCAGATGTTCGATGGATGCTGCCCTCAGATGTTGGATGGATGCAGCATTCAGATGTTGGATGGATGCAGCACTCATATGTTGGATGGATGCTGCACTCAGATGCTGGTTGGATGCAGCACTCAGACGTTGGATGGATGCTGCACTCAGAAGTTGGATGGATGCAGCATTCAGACGTTGGATGGATGCAGTACTCAGACGTTGGATGGATGCAGCACTCAAATGTAGGATGGATGCTGCACTCAGATGTTGAATGGATGCTGCACTCAGATGTTGGATGGATGCCGCACTCAGATGTTGGATGGATGCTGCACTGAGATGCTGGATGGATGCAGCACTCAGACGTTGGATGGATGCAGCACTCAGATGTTGGATGGATGCTGCACTCCGATGATGGATGGATGCAGCACTCAGTTGTTGGATGGATGCTGCATTCAGACGTTGGATGGATGCCGCATTCAGATGTTGGATGGATGCTGCACTCGGACGTTGGATGGATGCAGCACTCAGACGTTGGATGGATGCAGCACTCAGATGGTGGATGGATGCAGCACTCAGATGTTGGATGGATGCAGCACTCAGATGTTGGATGGATACAGCACTCAGATGTTGGATGGATGCTGCACTCAAACGTTGGATGGATGCTGCACTCAGATGTTGAATGGATGCTGCACTCAGATGTTGGATGGATGCCGCACTCAGATGTTGGATGCATGCTGCACTCAGATGCTGGATGGATGCAGCACTCAGACGTTGGATGGATGCTGCACTCAGATGTTGAATGGATGCTGCACTCAGATGTTGGATGGATGCCGCACTCAGATGTTGGATGGATGCCGCACTCAGATGTTGGATGGATGCTGCACTCAGATGCTGGATGGATGCAGCACTCAGACGTTGGATGGATGCTGCATTCAGACGTTGGATGGATGCAGCACTCAGATGTTGGATGGATGCAGCACTCAGATGTTGGATGGATGCTGCACTCAGATGTTGGATGGATGCAGCACTCAGACGTTGGATGGATGCTGCATTCAGACGTTGGATGGATGCAGCACTCAGACGTTGGATGGATGCAGCACTCAGATTTTGGATGGAAGCTGCACTCAGATGTTGGATGGAAGCTGCACTCAGATGTTGGATGGATGCAGCACTCAGATGTTGGATGGATGCTGCACTCAGACGTTGGATGGATGCAGCACTCAGATGTTGGATGGATGCAGCACTCAGATGGTGGATGGATGCTGCATTCAGACATTGGATGGATGCAGCACTCAGACGTTGGATGGATGCTGCACTCAGATGTTGGATGGATGCAGCACTCAGATGGTGGATGGATGCTGCACTCAGATGTTGGATGGATGCTGCACTCAGACGTTGGATGGATGCAGCATTCAGACGTTGGATGGATGCAGCACTCAGATGTTGGATGGATGCTGCACTGAGATGGTGGATGGATGCAGCACTCCGATGTTGGATGGATGCTGCACTCAGACGTTGGATGGATGCAGCACTCAGATGGTGGATGGATGCAGCACTCCGATGTTGGATGGATGCTGCACTCAGACGTTGGATGGAGGCAGCACTCAGATGTTGGATGGAGGCAGCACTCAGATGTTGGATGGATGCAGCACTCAGACGTTGGATGGATGCTGCACTCAGATGTTGGATGGATGCTGCACTCAGATGTTGGATGGATGCTGCTCTCAGAAGTTGGATGGATGCAGCATTCAGACGTTGGATGGATGCAGCACTCAGATGTTGGATGGATGCAGCACTCAAATGTAGGATGGATGCTGCACTCAGATGTTGAATGGATGCTGCACTCAGATGTTGGATGGATGCCGCACTCAGATGTTGGATGGATGCTGCACTCAGATGCTGGATGGATGCAGCACTCAGACGTTGGATGGATGCTGCATTCAGACGTTGGATGGAAGCAGCACTCAGATGTTGGATGGATGCAGCACTCAGATGTTGGATGGATGCTGCACTCAGATGTTGGATGGATGCAGCACTCAGACGTTGGATGGATGCAGCACTCAGATGTTGGATGGATGCAGCACTCAGATGTTGGATGGATGCAGCACTCAGACGTTGGATGGATGCAGCACTCAGACTTTGGATGGATGCCACACTCAGACGTTGGATGGATGCAGCACTCAGACGTTGGATGGATGCAGCACCCAGATGTTGGATGGATGCAGCACTCAGACGTTGGATGGATGCTGCACTCAGATGGTGGATGGATGCTGCACTCAGATGCTGGTTGGATGCAGCACTCAGACGTTGGATGGATGCTGCACTCAGACTTTGGATGGATGCAGCACTCAGATGTTGGATGGATGCAGCACTCAGACGTTGGATGGATGCTGCACTCAGATGTTGGATGGATGCAGCACTCAGATGTAGGATGGATGCAGCACTCAGATGTTGGATGGATGCAGCACTCAGATGGTGGATGGATGCAGCACTCAGATGTTGGATGCATGCTGCATTCAGATGTTGGATGGATGCTGCTCTCAGACTTTGGATGGATGCAGCACTCAGATGTTGGATAGATGCAGCATTCAGATGTTGGATGGTTGCTGCACTCAGACGTTGGATGGATGCAGCACTCAGATGTTGGATGGATGCTGCACTCAGACGTTGGATGGATGCTGCACTCAGACGTTGGATGGATGCAGCACTCAGATGTTGGATGGATGCAGCATTCAGATGTTGGATGGATGCAGCACTCAGATGTTGGATGGATGCTGCACTCAGATGTTGGATGGATGCTGCACTCAAATGGTGGATGGATGCAGCACTCAGATTGTGGATGGATGCTGCACTCTGACGTTGGATGGATGCTGCACTCAGACGTTGGATGGATGCAGCACTCAGATGTTGGATGGATGCAGCACTCAGATGTTGGATGGATGCTGCACTCAGATGTTGGATGGATGCAGCACTCAGACGTTGGATGGATGCTGCATTCAGAAGTTGGATGGATGCAGCACTCAGACGTTGGATGGATGCAGCACTCAGATTTTGGATGGAAGCTGCACTCAGATGTTGGATGGATGCAGCACTCAGATGTTGGATGGATGCTGCACTCAGACGTTGGATGGATGCAGCACTCAGATGTTGGATGGATGCAGCACTCAGATGGTGGATGGATGCAGCATTCAGACATTGGATGGATGCAGCACTCAGACGTTGGATGGATGCTGCAATCAGATGTTGGATGGAAGCAGCACTCAGATGGTGGATGGATGCTGCACTCAGATGTTGGATGGATGCTGCACTCAGACATTGGATGGATGCAGCATTCAGACGTTGGATGGATGCAGCACTCAGATGTTGGATGGATGCTGCACTGAGATGGTGGATGGATGCAGCACTCCGATGTTGGATGGATGCTGCACTCAGACGTTGGATGGATGCAGCACTCAGATGGTGGATGGATGCAGCACTCCGATGTTGGCTGGATGCTGCACTCAGACGTTGGATGGAGGCAGCACTCAGATGTTGGATGGAGGCAGCACTCAGATGTTGGATGGATGCAGCACTCAGACGTTGGATGGATGCTGCACTCAGATGATGGATGGATGCTGCACTCAGATGTTGGATGGATACTGCTCTCAGAAGTTGGATGGATGCAGCATTCAGACGTTGGATGGATGCAGCACTCAGATGTTGGATGGATGCAGCACTCAAATGTAGGATGGATGCTGCACTCAGATGTTGAATGGATGCTGCACTCAGATGTTGGATGGATGCCGCACTCAGATGTTGGATGGATGCTGCACTCTGATGCTGGATGGATGCAGCACTCAGACGTTGGATGGATGCTGCATTCAGACGTTGGATGGATGCAGCACTCAGATGTTGGATGGATGCAGCACTCAGATGTTGGATGGATGCTGCACTCAGACGTTGGATTGATGCTGCACTCAGATGTTGGATGGATGCTGCACTCAGATGGTGGATGGATGCAGCACTCAGACGTTGGATGGATGCAGCACTCAGACATTGGACGGATGCAGCACTCAGACGTTGGATGGATGCTGCACTCAGACGTTGGATGGATACAGCACTCAGACGTTGGATGGATGCAGCACTCAGACGTTGGATGGATGCTGCACTCAGACGTTGGATGGATGCTGCACTCAGACTTTGGATGGATGCAGCACTCAGACGTTGGATGGATGCAGCACTCAGACGTTGGATGAATGCTGCACTCAGACGTTGGATGGATGCAGCACTCAGACCTTGGATGGATGCAGCACTCAGATGTTGGATGGATGCTGCACTCCGATGATGGATGGATGCAGCACTCAGTTGTTGGATGGATGCTGCATTCAGACGTTGGATGGATGCAGCATTCAGATGTTGGATGGATGCTGCACTCAGACGTTGGATGGATGCTGCACTCAGATGTTGGATGGATGCAGCACTCAGATGTTGGATGGATGCTGCACTCAGACGTTGGATGATGCAGCACTCAGACGTTGGATGGATGCAGCACTCAGACGTTGGATGGATGCAGCACTCAGATGGTGGATGGATGCAGCACTCAGATGTTGGATGGATGCAGCACTCAGATGTTGGATGGATACAGCACTCAGATGTTGGATGGATGCTGCACTCAAACGTTGGATGGATGCTGCACTCAGACGTTGGATGGATTCAGCACTCAGATGTTGGATGGATGCAGCATTCAGATGTTGGATGGATGCAGCACTCAGATGTTGAATGGATGCTGCACTCAGATGTTGGATGGATGCTGCACTCAGACGTTGGATGGATGCAGCACTCAGATGTTGGATGGATGCAGCATTCAGATGTTGGATGGATGCAGCACTCAGATGTTGGATGGATGCTGCACTCAGATGTTGGATGGATGCTGCACTCAGATGCTGGATGGATGCAGCATTCAGACGTTGGATGGATGCAGCACTCAGACGTTGGATGGATGCAGCACTCAGATTTTGGATGGATGCTGCACTCAGATGTTGGATGGATGCAGCACTCAGATGTTGGATGGATGCAGCACTCAGACGTTGGATGGATGCTGCACTCAGATGTTGAATGGATGCTGCACTCAGATGTTGGATGGATGCCGCACTCAGATGTTGGATGGATGCTGCACTCAGATGCTGGATGGATGCAGCACTCAGACGTTGGATGGATGCTGCATTCAGACGTTTGATGGATGCAGCACTCAGATGTTGGATGGATGCAGCACTCAGATGTTGGATGGATGCTGCACTCAGATGTTGGATGGATGCAGCACTCAGACGTTGGATGGATGCTGCATTCAGACGTTGGATGGATGCAGCAGTCAGACGTTGGATGGATGCAGCACTCAGATTTTGGATGGAAGCTGCACTCAGATGTTGGATGGATGCAGCACTCAGATGGTGGATGGATGCTGCACTCAGATGTTGGATGGATGCTGCACTCAGACGTTGGATGGATGCAGCACTCAGATGTTGGATGGATGCAGCACTCAGATGTTGGATGGATGCTGCACTCAGATGTTGGATGGATGCAGCACTCAGACGTTGGATGGATGCTGCATTCAGACGTTGGATGGATGCAGCACTCAGACGTTGGATGGATGCAGCACTCAGATTTTGGATGGAAGCTGCACTCAGATGTTGGATGGATGCAGCACTCAGATGTTGGATGGATGCTGCACTCAGACGTTGGATGGATGCAGCACTCAGATGTTGGATGGATGCAGCACTCAGATGGTGGATGGATGCAGCATTCAGACATTGGATGGATGCAGCACTCAGACGTTGGATGGATGCTGCAATCAGATGTTGGATGGATGCAGCACTCAGATGGTGGATGGATGCTGCACTCAGATGTTGGATGGATGCTGCACTGAGATGGTGGATGGATGCAGCACTCCGATGTTGGATGGATGCTGCACTCAGACGTTGGATGGATGCAGCACTCAGATGGTGGATGGATGCAGCACTCCGATGTTGGATGGATGCTGCACTCAGACGTTGGATGGAGGCAGCACTCAGATGTTGGATGGAGGCAGCACTCAGATGTTGGATGGATGCAGCACTCAGACGTTGGATGGATGCTGCACTCAGATGTTGGATGGATGCTGCACTCAGATGTTGGATGGATGCAGCACTCAGACGTTGGATGGATGCTGCACTCAGATGTTGGATGGATGCAGCACTCAGAGGTTGGATGGAAGCAGCACTCAGATGTTGGGTGGATGCCGCACTCAGATGTTGGATGGATGCTGCACTTAAATGTTGGATGGAGGCAGCACTCAGGCGTTGGATGGATGCTGCACTCAGACTTTGGATGGATGCAGCACTCAGATGTTGGATGGATGCAGCACTCAGATATTGGATGGATGCTGCACTCAGATGTTGGATGGATGCAGCACTCAGACGTTGGATGGATGCAGCACTCAGACATTGGATGGATGCAGCACTCAGATGTTGGATGGATCCTGAACTCAGACGTTGGATGGATGCAGCATTCAGACGTTGGATGGATGCAGCACTCAGATGTTGGATGGATGCAGCATTCAGATGTTGGATGGATGCAACACTCAGATGTTGGATGGATGCTGCACTCAGATGCTGGTTGGATGCAGCACTCAGACGTTGGATGGATGCTGCACTCAGAAGTTGGATGGATGCAGCATTCAGACGTTGGATGGATGCAGCACTCAGACGTTGGATGGATGCAGCACTCAAATGTAGGATGGATGCTGCACTCAGATGTTGAATGGATGCTGCACTCAGATGTTGGATGGATGCCGCACTCAGATGTTGGATGGATGCTGCACTCAGATGCTGGATGGATGCAGCACTCAGACGTTGGATGGATGCTGCATTCAGACGTTGGATGGATGCAGCACTCAGATGTTGGATGGATGCAGCACTCAGATGTTGGATGGATGCTGCACTCAGATGTTGGATGGATGCAGCACTCAGACGTTGGATGGATGCAGCACTCAGATGTTGGATGGATGCAGCACTCAGATGTTGGATGGATGCAGCACTCAGACGTTGGATGGATGCAGCACTCAGACTTTGGATGGATGCCACACTCAGACGTTGCATGGATGCAGCACTCAGACGTTGGATGGATGCAGCACCCAGATGTTGGATGGATGCAGCACTCAGACGTTGGATGGATGGAGTACTAAGACGTTGGATGGATGCTGCACTCAGACGTTGGATTGATGCTGCACTCAGATGTTGGATGGATGCTGCACTCAGATGGTGGATGGATGCAGCACTCAGACGTTGGATGGATGCAGCACTCAGACATTGGACGGTTGCAGCACTCAGACGTTGGATGGATGCTGCACTCAGACGTTGGATGGATACAGCACTCAGACGTTGGATGGATGCAGCACTCAGACGTTGGATGGATGCTGCACTCAGACGTTGGATGGATGCTGCACTCAGACTTTGGATGGATGCAGCACTCAGACGTTGGATGGATGCAGCACTCAGACGTTGGATGAATGCTGCACTCAGACGTTGGATGGATGCAGCACTCAGACCTTGGATGGATGCAGCACTCAGATGTTGGATGGATGCTGCACTCCGATGATGGATGGATGCAGCAGTCAGTTGTTGGATGGATGCTGCATTCAGACGTTGGATGGATGCAGCAATCAGATGTTGGATGGATGCTGCACTCAGACGTTGGATGGATGCTGCACTCAGATGTTGGATGGATGCTGCTCTCAGAAGTTGGATGGATGCAGCACTCAGACGTTGGATGGATGCTGCATTCAGACGTTGGATGGATGCAGCACTCAGATGTTGGATGGATGCTGCACTCAGATGTTGGATGGATGCAGCACTCAGACGTTGGATGGATGCAGCACTCAGATGTTGGATGGATGCAGCACTCAGATGTTGGATGGATGCAGCACTCAGACGTTGGATGGATGCAGCACTCAGACTTTGGATGGATGCCACACTCAGACTTTGGATGGATGCAGCACTCAGACGTTGGATGGATGCAGCACCCAGATGTTGGATGGATGCAGCACTCAGACGTTGGATGGATGGAGTACTCAGACGTTGGATGGATGCTGCACTCAGACTTTGGATTGATGCTGCACTCAGATGTTGGATGGATGCTGCACTCAGATGGTGGATGGATGCAGCACTCAGACGTTGGATGGATGCAGCACTCAGACATTGGACGGATGCAGGACTCAGACGTTGGATGGATACAGCACTCAGACGTTGGATGGATGCAGCACTCAGACGTTGGATGGATGCTGCACTCAGACGTTGGATGGATGCTGCACTCAGACTTTGGATGGATGCAGCACTCAGACGTTGGATGGATGCAGCACTCAGATGTTGGATGGATGCAGCACTCAGACGTTGGATGGATGCTGCACTCAGATTTTGGATGGATGCCACACTCAGACGCTGGATGGATGCAGCACTCAGACGTTGGATGGATGCTGCACTCAGACGTTGGATTGATGCTGCACTCAGATGTTGGATGGATTATGCACTCAGATGGTGGATGGATGCAGCACTCAGACGTAGAATGGATGCAGCACTCAGATGTTGGATGGATGCTGCACTCAGATGATGGATGGATGCAGCACTCAGACGTTGGATGGATGCCACAATCAGACGTTGGATGGATGCAGCACTCAGATGTTGGATGGATCCTGCACTCAGACGTTGGATGGATGCAGCATTCAGACGTTGGATGGATGCAGCATTCAGATGTTGGATGGATGCAGCGCTCAGATGTTGGATGGATGCAGCACTCAGACGTTGGACGGATGCAGCACTCAGACGTTGGATGGATGCTGCACTCAGACGTTGGATGGATGCAGCACTCAGACGTTGGATGGATGCTGCACTCAGACGTTGGATGGATGCTGCACTCAGATGGTGGATGGATGCAGCACTCAGATTGTGGATGGATGCTGCACTCTGACGTTGGATGGATGCTGCACTCAGACGTTGGATGGATGCAGCACTCAGATGTTGGATGGATGCTGCACTCAGATGTCGGATGGGTGCTGCACTCAGATGTTGGATGGATGCAGCATTCAGACGTTGGATGGATGCAGCACTCAGGCATTGGATGGATGCAGCACTCAGACGTTGGATGGTTGCTGCACTCAGATGTTGGATGGATGCAGCACTCAGATGGTGGATGGATGCTGCGCTCAGATGTTGGATGGATGCTGCACTCAGACGTTGGATGGATGCAGCATTCAGACGTTGGATGGATGCAGCACTCAGATGTTGGATGGATGCTGCACTCAGATGGTGGATGGATGCAGCACTCCGATGTTGGATGGATGCTGCACTCAGACGTTGGATGGATGCAGCACTCAGATGGTGGATGGATGCAGCACTCCGATGTTGGATGGATGCTGCACTCAGACGTTGGATGGAGGCAGCACTCAGATGTTGGATGGATGCAGCACTCAGACGTTGGATGGATGCAGCACTCAGCTGTTGGATGGATGCTGCACTCAAATGTTGGATGGATGCTGTTCTCAGAAGTTGGATGGATGCAGCATTCAAACGTTGGATGGATGCAGCACTCAGATGTTGGATGGATGCAGCACTCAAATGTAGGATGGATGCTGCACTCAGATGTTGAATGGATGCTGCACTCAGATGTTGGATGGATGCCGCACTCAGATGTTGGATGGATGCTGCACTCAGATGTTGGATGGATGCAGCACTCAGACGTTGGATGGATGCTGCAATCAGACGTTGGATGGATGCAGCACTCAGATGTTGGATTTGTGCAGCACTCAGATGTTGGATGGATGCTGCACTTAGATGTTGGATGGATGCAGCACTCAGACGTTGGATGGATGCAGCACTCAGATGTTGGATGGATGCAGCACTCAGATGTTGGATGGATGCAGCACTCAGACGTTGGATGGAAGCAGCACTCAGATGTTGGGTGGATGCCGCACTCAGATGTTGGATGGATGCTGCACTCAGACATTGGATGGATGCAGCACTCAGACGTTGGATGGATGCTGCACTCAGACGTTGGATGGATACAGCACTCAGACGTTGGATGGATGCAGCACTCAGACGTTGGATGGATGCTGCACTCAGACGTTGGATGGATGCTGCAGTCAGACGTTGGATGGATGCAGCACTCAGACGTTGGATGGATGCAGCACTCAGACGTTGGATGGATGCAGCACTCCGATGTTGGATGGATGCAGCACTCATTTTAGGATGGATGCTGCATTCAGACGTTGGATGGATGCAGCATTCAGATGTTGGATGGATGCTGCACTCAGACGTTGGATGGATGCTGCACTCAGTGTTGGATGGATGCAGCACTCAGATGTTGGATGGATGCTGCACTCAGATTGTGGATGGATGCTGCACTCAGACGTTGGATGGATGAAGCACTCAGACTTTGGATGGATGCCACACTCAGACGTTGGATGGATGCAGCACTCAGACGTTGGATGGATGCAGCACCCAGATGTTGGATGGATGCAGCACTCAGACGTTGGATGGATGCTGCACTCAGATGCTGGATGGATGCAGCACTCAGATGTGGATGGATGCAGCACTCAGATGTTGGATGGATGCAGCACTCAGATGGTGGATGGATGCAGCACTCAGATGTTGGATGGATGCCGCACTCAGATGTTGGATGGATGCTACTCTCAGACGTTGGATGGATGCAGCACTCAAATGTTGGATAGATGCAGCACTCAGATGTTGGATGGATGCTGCACTCAGATGTTGGATGGATACAGCTCTCAGACGTTGGATGGATGCTGGACTCAGATGTTGGATGGATGCAGCACTCAGATGTTGGATGGATGCTGCACTCAGATGTTCGATGGATGCCGCACTCAGATGTTGGATGGATGCTGCACTCAGATATTGGATGGATGCTGCAGTCAGATGTTGGATGGATGCAGCACTCAGACGTTGGATGGATGCAGCACTCAGATGTTGGATGGATGCTGCACTCAGATGGTGGATGGATGCAGACTCCGATGTTGGATGGATGCTGACACAAACGTTCGATGGATGCAGCACTCAGATGGTGGATGGATGCTGCACTCAGATGTTGGATGGATGCCGCACTCAGATGGTGAATGGATGCTGCACTCAGATGGTGGATGGATGCAGCACTCCGATTTTGGATGGATGCAGCATTCAGACGTTGGATGGATGCAGCACTCAGACGGTGGATGGAAGCAGCACTCAGATGTTGGATGGATGCTGCACTCAGATGTTGGATGGATGCCGCACTCAGATGGTGGATGGATGCCGCACTCAGCTGTTGGATGGATGCTGCACTCAGATGTTGGATGGATGCTGCACTCAGATGTTGGATGGATGCTGCACTCAGATGTTGGATGGATGCTGCACTCAGATGTTGAATGGAACCAGCACTCCGATGTTGGATGGATGCTGCACTCAGACGTTGGATGGATGCTGCACTCAGTGTTGGATGGATGCAGCACTCAGATGTTGGATGGATGCTGCACTCAGATTGTGGATGGATGCTGCACTCAGACGTTGGATGGATGCAGCACTCAGACTTTGGATGGATGCCACACTCAGACGTTGGATGGATGCAGCACTCAGACGTTGGATGGATGCAGCACCCAGACGTTGGATGGATGCAGCACTCAGACGTTGGATGGATGCTGCACTCAGATGCTGGATGGATGCAGCACTCAGATGTGGATGGATGCAGCACTCAGATGTTGGATGGATGCAGCACTCAGATGGTGGATGGATGCAGCACTCAGATGTTGGATGGATGCTGCACTCAGATGTTGGATGGATGCTACTCTCAGACGTTGGATGGATGCAGCACTCAGATGTTGGATAGATGCAGCACTCAGACGTTGGATGGATGCTGCACTCAGATGTTGGATGGATGCAGCACTCAGATGTTGGATGGATGCTGCACTCAGATGTTCGATGGATGCCGCACTCAGATGTTGGATGGATGCTGCACTCAGATATTGGATGGATGCTGCAGTCAGATGTTGGATGGATGCAGCACTCAGACGTTGGATGGATGCAGCACTCAGATGTTGGATGGATGCTGCACTCAGATGGTGGATGGATGTAGACTCCGATGTTGGATGGATGCTGACACAAACGTTCGATGGATGCAGCACTCAGATGGTGGATGGATGCTGCACTCAGATGTTGGATGGATGCTGCACTCAGATGTTGGATGGATGCCGCACTCAGACGGTGAATGGATGCTGCACTCAGATGGTGGATGGATGCAGCACTCCGATTTTGGATGGATGCAGCATTCAGACGTTGGATGGATGCAGCACTCAGATGGTGGATGGAAGCGGCACTCAGATGTTGGATGGATGCTGCACTCAGATGTTGGATGGATGCTGCACTCAGCTGTTGGATGGATGCTGCACTCAGATGTTGGATGGATGCTGCACTCAGATGTTGGATGGATGCTGCACTCAGATGTTGGATGGATGCTGCACTCAGATGTTGAATGGAACCAGCACTCCGATGGTGGATGGATGCAGCACTCAGACGTTGGATGGATGCAGCACTCAGACGTTGGATGGATGCAGCACTCAGACATTGGATGGATGCCGCATTCAGATGTTGGATGGATGCTGCACTCAGAAGTTGGATGGATGCTGCACTCAGATGGTGGATGGATGCAGCACTCAGATGTTGGATGGATGCTGCACTCAGACGTTGGACGGATGCAGCACTCAGACGTTGGATGGATGCAGCACTCAGATGGTGGATGGATGCAGCACTCAGATGGTGGATGGATGCTGCACTCAGATGGTGGATGGATGCTGCACTCAGACGTTGGATGGATGCAGCATTCAGATGTTGGATGGATGCTGCACTCAGACGTTGGATGGATGTTGCACTCAGACGTTGGATGGATGCTGCACTCAGAGGATGGATGGATGCTGCACTCAGACATTGGTTGGATGCAGCACTCAGATGTTGGATGGATGCAGCACTCAGTCTTTGGATGGATGCAGCACTCAGATGTTGGATGGATGCTGCACTCAGATGTTGGATGGATGCAGCACTCCGATGTTAGATGGATGCTGCACTCAGACGTTGGATGGATGCAGCACTCAGATGGTGGATGGATGCTGCACTCAGATGTTGGATGGATGCTGCACTCAGACGTTGGATGGATGCAGCACTCAGATGTTGGATGGATGCCGCACTCAGATGTTGGATGGATGCTGCACTCAGACGTTGGATGGATGCCGCTCTCAGATGGTGGATGGATGCAGCACTCAGATGTTGGATGGATGCTGCACTCAGATGTTGGATGGATGCAGCACTCAGACGTTGGATGGATGCAGCACTCAGATGTTGGATGGATGCAGCACTCAGATGTTGGATGGATGCAGCACTCAGATGGTGGATGGATGCAGCACTCAGATGTTGGATGGATGCAGCACTCAGATGTTGGATGGATGCAGCACTCAGATGTTGGATGGATGCAGCACTCAGATGGTGGATGGATGCAGCACTCAGACGTTGGATGGATGACAGACTCAGATGTTGGATGCATGCAGCACTCAGACGTTGGATGGATGCAGCACTCAAACGTTGGATGGATGCAGCACTCAGATGTTGGATGTATGCTGCACTCAGACGTTGGATGGATGCAGCACTCAGACGTTGGATGGATGCAGCACTCAGATGTTGGATGGATGCAGCACTCAGACGTTGGATGGATGCAGCACTCAGACGTTGGATGGATGCAGCACTCAGACGTTGGATGGATGCAGCACTCAGATGGTGGATGGATGCTGCACTCAGATGTTGGATGGATGCAGCACTCAGATGTTGGATGGATGCAGCACTCAGACGCTGGATGGATGCAGCACTCAGATGTTGGATGGATGCAGCACTCAGATGTTGGATGGATGCAGCACTCAGACGCTGGATGGATGCAGCACTCAGATGTTGGATGGATTCAGCACTCCGATGTTGGATGGATGCTGCACTCAGACGTTGGACGGATGCAGCACTCAGACGTTGGATGGATGCAGCACTCAGATGGTGGATGGATGCTGCACTCAGATGGTGGATGGATGCTGCACTCAGACGTTGGATGGATGCAGCATTCAGATGTTGGATGGTTGCTGCACTCAGACGTTGGATGGATGTTGCACTCAGACGTTGGATGGATGCTGCACTCAGAGGATGGATGGATGCTGCACTCAGACATTGGTTGGATGCAGCACTCAGATGTTGGATGGATGCAGCACTCAGTCTTTGGATGGATGCAGCACTCAGATGTTGGATGGATGCTGCACTCAGATGTTGGATGGATGCAGCACTCCGATGTTAGATGGATGCTGCACTCAGACGTTGGATGGATGCAGCACTCAGATGGTGGATGGATGCTGCACTCAGATGTTGGATGGATGCTGCACTCAGACGTTGGATGGATGCAGCACTCAGATGTTGGATGGATGCCGCACTCAGATGTTGGATGGATGCTGCACTCAGACGTTGGATGGATGCCGCTCTCAGATGGTGGATGGATGCAGCACTCAGATGTTGGATAGATGCTGCACTCAGATGTTGGAAGGATGCAGCACTCAGACGTTGGATGGATGCAGCACTCAGATGTTGGATGGATGCAGCACTCAGATGTTGGATGGATGCAGCACTCAGATGGTGGATGGATGCAGCACTCAGATGTTGGATGGATGCAGCACTCAGATGTTGGATGGATGCAGCACTCAGATGTTGGATGGATGCAGCACTCAGATGGTGGATGGATGCAGCACTCAGACGTTGGATGGATGCAGCACTCAGATGTTGGATGGATGCAGCACTCAGATGTTGGATGGATGCAGCACTCAGATGGTGGATGGATGCAGCACTCAAACGTTGGATGGATGCTGCACTCAGATGTTGGATGGATGCTGCACTCAGCTGTTGGATGGATGCAGCACTCAGATGTTGGATGTATGCAGCACTCAGACGTTGGATGGATGCAGCACTCCGATGTTGGATGGATGCAGCACTCAGATGTTGGATGGATGCAGCACTCAGACGTTGGATGGATGCAGCACTCAGACGTTGGATGGATGCAGCACTCAGACGTTGGATGGATGCAGCACTCAGACGTTGGATGGATGCTGCACTCAGATGTTGGATGGATGCTGAACTCAGATGTTGGATGGATGCTGCAATCAGACGTTGGATGGATGCAGCACTCAGATGTTGGATTTGTGCAGCACTCAGATGTTGGATGGATGCTGCACTTAGATGTTGGATGGATGCAGCACTCAGACGTTGGATGGATGCAGCACTCAGATGTTGGATGGATGCAGCACTCAGATGTTGGATGGATGCAGCACTCAGACGTTGGATGGATGCAGCACTCAGATGTTGGATTTGTGCAGCACTCAGATGTTGGATGGATGCTGCACTTAGATGTTGGATGGATGCAGCACTCAGACGTTGGATGGATGCAGCACTCAGATGTTGGATGGATGCAGCACTCAGATGTTGGATGGATGCAGCACTCAGACGTTGGATGGAAGCAGCACTCAGATGTTGGGTGGATGCCGCACTCAGATGTTGGATGGATGCTGCACTCAGACATTGGATGGATGCAGCACTCAGACGTTGGATGGATGCTGCACTCAGACGTTGGATGGATACAGCACTCAGACGTTGGATGGATGCAGCACTCAGACGTTGGATGGATGCTGCACTCAGACGTTGGATGGATGCTGCAGTCAGACGTTGGATGGATGCAGCACTCAGACGTTGGATGGATGCAGCACTCAGACGTTGGATGGATGCAGCACTCCGATGTTGGATGGATGCAGCACTCATTTTAGGATGGATGCTGCATTCAGACGTTGGATGGATGCAGCATTCAGATGTTGGATGGATGCTGCACTCAGACGTTGGATGGATGCTGCACTCAGTGTTGGATGGATGCAGCACTCAGATGTTGGATGGATGCTGCACTCAGATTGTGGATGGATGCTGCACTCAGACGTTGGATGGATGAAGCACTCAGACTTTGGATGGATGCCACACTCAGACGTTGGATGGATGCAGCACTCAGACGTTGGATGGATGCAGCACCCAGATGTTGGATGGATGCAGCACTCAGACGTTGGATGGATGCTGCACTCAGATGCTGGATGGATGCAGCACTCAGATGTGGATGGATGCAGCACTCAGATGTTGGATGGATGCAGCACTCAGATGGTGGATGGATGCAGCACTCAGATGTTGGATGGATGCCGCACTCAGATGTTGGATGGATGCTACTCTCAGACGTTGGATGGATGCAGCACTCAAATGTTGGATAGATGCAGCACTCAGATGTTGGATGGATGCTGCACTCAGATGTTGGATGGATACAGCTCTCAGACGTTGGATGGATGCTGGACTCAGATGTTGGATGGATGCAGCACTCAGATGTTGGATGGATGCTGCACTCAGATGTTCGATGGATGCCGCACTCAGATGTTGGATGGATGCTGCACTCAGATATTGGATGGATGCTGCAGTCAGATGTTGGATGGATGCAGCACTCAGACGTTGGATGGATGCAGCACTCAGATGTTGGATGGATGCTGCACTCAGATGGTGGATGGATGCAGACTCCGATGTTGGATGGATGCTGACACAAACGTTCGATGGATGCAGCACTCAGATGGTGGATGGATGCTGCACTCAGATGTTGGATGGATGCCGCACTCAGATGGTGAATGGATGCTGCACTCAGATGGTGGATGGATGCAGCACTCCGATTTTGGATGGATGCAGCATTCAGACGTTGGATGGATGCAGCACTCAGACGGTGGATGGAAGCAGCACTCAGATGTTGGATGGATGCTGCACTCAGATGTTGGATGGATGCCGCACTCAGATGGTGGATGGATGCCGCACTCAGCTGTTGGATGGATGCTGCACTCAGATGTTGGATGGATGCTGCACTCAGATGTTGGATGGATGCTGCACTCAGATGTTGGATGGATGCTGCACTCAGATGTTGAATGGAACCAGCACTCCGATGTTGGATGGATGCTGCACTCAGACGTTGGATGGATGCTGCACTCAGTGTTGGATGGATGCAGCACTCAGATGTTGGATGGATGCTGCACTCAGATTGTGGATGGATGCTGCACTCAGACGTTGGATGGATGCAGCACTCAGACTTTGGATGGATGCCACACTCAGACGTTGGATGGATGCAGCACTCAGACGTTGGATGGATGCAGCACCCAGACGTTGGATGGATGCAGCACTCAGACGTTGGATGGATGCTGCACTCAGATGCTGGATGGATGCAGCACTCAGATGTGGATGGATGCAGCACTCAGATGTTGGATGGATGCAGCACTCAGATGGTGGATGGATGCAGCACTCAGATGTTGGATGGATGCTGCACTCAGATGTTGGATGGATGCTACTCTCAGACGTTGGATGGATGCAGCACTCAGATGTTGGATAGATGCAGCACTCAGACGTTGGATGGATGCTGCACTCAGATGTTGGATGGATGCAGCACTCAGATGTTGGATGGATGCTGCACTCAGATGTTCGATGGATGCCGCACTCAGATGTTGGATGGATGCTGCACTCAGATATTGGATGGATGCTGCAGTCAGATGTTGGATGGATGCAGCACTCAGACGTTGGATGGATGCAGCACTCAGATGTTGGATGGATGCTGCACTCAGATGGTGGATGGATGTAGACTCCGATGTTGGATGGATGCTGACACAAACGTTCGATGGATGCAGCACTCAGATGGTGGATGGATGCTGCACTCAGATGTTGGATGGATGCTGCACTCAGATGTTGGATGGATGCCGCACTCAGACGGTGAATGGATGCTGCACTCAGATGGTGGATGGATGCAGCACTCCGATTTTGGATGGATGCAGCATTCAGACGTTGGATGGATGCAGCACTCAGATGGTGGATGGAAGCGGCACTCAGATGTTGGATGGATGCTGCACTCAGATGTTGGATGGATGCTGCACTCAGCTGTTGGATGGATGCTGCACTCAGATGTTGGATGGATGCTGCACTCAGATGTTGGATGGATGCTGCACTCAGATGTTGGATGGATGCTGCATTCAGATGTAGGAAGGATTCCGCACTCAGACGTTGGATGGATGCAGCCCTCCGATGTTGGATGGATGCTGCACTCAGATGTTGGATGGATGCAGCACTCCGATGGTGGATGGATGCTGCACTCAGATGTTGGATGGATGCAGCACTCAGATGTTGGATGGATGCAGCACTCAGACGCTGGATGGATGCAGCACTCAGATGTTGGATGGATGCAGCACTCAGATGTTGGATGGATGCAGCACTCAGACGCTGGATGGATGCAGCACTCAGATGTTGGATGGATTCAGCACTCCGATGTTGGATGGATGCTGCACTCAGACGTTGGACGGATGCAGCACTCAGACGTTGGATGGATGCAGCACTCAGATGGTGGATGGATGCTGCACTCAGATGGTGGATGGATGCTGCACTCAGACGTTGGATGGATGCAGCATTCAGATGTTGGATGGATGCTGCACTCAGACGTTGGATGGATGTTGCACTCAGACGTTGGATGGATGCTGCACTCAGAGGATGGATGGATGCTGCACTCAGACATTGGTTGGATGCAGCACTCAGATGTTGGATGGATGCAGCACTCAGTCTTTGGATGGATGCAGCACTCAGATGTTGGATGGATGCTGCACTCAGATGTTGGATGGATGCAGCACTCCGATGTTAGATGGATGCTGCACTCAGACGTTGGATGGATGCAGCACTCAGATGGTGGATGGATGCTGCACTCAGATGTTGGATGGATGCTGCACTCAGACGTTGGATGGATGCAGCACTCAGATGTTGGATGGATGCCGCACTCAGATGTTGGATGGATGCTGCACTCAGACGTTGGATGGATGCCGCTCTCAGATGGTGGATGGATGCAGCACTCAGATGTTGGATAGATGCTGCACTCAGATGTTGGAAGGATGCAGCACTCAGACGTTGGATGGATGCAGCACTCAGATGTTGGATGGATGCAGCACTCAGATGTTGGATGGATGCAGCACTCAGATGGTGGATGGATGCAGCACTCAGATGTTGGATGGATGCAGCACTCAGATGTTGGATGGATGCAGCACTCAGATGTTGGATGGATGCAGCACTCAGATGGTGGATGGATGCAGCACTCAGACGTTGGATGGATGCAGCACTCAGATGTTGGATGGATGCAGCACTCAGATGTTGGATGGATGCAGCACTCAGATGGTGGATGGATGCAGCACTCAAACGTTGGATGGATGCTGCACTCAGATGTTGGATGGATGCTGCACTCAGCTGTTGGATGGATGCAGCACTCAGATGTTGGATGTATGCAGCACTCAGACGTTGGATGGATGCAGCACTCCGATGTTGGATGGATGCAGCACTCAGATGTTGGATGGATGCAGCACTCAGACGTTGGATGGATGCAGCACTCAGACGTTGGATGGATGCAGCACTCAGACGTTGGATGGATGCAGCACTCAGACGTTGGATGGATGCTGCACTCAGATGTTGGATGGATGCTGAACTCAGATGTTGGATGGATGCAGCACTCAGAAGTTGGATGGATGCAGCACTCAGACGTTGGATGGATGCAGCACTCAGACGTTGGATGGATGCAGCACTCAGACGTTGGATGGATGCTGCACTCAGACGTTGGATGGATGCTGCACTCAGACGTTGGATGGATGCAGCACTCAGACGTTGGATGGATGCAGCACTCAGACGTTGGATGGATGCAGCACTCAGACGTTGGATGGATGCAGCACTCAGATGTTGGATGGATGCAGCACTCAGATGTAGGAAGGATTCCGCACTCAGACGTTGGATGGATGCTGCACTCCGATGTTGGATGGATGCAGCACTCAGATGTTGGATGGATGCAGCCCTCCGATGTTGGATGGATGCTGCACTCAGATGTTGGATGGATGCTGCACTCAGATGTTGGATGGATGCAGCACTCCGATGGTGGATGGATGCTGCACTCAGATGTTGGATGGATGCAGCACTCAGATGTTGGATGGATGCAGCACTCAGACGCTGGATGGATGCTGCACTCAGATGTTGGATGGATGCTGCACTCAGATGTTGGATGGATGCTGAACTCAGATGTTGGATGGATGCAGCACTCCGATGGTGGATGGATGCTGCACTCAGATGTTGGATGGATGCAGCACTCAGATGTTGGATGGATGCAGCACTCCGATGGTGGATGGATGCTGAACTCAGATGTTGGATGGATGCAGCACTCCGATGGTGGATGGATGCTGCACTCAGATGTTGGATGGATGCTGCACTCAGATGTTGGATGGATGCTGCACTCCGATGTTGGATGGATGCTGCACGCAGATGTTGGATGGATGCAGCACTCCGATTTTGGATGGATACAGCACTCCGATGGTGGATGGATGCTGCACTCAGATGTTGGATGGATGCTGCACTCAGATGTTGGATGGATGCTGCACTCAGATGTTGGATGGATGCTGCACTCAGATGTTGGATGGATGCTGCACTCCGATGTTGGATGGATGCTGCACTCAGATGTTGGATGGATGCAGCACTCAGATGTTGGATGGATGCAGCACTCCGATGGTGGATGGATGCAGCACTCAGATGTTGGATGGATGCAGCACTCAGATGTTGGATGGATGCAGCACTCAGACGCTGGATGGATGCAGCACTCAGATGTTGGATGGATGCAGCACTCAGATGTTGGATGGATGCAGCACTCAGACGCTGGATGGATGCAGCACTCAGATGTTGGATGGATGCAGCACTCCGATGTTGGATGGATGCTGCACTCAGATGTTGGATGGATGCTGCACTCAGATGTTGGATGGATACAGCACTAAGACGTTGGATGGATGCTGCACTCAGATGTTGGATGGATGCAGCACACAGATGTTGGATGGATGCTGCAGTCCGATGTTGGATGGATGCTTCACTCAGATGTTGGATGGATGCAGCACTCAGATGTTGGATGGATGCAGCACTCAGATGTTGGATGGTTGCAGCACTCAGACGTTGGATGGATGCAGCACTCAGATGTTGGATGGATGCTGCAATCAGCTGGTGGATGGATGCTGCACTCAGACGTTGGATGGATGCAGCACTCAGATGTTGGATGGATGCTGCAATCAGCTGGTGGATGGATGCCGCACTCAGACGTTGGATGGATGCTGCACTCAGACGTTGGATGGATGCAGCACTCAGATTGTGGATGGATGCTGCACTCAGATGTTGGATGGATGCTGCACTCAGATGTTGGATGGATGCCGCACTCAGATGGTGGATGGATGCTGCACTCAGATGTTGGATGGATGCTGCACTCAGATGTTGGATGGATGCTGCACTCAGATGTTGGATGGATGCTGCACTCAGATGTTGGATGGATGCTGAACTCAGATGTTGGATGGATGCAGCACTCCGATGGTGGATGGATGCCGCACTCAGATGTTGGATGGATGCTGCACTCAGATGTTGGATGGATGCTGCACTCAGATGTAGGCTGGATGCAGCACTCCGATGTTGGATGGATGCTGCACGCAGATGTTGGATGGATGCAGCACTCCGATTTTGGATGGATGCTGCACTCAGATGTTGGATGGATGCTGCACTCAGACGTTGGATGGATGCAGCACTCAGACGTTGGATGGATGCAGCACTCAGACGTTGGATGGATGCAGCACTCAGACATTGGATGGATGTCGCACTTTGATGTTGGATGGATGCTGCACTCAGATGTTGGATGGATGCTGCACTCAGGTGGTGGATGGATGCAGCACTCAGATGTTGGATGGATGCAGCACTCAGACGTTGGATGCATGCAGCACTCAGATGGTGGATGGATGCAGCACTCCGATGTTGGATGGATGCTGCACTCAGACGTTGGATGGATGCAGCACTCAGATGGTGGATGGATGCAGCACTCAGATGGTGGATGGATGGTGCACTCAGATGGTGAATGGATGCTGCACTCAGACGTTGGATGGGTGCAGCATTCAGATGTTGGATGGATGCTGCAGTCAGACGTTGGATGGATGCCGCACTCAGATGTTGGATGGATGCAGCATTCAGGCGTTGGATGGATGCCGCACTCAGATGTTGGATGGATGCTGCACTCAGACGTTGGATGGATGCAGCACTCAGACGTTGGATCCATCCACCATCTGAGTTCCGCATCCATCCAACATCTGAGTGCTGCATCCATCCAACGTCTGAGTGCAGCATCCATCCAACATCTGAGTGCAGCATCCATCCAAAATCGGAGTGCTGCATCTATCCAACATCTGCGTGCAGCATCCATCCAACATCGGAGTGCTGCATCCAGCCTACATCTGAGTGCAGCATCCATCCAACATCTGAGTGCAGCATCCATCCAACATCTGAGTGCGGCATCCATCCAACATCTGAGTGCGGCATCCATCCAACGTCTGACTGCAGCATCCATCCAACATCTGAATGCTGCACCCATCCAACGTCTGAGTGCAGCATCCATTCACCATCTGAGTGCACCATCCATCCACCATCTGAGTGCTGCATCCATCCACCATCTGAGTGCTGCATCCATCCATCCATCCAAAGGAATAAGAGGAGTACAGTATACATTGGTCTAAGTAAGCTTCGGGAAAACAAAAGTCGATAAATAAACTAAAACTAGAAAATTAAAAAGTAATATAAGGGTTAAGTCATGGCAGTAGAGCTCGGACCTGTGTCATGCTCCTCCTGTAACATGTGGGAAATCAGGGACGCTTCCTGTGTCCCTGACGATTATGTGTGCGGGAAGTGTGTCCAGCTGCAGCTCATGTGGGACCGCATGACGGCCCTTGAGCTGCAGATGGACTCACTTTGGAGCATCCACGATTCTGAGAGGGGTGTGGATAGCACATTTAGTGAGTTGGTCACACCGCAGGTTAAGGCCAGCGTAGACAGTACATGGGTGACCAAAAGGCAGAGCAAGGGCAGGAAGGTAGTGCAGAAATCCCCTGGGGTTGTCTCCCTTAGCAACAGGTTCACCGTCTTAGGTACTGTTGTCGGGGGGGGTGACGCATCGGGGGAAGGCACCAGCAGCCAGGCTCATGGCACCATGACTGGCTCTGTTGCAAAGAAGGGAGGGAAAAAGAGTGGCAGGGCTATAGTAATAGGGGATTCGATTGTAAGGGGAATAGATAGGGGTTTCTGTGGTCGCGACCGAGACTCCAGGATGGTATGTTGCCTCCCTGGTGCAAGGGTCAAGGATGTCTCGGCGCGGGTGCAGAACATTCTGGAGGGGGAGGGGGAACAGCCAGTTGTCGTGATACATGTTTGTACCAACGACGTAGCTAAAAAAAGGGAAGAGGTCCTACAAGTAGAATTTAGGGAGTTAGGAGCCAAGCTAAAAAGTAGGACCTCGAAGGTAGTAATCTCTGGATTACTACCAGTGCCACGTGCTAGTAAGAGTACAGAGAACAGGATAGTTAGGCTAAATACGTGGCTTGAGCAGTGGTGTAAGAGGGAGGGTTTTAAATTTTTGAGGCATTGGAACCAGTTTTGTGGTAGGTGTGACCTATACAAAAGGGACGGTCTACACCTGTGCAGAGATGGAACTGATGTTCTCGGGGTAATTTTTGATAAAGCAGTTCGGGAGCATTTAAACTAGTATGGCAGGGGGCTAGAAACCTATGTAGTGAAATAGAGGAAAGTGAAAGGCAGACAGAAATAAATGGTAAAAGGGTGAGGAACAAAAAACGAAGGGCCAAACTAATTCATAAAAATTGTGAGCATAAAAAAAGCCTGAGGGTTTTATACCTTAATGCGAGAAGCATCAGGAACAAGGTAGATGAATTAGCTGTGGAAATAGAGGTTAATAATTATGATCTAATTGGGATTACGGAAACATGGTTGCAGGGTGAGCAGGGCTGGGAGCTTAACATACAGGGGTATTCAGTATTTAGGAAGGATCGACAAAAAAGAAAGGGAGGAGGGGTAGCATTGCTAGTAAAAGAGGGGATAAATGCAATTGAAAGGAAGGATATTAACTCAGTTAATACAGAATCTATATGGGTGGAGCTAAGAAATAGCGAGGGGCGAAAAATATTAATAGGAGTGGTATATAGGCCTCCAAATAGTAAAATAGAGGTTAGGGAGGGCATCACGAGGGAAATTAGAGAAGCGTGCAATAAGAGCACAGCTGTCATCATAGGTGACTTTAACTTACATATAGATTGGACTAGCCTAATCAGTAAAAATAATGAGGAGGAGGAATTCCTTGAGTGTTTGAGGGATGGTTATCTGGATCAATATGTCGAGGAACCAACTCGGGAACAGGCTATATTGGACTGGGTACTGTGCAATGAGAAGGGACTAATCAGTAATCTTGTTGTACGGGGACCCTTGGGTCAGAGCGATCATAACATGATCGATTTCTCACTCGAAATGGAGAGCGAAGAAATTGACTCAGAGACTAAGGTCCTGAATTTAAACAAGGGGAATTATGATGCCATGAGACGGGAACTGAGTAGGTCTGATTGGACAACGTTCCTGGGAGGACTGGAGGTAGATAAACAATTGCAAACATTTAAAGATAGAATGACAAAATTGCAAAAATTGTTTATACCAATCTGGCATAAAAGGAAATCTAAAAAGGTGACTCAACCGTGGATAACAGGGGAAATTAGAGACAGCATAAAATCCAAAGATAGGGCGTATAAAATAGCCAAAAAAAGCGCCAGAGCGGAAGATTGGGAACAGTTTAAGATAGAGCAAAGGAGGGCAAAGGGCATAATCAAGAGGGGCAAAATAGCTTACGAAAACAAGCTGGCGGAAAATATAAAAACTAACTCCAAAAGCTTTTATAAGTATATCAAAAGGAAAAGACTGGTGAAAACCAAAGTTGGTCCATTGCAGTCAGATACGGGGGAATATATAATGGGAAATAAGGAAATGGCAGATCAACTAAATGCATACTTTGGGTCAGTCTTTACGAAGGAAGACACAAAAAACCTCCCTGGGATATCGGGAAAAATAGGGACATTGGCAAAGGAGGAACTGACGCAAATCAATATCTCTAAGGATATGGTGTTAAGGAAGCTAAAGGGATTGAAGGTGGACAAATCCCCAGGGCCTGATAACATGCATCCTAGGGTACTGAAGGAGGTGGCCCTAGAGATAGCGGATGCACTAAGGATGATTTTTCAGAATTCATTAGACTCGGGAACAGTGCCGATGGATTGGAGGGTAGCTAACGTTACCCCACTATTCAAAAAGGGGGGTAGGGAAAAAGCAGGTAATTACAGACCTGTAAGCCTTACATCAGTTGTGGGCAAAATGCTGGAGTCCATCATTAAGGATGAAATAGCGGAGCACTTAGCAAATGGGGACAGGATAGGACAGAGTCAACATGGATTTACAAAGGGTAAATCGTGCTTGACTAATCTATTGGAATTTTTTGAGGGAGTAACTGGTAGAATAGATGGGGGAGAGCCAGTAGATGTGGTGTACCTGGACTTCCAAAAGGCCTTCGATAAGGTCCCACATAAAAGATTAGCATGGAAAATTGAGGCTCATGGGATAAAGGGGAAAGTTTTGGCGTGGATAGGGAACTGGCTGTCAGATAGAAAACAGAGAGTTGGAATAAACGGCTCATTTTCTGAATGGCAGGCAGTAACAAGTGGGGTACCACAGGGATCTGTCCTGGGCCCCCAGCTGTTCACAATTTACATTAATGACCTGGATCAGGGAGTAGGATGCAGCATTTCCAAATTTGCAGATGACACTAAACTAGGAGGGGGGGTGGGCTCAGAGGAAGAGACCAGGAAGCTCCAGAGCGATTTGGACAGACTGGGCGATTGGGCGGATAAATGGCAGATGCACTATAATGTGGACAAGTGCGAAGTTATCCACCTTGGGTGCAGGAACGGGAGGGCAAATTATTATTTAAATGGCAATAGATTGGGAGAGGGGGAAGTACAGAGAGACCTGGGTGTTCTTGTACACCAGTCACTGAAGGCGAGCATGCAGGTGCAACAGGCGGTCAAGAAGGCAAACGGTATGCTGGCCTTCATAGCAAAAGGGTTAGAATACAGGAACAGGGATACCTTGCTGCAGCTGTACAGGGCACTGGTGAGACCACACCTCGAGTACTGTGTACAGTTTTGGTCGCCTCATCTGAGGAAGGATGTTCTTGCCATGGAGGGGGTGCAGCGGCGATTCACCAGGCTGATACCAGGAATGGCGGGAATGACCTATGAGGAGAGACTATGTAGTTTAGGGATGTACACACTGGAGTTTAGAAGATTGAGAGGGGACCTCATAGAAGTGTATAAAATTCTGACAGGTCTAGACAGACTGGATGCAGAAGGAATGTTTCCCTTGGCGGGTGAGAACAGAACTAGAGGACATAATTTAAGGATAAGGGCTAAACCATTTAGGACAGAGATGAGGGGGAATTTCTTCACTCAGAGAGTGGTGAACCTGTGGAACTCATTGCCACAGAGGGCAGTGTATGCCAGCTCATTAAATATATTTAAGAGGGAATTAGATATATTTCTACGGGCAAAAGGGGTTAAGGGTTACGGAGAGAAGGCGGGGACGGGATACTGAATTAAAGGATCAGCCATGATCTCATTAAATGGCGGAGCAGGCACGAAGGGCCGAATGGCCTACTCCTGCTCCTATCTTCTATGTATCTATGTATCTATGCTGCACTCAGATGTTGGATGGATGCTGCACTCAGATGTTGGATGGATGCCGCACTCAGATGGTGGATGGATGCTGCACTCAGATGTTGGATGGATGCTGCACTCAGATGTTGGATGGATGCTGCACTCAGATGTTGGATGGATGCTGCACTCAGATGTTGGATGGATGCTGAACTCAGATGTTGGATGGATGCAGCACTCCGATGTTGGATGGATGCCGCACTCAGATGTTGGATGGATGCTGCACTCAGATGTTGGATGGATGCTGCACTCAGATGTTGGATGGATGTAGCACTACGATGTTGGATGGATGCTGCACTCAGATGTTGGATGGATGCAGCACTCCGATGTTGGATGGATGCTGCACTCAGATGTTGGATGGATGCTGCACTCAGGCGTTGGATGGATGCAGCACTCAGACGTTGGATGGATGCAGCACTCAGACGTTGGATGGATGCAGCACTCAGACATTGGATGGATGTCGCAATTTGATGTTGGATGGATGCTGCACTCAGATGTTGGATGGATGCTGCACTCAGCTGGTGGATGGATGCAGCACTCAGATGTTGGATGGATGCAGCACTCAGACGTTGGATGCATGCAGCACTCAGATGGTGGATGGATGCAGCACTCCGCTGTTGGATGGATGCTGCACTCAGACGTTGGATGGATGCAGCACTCAGATGGTGGATGGATGCAGCAGTCATATGTTGGATGGATGCAGCACTCAGACTTTGGATGGATGCTGCACTCAGATGTTGGATGGATGCAGCACTCAGATGTTGGATGGATGCTGCACTCAGACGTTGGATGGATGCTGCACTCAGATGTTGGATGGATGCAGCACTCAGATGGTGGATGGATGCTGCACTCAGATGTTGGATGGATGCTGCACTCAGATGTTGGATGGATGCCGCACTCAGATGGTGGATGGATGCAGCACTCAGATGTTGGATGGATGCTGCACTCAGATGTTGGATGGATGCTGCACTCAGATGTTGGATGGAAGCTGCACTCAGATGTTGGATGGATGCTGCACTCAGATGTTGGATGGAAGCTGCACTCAGATGTTGGATGGATGCAGCACTCAGATGTTGGATGGATGCTGCACTCAGATGTTGGATGGATGCAGCACTCAGATGTTGGATGGATGCTGCACTCAGATGGTGGATGGATGTAGACTCCGATGTTGGATGGATGCTGACACAAACGTTCGATGGATGCAGCACTCAGATGGTGGATGGATGCTGCACTCAGATGTTGGATGGATGCTGCACTCAGATGTTGGATGGATGCCGCACTCAGACGGTGAATGGATGCTGCACTCAGATGGTGGATGGATGCAGCACTCCGATTTTGGATGGATGCAGCATTCAGACGTTGGATGGATGCAGCGCTCAGATGGTGGATGGAAGCGGCACTCAGATGTTGGATGGATGCTGCACTCAGATGTTGGATGGATGCCGCACTCAGATGGTGGATGGATGCTGCACTCAGCTGTTGGATGGATGCTGCACTCAGATGTTGGATGGATGCTGCACTCAGATGTTGGATGGATGCTGCACTCAGATGTTGGATGGATGCTGCACTCAGATGTTGAATGGAACCAGCACTCCGATGGTGGATGGATGCAGCACTCAGACGTTGGATGGATGCAGCACTCAGACGTTGGATGGATGCAGCACTCAGACATTGGATGGATGCCGCATTCAGATGTTGGATGGATGCTGCACTCAGAAGTTGGATGGATGCTGCACTCAGATGGTGGATGGATGCAGCACTCAGATGTTGGATGGATGCTGCACTCAGACGTTGGACGGATGCAGCACTCAGACGTTGGATGGATGCAGCACTCAGATGGTGGATGGATGCAGCACTCAGATGGTGGATGGATGCTGCACTCAGATGGTGGATGGATGCTGCACTCAGACGTTGGATGGATGCAGCATTCAGATGTTGGATGGATGCTGCACTCAGACGTTGGATGGATGTTGCACTCAGACGTTGGATGGATGCTGCACTCAGAGGATGGATGGATGCTGCACTCAGACATTGGTTGGATGCAGCACTCAGATGTTGGATGGATGCAGCACTCAGTCTTTGGATGGATGCAGCACTCAGATGTTGGATGGATGCTGCACTCAGATGTTGGATGGATGCAGCACTCCGATGTTAGATGGATGCTGCACTCAGACGTTGGATGGATGCAGCACTCAGATGGTGGATGGATGCTGCACTCAGATGTTGGATGGATGCTGCACTCAGACGTTGGATGGATGCAGCACTCAGATGTTGGATGGATGCCGCACTCAGATGTTGGATGGATGCTGCACTCAGACGTTGGATGGATGCCGCTCTCAGATGGTGGATGGATGCAGCACTCAGATGTTGGATGGATGCTGCACTCAGATGTTGGATGGATGCAGCACTCAGACGTTGGATGGATGCAGCACTCAGATGTTGGATGGATGCAGCACTCAGATGTTGGATGGATGCAGCACTCAGATGGTGGATGGATGCAGCACTCAGATGTTGGATGGATGCAGCACTCAGATGTTGGATGGATGCAGCACTCAGATGTTGGATGGATGCAGCACTCAGATGGTGGATGGATGCAGCACTCAGACGTTGGATGGATGACAGACTCAGATGTTGGATGCATGCAGCACTCAGACGTTGGATGGATGCAGCACTCAAACGTTGGATGGATGCAGCACTCAGATGTTGGATGTATGCTGCACTCAGACGTTGGATGGATGCAGCACTCAGACGTTGGATGGATGCAGCACTCAGATGTTGGATGGATGCAGCACTCAGACGTTGGATGGATGCAGCACTCAGACGTTGGATGGATGCAGCACTCAGACGTTGGATGGATGCAGCACTCAGATGTTGGATGGATGCAGCATTCAGATGTAGGAAGGATTCCGCACTCAGACGTTGGATGGATGCTGCACTCCGATGTTGGATGGATGCAGCACTCAGATGTTGGATGGATGCAGCACTCAGACGCTGGATGGATGCAGCACTCAGATGTTGGATGGATGCAGCACTCCGATGTTGGATGGATGCTGCACTCAGACGTTGGACGGATGCAGCACTCAGACGTTGGATGGATGCAGCACTCAGATGGTGGATGGATGCAGCACTCAGATGGTGGATGGATGCTGCACTCAGATGGTGGATGGATGCTGCACTCAGACGTTGGATGGATGCAGCATTCAGATGTTGGATGGATGCTGCACTCAGACGTTGGATGGATGTTGCACTCAGACGTTGGATGGATGCTGCACTCAGAGGATGGATGGATGCTGCACTCAGACATTGGTTGGATGCAGCACTCAGATGTTGGATGGATGCAGCACTCAGTCTTTGGATGGATGCAGCACTCAGATGTTGGATGGATGCTGCACTCAGATGTTGGATGGATGCAGCACTCCGATGTTAGATGGATGCTGCACTCAGACGTTGGATGGATGCAGCACTCAGATGGTGGATGGATGCTGCACTCAGATGTTGGATGGATGCTGCACTCAGACGTTGGATGGATGCAGCACTCAGATGTTGGATGGATGCCGCACTCAGATGTTGGATGGATGCTGCACTCAGACGTTGGATGGATGCCGCTCTCAGATGGTGGATGGATGCAGCACTCAGATGTTGGATAGATGCTGCACTCAGATGTTGGAAGGATGCAGCACTCAGACGTTGGATGGATGCAGCACTCAGATGTTGGATGGATGCAGCACTCAGATGTTGGATGGATGCAGCACTCAGATGGTGGATGGATGCAGCACTCAGATGTTGGATGGATGCAGCACTCAGATGTTGGATGGATGCAGCACTCAGATGTTGGATGGATGCAGCACTCAGATGGTGGATGGATGCAGCACTCAGACGTTGGATGGATGACGGACTCAGATGTTGGATGCATGCAGCACTCAGACGTTGGATGGATGCAGCACTCAAACGTTGGATGGATGCAGCACTCAGATGTTGGATGTATGCTGCACTCAGACGTTGGATGGATGCAGCACTCAGACGTTGGATGGATGCAGCACTCAGATGTTGGATGGATGCAGCACTCAGACGTTGGATGGATGCAGCACTCAGACGTTGGATGGATGCAGCACTCAGACGTTGGATGGATGCAGCACTCAGATGTTGGATGGATGCAGCACTCAGATGTTGGATGGATGCTGCACTCAGATGTTGGATGGATGCTGCACTCAGATGTTGGATGGATGCAGCACTCCGATGGTGGATGGATGCTGCACTCAGATGTTGGATGGATGCAGCACTCAGATGTTGGATGGATGCAGCACTCAGACGCTGGATGGATGCAGCACTCAGATGTTGGATGGATGCAGCACTCAGATGTTGGATGGATGCAGCACTCAGACGCTGGATGGATGCTGCACTCAGATGTTGGATGGATGCAGCACTCCGATGTTGGATGGATGCTGCACTCAGATGTTGGATGGATGCTGCACTCAGATGTTGGATGGATACAGCACTAAGACGTTGGATGGATGCTGCACTCAGATGTTGGATGGATGCAGCACTCAGATGTTGGATGGATGCTGCAGTCCGATGTTGGATGGATGCTTCACTCAGATGTTGGATGGATGCAGCACTCAGATGTTGGATGGATGCAGCACTCAGATGTTGGATGGTTGCAGCACTCAGACGTTGGATGGATGCAGCACTCAGATGTTGGATGGATGCTGCAATCAGCTGGTGGATGGATGCTGCACTCAGACGTTGGATGGATGCAGCACTCAGATGTTGGATGGATGCTGCAATCAGCTGGTGGATGGATGCCGCACTCAGACGTTGGATGGATGCTGCACTCAGACGTTGGATGGATGCAGCACTCAGATTGTGGATGGATGCTGCACTCAGATGTTGGATGGATGCTGCACTCAGATGTTGGATGGATGCCGCACTCAGATGGTGGATGGATGCTGCACTCAGATGTTGGATGGATGCTGCACTCAGATGTTGGATGGATGCTGCACTCAGATGTTGGATGGATGCTGCACTCAGATGTTGGATGGATGCTGAACTCAGATGTTGGATGGATGCAGCACTCCGATGGTGGATGGATGCCGCACTCAGATGTTGGATGGATGCTGCACTCAGATGTTGGATGGATGCTGCACTCAGATGTAGGCTGGATGCAGCACTCCGATGTTGGATGGATGCTGCACGCAGATGTTGGATGGATGCAGCACTCCGATTTTGGATGGATGCTGCACTCAGATGTTGGATGGATGCTGCACTCAGACGTTGGATGGATGCAGCACTCAGACGTTGGATGGATGCAGCACTCAGACGTTGGATGGATGCAGCACTCAGACATTGGATGGATGTCGCACTTTGATGTTGGATGGATGCTGCACTCAGATGTTGGATGGATGCTGCACTCAGGTGGTGGATGGATGCAGCACTCAGATGTTGGATGGATGCAGCACTCAGACGTTGGATGCATGCAGCACTCAGATGGTGGATGGATGCAGCACTCCGATGTTGGATGGATGCTGCACTCAGACGTTGGATGGATGCAGCACTCAGATGGTGGATGGATGCAGCACTCAGATGGTGGATGGATGGTGCACTCAGATGGTGAATGGATGCTGCACTCAGACGTTGGATGGGTGCAGCATTCAGATGTTGGATGGATGCTGCAGTCAGACGTTGGATGGATGCCGCACTCAGATGTTGGATGGATGCAGCACTCAGGCGTTGGATGGATGCCGCACTCAGATGTTGGATGGATGCTGCACTCAGACGTTGGATGGATGCAGCACTCAGACGTTGGATGGATGCTGCAGCCAGATGTTGGATGGATGCAGCACTCAGATGTTAGATGGATGCTGCACTCAGACGTTGGATGGATGCTGCACTCAGTTGTTGGATGGATGCAGCACTCAGATGTTGGATGGATGCTGCACTCGGACGTTGGATGGATGCTGCACTCAGATGTTGGGTGGATGCTGCACTCAGATGTTGGATGGATGCTGCAATCAGATGTTGGATGGATGCTGCACACAGATGTTTAATGGATACAGTACTCAGACGTTGGATGGATGCTGCACTCAGATGTTGGATGGATGCTGCAGTCCGATGTTGGATGGATGCTTCACTCAGATGTTGGATGGATGCAGCACTCAGATGTTGGATGGATGCAGTACTCAGATGATGGATGGATGCAGCACTCCGATATTGGATGGTTGCAGCACTCAGACGTTGGATGGATGCAGCACTCAGATGTTGGATGGATGCGGAACTCAGATGGTGGATGGATGCCGCACTCAGACGTTGGATGGATGCTGCACTCAGACGTTGGATGGATGCAGCACTCAGACGTTGGATGGATGCAGCACTCAGATGGTGGATGGATGCTGCACTCAGATGTTGGATGGATGCTGCACTCAGATGTTGGATGGATGCCGCACTCAGATGGTGGATGGATGCTGCACTCAGATGTTGGATGGATGCTGCACTCAGATGTTGGATGGATGCTGCACTCAGATGTTGGATGGATGCTGCACTCAGATGTTGGATGGATGCTGAACTCAGATGTTGGATGGATGCAGCACTCCGATGTTGGATGGATGCCGCACTCAGATGTTGGATGGATGCTGCACTCAGATGTTGGATGGATGCTGCACTCAGATGTTGGATGGATGTAGCACTCCGATGTTGGATGGATGCTGCACTCAGATGTTGGATGGATGCAGCACTCCGATGTTGGATGGATGCAGCACTCAGACGTTGGATGGATGCAGCACTCAGACATTGGATGGATGTCGCAATTTGATGTTGGATGGATGCTGCACTCAGATGTTGGATGGATGCTGCACTCAGCTGGTGGATGGAAGCAGCACTCAGATGTTGGATGGATGCAGCACTCAGACGTTGGATGCATGCAGCACTCAGATGGTGGATGGATGCAGCACTCCGCTGTTGGATGGATGCTGCACTCAGACGTTGGATGGATGCAGCACTCAGATGTTGGATGGATGCTGCACTCAGCTGGTGGATGGAAGCAGCACTCAGATGTTGGATGGATGCAGCACTCAGACGTTGGATGCATGCAGCACTCAGATGGTGGATGGATGCAGCACTCCGCTGTTGGATGGATGCTGCACTCAGACGTTGGATGGATGCAGCACTCAGATGGTGGATGGATGCAGCAGTCATATGTTGGATGGATGCAGCACTCAGACTTTGGATGGATGCTGCACTCAGATGTTGGATGGATGCAGCACTCAGATGTTGGATGGATGCTGCACTCAGACGTTGGATGGATGCTGCACTCAGATGTTGGATGGATGCAGCACTCAGATGGTGGATGGATGCTGCACTCAGATGTTGGATGGATGCTGCACTCAGATGTTGGATGGATGCCGCACTCAGATGGTGGATGGATGCAGCACTCAGATGTTGGATGGATGCTGCACTCAGATGTTGGATGGATGCTGCACTCAGATGTTGGATGGAAGCTGCACTCAGATGTTGGATGGATGCTGAACTCAGATGTTGGATGGATGCAGCACTCCGATGGTGGATGGATGACGCACTCAGATGTTGGATGGATGCTGCACTCAGATGTTGGATGGATGCAGTACTCAGATGTTGGATGGATGCAGCACTCCGATGTTGGATGGTTGCAGCACTCAGACGTTGGATGGATGCAGCACTCAGACGTTGGATGGATGCTGCACTCAGACGTTGGTTGGATGCAGCACTCAGACGTTGGATGGATGCAGCACTCAGATGGTGGATGGATGCTGCACTCAGATGTTGGATGGATGCCGCACTCAGATGGTGGATGGATGCTGCACTCAGATGTTGGATGGATGCTGCACTCAGATGTTGGATGGATGCTGCACTCAGATGCTGGATAGATGCTGCACTCAGATGTTGGATGGATGCTGAACTCATATGTTGGATGGATGCAGCACTCCGATGGTGGATGGATGCCGCACTCAGATGTTGGATGGATGCTGCACTCAGATGTTGGATGGATGCTGCACTCAGATGTTGGATGGATGCTGCACTCAGATGTTGGATGGATGCTGAACTCAGATGTTGGATGGATGCAGCACTCCGATGGTGGATGGATGCCGCACTCAGATGTTGGATGGATGCAGCACTCAGATGGTGGATGGATGCTGCACCCTGACGTTGGATGGATGCTGCACTCAGACTTTGGATGGATGCAGCACTCAGTTGATGGATGGATGCTGCACTCAGATGTTGGATGGATGCTGCACTCAGACGTTGGATGGATGCAGCACTCAGTTGATGGATGGATGCTGCACTCAGATGTTGGATGGATGCCGCACTCAAACGGTGGATGGATGCTGCACTCAGATGTTGGATGGATGCTGCACTCAGATGTTGGATGGATGCTGTACTCAGATGTTGGGTGGATGCAGCACTCCGATGTTGGATGGATGCTGCACTCAGATGTTGGATGGATGCTGCACTCAGACGTTGGATGGATGCAGCACTCAGACGTTGGATGGATGCAGCACTCAGACATTGGATGGATGTCGCACTTTGATGTTGGATGGATGCTGCACTCAGATGTTGGATGGATGCAGCACTCAGATGGTCGATGGATGCAGCACTCCGATGTTGGATGGATGCTGCACTCAGACTTTGGATGGATGCAGCACTCAGATGGTGGATGGATGCAGCACTCAGATGGTGGATGGATGCTGCACTCAGATGGTGGATGGATGCTGCACTCAGACGTTGGATGGATGCAGCATTCAGATGTTGGATGGATGCTGCACTCAGACGTTGGATGGGTGCCGCACTCAGATGTTGGATGGATGCAGCACTCAGATGTTGGATGGATGCAGCACTCAGACGTTGGATGGATGACGGACTCAGATGTTGGATGCATGCAGCACTCAAACGTTGGATGGAGTAACCACTCAGATGTTGGATGGATGCTGCACTCCGATGTTGGATGGATGCTGCACTCAGATGTTGGAAGGATTACGCACTCAGAGGTTGGATGGAAGCAGCACTCAGGCGTTGGATGGATGCCGCACTCAGATGTTGGATGGATGCTGCACTCAGACGTTGGATGGATGCTGCACTCAGATGTTGGATGGATGCAGCACTCAGATGTTAGATTGATGCTGCATTCAGACGTTGGATGGATGCTGCACTCAGATGTTGGATGGATGCAGCACTGAGATGTTGGATGGATGCAGCACTCAGACGTTGGATGGATGCTGCACTCAGATGTTGGATGGATGCTGCAATCAGGTGTTGGATCGATGCTGCACTCAGATGTTGGATGGATGCTGAACTCAGATGTTGGATGGATGCAGCACTCCGATGGTGGATGGATGCCGCTCCCAGATGTTGGATGGATGCTGCACTCAGATGTTGGATGGATGCTGCACTCAGATGTTGGATGGATGCAGCACTCCGATGTTGGATGGATGCTGCACTCCGATGTTGGATGGATGCAGCACTCAGGTGTTGGATGGATGCAGCACTCAGATGTTGGATGGATGCCGCTCTCAGATGGTGGATGGATGCAGCACTCAGATGTTGGATGGATGCTGCACTCAGATGTTGGATGGATGCAGCACTCAGACGTTGGATGGATGCAGCACTCAGATGTTGGATGGATGCAGCACTCAGATGTTGGATGGATGCAGCACTCAGATGGTGGATGGATGCAGCACTCAGATGTTGGATGGATGCAGCACTCAGATGTTGGATGGATGCAGCACTCAGATGTTGGATGGATGCAGCACTCAGATGGTGGATGGATGCAGCACTCAGACGTTGGATGGATGACGGACTCAGATGTTGGATGCATGCAGCACTCAGACGTTGGATGGATGCAGCACTCAAACGTTGGATGGATGCAGCACTCAGATGTTGGATGTATGCTGCACTCAGACGTTGGATGGATGCAGCACTCAGACGTTGGATGGATGCAGCACTCAGATGTTGGATGGATGCAGCACTCAGACGTTGGATGGATGCAGCACTCAGACGTTGGATGGATGCAGCACTCAGACGTTGGATGGATGCAGCACTCAGATGTTGGATGGATGCAGCACTCAGATGTAGGAAGGATTCCGCACTCAGACGTTGGATGGATGCTGCACTCCGATGTTGGATGGATGCAGCCCTCCGATGTTGGATGGATGCTGCACTCAGATGTTGGATGGATGCTGCACTCAGATGTTGGATGGATGCAGCACTCCGATGTTGGATGGATGCTGCACTCAGATGTTGGATGGATGCAGCACTCAGATGTTGGATGGATGCTGCACTCAGATGTTGGATGGATGCAGCACTCAGATGTTGGATGGATGCAGCTCTCAGACGCTGGATGGATGCAGCACTCAGATGTTGGATGGATGCAGCACTCAGATGTTGGATGGATGCAGCACTCAGAAGCTGGATGGATGCAGCACTCAGATGTTGGATGGATGCAGCACTCCGATGTTGGATGGATGCTGCACTCAGATGTTGGATGGATGCTGCACTCAGATGTTGGATGGATACAGCACTAAGACGTTGGATGGATGCTGCACTCAGATGTTGGATGGATGCAGCACTCAGATGTTGGATGGATGCTGCAGTCCGATGTTGGATGGAAGCAGCACTCAGACGTTGGATGGATGCTTCACTCAGATGTTGGATGGATGCAGCACTCAGATGTTGGATGGATGCAGCACTCAGATGTTGGATGGTTGCAGCACTCAGACGTTGGATGGATGCAGCACTCAGATGTTGGATGGATGCTGCAATCAGCTGGTGGATGGATGCTGCACTCAGACGTTGGATGGATGCAGCACTCAGATGTTGGATGGATGCTGCAATCAGCTGGTGGATGGATGCCGCACTCAGACGTTGGATGGATGCTGCACTCAGACGTTGGATGGATGCAGCACTCAGATTGTGGATGGATGCTGCACTCAGATGTTGGATGGATGCTGCACTCAGATGTTGGATGGATGCCGCACTCAGATGGTGGATGGATGCTGCACTCAGATGTTGGATGGATGCTGCACTCAGATGTTGGATGGATGCTGCACTCAGATGTTGGATGGATGCTGCACTCAGATGTTGGATGGATGCTGAACTCAGATGTTGGATGGATGCAGCACTCCGATGGTGGATGGATGCCGCACTCAGATGTTGGATGGATGCTGCACTCAGATGTTGGATGGATGCTGCACTCAGATGTAGGCTGGATGCAGCACTCCGATGTTGGATGGATGCTGCACGCAGATGTTGGATGGATGCAGCACTCAGACATTGGATGGATGTCGCACTTTGATGTTGGATGGATGCTGCACTCAGATGTTGGATGGATGCTGCACTCAGGTGGTGGATGGATGCAGCACTCAGATGTTGGATGGATGCAGCACTCAGACGTTGGATGCATGCAGCACTCAGATGGTGGATGGATGCAGCACTCCGATGTTGGATGGATGCTGCACTCAGACGTTGGATGGATGCAGCACTCAGATGGTGGATGGATGCAGCACTCAGATGGTGGATGGATGGTGCACTCAGATGGTGGATGGATGCTGCACTCAGACGTTGGATGGGTGCAGCATTCAGATGTTGGATGGATGCTGCAGTCAGACGTTGGATGGATGCCGCACTCAGATGTTGGATGGATGCAGCACTCAGGCGTTGGATGGATGCCGCACTCAGATGTTGGATGGATGCTGCACTCAGACGTTGGATGGATGCAGCACTCAGACGTTGGATGGATGCTGCAGCCAGATGTTGGATGGATGCAGCACTCAGATGTTAGATGGATGCTGCACTCAGACGTTGGATGGATGCTGCACTCAGTTGTTGGATGGATGCAGCACTCAGATGTTGGATGGATGCTGCACTCGGACGTTGGATGGATGCTGCACTCAGATGTTGGGTGGATGCTGCACTCAGATGTTGGATGGATGCTGCAATCAGATGTTGGATGGATGCTGCACACAGATGTTTAATGGATACAGTACTCAGACGTTGGATGGATGCTGCACTCAGATGTTGGATGGATGCTGCAGTCCGATGTTGGATGGATGCTTCACTCAGATGTTGGATGGATGCAGCACTCAGATGTTGGATGGATGCAGTACTCAGATGATGGATGGATGCAGCACTCCGATATTGGATGGTTGCAGCACTCAGACGTTGGATGGATGCAGCACTCAGATGTTGGATGGATGCGGAACTCAGATGGTGGATGGATGCCGCACTCAGACGTTGGATGGATGCTGCACTCAGACGTTGGATGGATGCAGCACTCAGACGTTGGATGGATGCAGCACTCAGATGGTGGATGGATGCTGCACTCAGATGTTGGATGGATGCTTCACTCAGATGTTGGATGGATGCCGCACTCAGATGGTGGATGGATGCTGCACTCAGATGTTGGATGGATGCTGCACTCAGATGTTGGATGGATGCTGCACTCAGATGTTGGATGGATGCTGCACTCAGATGTTGGATGGATGCTGAACTCAGATGTTGGATGGATGCAGCACTCCGATGTTGGATGGATGCCGCACTCAGATGTTGGATGGATGCTGCACTCAGATGTTGGATGGATGCTGCACTCAGATGTTGGATGGATGTAGCACTCCGATGTTGGATGGATGCTGCACTCAGATGTTGGATGGATGCAGCACTCCGATGTTGGATGGATGCTGCACTCAGATGTTGGATGGATGCTGCACTCAGGCGTTGGATGGATGCAGCACTCAGACGTTGGATGGATGCAGCACTCAGACGTTGGATGGATGCAGCACTCAGACATTGGATGGATGTCGCAATTTGATGTTGGATGGATGCTGCACTCAGATGTTGGATGGATGCTGCACTCAGCTGGTGGATGGATGCAGCACTCAGATGTTGGATGGATGCAGCACTCAGACGTTGGATGCATGCAGCACTCAGATGGTGGATGGATGCAGCACTCCGCTGTTGGATGGATGCTGCACTCAGACGTTGGATGGATGCAGCACTCAGATGGTGGATGGATGCAGCAGTCATATGTTGGATGGATGCAGCACTCAGACTTTGGATGGATGCTGCACTCAGATGTTGGATGGATGCAGCACTCAGATGTTGGATGGATGCTGCACTCAGACGTTGGATGGATGCTGCACTCAGATTTTGGATGGATGCAGCACTCAGATGGTGGATGGATGCTGCACTCAGATGTTGGATGGATGCTGCACTCAGATGTTGGATGGATGCCGCACTCAGATGGTGGATGGATGCAGCACTCAGATGTTGGATGGATGCTGCACTCAGATGTTGGATGGATGCTGCACTCAGATGTTGGATGGATGCAGCACTCAGATGTTGGATGGATGCTGAACTCAGATGTTGGATGGATGCAGCACTCCGATGGTGGATGGATGCCGCACTCAGATGTTGGATGGATGCTGCACTCAGATGTTGGATGGATGCAGTACTCAGATGTTGGATGGATGCAGCACTCCGATGTTGGATGGTTGCAGCACTCAGACGTTGGATGGATGCAGCACTCAGACGTTGGATGGATGCTGCACTCAGACGTTGGTTGGATGCAGCACTCAGACGTTGGATGGATGCAGCACTCAGATGGTGGATGGATGCTGCACTCAGATGTTGGATGGATGCCGCACTCAGATGGTGGATGGATGCTGCACTCAGATGTTGGATGGATGCTGCACTCAGATGTTGGATGGATGCTGCACTCAGATGCTGGATAGATGCTGCACTCAGATGTTGGATGGATGCTGAACTCATATGTTGGATGGATGCAGCACTCCGATGGTGGATGGATGCCGCACTCAGATGTTGGATGGATGCTGCACTCAGATTTTGGATGGATGCTGCACTCAGATGTTGGATGGATGCTGCACTCAGATGTTGGATGGATGCTGAACTCAGATGTTGGATGGATGCAGCACTCCGATGGTGGATGGATGCCGCACTCAGATGTTGGATGGATGCAGCACTCAGATGGTGGATGGATGCTGCACCCTGACGTTGGATGGATGCTGCACTCAGACTTTGGATGGATGCAGCACTCAGTTGATGGATGGATGCTGCACTCAGATGTTGCATGGATGCTGCACTCAGACGTTGGATGGATGCAGCACTCAGTTGATGGATGGATGCTGCACTCAGATGTTGGATGGATGCCGCACTCAAACGGTGGATGGATGCTGCACTCAGATGTTGGATGGATGCTGCACTCAGATGTTGGATGGATGCTGTACTCAGATGTTGGGTGGATGCAGCACTCCGATGTTGGATGGATGCTGCACTCAGATGTTGGATGGATGCTGCACTCAGACTTTGGATGGATGCAGCACTCAGACGTTGGATGGATGCAGCACTCAGACATTGGATGGATGTCGCACTTTGATGTTGGATGGATGCTGCACTCAGATGTTGGATGGATGCAGCACTCAGATGGTCGATGGATGCAGCACTCCGATGTTGGATGGATGCTGCACTCAGACGTTGGATGGATGCAGCACTCAGATGGTGGATGGATGCAGCACTCAGATGGTGGATGGATGCTGCACTCAGATGGTGGATGGATGCTGCACTCAGACGTTGGATGGATGCAGCATTCAGATGTTGGATGGATGCTGCACTCAGACGTTGGATGGGTGCCGCACTCAGATGTTGGATGGATGCAGCACTCAGATGTTGGATGGATGCAGCACTCAGACGTTGGATGGATGACGGACTCAGATGTTGGATGCATGCAGCACTCAAACGTTGGATGGAGTAACCACTCAGATGTTGGATGGATGCTGCACTCCGATGTTGGATGGATGCTGCACTCAGATGTTGGAAGGATTACGCACTCAGAGGTTGGTTGGAAGCAGCACTCAGGCGTTGGATGGATGCCGCACTCAGATGTTGGATGGATGCTGCACTCAGACGTTGGATGGATGCTGCACTCAGATGTTGGATGGATGCAGCACTCAGATGTTAGATTGATGCTGCATTCAGACGTTGGATGGATGCTGCACTCAGATGTTGGATGGATGCAGCACTGAGATGTTGGATGGATGCAGCACTCAGACGTTGGATGGATGCTGCACTCAGATGTTGGATGGATGCTGCAATCAGGTGTTGGATCGATGCTGCACTCAGATGTTGGATGGATGCTGAACTCAGATGTTGGATGGATGCAGCACTCCGATGGTGGATGGATGCCGCTCCCAGATGTTGGATGGATGCTGCACTCAGATGTTGGATGGATGCTGCACTCAGATGTTGGATGGATGCAGCACTCCGATGTTGGATGGATGCTGCACTCCGATGTTGGATGGATGCAGCACTCAGATGTTGGATGGATGCAGCACTCAGACGTTGGAAGGATGCTGCACTCAGATGTTGGATGGATGCTGCACTCAGATGTTGGATGGATACAGCACTAAGACGTTGGATGGATGCTGCACTCAGACGTTGGATGGATGCTGCACTCAGCTGTTGGATGGATGCTGCACTCAGATGTTGGATCGATGCAGCACTCAGATGTTGGATGGATGCTGCACTCAGACATTGGTTGGATGCGGCACTCAGATGTTGGATGGTTGCTGCATTCAGACGTTGGATGGATGCTGCACTCAGACGTTGGATGGATGCAGCACTCAGACGTTGGATGGATGCAGCACTCAGATGTTGGATGGATGCAGCACTCAGACGTTGGATGGATGCTGCACTCAGACGTTGGATGGATGCTGCACTCAGATGTTGGATGGATGCTGCACTCAGACGTTGGATGGATGCTGCACTCAGACGTTGGATGGATGCTGCACTCAGATGTTGGATGGATGCTGCACTCAGATGATGGATGGATGCTGCACTCAGATGTTGGATGGATGCTGCACTCAGACGTTGGATGGATGCTGCACTCAGACGTTGGATGGATGCTGCACTCATATGTTGGATGGATGCTGCACTCAGATGTTGGATGGATGCAGCACTCAGACGTTGGATGGATGCTGCACTCAGACGTTGGATGGATGCTGCACTCAGATGTTGGATGGATGCAACACTCAGATGCTGGATGGATGCTGCACTCAGATGGTGGATGGATGCTGCACTCATGTTGGATGGATGCAGCACTCAGATGTTGGATGGATGCCGCACTCAGACTTTGGATGGATGCAGCACTCAGATTTTGGATGGATGCTGCACTCAGATGTTGGATGGATGCAGCACGCAGATGTTGAATGGATGCTGCTCTCAGATGGTGGATGGATGCTGCTCTCATGTTGGATGGATGCAGCACTCAGATGTTGGATGGCTGCCGCACTCAGACGTTGGATGGATGCAGCACTCAGATTTTGGATGGATGCTGCACTCAGATGGTGGATGGATGCTGCACTCATGTTGGATATATGCTGCACTCAGATGGTGGATGGATGCTGCACTCAGATGTTGGATGGATGCAGCACTCAGATGGTGGATGGATGCAGCGCTCAGACGTTGGATGGATGCTGCACTCAGACGTTGGATGGATGCAGCACTCAGATGTTGGATGGAAGCTGCACTCAGATGTTGGATGGATGCTGCACTCAGATGGTGGATGGATGCAGCACTCAGATGTTGGATGGATGCTGCACTCAGATGTTGGTTGGATGCAGCACTCAGATGTTGGATGGATGCTGCACTCAGACGTTGGATGGATGCAGCACTCAGACGTTGGATGGATGCTGCACTCAGATGTTGGATGGATGCTGCACTCAGATGTTGGATGGATGCTGCACTCAGATGTTGGATGGATGCTGCACTCAGATGCTGGATGGAGGATGCACTCAGATGTTGGATGGATGCTGCACTCAGCTGTTGGATGGATGCTGCACTCAGACGTTGGATGGATGCTACACTCAGACGTTGGATGGATGCTGCACTCAGATGTTGGATGGATGCAGCACTCAGACGTTGGATGGATGCAGCACTCAGATGTTGGCTGGATGCAGCACTCAGACGGTGGATGGATGCTGCACTCAGACGTTGGATGGATGCTGCACTCACATGTTGGATGGATGCAGCACTCAGACGTTGGATGGATGCTGCACTCAGATGTTGGATGGATGCTGCACTCAGATGTTGGATCGATGCAGCACTGAGATGTTGGATGGATGCTGCACTCAGACATTGGTTGGATGCGGCACTGAGATGTTGGATGGTTGCTGCACTCAGTCGTTGGATGGATGCTGCACTCAGACGTTGGATGGATGCAGCACTCAGACGTTGGATGGATGCAGCACTCAGATGTTGGATGGATGCAGCACTCAGACGTTGGATGGATGCTGCACTCAGACGTTGGATGGATGCTGCACTCAGATGTTGGATGGATGCTGCACTCAGACGTTGGATGGAGGCTGCACTCAGACGTTGGATGGATGCTGCACTCAGATGCTGGATGGATGCTGCACTCAGACGTTGGATGGATGCTGCACTCAGATGTTGGATGGATGCTGCACTCAGACGTTGGATGGATGCTGCACTCAGACGTTGGATGGATGCTGCACTCAGATGTTGGATGGATGCTGCACTCAGATGTTGGATGGATGCAGCACTCAGACGTTGGATGGATGCTGCACCCAGACGTTGGATGGATGCTGCACTCAGATGTTGGATGGATGCTGCACTCAGACGTTGGATGGATGCTGCACTCAGATGCTGGATGGATGCAGCACTCAGATGTTGGATGGATGCTGCACTCAGATGGTGGATGGATGCTGCACTCATGTTGGATGGATGCAGCACTCAGATGTTGGATGGATGCCGCACTCAGACTTTGGATGGATGCAGCACTCAGATTTTGGATGGATGCTGCAATCAGATGTTGGATGGATGCAGCACGCAGATGTTGAATGGATGCTGCTCTCAGATGGTGGATGGATGCTGCACTCATGTTGGATGGATGCAGCACTCAGATGTTTAATGGATGCCGCACTCAGACGTTGGATGGATGCAGCTCTCAGCTGGTGGATGGATGCTGCACTCATGTTGGATATATGCTGCACTCAGCTGTTGGATGAATGCTGCACTCAGATGTTGGATGGATGCAGCACTCAGATGGTGGATGGATGCAGCACTCAGACGTTGGATGGATGCTGCACTCAGACGTTGGAATGATGCAGCACTCAGATGTCGGATGGATGCTGCACTCAGATGTTGGATGGATGCTGCACTCAGATGGTGGATGGATGCAGCACTCAGATGTTGGATGGATGCTACACTCAGATGTTGGTTGGATGCAGCACTCAGATGTTGGATGGATGCAGCACTCAGACGTTGGATGGATGCTGCACTCAGATGTTGGATGGATGCTGCACTCAGATGTTGGATGGATGCTGCACTCAGATGTTGGATGGCTGCTGCACTCAGATGGTGGATGGAGGATGCACTCAGATGTTGGATGGATGCTGCACTCAGCTGTTGGATGGATGCTGCACTCAGACGTTGGATGGATGCTGCACTCAGATGTTGGATGGATGCAGCACTCAGATGTTGGATGGATGCTGCACTCAGATGTTGGATGGATGCTGCACTCAGACGTTCAATGGATGCAGCACTCAGATGTTGGATGGATACAGCATGCAGATGTTGGATGGATGCTGCACTCAGATGTTGGATGGATGCTGCTCTCATGTTGGATGGATGCTGCACTCATGTTGGATGGATGCATCACTCAGATGTTGGATGGATGCCGCACTCAGACGTTGGATGGATGCAGCACTCAGATTTCGGATGGATGCTGCACTCAGATGGTGGATGGATGCTGCAACCGTGTTGGATATATGCTGCACTCAGATGGTGGATGGATGCTGCACTCATGTTGGATGGATGCAGCACTCAGATGGTGGATGGATGCAGCACTCAGACGTTGGATGGATGCTGCACTCAACTTTTGGATGGATGCAGCACTCAGATGTTGGATGGATGCTGCACTCAGATGTTGGATGGATGCTGCACTCAGATGGTGGATGGATGCAGCACTCAGATGTTGGATGGATGCTGCACTCAGATGTTGGATGGATGCAGCACTCAGATGTTGGATGGATGAAGCATTCAGATGTTGGATGGATGCAGCACTCAGATGTTGGATGGAAGCAGCACTCAGATGTTGGATGGATGCTGCACTCAGACGTTGGATGGATGCTGCACTCAGATGTTGGATGGATGCAGCACTCAGACGTTGGATGGATACAGCACTCAGATGTTGGACCGATGCTGCTCTCAGACGTTGGATGGATGCAGCACTCAGATGTTGGATGGATGCAGCACTCAGATGTTGGATGGATACTGCACTCAGATGATGGAAGGATGCTGCACTCAGATGTTGGATGGATGCTGCACTCAGATGTTGGATGGATGAAGCATTCAGATGTTGGATGGATGCAGCACTCAGATGTTGGATGGAAGCAGCACTCAGATGTTGGATGGATGCTGCACTCAGACGTTGGATGGATGCTGCACTCAGATGTTGGATAGATGCAGCACTCAGACGTTGGATGGATACAGCCCTCAGATGTTGGACCGATGCTGCTCTCAGACGTTGGATGGATGCAGCACTCAGATGTTGGATGGATGCAGCACTCAGATGTTGGATGGCTGCTGCACTCAGATGTTGGATGGATGCTGCACTCAGACGTTGGATGGATGCTGCACTCAGATGTTGGATGGATGCAGCACTCAGACGTTGGATGGATACAGCACTCAGATGTTGGACCGATGCTGCTCTCATACGTTGGATGGATGCAGCACTCAGATGTTGGATGGATGCAGCATTCAGATGTTGGATGGATGCTGCACTCAGACGTTGGATGGATGCAGCGCTCAGATGTTGGATGGATGCTGCATTCAGATGTTGGATGGATGCAGCACTCAGACGTTGGATGGATGCTGCATTCAGATGTTGGATGGATGCTGCACTCCGATGTTGGATGGATGCAGCACTCAGATGGTGGATGGATGCTGCACTCAGATGTTGGATGGATGCTGCACTGAATTTTTGGATGGATGATGCACTCAGATGTTGGATGGATGCAGCACTCAGATGTTGGATGGATGCTGCACTCAGACGTTGGATGGATGCTGCACTCAGATGTTGGATGGGTGCTGCACTCAGATGTTGGATGGATGCAGCACTCAGATGTTGGATGGATGCAGCACTCAGATGTTGGATGGATGCTGCACTCAGACGTTGGATGGATGCAGCACTCAGACGTTGGATGGATGCTACACTCAGACGTTGAATGGATGCTGCACTCAGATGTTGGATGGATGCAGCATTCAGACGTTGGATGGATGCAGCACTCAGATGTTGGATGGATGCAGCACTCAGACGTTGGATGGATGCTGCACTCAGACGTTGGATGGATGCTGCACTCAGATGTTGGATGGATGCAGCACTCAGATTTTGGATGGATGCTGCACTCAGATGTTGGATGGATGCAGCACGCAGATGTTGGATTGATGCTGCACTCAGATGGTGGATGGATGCTGCACTCAGATGTTGGATGGATGCAGCACTCAGATGTTGGATGGATGCGGCACTCAGACGTTGGATGGATGCAGCACTCAAAATTTGGATGGATGCAGCACTCAGAAGTTTGGATAGATGCTGCACTCAGATGTTGGATGGATGTTGCACTCAGATGGTGGCTGGATGCAGCACTCAGGTGTTGGATGGATGCTGCACTCAGATGTTGGATGAATGCTGCATTCAGATGGTGGATGGATGAAGCACTCCGATGTTGGATGGATGCAGCACCCAGATGTTGGATGGATGCAGCACTCCGATGTTGGATGGATGCTGCACTCAGATGTTGGATGGATGCTGCACTCAGATGTTGGATGGATGCTGCACTCAGATGGTGGATGGATGCAGCACTCAGATGTTGGATGGATGCCGCACTCAGATGTTGGATGGATGCAGCACTCAGATGTTGGATGGATGCTGCACTCAGACGTTGGATGGATGCAGCACTCAGACGTTGGATGGATGCTACACTCAGACGTTGGATGGATGCTGCACTCAGATGTTGGATGGATGCAGCATTCAGACGTTGGATGGATGCAGCACTCTGATGTTGGATGGATGCAGCACTCAGACGTTGGATGGATGCTGCACTGAGACTTTGGATGGATGCTGCACTCAGATATTGGATGGAGGCTGCACTCAGATGTTGGATGGATGCAGCACTCAGATGTTGGATGGATACTGCACTCAGACATTGGATGGATGCTGCACTCAGATGTTGGATGGATGCAGCACTCAATTTTGGATGGATGCTGCATTCAGATGTTGGATGTATGCAGCATGCAGATGTTGGATGGATGCTGCACTCAGATGATGAATGGATGCTGCACTCATGTTGGATGGATGCTGCACTCAGATGTTGGATGGATGCAGCACTCAGACGTTGGATGGATGCTGCACCCAGACGTTGGATGGATGCTGCACTCAGATGTTGGATGGATGCTGCACTCAGACGTTGGATGGATGCTGCACTCAGATGCTGGATGGATGCAGCACTCAGATGTTGGATGGATGCTGCACTCAGATGGTGGATGGATGCTGCACTCATGTTGGATGGATGCAGCACTCAGATGTTGGATGGATGCCGCACTCAGACTTTGGATGGATGCAGCACTCAGATTTTGGATGGATGCTGCAATCAGATGTTGGATGGATGCAGCACGCAGATGTTGAATGGATGCTGCTCTCAGATGGTGGATGGATGCTGCACTCATGTTGGATGGATGCAGCACTCAGATGTTTAATGGATGCCGCACTCAGACGTTGGATGGATGCTGCACTCAGATGTTGGATGGATGCTGCACTCAGATGTTGGATGGATGCTGCACTCAGATGTTGGATGGCTGCTGCACTCAGATGGTGGATGGAGGATGCACTCAGATGTTGGATGGATGCTGCACTCAGCTGTTGGATGGATGCTGCACTCAGACGTTGGATGGATGCTGCACTCAGATGTTGGATGGATGCAGCACTCAGATGTTGGATGGATGCTGCACTCAGATGTTGGATGGATGCTGCACTCAGACGTTCAATGGATGCAGCACTCAGATGTTGGATGGATGCAGCATGCAGATGTTGGATGGATGCTGCACTCAGATGTTGGATGGATGCTGCTCTCATGTTGGATGGATGCTGCACTCATGTTGGATGGATGCATCACTCAGATGTTGGATGGATGCCGCACTCAGACGTTGGATGGATGCAGCACTCAGATTTTGGATGGATGCTGCACTCAGATGGTGGATGGATGCTGCAACCGTGTTGGATATATGCTGCACTCAGATGGTGGATGGATGCTGCACTCATGTTGGATGGATGCAGCACTCAGATGGTGGATGGATGCAGCACTCAGACGTTGGATGGATGCTGCACTCAACTTTTGGATGGATGCAGCACTCAGATGTTGGATGGATGCTGCACTCAGATGTTGGATGGATGCTGCACTCAGATGGTGGATGGATGCAGCACTCAGATGTTGGATGGATGCTGCACTCAGATGTTGGATGGATGCAGCACTCAGATGTTGGATGGATGAAGCATTCAGATGTTGGATGGATGCAGCACTCAGATGTTGGATGGAAGCAGCACTCAGATGTTGGATGGATGCTGCACTCAGACGTTGGATGGATGCTGCACTCAGATGTTGGATGGATGCAGCACTCAGACGTTGGATGGATACAGCACTCAGATGTTGGACCGATGCTGCTCTCAGACGTTGGATGGATGCAGCACTCAGATGTTGGATGGATGCAGCACTCAGATGTTGGATGGATGCTGCACTCAGATGATGGAAGGATGCTGCACTCAGATGTTGGATGGATGCTGCACTCAGATGTTGGATGGATGAAGCATTCAGATGTTGGATGGATGCAGCACTCAGATGTTGGATGGAAGCAGCACTCAGATGTTGGATGGCTGCTGCACTCAGACGTTGGATGGATGCTGCACTCAGATGTTGGATGGATGCAGCACTCAGACGTTGGATGGATACAGCACTCAGATGTTGGACCGATGCTGCTCTCAGACGTTGGATGGATGCAGCACTCAGATGTTGGATGGATGCAGCACTCAGATGTTGGATGGATGCTGCACTCAGACGTTGGATGGATGCTGCACTCAGATGTTGGATGGATGCAGCACTCAGACGTTGGATGGATACAGCACTCAGATGTTGGACCGATGCTGCTCTCAGACGTTGGATGGATGCAGCACTCAGATGTTGGATGGATGCAGCACTCAGATGTTGGATGGATGCTGCACTCAGATGATGGAAGGATGCTGCACTCAGATGTTGGATGGATGCTGCACTCAGACGTTGGATGGATGAAGCGCTCAGCTGTTGGATGGATGCTGCATTCAGATGTTGGATGGATGCAGCACTCAGACGTTGGAAGGATGCTGCATTCAGATGTTGGATGCATGCTGCACTCAGACGTTGGATGGATGCAGCGCTCAGATGTTGGATGGATGCTGCATTCAGATGTCGGATGGATGCAGCACTCAGACGTTGGATGGATGCTGCATTCAGATGTTGGATGGATGCTGCACTCCGATGTTGGATGGATGCAGCACTCAGATGGTGGATGGATGCTGCACTCAGATGTTGGATGGATGCTGCACTGAATTTTTGGATGGATGATGCACTCAGATGTTGGATGGATGCAGCACTCAGATGTTGGATGGATGCTGCACTCAGACGTTGGATGGATGCTGCACTCAGATGTTGGATGGGTGCTGCACTCAGATGTTGGATGGATGCAGCACTCAGATGTTGGATGGATGCAGCACTCAGATGTTGGATGGATGCTGCACTCAGACGTTGGATGGATGCAGCACTCAGACGTTGGATGGATGCTACACTCAGACGTTGGATGGATGCTGCACTCAGATGTTGGATGGATGCAGCATTCAGACGTTGGATGGATGCAGCACTCAGATGTTGGATGGATGCAGCACTCAGACGTTGGATGGATGCTGCACTCAGACGTTGGATGGATGCCACACTCAGATGTTGGATGGATGCTGCACTCAGACGTTGGATGGATGCTGCACTCAGATGTTGGATGGATGCTGCACTAAGATGTTGGATGGATGCAGCACTCAGATGTTGGATGGATGCTGCACTCAGACATTGGATGGATGCTGTACTCAGATGTTGGATGGATGCAGCACTCAGATTTTGGATGGCTGCTGCACTCAGATGTTGGATGGATGCAGCACGCAGATGTTGGATTGATGCTGCACTCAGATGGTGGATGGATGCTGCACTCAGATGTTGGATGGATGCAGCACTCAGATGTTGGATGGATGCGGCACTCAGACGTTGGATGGATGCAGCACTCAAAATTTGGATGGATGCAGCACTCAGAAGTTTGGATAGATGCTGCACTCAGATGTTGGATGGATGTTGCACTCAGATGGTGGATGGATGCAGCACTCAGGTGTTGGATGGATGCTGCACTCAGATGTTGGATGAATGCTGCACTCAGATGGTGGATGGATGAAGCACTCCGATGTTGGATGGATGCAGCACCCAGATGTTGGATGGATGCAGCACTCCGATGTTGGATGGATGCTGCACTCAGATGTTGGATGGATGCTGCACTCAGATGTTGGATGGATGCTGCACTCAGATGTTGGATGGATGCAGCACTCAGATGTTGGATGGATGCCGCACTCAGATGTTGGATGGATGCAGCACTCAGATGTTGGATGGATGCTGCACTCAGACGTTGGATGGATGCAGCACTCAGACGTTGGATGGATGCTACACTCAGACGTTGGATGGATGCTGCACTCAGATGTTGGATGGATGCAGCATTCAGACGTTGGATGGATGCAGCACTCTGATGTTGGATGGATGCAGCACTCAGACGTTGGATGGATGCTGCACTGAGACTTTGGATGGATGCTGCACTCAGATATTGGATGGAGGCTGCACTCAGATGTTGGATGGATGCAGCACTCAGATGTTGGATGGATACTGCACTCAGACATTGGATGGATGCTGCACTCAGATGTTGGATGGATGCAGCACTCAGATTTTGGATGGATGCTGCATTCAGATGTTGGATGTATGCAGCATGCAGATGTTGGATGGATGCTGCACTCAGATGATGGATGGATGCTGCACTCATGTTGGATGGATGCAGCACTCAGATGTTGGATGAATGCTGCACTCAGACGTTGGATGGATGCAGCACTCAGATTTTGGATGGATGCTGCACTCAGATGGGTGATGGATGCTGCACTCATGTTGGATATATGCTGCACTCAGATGGTGGATGGATGCTGCACTCGTGTTGGATGGATGCAGCACTCAGATGGTGGATGGATGCAGCACTCAGACGTTGGATGGATGCTGCACTCAGACGTTGGATGGATGCAGCACTCAGATGTTGGATGGATGCTGCACTCAGATGTTGGATGGATGCTGCACTCAGATGGTGGATGGATGCAGCACTCAAATGTTGGATGGATGCTGCACTCAGATGTTGGATGGATGCTGCACTCAGATGGTGGATGGATGCAGCACTCCGATGTTGGATGGATGCAGCACCCAGATGTTGGATGGATGCAGCACTCCGATGTTGGATGGATGCAGCACTCAGATGTTGGATGGATGCTGCACTCAGATGTTGGATGGATGCTGCACTCAGATGGTGGATGGATGCAGCACTCAGATGTTGGATGGATGCCGCACTCAGATGTTGGATGGATGCTGCACTCAGATGTTGGATGGATGCTGCACTCAGACGTTGGATGGATGCTGCACTCAGACGTTGGATGGATGCAGCACTCAGATGTTGGATGGATGCAGCACTCAGATGTTGGATGGATGCTGCACTCAGACGTTGGATGGATGCAGCACTCCGATGATGGATGGATGCTGCACTCAGATGTTGGATGGATGCTGCACTCAGACGTTGGATGGATGCTGCACTCAGATGTTGGATGGATGCAGCACTCAGACGTTGGATGGATGCAGCACTCAGATGTTGGATGGATGCTGCACTCAGATGTTGGATGGATGCTGCACTCAGATGTTGGATTGATGCAGCACTCAGACGTTGGATGGATGCTGCACTCAGATGTTGGATGGATGCTGCACTCAGATGTTGGATGGATGCAGCACTCAGATGTTGGATGGATGCTGCACTCAGACGTTGGATGAATGCAGCACTCAGAAGTTGGATGGATGCTGCACTCAGATGTTGGATGGATGCTGCACTCAGATGTTGGATGGATGCTGCTAGCGCTGCAATGGAAGCGGAGACCTCGGCCATCAAATGCAGCATCATGGTGTGTTCCACAGGTGTGTTGATGGAGGTGGCTCCCAGTTCCATGTTGGAAATGATGGGCTCCAAGCTCTGCGCAAAGCCATGTGCTAGGATTCCTCCATGCTCCTTGACATTGTGCGCAGACTTTCTGACAGGCTTTCCAGTGCACCAAGTATTTGGTTATGTACACCCACCAGCCTTCTTCTTTAGCCTGGCCCATCGAAGTCCTCATCTGACTCCTCTGCAGCAGATCTAGTGTGCGACCTCTCCCTCTGGCGAGCAGACACGTACGCTATCCTTTTGCCCCGCTCTGGCTCCTGCGCACTTGTGCCTGGTGTCTCACCATGTGAAAATCCTTCCTCTAACCTCGCCTCTAAAATACGAGCAGTGTCAGTCTCAGCTGGTGGCTGCGAGTTTAAGATCGAGTGATGGTGATCTCATCATTACTGTCTTCTTCCTCTTCCTCCACTGTCTGGCCAGGTTCCAGTTCTTGGATATCTGAAATGAAAAGGGACAAGGGTTGGGTTGTGGTGAAGGGAGCGGAGAAAGTAATAACTGCGTGCTTACACCATCTGCAGCTTATGAGTCAGAAGAGATTGTAGGATGAGGGAGAAGTGGGATGAGAGAAGGAGGATTAGATGTGCAGACATACTCATCATCGATCCCTCCAGCCCCACCAGTGGCCACGACCTCAGCGGTGCCACTTCCCATGATGGGCAGCACCGTCTCCTCCATGGGGATTAGAACATGCAGGCGTGCTTGCCCTCCTCCAGTTCTTTGCTGCTGTCTGGAGGGCCTCCTGCCCTCTGCGGATACAGGACCTCTCTCCTCCTCCATCTCTTCCACCAAGGCCTCTAGTACATTGTCAGAAATCCTCAGCGCTCCCACCACCTATTCCAGCCACAATGCACCTCCACTTTAAAAGGTGCAGGCTGCCTTTGAGTAGTGCTGGCCACTCATGATATCGGGCCTCCTGCTGAATCGTGCAGCCAATGAACAGTGGGGGTAGTGCTGGCTGCATGCAGCAATCCTGTAAAAGTGCTGGCAGCATGAACGGGCACGGGTTAATCGCGCACCACAATCCCCATGCCTGTTTTCAGATCATATCCAACCTAATCCCTGCTAACTCCTCTATGGGCAGGCACCACCAGTCACAGAACAAAATACCAGTGGAAACTTGCCCGGGGCTCTAAGTGGATGGAAAGCTGGAGTCATGGCTCTCCACCCTGACTTTCAGTCGATCTTGCCAAGTTTAGTCCTGTTTTTGGACAAAACCGATCAGAAAATCTCAGCTGGCAGGTCTGCGCAATAGGCAGCCCTGGGCTTTGAACTCATGAGGACCTTCACATTGATTGCATCAATCCTACTCTGTAACAAATGCCACAGATATAACTCACTTTCTCATCCCACATTTTTTCACAATATGTACAGGAATTTGACTGCCTCTGCTTCATGAGTCAGTGGAGTTAGTCTCAAAGGCTCTGACCTCTCTGTAATGCAGAGTACAGCTGGTTACTCCTCTCAGCACGTTATAAATCAGTAATTTGGGAATTTCTTCCTAAATGTTTAAACATGGTTCAACTATTCCCACATAAACATTGCTGGTGTCCCTGCCTAGTAACCACTCCAATTACTAACATCCCTTGTTGCTCTCTCCTACACACGTCCCTCAGCTGGCTTCTTGGCTGAGCCTTCAGGCCTCTCCCAGGTCACAGCACTAGAGCACAAGCACACACTTCACATCGGGTCAGGGAGGACATTCTGAAGATGCATTGGCTGTCATTTTGTGGTTTTAACGTGCAATTCCAGTCACTTAATGACAATGTCTTCTGAGCCGAGCAAGTTACTGAGGAGGGGAAACCAACGGCCATTCATCGGGGCAGGAAGAGCAGACATGAGGCAGAGCAGAGCAGGCTTCTCCTCCGAGTGTCGACTGGACCCTGGCAGCAACTCTGAGGAGGTCAACAATGAGCAACAGCAGGGCAAGGAGGCGCAAGGTGCTGCCAAAGGTGCTGAGGGAGTGAAGAGCAGAGACGCAGTCGGAATAGTAGTGTCAGGGTGTAAATGATTTAGGGGGCAACGAGATCATGGTTCACATTGGAACCAATGAGATCGGAAGGAATAGAACTGAAGTCTAAAAAAGAGTTTCAGGAATTGGCACATAGATTAATAATCAAGACTTTGAGGGCAGGAATTTCAGGATTACTCCCAGTGTCACGTGCAAGTCAGTATAGTGAAGAGTACAATGAGGGATTTAAATGCATGGCTGGAGATATGGTGCAGCAGGGAAGAGTTCAGATTCCTGTCACATTGGGACCAGTTCTGGGCAGGAGTGCCCTGTACAGGATAGACTTAAGGTATATTGAGGAAGGGTGCCAAACATTCCTATATTAAAATACTCCAGAGGAAATTCCAGGCCCATGTTTTATGAATGGGGCAGAGTACAAAAGAAGAGGTAATGCGAAACCTGCACACATTATTGGTTAGACCACAGTTAGAATACTGGGGGGACATTTCAGTGACAGAGATGCAAAACTCTGCAATTTTCTAGGGTTTCCGCTTCTCATCCACCGAACTTACAGCGAACAAGGGGGAGACTCTGCCTGCTGCCCCAGCCCCCAACAAATCCACGGGCAATTCACCCCAACGTGTCCAGTTTTGAGGACCCTACACTAGGAAGAATGAAAAGACCTCAGAGGGTGCAGAAGAGGTTGACTCAGATGGTAACAGGGATGAGAGGCTTTGATACGTGGAGAAATTCGCTCACTAATCATTCATTCAAACAAGGAAGATCAAGCGGAGATCTGATAGAAATCTTCAAAATAAAAAGGTTTTGATCTCTCCCCCGTGATCTTTCCCCGTGATCTCTCCCCATGATCTCTCCCCTGTGATCTCTCCCTGTGATCTCTCCCCGTGATCTCTCCCCGTGATCTCTCCACGTGATCTCTCACCCCGTGATCTCTCCCCCGTGATCACTCCCCAGTGATCTCTCCCCCGTGATCTCTCCCCGTGATCTCTCCCCGGGATCTGCCCCCGTGATCTCTCCCCCGTGATCTATCCCCCGTGATCTCTCCCCGTGATCTCTCCCCAGATCTCTCCCCCCGTGATCTCTCCCCCCGTGATCTCTCCCCGTGATCTCTCCACCGTGATCTCTCCCCATGACCTCTCCCTGTGATCTCTCCCCCGTGATCTCTCCCCGTGATCTCTCCCCTGTGATATCTCCCCCGTGATCTCTCCCCCGTGATCTCTCCCCGTGATCTCTCCCTGTGATCTCTCCCCCCGTGATCTCTCCTCCCGTGACCTCTCCCCGTGATCTCTCCCCGTGATCTCTCCCCTGTGATCTTTCCCCTTAATCTCTCCCCATGATCTCTCCCAGTGATCTCTCCCTGTGATCTCTGCCCGTGATCTCTCCCCCGTGATCTCTCCCCGTGATCTCTCCCCCGTGATCTCTCCCCTGTGATCTTTCCCCGTAATCTCTCCCTGTGATCTCTCCCCCGTGATCTCTCCCCGTGATCTCTCCCCGTGATCTCTCCCCGTGATCTCTCCCCGTGATCTCTCCCCTGTGATCTCTCCCCGTGATCTCTCCCCGTGATCTCTCCGCGTGATCTCTCACCCCGTGATCTCTCCCCCGTGATCTCTCCCCTGTGATCTCTCCCTGTGATCTCTCCCCGTGATCTCTCCCCGTGATCTCTCCGCGTGATCTCTCACCCCGTGATCTCTCCCCCGTGATCTCTCCCCAGTGATCTCTCCCTGTGATCTCTCCCCGTGATCTCTCCCCGTGATCTCTCCGCGTGATCTCTCCCCTGTGATCTCTCCCCGTGATCTCTCCCCCGTGATCTCTCCCCCTGATCTCTCCCCGTGATCTCTCCCCCATGATCTCTCCCCCGTGATATCTCCCCATGATCTCTCCATGTGATCTCTCCCCGTGAACTCTCCCCCGTGATCTCTCCCCGTGATCTCTCCTTGTGATCTCTCCCTGTGACCTCTCCCCCGTGATCTCTCCCCCGTGATATCTCCCCATGATCTCTCCATGTGATCTCTCCCCGTGACCTCTCCCCCGTGATATCTCCCCGTGATCTCTCCCCATGATCTCTCCCCCTGTGATCTCTGACCGTGATCTCTCCCTGTGGTCTCTCCCCCCGTGACCTCTCCCCATGATCTCTCCCCGTGATCTCTCCCCCTGTGATCACTCCCCATTGATCTCTCCCCATGATCTCTCCCCCCGTGATCTCTCCCCATGATCTCGCCCCATGATCTCTCCCCTGTGATCTCTCCCCCGTGATCTCTCCCCATGATCTCTCCCCGTGATTGCTCCCCCGTGATCTCTCCCCCCGTGATCTCTCCCCCGTGATCTCTCCCCCCATGATCTCCCCCCCGTGATCTCTCCCCGTGATCTCGACCCGTGATCTCTCCTCATGATCTCTCCCCATGATCTCTCCCCATGATCACTCCCCGTGATCTCTCCACCTGTGATCACTCCCCATTGATCTCTCCCCATGATCTCTCCACCCGTGATCTCTCCCCCGTGATCTCGCCCTATGATCTCTCCCCTGTGATCTCTCCCCCGTAATCTCTCCATGTGATCTCTCCCCTGTGATCTCTCCCCGTGATCTCTCCCCCATGATCTCTCCACCGTGATCTCTCCCCGTGACCTCTCCCTGTGATCTCTCCCCCGTGATCTCTCCCCGTGATCTCTCCCCCGTGATATCTCCCCCGTGATCTCTCCCCCGTGATCTCTCCCCGTGATCTCTCCCTGTGATCTCTCCCCCCGTGATCTCTCCTCCCGTGATCTCTCCCCGTGATCTCTCCCCGTGATCTCTCCCCTGTGATCTTTCCCCTTAATCTCTCCCCATGATCTCTCCCCCATGATCTCTCCCCGTGATCTCTCCCCGTGATCTCTCCCCGTGATCTCTCCCCCGTGATCTCTTCCCGTGATCTCTCCCCCGTGATCTCTCCCCTGTGATCTTTCCCCGTAATCTCTCCCCGTGATCTCTCCCCCGTGATCTCTCCCCGTGATCTCTCCCCGTGATCTCTCCCCCGTGATCTCTCCCCGTGATCTCTCCCCCGTGATCTCTCCCTGTGATCTCTCCCCTGTGATCTCTCCCTGTGATCTCTCCCCCGTGATCTCTCCCCATGATCTCTCCCCGTGATCTCTCCCCCATGATCTCTCCCCCGTGATCTCTCCCCGTGATCTCTCCCCGTGATCTCTCACCCGTGATCTCTCCCCCGTGATCTCTCCCCGTGATCTCTCTCCCGTGATCTCTCCAACGTGATCTCTCCCCCGTGATCTCTCCCCGTGACCTCTCCCCCGTGATCTCTCCCCCGTGATATCTCCCCGTGATCTCTCCCCGTGATCTCTCCCCCTGTGATCTCTCCCTGTGATCTCTCCCCATGATCTCTCCCCTTGATCTCTCCCCCCGTGATCACTCCCCCTTGATCTCTCCCCGTGATCTCTCCCCCCGTGATCTCTCCCCCGTGATCTCTCCCCAATGTCTCTCCCCTGTGATCTCTCCCCCGTGATCTCTCCCCGTGATCTCTCCCCGTGATCTCTCCCCCGTGATCTCTCCCCCCGTGATCTCTCCCCTTGATCTCTCCCCCCGTGATCTCTCCCCCCGTGATCTCTCCCCGTGATCTCTCCCCGTGATCTCTCCCCCGTGATCTCTCCCCGTGATCTCTCCCCCGTGATTTCACCCCGTGATCTCTCCCCATGATCTCTCCCCCGTGATCTCTCCCCGTGATCTCTCCACGTGATCTCTTCCCGTGATCTCTCCCAGTGATCACTCCCCCGTGATCTCTCCCCGTGATCTCTCCCCGTGATCTCTCCCCCGTGATATCTCCCCGTGATCTCTCCCCCGTGATCTCTCCCCGTGATCTCTCCCGGTGATCTCTCCCCCCGTGAACTCTCCCCCGTGATATCTCCCCGTGATCTCTCCCCCGTGATCTCTCCCCGTGATCTCTCCCCGTGATCTCTTCCCGGGAACTCTCCCCCGTGATCTCTCCCCGTGATCTCTCCCCGTGATCTCTCCCCGTGATCTCTCCCCATGATCTCTCCCCGTGATCTCTCCCCCGTGATCTCTCCCCGTGATCTCTCCCCGTGATCTCTCACCCGTGATCTCTCCCCGTGATCTCTCCCCGTGTTCTCTCCCCCGTGATCTCTCCCCCGTGATCTCTCTCCCGTGAACTCTCCCCGTGATCTCTCCACCATGATCTCTTCCCCGTGATCTCTCCCCGTGATCTCTCCCCGTGATCTCTCCCCCGTGATCTCTCCCCGTGATCTCTCCCCCGTGATCTCTCCCCGTGATCTCTCCCCCGTGATCTCTCCCCGTGATCTCTCCCCGTGATCTCTCCCCCGTGATCTCTCCCCGTGATCTCTCCCCGTGATCTCTTCCCATGATCTCTCCCCCTGATCTCTCCCCGTGATCTCTCCCCCGTGATCTCTCCCCCGTGATCTCTCCCCGTGATCTCTCCCTGTGATCTCTCCCCCTGACCTCTCCCCCGTGATCTCTCCCCCGTGATATCTCCCCATGATCTCTCCATGTGATCTCTCCCCGTGACCTCTCCCCCGTGATCTCTCCCCCATGATATCTCCCCGTGATCTCTCCCCGTGATCACTCCCCCTGTGATCTCTGCCCGTGATCTCTCCCTGTGGTATCTCCCCCCATGATCTCACCCCATGACCTCTCCCCGTGATCTCTCCCCCTGTGAGCACTCCCCATTGATCTCTCCCCATGATCTCTCCCCCCGTGATCTCTCCCCCATGATCTCGCCCCATGATCTCTCCCCAGTGATCTCTCCCCCGTGATCTCTCCCCGTGATTTCTCCCCGTGATTGCTCCCCCGTGATCTCTCCCCCCGTGATCTCTCCCCCGTGATCTCTCCCCCCGTGATCTCCCCCTCTTGATCTCTCCCCGTGATCTCTCTCCGTGATCTCTCCCCATGATCTCTCCCCATGATCTCTCCCCGTGATCTCTCCCCCTGTGATCACTCCCCATTGATCTCTCCCCATGATCTCTCCCCCGTGATCTCTCCCCCGTGATCTCGCCCCATGATCTCTCCCCTGTGATCTCTCCCCCGTGATCTCTCCCTGTGATCTCTCCCCTGTGATCGCTCCCCGTGATCTCTCCCCGTGATCTCTCCCCATGATCTCTCCCCATGATCTCTCCCCCATGATCTCTCCCCCGTGATCTGTCCCCGTGATCTCTCCCCGTGATCTCTCACCCGTGATCTCTCCCCCGTGATCTCTCCCCGTGATCTCTCCCCGTGATCTCTCCACCGTGATCTCTCCCCCGTGATCTCTCCCCGTGATCTCTCACCCGTGATCTCTCCCCGTGATCTCTCCCCACGATCTCTCCCTGTGATCTCTCCCCATGATCTCTCCCCCGTGATCTCTCCCCGTGATCTCTCCCCCGTGATCTCTCCCCGTGATCTCTACCCGTGATCTATCCCAGTGATCTCTCCCCCGTGATCTCTTCCCGTGATCTCTCCCCATGATCTCTCCCCCGTGATCACTCCCCCTTGATCTCTCCCCATGATCTCTCCCCCGTGATCTCTCCCCCGTGATCTCTCCCCATGATCTCTCCCCTGTGATCTCTCCCCCGTGATCTCTCCCCGTGATCTCTCCCCGTGATCTCTCCCCCGTGACCTCTCCCCCCGTGATCTCTCCCCGTGATCTCTCCCCCCGTGATCTGTCCCCCTGTGATCTCTCCCCGTGATCTCTCCCCGTGATCTCTCCCCCATGATCTCTCCCCATGATCTCTCCCCCGTGATTTCACCCCGTGATCTCTCCCCGTGATCTCTCCCCCGTGATCTCTCCCCGTGATCTCTCCCCGTGATCTCTTCCCGTGATCTCTCCCAGTGATCTCTCCCCCGTGATCTCTCCCCGTGATCTCTCCCTGTGAACTCTCCCCCCATGATCTCTACCCCCGTGATCACTCCCCGTGATCTCTACCCGTGATCTCTCCCCTGTGATCTCTCCCCTGTGATCTCTCCCCGTAATCTCTCCCCGTGCTCTCTCCCCCGTGATCTCTCCCCGTGATCTCTCCCCGTGATCTCTCCCCGTGATCTCTCCCCCGTGATCTCTCCCCATGATCTCTCCCCTGTGATCTCTCCCCGTGATCTCTCCCCTGTGATATCTCCCTGTGATCTCTCCCCCGTGATCTCTCCCCCAGATCTCTCCCCGTGATCTCTCCCCCGTTATCTCTCCCCGTGATCTCTCCCCGTGATCTCTCACCCATGATCTCTCCCCTGTGATCTCTCCCCGTGATCTCTCCCCCGTGATCTCTCCCCATGATCTCTCCCTGTGATCTCTCCCCCGTGATGTCTCCCCCGTGATCTCTCCCAGTGATCTCTCCCCGTGATCTCTTCCCGTGATCTCTCCCCATGATCTCTCCCCGTGATCTCTCCCCGTGATCTCTCCCCCCTGATCTCTCCCCGTGATATCTCCCTGTGATCTCTCCCCGTGACCTCTCCCCCGTGATCTCTCCCCCGTGATATCTCCCCGTGATCTCTCCCCGTGATCTCTCCCCCTGTGATCTCTCCCTGTGATCTCTCCCCATGATCTCTCCCCTTGATCTCTCCCCCCGTGGTAACTCCCCCTTGATCTCTCCCCGTGATCTCTCCCCCCGTGATCTCTCCCCTGTGATCTCTCCCCCGTGATCTCTCCCCCGTGATCTCTCCCCGTGATCTCTCTCCCGTGATCTCTCCAACGTGATCTCTCCCCCGTGATCTCTCCCCGTGACCTCTCCCCCGTGATCTCTCCCCCGTGATATCTCCCCGTGATCTCTCCCCGTGATCTCTCCCCCTGTGATCTCTCCCTGTGATCTCTCCCCATGATCTCTCCCCTTGATCTCTCCCCCCGTGATCACTCCCCCTTGATCTCTCCCCGTGATCTCTCCCCCCGTGATCTCTCCCCCGTGATCTCTCCCCAATGTCTCTCCCCTGTGATCTCTCCCCCGTGATCTCTCCCCGTGATCTCTCCCAGTGATCTCTCCCCGTGATCTCTTCCCGTGATCTCTCCCCATGATCTCTCCCCGTGATCTCTCCCCGTGATCTCTCCCCCCTGATCTCTCCCCGTGATATCTCCCTGTGATCTCTCCCCGTGACCTCTCCCCCGTGATCTCTCCCCCGTGATATCTCCCCGTGATCTCTCCCCGTGATCTCTCCCCCTGTGATCTCTCCCTGTGATCTCTCCCCATGATCTCTCCCCTTGATCTCTCCCCCCGTGGTAACTCCCCCTTGATCTCTCCCCGTGATCTCTCCCCCCGTGATCTCTCCCCTGTGATCTCTCCCCCGTGATCTCTCCCCCGTGATCTCTCCCCGTGATCTCTCTCCCGTGATCTCTCCAACGTGATCTCTCCCCCGTGATCTCTCCCCGTGACCTCTCCCCCGTGATCTCTCCCCCGTGATATCTCCCCGTGATCTCTCCCCGTGATCTCTCCCCCTGTGATCTCTCCCTGTGATCTCTCCCCATGATCTCTCCCCTTGATCTCTCCCCCCGTGATCACTCCCCCTTGATCTCTCCCCGTGATCTCTCCCCCCGTGATCTCTCCCCCGTGATCTCTCCCCAATGTCTCTCCCCTGTGATCTCTCCCCCGTGATCTCTCCCCGTGATCTCTCCCCGTGATCTCTCCCCCGTGATCTCTCCCCCCGTGATCTCTCCCCTTGATCTCTCCCCCCGTGATCTCTCCCCCCGTGATCTCTCCCCGTGATCTCTCCCCGTGATCTCTCCCCCGTGATCTCTCCCCGTGATCTCTCCCCCGTGATTTCACCCCGTGATCTCTCCCCATGATCTCTCCCCCGTGATCTCTCCCCGTGATCTCTCCACGTGATCTCTTCCCGTGATCTCTCCCAGTGATCACTCCCCCGTGATCTCTCCCCGTGATCTCTCCCCGTGATCTCTCCCCCGTGATATCTCCCCGTGATCTCTCCCCCGTGATCTCTCCCCGTGATCTCTCCCGGTGATCTCTCCCCCCGTGAACTCTCCCCCGTGATATCTCCCCGTGATCTCTCCCCCGTGATCTCTCCCCGTGATCTCTCCCCGTGATCTCTTCCCGGGAACTCTCCCCCGTGATCTCTCCCCGTGATCTCTCCCCGTGATCTCTCCCCGTGATCTCTCCCCATGATCTCTCCCCGTGATCTCTCCCCCGTGATCTCTCCCCGTGATCTCTCCCCGTGATCTCTCACCCGTGATCTCTCCCCGTGATCTCTCCCCGTGTTCTCTCCCCCGTGATCTCTCCCCCGTGATCTCTCTCCCGTGAACTCTCCCCGTGATCTCTCCACCATGATCTCTTCCCCGTGATCTCTCCCCGTCATCTCTCCCCGTGATCTCTCCCCCGTGATCTCTCCCCGTGATCTCTCCCCCGTGATCTCTCCCCGTGATCTCTCCCCCGTGATCTCTCCCCGTGATCTCTCCCCGTGATCTCTCCCCCGTGATCTCTCCCCGTGATCTCTCCCCGTGATCTCTTCCCATGATCTCTCCCCCTGATCTCTCCCCGTGATCTCTCCCCCGTGATCTCTCCCCCGTGATCTCTCCCCGTGATCTCTCCCTGTGATCTCTCCCCCTGACCTCTCCCCCGTGATCTCTCCCCCGTGATATCTCCCCATGATCTCTCCATGTGATCTCTCCCCGTGACCTCTCCCCCGTGATCTCTCCCCCATGATATCTCCCCGTGATCTCTCCCCATGATCACTCCCCCTGTGATCTCTGCCCGTGATCTCTCCCTGTGGTATCTCCCCCCATGATCTCACCCCATGACCTCTCCCCGTGATCTCTCCCCCTGTGAGCACTCCCCATTGATCTCTCCCCATGATCTCTCCCCCCGTGATCTCTCCCCCATGATCTCGCCCCATGATCTCTCCCCAGTGATCTCTCCCCCGTGATCTCTCCCCGTGATTTCTCCCCGTGATTGCTCCCCCGTGATCTCTCCCCCCGTGATCTCTCCCCCGTGATCTCTCCCCCCGTGATCTCCCCCTCTTGATCTCTCCCCGTGATCTCTCTCCGTGATCTCTCCCCATGATCTCTCCCCATGATCTCTCCCCGTGATCTCTCCCCCTGTGATCACTCCCCATTGATCTCTCCCCATGATCTCTCCCCCGTGATCTCTCCCCCGTGATCTCGCCCCATGATCTCTCCCCTGTGATCTCTCCCCCGTGATCTCTCCCTGTGATCTCTCCCCTGTGATCGCTCCCCGTGATCTCTCCCCGTGATCTCTCCCCATGATCTCTCCCCTTGATCTCTCCCCCCGTGATCACTCCCCCTTGATCTCTCCCCATGATCTCTCCCCCCGTGATCTCTCCCCCGTGATCTCTCCCCAATGTCTCTCCCCTGTGATCTCTCCCCCGTGATCTCTCCCCGTGATCTCTCCCAGTGATCTCTCCCCGTGATCTCTTCCCGTGATCTCTCCCCATGATCTCTCCCCGTGATCTCTCCCCGTGATCTCTCCCCCCTGATCTCTCCCCGTGATATCTCCCTGTGATCTCTCCCCGTGACCTCTCCCCCGTGATCTCTCCCCCGTGATATCTCCCCGTGATCTCTCCCCGTGATCTCTCCCCCTGTGATCTCTCCCTGTGATCTCTCCCCATGATCTCTCCCCTTGATCTCTCCCCCCGTGGTAACTCCCCCTTGATCTCTCCCCGTGATCTCTCCCCCCGTGATCTCTCCCCTGTGATCTCTCCCCCGTGATCTCTCCCCCGTGATCTCTCCCCGTGATCTCTCTCCCGTGATCTCTCCAACGTGATCTCTCCCCCGTGATCTCTCCCCGTGACCTCTCCCCCGTGATCTCTCCCCCGTGATATCTCCCCGTGATCTCTCCCCGTGATCTCTCCCCCTGTGATCTCTCCCTGTGATCTCTCCCCATGATCTCTCCCCTTGATCTCTCCCCCCGTGATCACTCCCCCTTGATCTCTCCCCGTGATCTCTCCCCCCGTGATCTCTCCCCCGTGATCTCTCCCCAATGTCTCTCCCCTGTGATCTCTCCCCCGTGATCTCTCCCCGTGATCTCTCCCCGTGATCTCTCCCCCGTGATCTCTCCCCCCGTGATCTCTCCCCTTGATCTCTCCCCCCGTGATCTCTCCCCCTGTGATCTCTCCCCGTGATCTCTCCCCGTGATCTCTCCCCCGTGATCTCTCCCCGTGATCTCTCCCCCGTGATTTCACCCCGTGATCTCTCCCCATGATCTCTCCCCCGTGATCTCTCCCCGTGATCTCTCCACGTGATCTCTTCCCGTGATCTCTCCCAGTGATCACTCCCCCGTGATCTCTCCCCGTGATCTCTCCCCGTGATCTCTCCCCCGTGATATCTCCCCGTGATCTCTCCCCCGTGATCTCTCCCCGTGATCTCTCCCGGTGATCTCTCCCCCCGTGAACTCTCCCCCGTGATATCTCCCCGTGATCTCTCCCCCGTGATCTCTCCCCGTGATCTCTCCCCGTGATCTCTTCCCGGGAACTCTCCCCCGTGATCTCTCCCCGTGATCTCTCCCCGTGATCTCTCCCCGTGATCTCTCCCCATGATCTCTCCCCGTGATCTCTCCCCCGTGATCTCTCCCCGTGATCTCTCCCCGTGATCTCTCACCCGTGATCTCTCCCCGTGATCTCTCCCCGTGTTCTCTCCCCCGTGATCTCTCCCCCGTGATCTCTCTCCCGTGAACTCTCCCCGTGATCTCTCCACCATGATCTCTTCCCCGTGATCTCTCCCCGTCATCTCTCCCCGTGATCTCTCCCCCGTGATCTCTCCCCGTGATCTCTCCCCCGTGATCTCTCCCCGTGATCTCTCCCCCGTGATCTCTCCCCGTGATCTCTCCCCGTGATCTCTCCCCCGTGATCTCTCCCCGTGATCTCTCCCCGTGATCTCTTCCCATGATCTCTCCCCCTGATCTCTCCCCGTGATCTCTCCCCCGTGATCTCTCCCCCGTGATCTCTCCCCGTGATCTCTCCCTGTGATCTCTCCCCCTGACCTCTCCCCCGTGATCTCTCCCCCGTGATATCTCCCCATGATCTCTCCATGTGATCTCTCCCCGTGACCTCTCCCCCGTGATCTCTCCCCCATGATATCTCCCCGTGATCTCTCCCCGTGATCACTCCCCCTGTGATCTCTGCCCGTGATCTCTCCCTGTGGTATCTCCCCCCATGATCTCACCCCATGACCTCTCCCCGTGATCTCTCCCCCTGTGAGCACTCCCCATTGATCTCTCCCCATGATCTCTCCCCCCGTGATCTCTCCCCCATGATCTCGCCCCATGATCTCTCCCCAGTGATCTCTCCCCCGTGATCTCTCCCCGTGATTTCTCCCCGTGATTGCTCCCCCGTGATCTCTCCCCCCGTGATCTCTCCCCCGTGATCTCTCCCCCCGTGATCTCCCCCTCTTGATCTCTCCCCGTGATCTCTCTCCGTGATCTCTCCCCATGATCTCTCCCCATGATCTCTCCCCGTGATCTCTCCCCCTGTGATCACTCCCCATTGATCTCTCCCCATGATCTCTCCCCCGTGATCTCTCCCCCGTGATCTCGCCCCATGATCTCTCCCCTGTGATCTCTCCCCCGTGATCTCTCCCTGTGATCTCTCCCCTGTGATCGCTCCCCGTGATCTCTCCCCGTGATCTCTCCCCATGATCTCTCCCCATGATCTCTCCCCCATGATCTCTCCCCCGTGATCTGTCCCCGTGATCTCTCCCCGTGATCTCTCACCCGTGATCTCTCCCCCGTGATCTCTCCCCGTGATCTCTCCCCGTGATCTCTCCACCGTGATCTCTCCCCCGTGATCTCTCCCCGTGATCTCTCACCCGTGATCTCTCCCCGTGATCTCTCCCCACGATCTCTCCCCGTGATCTCTCCCCATGATCTCTCCCCCGTGATCTCTCCCCGTGATCTCTCCCCCGTGATCTCTCCCCGTGATCTCTACCCGTGATCTATCCCAGTGATCTCTCCCCCGTGATCTCTTCCCGTGATCTCTCCCCATGATCTCTCCCCATGATCTCTCCCCCGTGATCACTCCCCCTTGATCTCTCCCCATGATCTCTCCCCCGTGATCTCTCCCCCGTGATCTCTCCCCATGATCTCTCCCCTGTGATCTCTCCCCCGTGATCTCTCCCCGTGATCTCTCCCCGTGATCTCTCCCCCGTGACCTCTCCCCCCGTGATCTCTCCCCGTGATCTCTCCCCCCGTGATCTGTCCCCCTGTGATCTCTCCCCGTGATCTCTCCCCGTGATCTCTCCCCCATGATCTCTCCCCATGATCTCTCCCCCGTGATTTCACCCCGTGATCTCTCCCCGTGATCTCTCCCCCGTGATCTCTCCCCGTGATCTCTCCCCGTGATCTCTTCCCGTGATCTCTCCCAGTGATCTCTCCCCCGTGATCTCTCCCCGTGATCTCTCCCTGTGAACTCTCCCCCCATGATCTCTACCCCCGTGATCACTCCCCGTGATCTCTCCCCGTGATCTCTCCCCCGTGATCTCTCCCCATGATCTCTCCCCTGTGATCTCTCCCCGTGATCTCTCCCCTGTGATATCTCCCTGTGATCTCTCCCCCGTGATCTCTCCCCCAGATCTCTCCCCGTGATCTCTCCCCCGTTATCTCTCCCCGTGATCTCTCCCCGTGATCTCTCACCCATGATCTCTCCCCTGTGATCTCTCCCCGTGATCTCTCCCCCGTGATCTCTCCCCATGATCTCTCCCTGTGATCTCTCCACCGTGATCTCTCCCCGTGATCTCTCCCCCGTGATCTCTCCCCCGTGATCTCTCCCAGTGATCTCTCCCCGTGATCTCTTCCCGTGATCTCTCCCCATGATCTCTCCCCGTGATCTCTCCCCGTGATCTCTCCCCCCTGATCTCTCCCCGTGATATCTCCCTGTGATCTCTCCCCGTGACCTCTCCCCCGTGATCTCTCCCCCGTGATATCTCCCCGTGATCTCTCCCCGTGATCTCTCCCCCTGTGATCTCTCCCTGTGATCTCTCCCCATGATCTCTCCCCTTGATCTCTCCCCCCGTGGTAACTCCCCCTTGATCTCTCCCCGTGATCTCTCCCCCCGTGATCTCTCCCCTGTGATCTCTCCCCCGTGATCTCTCCCCGTGATCTCTCCCCGTGATCTCTCCCCCGTGATCTCTCCCCCCGTGATCTCTCCCCGTGATCTCTCCCCCCGTGATCTCTCCCCCGTGATCTCTCCCCGTGATCTCTCCCCGTGATCTCTCCCCTGTGATCTCTCCCTGTCATCTCTCCCCCGTGATATCTCCCCGTGATCTCTCCCCCGTGATCTCTCCCCGTGATCTCTCCCTGTGATCTCTCCCCCCGTGAACTCTCCCCCGTGATCTCTCCCCGTGATCTCTCCCCGTGATCTCTCCCCTGTGATCTCTCCCCGCAATCTCTCCCCGTGAAATCTCCGCCGTGATCTCTCCCCATGATCTCTCCCCGTGATCTCTCCCCCGTGATCTCTCCCCGTGATCTCTCCCCGTGATCTCTCCCCGTGATCTCTCCCCCGTGATCTCTCCCCGTGATCTCTCCCCATGATGTATCCCAGTGATCTCTCCCCCGTGATCTCTTCCCATGATCTCTCCCCCTGATCTCTCCCCGTGATCTCTCCCTGTGATGTATCCCAGTGATCTCTCCCCCGTGATCTCTCCCCGTGATCTCTCCACCGTGATCTCTCCCCCGTGATCTCTCCCCGTGATCTCTCCCCCGTGATCTCTCCCCGTGATCTCTCCCCATGATCTCTCCCCCGTGATCTCTCCCCGTGATCTCTCCCCTGTGATCTCTCCCCGTGATCTCTCCCTGTGATCTCTCCACCGTGATCTCTCCCCGTGATCTCTCCCCGTGATCTCTCCCCCGTGATCTCTCCCAGTGATCTCTCCCCGTGATCTCTTCCCGTGATCTCTCCCCATGATCTCTCCCCGTGATCTCTCCCCCGTGATCTCTCCCCCCTGATCTCTCCCCGTGATCTCTCCCTGTGATCTCTCAACGTGACCTCTCCCCCGTGATCTCTCCCCCGTGATATCTCCCCATGATCTCTCCCCGTGATCTCTCCCCCTGTGATCTCTCCCTGTGATCTCTCCCCATGATCTCTCCCCTTGATCTCTCCCCCCGTGATCACTCCCCCTTGATCTCTCCCCGTGATCTCTGCCCCCGTGATCTCTCCCCAGTGATCTCTCCCCATGATCTCTCCCCTGTGATTTCTCCCCCGTGATCTCTCCCCGTGATCTCTCCCCGTGATCTCTCCCCCGTGATCTCTCCCCCCGTGATCTCTCCCCGTGATCTCTCCCCGTGATCTCTCCCCCGTGATCTCTCCCCGTGATCTCTCCCCCGTGATATCTCCCCGTGATCTCTCCCCCGTGATCTCTCCCCGTGATCTCTCCCTGTGATCTCTCCCCCCGTGAACACTCCCCCGTGATCTCTCCCCGTGATCTCTCCCCGTGATCTCTCCCCTGTGATCTCTCCCCGCAATCTCTCCCCGTGAACTCTCCGCCGTGATCTCTCCCCATGATCTCTCCCCGTGATCTCTCCCCCGTGATCTCTCCCCGTGATCTCTCCCCGTGATCTCTCACCCGTGATCTCTCCCCGCGATCTCTCCCCATGATCTCTCCCCCGTGATCTCTCCCCCGTGATATCTCTCCCGCGAACTCTCCCCGTGATCTCTCCACCGTGATCTCTCCCCCGTGATCTCTCCCCGTGATCTCTCCCCATGATCTCTCCCCCGTGATCTCTCCCCGTGATCTCTCCCCCGTGATCTCTCCCCGTGATCTCTCCCGCGTGATCTCCCCCCGTGATCTCTCCCCTGTGATCTCTCCCCGTGATCTGTCCCCCGTGATCTCTCCCCGTCATCTCTCCCCCGTGATCTCTCCCCGTGATCTCTCCCCGTGATCTCTCCCCGTGATCTCTCCCCCGTGATCTCTCCTCGTGATCTCTCCCCGTGATGTATCCCAGTGATCTGTCCCCCGTGATCTCTTCCCCGTGATCTCTCCCCCTGATCTCTCCCAGTGATCTCTCCCCCGTGATCTGTCCCCCGTGATCTCTCCCCGTGATCTCTCCCTGTGATCTCTCCCTGTGTCCTCTCCCCCGTGATCTCTCCCCCGTGATATCTCCCCATGATCTCTCCCTGTGATCTCTCCCCGTGACCTCTCCCCCGTGATCTCTCCCGTGATCTCTCCCTGTGATCTCTCTCCCGTGATCTCTCCCCATGATCTCTCCCCCGTGATCTCTCCCCATGACCTCTCCCCGTGATCTCTCCCCCGTGATCTCTCCCTGTGATCTCCCCCCATGATCTCTCCCCTATGATCTCTCCCCCGTGATCTCTCCCCTTGATCTCTCCCCGTGATCTCTCCCCCGTGATCTCTCCCCCATGATCTCTCCCCGTGATCTCTCGCCCGTGATCTCTCCCCGTGATCTCTCCCCGTGATCTCTCCCCCGTGATCTCTCCCCGTGATCTCTCCCCCGTGATCTCTCCCCATGATCTCTCCCCCGTGATCTATCCCCCGTGATCTCTCCCCCGTGATCTCTCCCCGTGATCTCTCCCCCATGAACTCCCCCCCCGTGATCTCTCCCCGTGATCTCTCCCCCGTGAGCTCTCCCCGTGATCTCTCCCCCGTGATCTCTCCCCATGAACTCTCCCCATGATATCTCCCCCGTGATCTCTCCCCCGTGATCTCTCCCCCCATGATCCCTCCCCGTGATCTCTCCACGGTGATCTCTCCTCGTGATCTCTCCCCGTGATCTCTCCCCCTGTGATCTCCCCCCGTGATCTCTCCCCGTGATCTCTCACCCCGTGATCTCTCACCCCGTGATCTCTCCCCATGATATCTCCCCCATGATCGCTCCCCGTGATCTCTCTCCAAGTGATGTCACCCCGTGATCTCTCCCCGTGATCTCTCCCCCTGTAATCTCACCCCGTGATCTCTCCCCGTGATCTCTCCCCCGTGATCTCAACCCCCGTGATCTCTCCCCGTGATCTCTCGCTGTGATCTCTCCCCGTGATCTTTCCCCGTGATCTCTCCCCATGATCTCTCCCCCGTGATCTCTCCCCGTGATCTCTCCCCATGATCTCTCCCCATGATCTCTCCCCATGATCTCTCCCCATGAACTCTCCCCCCATGATCTCTCCCCGTGATCTCTCCCCGTGATCTCCCCCTTGATCTCTCCCCGTGATCTCTCCCCCGTGATCTCTCCCCGTGATCTCTCCCCCGTGATCTCTCCCCGTGATCTCTCCCCCGTGATCTCTCCCCGTGATCTCGCCCCGTGATCTCTGCCCCGTGATCTCTCCCCCGTGATCTCTCCCCCGTGCTCTCTCCCCGTGATCTCTCCCCCGTGATCTCTCCCCCATGATCTCTCCCCGTGACCTCTCCCCGTGATCTCTCCCCCGTGATCTCTCCCCGTGATCTCTCCCCATGATCTCTCCCTGCGTGATCTCTCCCCGTGATCTCTCCCCATGATCTCTCCCACATGATCTCTCCCCGTGATCTCTCCCCCCGTGATTTCTCCCCGTGATCTCTCCCCGTGATCTCTCCACCGTGACCTCCCCCCGTGATCTCTCCCCGTGATCTCTCACACCGTGATCTCTCCCCGTGATCTCTCCCCCGTGATCTCCCCCCGTGATCTCTCTCCCCATGATCTCTCCCCATGATCTCTCCCCGTGATCTCTCCCCCGTAATCTCTCCCCATGATCTCTCCCCGTGATCTCTCCCCCGTGATCTCTCCCCCCGTGATCTCTCCCCCGTGATCTCGCCCCGTGATCTCTCCCCGTGATCGCTCCCCGTGATCTCTCGCCGTGACCTCTCCCCGTGATCTTTCCCCGTGAACTCTCCCCGTGATCTCTCCCCCGTGATCTCTCCCCATGATCTCTCCCCATGATTTCTCCCCCGTGATCTCTCCCCTTGATCTCTCCCCGTGATCTCTCCCCGTGATCTCTTGCCCGTGATCTCTCCCCGTGATCTCTCCCCCGTGATCTCTCCCCGTGATCTCTCCCACATGATCTCTCCCCCCATGATCTCTCCCCCCGTGATCTCTCCCCTTGATCTCTCCCCGTGATCACTCCTGCGTAATCTCTCCCCGTGATCTCTCCCCGTGATCTTTCCCCCCGTGATCTCTCCCCGTGATCTCTCCCCGTGATCTCCCCTGTGATCTCTCCCCGTGATCTCTCCCCCGTGATCTCTCCCCGTGATCTCTCCCCCGTGATCTCTCCCCGTGATCTCTCCCCGTGATCTCTGCCCCGTGATCTCTCCCCCGTGATCTCTCCCCCCGTGATCTCTCCCGTGATCTCTCCCTGTGATCTCTCTCCCGTGATCTCTCCCCGTTATCTCTCCCCGTGATCTCTCCCCCCGTAATCTCGCCCCATGATCTCTCCCCGTGATCTCTCCCCCATGATTTCTCCCCCCGTGATCTCTCCCCCGTGATCTCTCCCCGTGATCTCTCCCCGTGATTGCTCCCCGTGATCTCTCCCCCCGTGATCTCTCCCCGTGATCTCTCCCCCCATGATCTCCCCCCCCGTGATCTCTCCCCGTGATCTCTACCCGTGATCTCTCCCCCATGATCTCTCCCCGTGATCTCTCCCCCGTAATTTCTCCCCGTGATCTCTCCCCGTGATCTCTCCCCCATGATCTCTCCCCGTGATCTCTCCCCGTGATCTCTCCCCCCGTGATCTCTCGCCGTGATCTCTGCCCGTGATCTCTCCCAATGACCTCTACCCCGTGACCTCTCCCCCGTGATCTCTCCACGTGATCTCTCCCCGTGATCTCTCCCCGCGTGATCTCTCCCCGTGATCTCTCCCCCGTGATCTCCCCCCGTGATCTCTCCCCCCGTGATCTCTCCCCCGTGATCTCTCCCCTTGATCTCTCCCCGTGATCTCTCCCGCGTAATCTCTCCCCCGTGATCTCTCCCCGCGATCTCTCCCCGTGATCTCTCCCCCTGTGATCTCCCCCGTGATCTCTCCCCGTGATCTCTCACCCCGTTATCTCTCCCCATGATCTCTCCCCCATGATCTCTCCCCGTGATCTCTCTCCAAGTGATCTCTCCCAGTGATCTCTCCCCGTGATCTCTCCCCCTGTAATCTCGACCCGTGATCTCTCCCCGTGATCTCTCCCCCATGATTTCTCCCCCGTGATCTCTCCCCCGTGATCTCTCCCCGTGATCTCTCCCCGTGATCTCTCCCCCGTGATCTCTCCCCGTGATCTCTCCCCATGATCTCTCCCACATGAACTCTCCCCCCGTGATCTCTCCCCGTGATCTCTCCCCGTGATCTCTCCCCCGTGATCTCTCCCCGTGATCTCTCCCCATGATCTCTCAACCGTGATCTCTCCACGTGATCTCTCCCCGTGATCTCTCCCCCATGAACTCTCCCCCTGTGATCTCTCCCCGTGATCTCTCCCCGTGATCTCCCCCTTGATCTCTCCCCTTGATCTCTCCCCCGTGATCTCTCCCCGTGATCTCTCCCCCGTGATCCCTCCCCGTGATCTCTCCCCCGTGATCTCTCCCCGTGATCTCTACCCGTGATCTCTCCCCGTGATCTCTCCCCCCGTGATCTCTCCCTGTGATCTCTGCCCGTGATCTCTCCCCATGACCTCGCCCCCGTGACCTCTCCCCCGTGATCTCTCCACGTGATCTCTCCCCATGATCTCTCCCCACGTGATCTCTCCCCTTGATCTCTCCCCGTGATCACTCCTGCGTAATCTCTCCCCCGTGATCTCTCCCCGTGATCTCTCCCCCGTGATCTCTCCCCATGATCTCTCCCCGTGATCTCTCCCCCTGTGATCTCCCCCGTGATCTCTCCCCGTGATCTCTCCCCCGTGATCTCTCCCCATGATCTCTCCCCCGTGATCTCTCCCCCCGTGATCTCACCCCGTGATCTCTCCCTGTGATCTCTCCCCGTGATCTCTCGCTGTGATCTCGCCCCGTGATCTTTCCCCGTGATCTCTCCCCGTGATCTCTCCCCCGTGATCTCTCCCCGTGATCTCTCCCCATGATCTCTCCCCGTGATCTCTCCCCATGATCTCTCCCCGTGATCTCTCCCCCATGAACTCTCCCCCCGTGATCTCTCCACGTGATCTCTCACCGTGATCTCCCCCGTGATCTCTCCCCGTGATCTCTCCCCCGTGATCTCTCCCCGTGATCTCTCCCCCGTGATCTCTCCCCGTGATCTCTCCCCGTGATCTCTGCCCCATGATCTCTCCCCGTGATCTCTCCCCCGTGATCTCTCCCCGTGATCTCTCCCCCGTGATCTCTCCCCGTGATCTCTCCCCGTGATCTCTCCCCGTGATCTCTCCCCCGTGATCTCTCCCGTGATCTCTCCCTGTGATCTCTCTCCCGTGATCTCTCCCCATGATCTCTCCCCCGTGATCTCTCCCCATGACCTCTCCCCGTGATCTCTCCCCCGTGATCTCTCCCTGTGATCTCCCCCCATGATCTCTCCCCTGTGATCTCTCCCCCGTGATCTATCCCCTTGATCTCTCCCCGTGATCTCTCCCCCGTGATCTCTCCCCCATGATCTCTCCCCATGATCTCTCGCCCGTGATCTCTCCCCGTGATCTCTCCCCGTGATCTCTCCCCCGTGATCTCTCCCCGTGATCTCTCCCACCGTGATCTCTCACACCATGATCTCTCACACCGTGATCTCTCCCCGTGATCTCTCCCCCGTGATCTCTCCCCGTGATCTCTCTCCCCGTGATCTCTCCCCATGATCTCTCCCCGCAATCTCTCCCCATGATCTCTCCCTGTGATCTCTCCCCCGTGATCTCTCCCCCTGTGATCTCTCCCCTGTGATCTCTCCCCGTGATCTCTCCCCGTGATCGCTCCCCGTGATCTCTCGCCGTGATCTCTCCCCGTGATCTTTCCCCGTGATCTCTCCCCCGTGATCTCTCCCCATGATCTCTCCCCATGATCTATCCCCCGTGATCTCTCCCCCGTGATCTCTCCCCGTGATCTCTCCCCGTGATCTCTCCCCCATGAACTCCCCCCCCGTGATCTCTCCCCGTGATCTCCCCCGTGATCTCTCCCCGTGATCTCTCCCCCGTGAGCTCTCCCCGTGATCTCTCCCCCGTGATCTCTCCCCCCATGATCCCTCCCCGTGATCTCTCCCCGATGATCTCTCCTCGTGATCTCTCCCCGTGATCTCTCCCCCTGTGATCTCCCCCCGTGATCTCTCCCCGTGATCTCTCACCCCGTGATCTCTCCCCATGATATCTCCCCCATGATCGCTCCCCGTGATCTCTCTCCAAGTGATGTCTCCCCGTGATCTCTCCCCGTGATCTCTCCCCCTGTAATCTCACCCCGTGATCTCTCCCCGTGATCTCTCCCCCGTGATCTCAACCCCCGTGATCTCTCCCCGTGATCTCTCGCTGTGATCTCTCCCCGTGATCTTTCCCCGTGATCTCTCCCCGTGATCTCTCCCCCGTGATCTCTCCCCGTGATCTCTCCCCATGATCTCTCCCCATGATCTCTCCCCATGATCTCTCCCCGTGATCTCTCCCCATGAACTCTCCCCCCATGATCTCTCCCCGTGATCTCTCCCCATGATCTCCCCCTTGATCTCTCCCCGTGATCTCTCCCCCGTGATCTCTCCCCGTGATCTCTCCCCCGTGATCTCTCCCCGTGATCTCTCCCCCGTGATCTCTCCCCGTGATCTCGCCCCGTGATCTCTGCCCCGTGATCTCTCCCCCGTGCTCTCTCCCCGTGATCTCTCCCTGTGATCTCTCTCCCGTGATCTCTCCCCTTGATCTCTCCCCCATGATCTCTCCCCGTGACCTCTCCCCGTGATCTCTCCCCCGTGATCTCTCCCCGTGATCTCTCCCCGTGATCTCTCCCTGCGTGATCTCTCCCCGTGATCTCTCCCCATGATCTCTCCCACATGATCTCTCCCCGTGATCTCTCCCCCCGTGATCTCTCCCCGTGATCTCTCCCCGTGATCTCTCCACCGTGATCTCCCCCCGTGATCTCTCCCCGTGATCTCTCACACCGTGATCTCTCCCCGTGATCTCTCCCCCGTGATCTTCCCCCGTGATCTCTCTCCCCATGATCTCTCCCCATGATCTCTCCCCGTGATCTCTCCCCCGTAATCTCTCCCCATGATCTCTCCCCGTGATCTCTCCCCCGTGATCTCTTCCCCCGTGATCTCTCCCCCGTGATCTCGCCCCGTGATCTCTCCCCGTGATCGCTCCCCGTGATCTCTCGCCGTGACCTCTCCCCGTGATCTTTCCCCGTGAACTCTCCCCGTGATCTCTCCCCCGTGATCTCTCCCCATGATCTCTCCCCATGATTTCTCCCCGTGATCTCTCCCCTTGATCTCTCCCCGTGATCTCTCCCCGTGATCTCTTGCCCGTGATCTCTCCCCGTGATCTCTCCCCCGTGATCTCTCCCTGTGATCTCTCCCCGTGATCTCTGCCCCGTGATCTCTCCCCGTGATCTCTCCCCGTGATCTCTCCCACCGTTATCTCTCACACCGTGATCTCTCCCCGTGATCTCTCCCCCGTGATCTCTCCCCGTGATCTCTCTCCCCGTGATCTCTCCCCATGATCTCTCCCCGTAATCTCTCCCCATGATCTCTCCCTGTGATCTCTCCCCTGTGATCTCTCCCCCCGTGATCTCTCCCCTGTGATCTCTCCCCGTGATCTCTCCCCGTGATCGCTCCCCGTGATCTCTCGCCGTGATCTCTCCCCGTGATCTTTCCCCGTGATCTCTCCCCCGTGATCTCTCCCCATGATCTCTCCCCATGATCTATCCCCCGTGATCTCTCCCCCGTGATCTCTCCCCGTGATCTCTCCCCCATGGACTCTCCCCCCGTGATCTCTCCCCCGTGATCTCTCCCCCCATGATCTCTCCCCGTGATCTCTCCCCGGTGATCTCTCCTCGTGATCTCTCCCCGTGATCTCTCACCCCGTGATCTCGCCCCATGATATCTCCCCCATGATCTCTCCCCGTGATCTCTCTCCAAGTGATGTCTCCCCGTGATCTCTCCCCGTGATCTCTCCCCCTGTAATCTCACCCCGTGATCTCTCCCCGTGATCTCTCCCCCGTGATCTCTCCCCCCGTGATCTCTCCCTGTGATCTCTCCCCGTGATCTCTGCCCCGTGATCTCTCCCCGTGATCTCTGCCCCGTGATCTCTCCCCGTGATCTCTCCCCGTGATCTCTCCCACCGTTATCTCTCACACCGTGATCTCTCCCCGTGATCTCTCCCCCGTGATCTCTCCCCGTGATCTCTCTCCCCGTGATCTCTCCCCATGATCTCTCCCCGTAATCTCTCCCCATGATCTCTCCCTGTGATCTCTCCCCTGTGATCTCTCCCCCCGTGATCTCTCCCCTGTGATCTCTCCCCGTGATCTCTCCCCGTGATCGCTCCCCGTGATCTCTCGCCGTGATCTCTCCCCGTGATCTTTCCCCGTGATCTCTCCCCCGTGATCTCTCCCCATGATCTCTCCCCATGATCTATCCCCCGTGATCTCTCCCCCGTGATCTCTCCCCGTGATCTCTCCCCCATGGACTCTCCCCCCGTGATCTCTCCCCCGTGATCTCTCCCCCCATGATCTCTCCCCGTGATCTCTCCCCGGTGATCTCTCCTCGTGATCTCTCCCCGTGATCTCTCACCCTGTGATCTCGCCCCATGATATCTCCCCCATGATCTCTCCCCGTGATCTCTCTCCAAGTGATGTCTCCCCGTGATCTCTCCCCGTGATCTCTCCCCCTGTAATCTCACCCCGTGATCTCTCCCCGTGATCTCTCCCCCGTGATCTCTCCCCCCGTGATCTCTCCCCGTGATCTCTCGCTGTGATCTCTCCCCGTGATCTTTCCCCGTGATCTCTCCCCGTGATCTCTCCCCCGTGATCTCTCCCCGTGATCTCTCCCCATGATCTCTCCCCATGATCTCTCCCCGTGATCTCTCCCCGTGATCTCTCCCCCATGAACTCTCCCCCCATGATCTCTCCCCGTGATCTCTCCCCGTGATCTCCCCCGTGATCTCTCCCCATGATCTCTCCCCGTGATCTCTCCCCCGTGATCTCTCCCCGTGATCTCTCCCCGTGATCTCTGCCCCGTGATCTCTCCCCCGTGATCTCTCCCCCGTGATCTCTCCCCGTGATCTCTCCCTGTGATCTCTCTCCCGTGATCTCTCCCCTTGATCTCTCCCCCATGATCTCTCCCCGTGACCTCTCACCGTGATCTCTCCCCCATGATCTCTCCCTGTGATCTCTCCCCCGTGATCTCTCTCCCCGTGATCTCTCTCCCCGTGATCTCTCTCCCTGTGATCTCTACCCGTGATCTCCCCCCATGAACTCTCTCCCCGTGATCTCTCCCTGTGATCTCCCCCGGTGATATCTCCCCGTGATCTCTCCCCCGTGATCTCTCCCCCGTGATCTCTCCCCTGTGATCTCTCCCCGATATCTCTCCCCCGTGATCTCTCCCCATGATCTCTCCCCGTGATCTCTCCCCGTGATCTCTCCCCAGTGATCTCTCCCCCGTGATCTCTCCCCCCGTGATCTCTCCCCTGTGATCTCTCCCCCATGATCTCTCCCCGTGATCTCTCCCCGTGATCTCTCCCCATTGATCTCTCCCACATGATCTCTCCCCGTGATCTCTCCCCGTGATCTCTCCCCCTGTGATCTCTCCCCCCGTGATCTCTCCCCGTGATCTCTCCCCGTGATCTCTCCCCCGTGATCTCTCCCCCCGTGACCTCTCCCCGTGATCTCTCCCCCGTGATCTCTCCCCCCGTGATCTCTCCCCTCGTGATCTCTCCCCCCATGATCTCTCCCCGTGATCTCTCCCCCGTGATCTCTCCCCCGTGATCTCTCCCCCGTGATCTCTCCCCATGATCACCCCCCGTGATCTCCGCCATGATCTCTCCCCGTGACCTCTCCCCGTGATCTCCCCCGTGATCTCTCCCCCATGATCTCTCCCCGTGATTTCTCTCCCCATGATCTCTCCCCGTGATCTCTCCCCCGTGATCTCTCCCCGTGATCTCTCCCCTGTGATCTCACCCTGTGAACACTCCCCCGTGATCTCTCCACCATGATCTCTCCCTGTGATCTCTCCCCCGTGATCTCTCGCCCGTGATCTCTCCCCGTGATCTCTCCCCCGTGATCTCTCTCCCCATGATCTCTCCACGTGATCTCTCCCCCGTGATCTCTCCCTGTGATCTCTCCCCCGTGATATCTCCCCCGTGATCTATCCCCATGATCTCCCCCCGTGATCTCCCCCGTGATCTCTCCCCTTGATCTCTCCCCGTGATCTCTCCCCTGTGATCTCCCCCCGTGATCTCTCCCCTGTGATCTCTCTCCCCAAGAACTCTCCCCGTGATCTCTCCCCCATGATCTCTCACCCCGTGATCTCTCCCCCTGTGATCTCTCCCCGTGATCTCTCCCCGTGATCTATCTCCCTGTGATCTCTCCCCGTGATCTCCCCCGTGATCTCTCGCTGTGATCTCTCCCCGTGATCTTTCCCCGTGATCTCTCCCCGTGATCTCTCCCCCGTGATCTCTCCCCGTGATCTCTCCCCGTGATCTCTCCCCATGATCTCTCCCCGTGATCTCTCCCCGTGATCTCTCCCCCATGAACTCTCCCCCCATGATCTCTCCCCGTGATCTCTCCCCGTGATCTCCCCCGTGATCTCTCCCCATGATCTCTCCCCGTGATCTCTCCCCCGTGATCTCTCCCCGTGATCTCTCCCCTTGATCTCTGCCCCGTGATCTCTCCCCCATGATCTCTCCCCCGTGATCTCTCCCCGTGATCTCTCCCTGTGATCTCTCTCCCGTGATCTCTCCCCTTGATCTCTCCCCCATGATCTCTCCCCGTGACCTCTCACCGTGATCTCTCCCCCATGATCTCTCCCTGTGATCTCTCCCCCGTGATCTCTCCCCGTGATCTCTCCCCCGTGATCTCTCTCCCCGTGATCTCTCTCCCCGTGATCTCTCTCCCTGTGATCTCTACCCGTGATCTCCCCCCATGAACTCTCTCCCCGTGATCTCTCCCTGTGATCTCCCCCGGTGATATCTCCCCGTGATCTCTCCCCCGTGATCTCTCCCCCGTGATCTCTCCCCTGTGATCTCTCCCCGATATCTCTCCCCCGTGATCTCTCCCCCATGATCTCTCCCCGTGATCTCTCCCCGTGATCTCTCCCCAGTGATCTCTCCCCCGTGATCTCTCCCCCCGTGATCTCTCCCCTGTGATCTCTCCCCCATGATCTCTCCCTGTGATCTCTCCCCGTGATCTCTCCCCATTGATCTCTCCCACATGATCTCTCCCCGTGATCTCTCCCCGTGATCTCTCCCCCTGTGATCTCTCCCCCCGTGATCTCTCCCCGTGATCTCTCCCCATGATCTCTCCCCCGTGATCTCTCCCCCCGTGACCTCTCCCCGTGATCTCTCCCCCATGATCTCTCCCCCCGTGATCTCTCCCCTCGTGATCTCTCCCCCCATGATCTCTCCCCGTGATCTCTCCCCTGTGATCTCTCCCCCGTGATCTCTCCCCCGTGATCTCTCCCCATGATCACCCCCCGTGATCTCCGCCATGATCTCTCCCCGTGACCTCTCCCCGTGATCTCCCCCGTGATCTCTCCCCCATGATCTCTCCCCGTGATTTCTCTCCCCATGATCTCTCCCCGTGATCTCTCCCCCGTGATCTCTCCCCGTGATCTCTCCCCTGTGATCTCACCCTGTGAACACTCCCCCGTGATCTCTCCCCCATGATCTCTCCCTGTGATCTCTCCCCCGTGATCTCTCGCCCGTGATCTCTCCCCGTGATCTCTCCCCCGTGATCTCTCTCCCCGTGATCTCTCCACGTGATCTCTCCCCCGTGATCTCTCCCTGTGATCTCTCCCCCGTGATATCTCCCCCGTGATCTATCCCCATGATCTCCCCCCGTGATCTCCCCCGTGATCTCTCCCCTTGATCTCTCCCCGTGATCTCTCCCACATGATCTCTCACCCCGTGATCTCTCCCCCTGTGATCTCTCCCCGTGATCTCTCCCCGTGATCTATCTCCCTGTGATCTCTCCCCGTGATCTCCCCCGTGACCTCTCCCCCGTGATCTCTCCCCATGATCTCTCCCCGTGATCTCTCCCCAGTGATCTCTCCCCCATGATCTCTCCCCCGTGATCTGTCCCCATGATCTCTCCCCATGATCTATCCCCGTGATCTCTCCCCCATGATCTCTCCACCGTGATCTCGCTCCTGTGATCTCTCCCCATGATCTCACCCCCGTGATCTCTCCCCCGTGATCTCTCCCCGTGATCTCTCCCCGTGATCTCTCCCCAGTGACCTCTCCCCCGTGATCTCTCCCCCGTGATCTCTCCCCCGTGATCTCTCCCCCGTGATCTCTCCCCGTGATCTCTCCCCAGTGACCTCTCCCCCGTGATCTCTCCCCGTGATCTCGCCCCGTGATTTCTCCCCGTGATCTCTCCCCCGTGATCTCTCCCCCGTGATCTCTCCCTGTGATCTCTCCCCCGTGATCTCTCCCCCCGTGACCTCTCCCCGTGATCTCTCCCCCGTGATCTCTCCCCCCATGATCTCTCCCCTCGTGATCTCTCCCCCATGATCTCTCCTCGTGATCTCTCCCCCGTGATCTCTCCCCGTGATCTCTCCCCCGTGATCTCTCCCCATGATCACCCCCCGTGATCTCCGCCATGATCTCTCCCCGTGACCTCTCCCCGTGATCTCTCCCCCATGATCTCTCCCCGTGATTTCTCTCCCCATGATCTCTCCCCGTGATCTCTCCCCCGTGATCTCTCCCCCCGTGATCTCTCCCCTGTGATCTCTCCCCCATGATCTCTCCCCGTGATCTCTCCCCGTGATCTCTCCCCATTGATCTCTCCCACATGATCTCTCCCCGTGAACTCTCCCCGTGATCTCTCCCCCTGTGATCTCTCCCCCCGTGATCTCTCCCCGTGATCTCTCCCCCGTGATCTCTCCCCCCGTCACCTCTCCCCGTGATCTCTCCCCCGTGATCTCTCCCCCCGTGATCTCTCCCCTCGTGATCTCTCCCCCCATGATCTCTCCCCGTGATCTCTCCCCCGTGATCTCTCCCCCCGTGATCTCTCCCCATGATCACCCCCCGTGATCTCCGCCATGATCTCTCCCCGTGTCCTCTCCCCGTGATCTCCCCCCGTGATCTCTCCCCCATGATCTCTCCCCGTGATTTCTCTCCCCATGATCTCTCCCCGTGATCTCTCCCCCGTGATCTCTCCCCGTGATCTCTCCCCTGTGATCTCACCCTGTGAACTCTCCCCGTGATCTCTCCCCCATGATCTCTCCCTGTGATCTCTCCCCCGTGATCTCTCGCCCGTGATCTCTCCCCGTGATCTCTCCCCCGTGATCTCTCTCCCCGTGATCTCTCCACGTGATCTCTCCCCCGTGATCTCTCCCTGTGATCTCTCCCCCGTGATATCTCCCCCGTGATCTATCCCCATGATCTCCCACCGTGATCTCCCCCCGTGATCTCTCCCCTTGATCTCTCCCCGTGATCTCTCCCCTGTGATCTCCCCCCGTGGTCTCTCCCCTGTGATCTCTCTCCCCAAGAACTCTCCCCGTGATCTCTCCCCCATGATCTCTCACCCCGTGATCTCTCCCCCTGTGATCTCTCCCCGTGATCTCTCCCCGTGATCTATCTCCCTGTGATCTCTCCCCGTGATCTACCCCGTGACCTCTCCCACGTGATCTCTCCCCATGATCTCTCCCCGTGATCTCTCCCCAGTGTTCTCTCCCCCATGATCTCTCCCCCGTGATCTGTCCCCGTGATCTCTCCCCATGATCTATCCCCGTGATCTCTCCCCCCATGATCTCTCCACCGTGATCTCGCTCCTGTGATCTCTCCCCATGATCTCACCCCCGTGATCTCTCCCCCGTGATCTCTCGCCGTGATCTCTCCCCGTGATCTCTCCCCCGTGATCTATCCCCCGTGATCTCTCCCCCGTGATCTCGCCCCGTGATCTCTCCCCAGTGACCTCTCCCCCGTGATCTCTCCCCGTGATCTCTCCCCGTGATCTCTCCCCGTGATCTCTCCCCGTGATTTCTCCCCATGATCTCTCCCCCGTGATCTCTCCCCCGTGATCTCTCCCTGTGATCTCTCCCCCGTGATCTCTCCCCCCGTGACCTCTCCCCGTGATCTCTCCCCCGTGATCTCTCCCCCGTGATCTCTCCCCTCGTGATCTCTCCCCCCATGATCTCTCCCCGTGATCTCTCCCCCGTGATCTCTCCCCGTGATCTCTCCCCCGTGATCTCTCCCCATGATCACCCCCCGTGATCTCCGCCATGATCTCTCCCCGTGACCTCTCCCCGTGATCTCCCCCCGTGATCTCTCCCCCATGATCTCTCCCCGTGATTTCTCTCCCCATGATCTCTCCCCGTCATCTCTCCCCCGTGATCTCTCCCCCCGTGATCTCTCCCCTGTGATCTCTCCCCCATGATCTCTCCCCGTGATCTCTCCCCGTGATCTCTCCCCATTGATCTCTCCCACATGATCTCTCCCCGTGATCTCTCCCCGTGATCTCTCCCCCTGTGATCTCTGCCCCCATGATCTCTCCCCGTGATCTCTCCCCGTGATCTCTCCCCCGTGATCTCTCCCCCGTCACCTCTCCCCGTGACCTCTCCCCGTGATCTCCCCCCGTGATCTCTCCCCCATGATCTCTCCCCGTGATTTCTCTCCCCATGATCTCTCCCCGTCATCTCTCCCCCGTGATCTCTCCCCCCGTGATCTCTCCCCTGTGATCTCTCCCCCATGATCTCTCCCCGTGATCTCTCCCCGTGATCTCTCCCCATTGATCTCTCCCACATGATCTCTCCCCGTGATCTCTCCCCGTGATCTCTCCCCCTGTGATCTCTGCCCCCATGATCTCTCCCCGTGATCTCTCCCCGTGATCTCTCCCCCGTGATCTCTCCCCCGTCACCTCTCCCCGTGATCTCTCCCCCGTGATCTCTCCCCCGTGATCTCTCCCCTCGTGATCTCTCCCACCATGATCTCTCCCCGTGATCTCTCCCCCGTGATCTCTCCCCCGTGATCTCTCCCCTTGATCACCCCCCGTGATCTCCGCCATGATATCTCCCCGTGACCTCTCCCCGTGATCTCCCCCCGTGATCTCTCCCCCGTGATCTCTCACCGTGATCTCTCCCCCCGTGATCTCTCCCTGTGATCTCTCCCCGTGATCTCTCCCCCGTGATCTCTCCCCTGTGATCTCTCCCCCATGATCTCTCCCCCCATGATCTCTCCCCGTGATCTCTCCCCATGATCTCACCCCATGATCCCTATACCCGTGATCTCTCCCCGTGATCTATCCCCTGTGATCTCTCCCCCCGAGATCTCTCCCCGTGATCTCTCCCCCGTGATCTCTCCCCATGATTGCTCCCCCGTGGTCTCTCCCCCATGATCTCTCCCCGTGATTTCTCTCCCCATGATCTCTCCCCGTGATCTCTCCCCCGTGATCTCTCCCCGTGATCTCTCCCCTGTGATCTCTCCCTGTGAACTCTCCCCCGTGATCTCTCCCCCTTGACCTCTCCCTGTGATCTCTCCCCCGTCATCTCTCGCCCGTGATCTCTCCCCGTGATCTCTCCCCCGTGATCTCTCTCCCCGTGATCTCTCCACGTGATCTCTCCCCCGTGATCTCTCCCTGTGATCTCTCCCCCGTGATATCTCCCCCGTGATCTATCCCCATGATCTCCCCCCGTGATCTCCCCCCGTGATCTCTCCCCTTGCTCTCTCCCCGTGATCTCTCCCCTGTGATCTCCCCCCGTGATCTCTCCCCTGTGATCTCTCCCCCCATGATCTCTCCCCGTGATCTCTCCCCCGTGATCTCTCCCCCGTGATCTCTCCCCGTGATCTCTCCCCATGATCACCCCTCGTGAACTCCGCCATGATCTCTCCCCGTGACCTCTCCCCGTGATCTCCCCCCGTGATCTCTCCCCCATGATCTCTCCCCATGATTTCTCTCCCCATGATCTCTCCCCGTGATCTCTCCCCCGTGATCTCTCCCCGTGATCTCTCCCCTGTGATCTCTCCTCGTGATCTCTCGCCCGTGACCTCTCCCCGTGATCTCTCCCCCATGATCTCTCTCCCCGTGATCTCTCCACGTGATCTCTCCCCCGTGATCTCTCCCTGTGATCTCTCCCCCGTGATATCTCCCCCGTGATCTCTCCCCCGTGATCTCGCCCCGTGATCTCTCCCCGTGATCGCTCCCCGTGATCTCTCGCCGTGACCTCTCCCCGTGATCTTTCCCCGTGAACTCTCCCCGTGATCTCTCCCCCGTGATCTCTCCCCATGATCTCTCCCCATGATTTCTCCCCGTGATCTCTCCCCTTGATCTCTCCCCGTGATCTCTCCCCGTGATCTCTTGCCCGTGATCTCTCCCCGTGATCTCTCCCCCGTGATCTCTCCCTGTGATCTCTCCCCGTGATCTCTGCCCCGTGATCTCTCCCCGTGATCTCTCCCCGTGATCTCTCCCACCGTTATCTCTCACACCGTGATCTCTCCCCGTGATCTCTCCCCCGTGATCTCTCCCCGTGATCTCTCTCCCCGTGATCTCTCCCCATGATCTCTCCCCGTAATCTCTCCCCATGATCTCTCCCTGTGATCTCTCCCCTGTGATCTCTCCCCCCGTGATCTCTCCCCTGTGATCTCTCCCCGTGATCTCTCCCCGTGATCGCTCCCCGTGATCTCTCGCCGTGATCTCTCCCCGTGATCTTTCCCCGTGATCTCTCCCCCGTGATCTCTCCCCATGATCTCTCCCCATGATCTATCCCCCGTGATCTCTCCCCCGTGATCTCTCCCCGTGATCTCTCCCCCATGGACTCTCCCCCCGTGATCTCTCCCCCGTGATCTCTCCCCCCATGATCTCTCCCCGTGATCTCTCCCCGGTGATCTCTCCTCGTGATCTCTCCCCGTGATCTCTCACCCCGTGATCTCGCCCCATGATATCTCCCCCATGATCTCTCCCCGTGATCTCTCTCCAAGTGATGTCTCCCCGTGATCTCTCCCCGTGATCTCTCCCCCTGTAATCTCACCCCGTGATCTCTCCCCGTGATCTCTCCCCCGTGATCTCTCCCCCCGTGATCTCTCCCTGTGATCTCTCCCCGTGATCTCTGCCCCGTGATCTCTCCCCGTGATCTCTGCCCCGTGATCTCTCCCCGTGATCTCTCCCCGTGATCTCTCCCACCGTTATCTCTCACACCGTGATCTCTCCCCGTGATCTCTCCCCCGTGATCTCTCCCCGTGATCTCTCTCCCCGTGATCTCTCCCCATGATCTCTCCCCGTAATCTCTCCCCATGATCTCTCCCTGTGATCTCTCCCCTGTGATCTCTCCCCCCGTGATCTCTCCCCTGTGATCTCTCCCCGTGATCTCTCCCCGTGATCGCTCCCCGTGATCTCTCGCCGTGATCTCTCCCCGTGATCTTTCCCCGTGATCTCTCCCCCGTGATCTCTCCCCATGATCTCTCCCCATGATCTATCCCCCGTGATCTCTCCCCCGTGATCTCTCCCCGTGATCTCTCCCCCATGGACTCTCCCCCCGTGATCTCTCCCCCGTGATCTCTCCCCCCATGATCTCTCCCCGTGATCTCTCCCCGGTGATCTCTCCTCGTGATCTCTCCCCGTGATCTCTCACCCTGTGATCTCGCCCCATGATATCTCCCCCATGATCTCTCCCCGTGATCTCTCTCCAAGTGATGTCTCCCCGTGATCTCTCCCCGTGATCTCTCCCCCTGTAATCTCACCCCGTGATCTCTCCCCGTGATCTCTCCCCCGTGATCTCTCCCCCCGTGATCTCTCCCCGTGATCTCTCGCTGTGATCTCTCCCCGTGATCTTTCCCCGTGATCTCTCCCCGTGATCTCTCCCCCGTGATCTCTCCCCGTGATCTCTCCCCATGATCTCTCCCCATGATCTCTCCCCGTGATCTCTCCCCGTGATCTCTCCCCCATGAACTCTCCCCCCATGATCTCTCCCCGTGATCTCTCCCCGTGATCTCCCCCGTGATCTCTCCCCATGATCTCTCCCCGTGATCTCTCCCCCGTGATCTCTCCCCGTGATCTCTCCCCGTGATCTCTGCCCCGTGATCTCTCCCCCGTGATCTCTCCCCCGTGATCTCTCCCCGTGATCTCTCCCTGTGATCTCTCTCCCGTGATCTCTCCCCTTGATCTCTCCCCCATGATCTCTCCCCGTGACCTCTCACCGTGATCTCTCCCCCATGATCTCTCCCTGTGATCTCTCCCCCGTGATCTCTCTCCCCGTGATCTCTCTCCCCGTGATCTCTCTCCCTGTGATCTCTACCCGTGATCTCCCCCCATGAACTCTCTCCCCGTGATCTCTCCCTGTGATCTCCCCCGGTGATATCTCCCCGTGATCTCTCCCCCGTGATCTCTCCCCCGTGATCTCTCCCCTGTGATCTCTCCCCGATATCTCTCCCCCGTGATCTCTCCCCCATGATCTCTCCCCGTGATCTCTCCCCGTGATCTCTCCCCAGTGATCTCTCCCCCGTGATCTCTCCCCCCGTGATCTCTCCCCTGTGATCTCTCCCCCATGATCTCTCCCCGTGATCTCTCCCCGTGATCTCTCCCCATTGATCTCTCCCACATGATCTCTCCCCGTGATCTCTCCCCGTGATCTCTCCCCCTGTGATCTCTCCCCCCGTGATCTCTCCCCGTGATCTCTCCCCGTGATCTCTCCCCCGTGATCTCTCCCCCCGTGACCTCTCCCCGTGATCTCTCCCCCGTGATCTCTCCCCCCGTGATCTCTCCCCTCGTGATCTCTCCCCCCATGATCTCTCCCCGTGATCTCTCCCCCGTGATCTCTCCCCCGTGATCTCTCCCCCGTGATCTCTCCCCATGATCACCCCCCGTGATCTCCGCCATGATCTCTCCCCGTGACCTCTCCCCGTGATCTCCCCCGTGATCTCTCCCCCATGATCTCTCCCCGTGATTTCTCTCCCCATGATCTCTCCCCGTGATCTCTCCCCCGTGATCTCTCCCCGTGATCTCTCCCCTGTGATCTCACCCTGTGAACACTCCCCCGTGATCTCTCCACCATGATCTCTCCCTGTGATCTCTCCCCCGTGATCTCTCGCCCGTGATCTCTCCCCGTGATCTCTCCCCCGTGATCTCTCTCCCCATGATCTCTCCACGTGATCTCTCCCCCGTGATCTCTCCCTGTGATCTCTCCCCCGTGATATCTCCCCCGTGATCTATCCCCATGATCTCCCCCCGTGATCTCCCCCGTGATCTCTCCCCTTGATCTCTCCCCGTGATCTCTCCCCTGTGATCTCCCCCCGTGATCTCTCCCCTGTGATCTCTCTCCCCAAGAACTCTCCCCGTGATCTCTCCCCCATGATCTCTCACCCCGTGATCTCTCCCCCTGTGATCTCTCCCCGTGATCCCTCCCCGTGATCTATCTCCCTGTGATCTCTCCCCGTGATCTCCCCCGTGATCTCTCGCTGTGATCTCTCCCCGTGATCTTTCCCCGTGATCTCTCCCCGTGATCTCTCCCCCGTGATCTCTCCCCGTGATCTCTCCCCGTGATCTCTCCCCATGATCTCTCCCCGTGATCTCTCCCCGTGATCTCTCCCCCATGAACTCTCCCCCCATGATCTCTCCCCGTGATCTCTCCCCGTGATCTCCCCCGTGATCTCTCCCCATGATCTCTCCCCGTGATCTCTCCCCCGTGATCTCTCCCCGTGATCTCTCCCCTTGATCTCTGCCCCGTGATCTCTCCCCCATGATCTCTCCCCCGTGATCTCTCCCCGTGATCTCTCCCTGTGATCTCTCTCCCGTGATCTCTCCCCTTGATCTCTCCCCCATGATCTCTCCCCGTGACCTCTCACCGTGATCTCTCCCCCATGATCTCTCCCTGTGATCTCTCCCCCGTGATCTCTCCCCGTGATCTCTCCCCCGTGATCTCTCTCCCCGTGATCTCTCTCCCCGTGATCTCTCTCCCTGTGATCTCTACCCGTGATCTCCCCCCATGAACTCTCTCCCCGTGATCTCTCCCTGTGATCTCCCCCGGTGATATCTCCCCGTGATCTCTCCCCCGTGATCTCTCCCCCGTGATCTCTCCCCTGTGATCTCTCCCCGATATCTCTCCCCCGTGATCTCTCCCCCATGATCTCTCCCCGTGATCTCTCCCCGTGATCTCTCCCCAGTGATCTCTCCCCCGTGATCTCTCCCCCCGTGATCTCTCCCCTGTGATCTCTCCCCCATGATCTCTCCCTGTGATCTCTCCCCGTGATCTCTCCCCATTGATCTCTCCCACATGATCTCTCCCCGTGATCTCTCCCCGTGATCTCTCCCCCTGTGATCTCTCCCCCCGTGATCTCTCCCCGTGATCTCTCCCCATGATCTCTCCCCCGTGATCTCTCCCCCCGTGACCTCTCCCCGTGATCTCTCCCCCATGATCTCTCCCCCCGTGATCTCTCCCCTCGTGATCTCTCCCCCCATGATCTCTCCCCGTGATCTCTCCCCTGTGATCCCTCCCCCGTGATCTCTCCCCCGTGATCTCTCCCCATGATCACCCCCCGTGATCTCCGCCATGATCTCTCCCCGTGACCTCTCCCCGTGATCTCCCCCGTGATCTCTCCCCCATGATCTCTCCCCGTGATTTCTCTCCCCATGATCTCTCCCCGTGATCTCTCCCCCGTGATCTCTCCCCGTGATCTCTCCCCTGTGATCTCACCCTGTGAACACTCCCCCGTGATCTCTCCCCCATGATCTCTCCCTGTGATCTCTCCCCCGTGATCTCTCGCCCGTGATCTCTCCCCGTGATCTCTCCCCCGTGATCTCTCTCCCCGTCATCTCTCCCCCGTGATCTCTCCCCCCGTGATCTCTCCCCTGTGATCTCTCCCCCATGATCTCTCCCCGTGATCTCTCCCCGTGATCTCTCCCCATTGATCTCTCCCACATGATCTCTCCCCGTGATCTCTCCCCGTGATCTCTCCCCCTGTGATCTCTGCCCCCATGATCTCTCCCCGTGATCTCTCCCCGTGATCTCTCCCCCGTGATCTCTCCCCCGTCACCTCTCCCCGTGACCTCTCCCCGTGATCTCCCCCCGTGATCTCTCCCCCATGATCTCTCCCCGTGATTTCTCTCCCCATGATCTCTCCCCGTCATCTCTCCCCCGTGATCTCTCCCCCCGTGATCTCTCCCCTGTGATCTCTCCCCCATGATCTCTCCCCGTGATCTCTCCCCGTGATCTCTCCCCATTGATCTCTCCCACATGATCTCTCCCCGTGATCTCTCCCCGTGATCTCTCCCCCTGTGATCTCTGCCCCCATGATCTCTCCCCGTGATCTCTCCCCGTGATCTCTCCCCCGTGATCTCTCCCCCGTCACCTCTCCCCGTGATCTCTCCCCCGTGATCTCTCCCCCGTGATCTCTCCCCTCGTGATCTCTCCCACCATGATCTCTCCCCGTGATCTCTCCCCCGTGATCTCTCCCCCGTGATCTCTCCCCTTGATCACCCCCCGTGATCTCCGCCATGATATCTCCCCGTGACCTCTCCCCGTGATCTCCCCCCGTGATCTCTCCCCCGTGATCTCTCACCGTGATCTCTCCCCCCGTGATCTCTCCCTGTGATCTCTCCCCGTGATCTCTCCCCCGTGATCTCTCCCCTGTGATCTCTCCCCCATGATCTCTCCCCCCATGATCTCTCCCCGTGATCTCTCCCCATGATCTCACCCCATGATCCCTATACCCGTGATCTCTCCCCGTGATCTATCCCCTGTGATCTCTCCCCCCGAGATCTCTCCCCGTGATCTCTCCCCCGTGATCTCTCCCCATGATTGCTCCCCCGTGGTCTCTCCCCCATGATCTCTCCCCGTGATTTCTCTCCCCATGATCTCTCCCCGTGATCTCTCCCCCGTGATCTCTCCCCGTGATCTCTCCCCTGTGATCTCTCCCTGTGAACTCTCCCCCGTGATCTCTCCCCCTTGACCTCTCCCTGTGATCTCTCCCCCGTCATCTCTCGCCCGTGATCTCTCCCCGTGATCTCTCCCCCGTGATCTCTCTCCCCGTGATCTCTCCACGTGATCTCTCCCCCGTGATCTCTCCCTGTGATCTCTCCCCCGTGATATCTCCCCCGTGATCTATCCCCATGATCTCCCCCCGTGATCTCCCCCCGTGATCTCTCCCCTTGCTCTCTCCCCGTGATCTCTCCCCTGTGATCTCCCCCCGTGATCTCTCCCCTGTGATCTCTCCCCCCATGATCTCTCCCCGTGATCTCTCCCCCGTGATCTCTCCCCCGTGATCTCTCCCCGTGATCTCTCCCCATGATCACCCCTCGTGAACTCCGCCATGATCTCTCCCCGTGACCTCTCCCCGTGATCTCCCCCCGTGATCTCTCCCCCATGATCTCTCCCCATGATTTCTCTCCCCATGATCTCTCCCCGTGATCTCTCCCCCGTGATCTCTCCCCGTGATCTCTCCCCTGTGATCTCTCCTCGTGATCTCTCGCCCGTGACCTCTCCCCGTGATCTCTCCCCCATGATCTCTCTCCCCGTGATCTCTCCACGTGATCTCTCCCCCGTGATCTCTCCCTGTGATCTCTCCCCCGTGATATCTCCCCCGTGATCTCTCCCCCGTGATCTCGCCCCGTGATCTCTCCCCGTGATCGCTCCCCGTGATCTCTCGCCGTGACCTCTCCCCGTGATCTTTCCCCGTGAACTCTCCCCGTGATCTCTCCCCCGTGATCTCTCCCCATGATCTCTCCCCATGATTTCTCCCCGTGATCTCTCCCCTTGATCTCTCCCCGTGATCTCTCCCCGTGATCTCTTGCCCGTGATCTCTCCCCGTGATCTCTCCCCCGTGATCTCTCCCTGTGATCTCTCCCCGTGATCTCTGCCCCGTGATCTCTCCCCGTGATCTCTCCCCGTGATCTCTCCCACCGTTATCTCTCACACCGTGATCTCTCCCCGTGATCTCTCCCCCGTGATCTCTCCCCGTGATCTCTCTCCCCGTGATCTCTCCCCATGATCTCTCCCCGTAATCTCTCCCCATGATCTCTCCCTGTGATCTCTCCCCTGTGATCTCTCCCCCCGTGATCTCTCCCCTGTGATCTCTCCCCGTGATCTCTCCCCGTGATCGCTCCCCGTGATCTCTCGCCGTGATCTCTCCCCGTGATCTTTCCCCGTGATCTCTCCCCCGTGATCTCTCCCCATGATCTCTCCCCATGATCTATCCCCCGTGATCTCTCCCCCGTGATCTCTCCCCGTGATCTCTCCCCCATGGACTCTCCCCCCGTGATCTCTCCCCCGTGATCTCTCCCCCCATGATCTCTCCCCGTGATCTCTCCCCGGTGATCTCTCCTCGTGATCTCTCCCCGTGATCTCTCACCCCGTGATCTCGCCCCATGATATCTCCCCCATGATCTCTCCCCGTGATCTCTCTCCAAGTGATGTCTCCCCGTGATCTCTCCCCGTGATCTCTCCCCCTGTAATCTCACCCCGTGATCTCTCCCCGTGATCTCTCCCCCGTGATCTCTCCCCCCGTGATCTCTCCCTGTGATCTCTCCCCGTGATCTCTGCCCCGTGATCTCTCCCCGTGATCTCTGCCCCGTGATCTCTCCCCGTGATCTCTCCCCGTGATCTCTCCCACCGTTATCTCTCACACCGTGATCTCTCCCCGTGATCTCTCCCCCGTGATCTCTCCCCGTGATCTCTCTCCCCGTGATCTCTCCCCATGATCTCTCCCCGTAATCTCTCCCCATGATCTCTCCCTGTGATCTCTCCCCTGTGATCTCTCCCCCCGTGATCTCTCCCCTGTGATCTCTCCCCGTGATCTCTCCCCGTGATCGCTCCCCGTGATCTCTCGCCGTGATCTCTCCCCGTGATCTTTCCCCGTGATCTCTCCCCCGTGATCTCTCCCCATGATCTCTCCCCATGATCTATCCCCCGTGATCTCTCCCCCGTGATCTCTCCCCGTGATCTCTCCCCCATGGACTCTCCCCCCGTGATCTCTCCCCCGTGATCTCTCCCCCCATGATCTCTCCCCGTGATCTCTCCCCGGTGATCTCTCCTCGTGATCTCTCCCCGTGATCTCTCACCCTGTGATCTCGCCCCATGATATCTCCCCCATGATCTCTCCCCGTGATCTCTCTCCAAGTGATGTCTCCCCGTGATCTCTCCCCGTGATCTCTCCCCCTGTAATCTCACCCCGTGATCTCTCCCCGTGATCTCTCCCCCGTGATCTCTCCCCCCGTGATCTCTCCCCGTGATCTCTCGCTGTGATCTCTCCCCGTGATCTTTCCCCGTGATCTCTCCCCGTGATCTCTCCCCCGTGATCTCTCCCCGTGATCTCTCCCCATGATCTCTCCCCATGATCTCTCCCCGTGATCTCTCCCCGTGATCTCTCCCCCATGAACTCTCCCCCCATGATCTCTCCCCGTGATCTCTCCCCGTGATCTCCCCCGTGATCTCTCCCCATGATCTCTCCCCGTGATCTCTCCCCCGTGATCTCTCCCCGTGATCTCTCCCCGTGATCTCTGCCCCGTGATCTCTCCCCCGTGATCTCTCCCCCGTGATCTCTCCCCGTGATCTCTCCCTGTGATCTCTCTCCCGTGATCTCTCCCCTTGATCTCTCCCCCATGATCTCTCCCCGTGACCTCTCACCGTGATCTCTCCCCCATGATCTCTCCCTGTGATCTCTCCCCCGTGATCTCTCTCCCCGTGATCTCTCTCCCCGTGATCTCTCTCCCTGTGATCTCTACCCGTGATCTCCCCCCATGAACTCTCTCCCCGTGATCTCTCCCTGTGATCTCCCCCGGTGATATCTCCCCGTGATCTCTCCCCCGTGATCTCTCCCCCGTGATCTCTCCCCTGTGATCTCTCCCCGATATCTCTCCCCCGTGATCTCTCCCCCATGATCTCTCCCCGTGATCTCTCCCCGTGATCTCTCCCCAGTGATCTCTCCCCCGTGATCTCTCCCCCCGTGATCTCTCCCCTGTGATCTCTCCCCCATGATCTCTCCCCGTGATCTCTCCCCGTGATCTCTCCCCATTGATCTCTCCCACATGATCTCTCCCCGTGATCTCTCCCCGTGATCTCTCCCCCTGTGATCTCTCCCCCCGTGATCTCTCCCCGTGATCTCTCCCCGTGATCTCTCCCCCGTGATCTCTCCCCCCGTGACCTCTCCCCGTGATCTCTCCCCCGGGATCTCTCCCCCCGTGATCTCTCCCCTCGTGATCTCTCCCCCCATGATCTCTCCCCGTGATCTCTCCCCCGTGATCTCTCCCCCGTGATCTCTCCCCCGTGATCTCTCCCCATGATCACCCCCCGTGATCTCCGCCATGATCTCTCCCCGTGACCTCTCCCCGTGATCTCCCCCGTGATCTCTCCCCCATGATCTCTCCCCGTGATTTCTCTCCCCATGATCTCTCCCCGTGATCTCTCCCCCGTGATCTCTCCCCGTGATCTCTCCCCTGTGATCTCACCCTGTGAACACTCCCCCGTGATCTCTCCACCATGATCTCTCCCTGTGATCTCTCCCCCGTGATCTCTCGCCCGTGATCTCTCCCCGTGATCTCTCCCCCGTGATCTCTCTCCCCATGATCTCTCCACGTGATCTCTCCCCCGTGATCTCTCCCTGTGATCTCTCCCCCGTGATATCTCCCCCGTGATCTATCCCCATGATCTCCCCCCGTGATCTCCCCCGTGATCTCTCCCCTTGATCTCTCCCCGTGATCTCTCCCCTGTGATCTCCCCCCGTGATCTCTCCCCTGTGATCTCTCTCCCCAAGAACTCTCCCCGTGATCTCTCCCCCATGATCTCTCACCCCGTGATCTCTCCCCCTGTGATCTCTCCCCGTGATCTCTCCCCGTGATCTATCTCCCTGTGATCTCTCCCCGTGATCTCCCCCGTGATCTCTCGCTGTGATCTCTCCCCGTGATCTTTCCCCGTGATCTCTCCCCGTGATCTCTCCCCCGTGATCTCTCCCCGTGATCTCTCCCCGTGATCTCTCCCCATGATCTCTCCCCGTGATCTCTCCCCGTGATCTCTCCCCCATGAACTCTCCCCCCATGATCTCTCCCCGTGATCTCTCCCCGTGATCTCCCGCGTGATCTCTCCCCATGATCTCTCCCCGTGATCTCTCCCCCGTGATCTCTCCCCGTGATCTCTCCCCTTGATCTCTGCCCCGTGATCTCTCCCCCATGATCTCTCCCCCGTGATCTCTCCCCGTGATCTCTCCCTGTGATCTCTCTCCCGTGATCTCTCCCCTTGATCTCTCCCCCATGATCTCTCCCCGTGACCTCTCACCGTGATCTCTCCCCCATGATCTCTCCCTGTGATCTCTCCCCCGTGATCTCTCCCCGTGATCTCTCCCCCGTGATCTCTCTCCCCGTGATCTCTCTCCCCGTGATCTCTCTCCCTGTGATCTCTACCCGTGATCTCCCCCCATGAACTCTCTCCCCGTGATCTCTCCCTGTGATCTCCCCCGGTGATATCTCCCCGTGATCTCTCCCCCGTGATCTCTCCCCCGTGATCTCTCCCCTGTGATCTCTCCCCGATATCTCTCCCCCGTGATCTCTCCCCCATGATCTCTCCCCGTGATCTCTCCCCGTGATCTCTCCCCAGTGATCTCTCCCCCGTGATCTCTCCCCCCGTGATCTCTCCCCTGTGATCTCTCCCCCATGATCTCTCCCTGTGATCTCTCCCCGTGATCTCTCCCCATTGATCTCTCCCACATGATCTCTCCCCGTGATCTCTCCCCGTGATCTCTCCCCCTGTGATCTCTCCCCCCGTGATCTCTCCCCGTGATCTCTCCCCATGATCTCTCCCCCGTGATCTCTCCCCCCGTGACCTCTCCCCGTGATCTCTCCCCCATGATCTCTCCCCCCGTGATCTCTCCCCTCGTGATCTCTCCCCCCATGATCTCTCCCCGTGATCTCTCCCCTGTGATCTCTCCCCCGTGATCTCTCCCCCGTGATCTCTCCCCATGATCACCCCCCGTGATCTCCGCCATGATCTCTCCCCGTGACCTCTCCCCGTGATCTCCCCCGTGATCTCTCCCCCATGATCTCTCCCCGTGATTTCTCTCCCCATGATCTCTCCCCGTGATCTCTCCCCCGTGATCTCTCCCCGTGATCTCTCCCCTGTGATCTCACCCTGTGAACACTCCCCCGTGATCTCTCCCCCATGATCTCTCCCTGTGATCTCTCCCCCGTGATCTCTCGCCCGTGATCTCTCCCCGTGATCTCTCCCCCGTGATCTCTCTCCCCGTGATCTCTCCACGTGATCTCTCCCCCGTGATCTCTCCCTGTGATCTCTCCCCCGTGATATCTCCCCCGTGATCTATCCCCATGATCTCCCCCCGTGATCTCCCCCGTGATCTCTCCCCTTGATCTCTCCCCGTGATCTCTCCCACATGATCTCTCACCCCGTGATCTCTCCCCCTGTGATCTCTCCCCGTGATCTCTCCCCGTGATCTATCTCCCTGTGATCTCTCCCCGTGATCTCCCCCGTGACCTCTCCCCCGTGATCTCTCCCCATGATCTCTCCCCGTGATCTCTCCCCAGTGATCTCTCCCCCATGATCTCTCCCCCGTGATCTGTCCCCATGATCTCTCCCCATGATCTATCCCCGTGATCTCTCCCCCATGATCTCTCCACCGTGATCTCGCTCCTGTGATCTCTCCCCATGATCTCACCCCCGTGATCTCTCCCCCGTGATCTCTCCCCGTGATCTCTCCCCGTGATCTCTCCCCAGTGACCTCTCCCCCGTGATCTCTCCCCCGTGATCTCTCCCCCGTGATCTCTCCCCCGTGATCTCTCCCCGTGATCTCTCCCCAGTGACCTCTCCCCCGTGATCTCTCCCCGTGATCTCGCCCCGTGATTTCTCCCCGTGATCTCTCCCCCGTGATCTCTCCCCCGTGATCTCTCCCTGTGATCTCTCCCCCGTGATCTCTCCCCCCGTGACCTCTCCCCGTGATCTCTCCCCCGTGATCTCTCCCCCCATGATCTCTCCCCTCGTGATCTCTCCCCCATGATCTCTCCTCGTGATCTCTCCCCCGTGATCTCTCCCCGTGATCTCTCCCCCGTGATCTCTCCCCATGATCACCCCCCGTGATCTCCGCCATGATCTCTCCCCGTGACCTCTCCCCGTGATCTCTCCCCCATGATCTCTCCCCGTGATTTCTCTCCCCATGATCTCTCCCCGTGATCTCTCCCCCGTGATCTCTCCCCCCGTGATCTCTCCCCTGTGATCTCTCCCCCATGATCTCTCCCCGTGATCTCTCCCCGTGATCTCTCCCCATTGATCTCTCCCACATGATCTCTCCCCGTGAACTCTCCCCGTGATCTCTCCCCCTGTGATCTCTCCCCCCGTGATCTCTCCCCGTGATCTCTCCCCCGTGATCTCTCCCCCCGTCACCTCTCCCCGTGATCTCTCCCCCGTGATCTCTCCCCCCGTGATCTCTCCCCTCGTGATCTCTCCCCCCATGATCTCTCCCCGTGATCTCTCCCCCGTGATCTCTCCCCCCGTGATCTCTCCCCATGATCACCCCCCGTGATCTCCGCCATGATCTCTCCCCGTGTCCTCTCCCCGTGATCTCCCCCCGTGATCTCTCCCCCATGATCTCTCCCCGTGATTTCTCTCCCCATGATCTCTCCCCGTGATCTCTCCCCCGTGATCTCTCCCCGTGATCTCTCCCCTGTGATCTCACCCTGTGAACTCTCCCCGTGATCTCTCCCCCATGATCTCTCCCTGTGATCTCTCCCCCGTGATCTCTCGCCCGTGATCTCTCCCCGTGATCTCTCCCCCGTGATCTCTCTCCCCGTGATCTCTCCACGTGATCTCTCCCCCGTGATCTCTCCCTGTGATCTCTCCCCCGTGATATCTCCCCCGTGATCTATCCCCATGATCTCCCACCGTGATCTCCCCCCGTGATCTCTCCCCTTGATCTCTCCCCGTGATCTCTCCCCTGTGATCTCCCCCCGTGGTCTCTCCCCTGTGATCTCTCTCCCCAAGAACTCTCCCCGTGATCTCTCCCCCATGATCTCTCACCCCGTGATCTCTCCCCCTGTGATCTCTCCCCGTGATCTCTCCCCGTGATCTATCTCCCTGTGATCTCTCCCCGTGATCTACCCCGTGACCTCTCCCACGTGATCTCTCCCCATGATCTCTCCCCGTGATCTCTCCCCAGTGTTCTCTCCCCCATGATCTCTCCCCCGTGATCTGTCCCCGTGATCTCTCCCCATGATCTATCCCCGTGATCTCTCCCCCCATGATCTCTCCACCGTGATCTCGCTCCTGTGATCTCTCCCCATGATCTCACCCCCGTGATCTCTCCCCCGTGATCTCTCGCCGTGATCTCTCCCCGTGATCTCTCCCCCGTGATCTATCCCCCGTGATCTCTCCCCCGTGATCTCGCCCCGTGATCTCTCCCCAGTGACCTCTCCCCCGTGATCTCTCCCCGTGATCTCTCCCCGTGATCTCTCCCCGTGATCTCTCCCCGTGATTTCTCCCCATGATCTCTCCCCCGTGATCTCTCCCCCGTGATCTCTCCCTGTGATCTCTCCCCCGTGATCTCTCCCCCCGTGACCTCTCCCCGTGATCTCTCCCCCGTGATCTCTCCCCCGTGATCTCTCCCCTCGTGATCTCTCCCCCCATGATCTCTCCCCGTGATCTCTCCCCCGTGATCTCTCCCCGTGATCTCTCCCCCGTGATCTCTCCCCATGATCACCCCCCGTGATCTCCGCCATGATCTCTCCCCGTGACCTCTCCCCGTGATCTCCCCCCGTGATCTCTCCCCCATGATCTCTCCCCGTGATTTCTCTCCCCATGATCTCTCCCCGTCATCTCTCCCCCGTGATCTCTCCCCCCGTGATCTCTCCCCTGTGATCTCTCCCCCATGATCTCTCCCCGTGATCTCTCCCCGTGATCTCTCCCCATTGATCTCTCCCACATGATCTCTCCCCGTGATCTCTCCCCGTGATCTCTCCCCCTGTGATCTCTGCCCCCATGATCTCTCCCCGTGATCTCTCCCCGTGATCTCTCCCCCGTGATCTCTCCCCCGTCACCTCTCCCCGTGACCTCTCCCCGTGATCTCCCCCCGTGATCTCTCCCCCATGATCTCTCCCCGTGATTTCTCTCCCCATGATCTCTCCCCGTCATCTCTCCCCCGTGATCTCTCCCCCCGTGATCTCTCCCCTGTGATCTCTCCCCCATGATCTCTCCCCGTGATCTCTCCCCGTGATCTCTCCCCATTGATCTCTCCCACATGATCTCTCCCCGTGATCTCTCCCCGTGATCTCTCCCCCTGTGATCTCTGCCCCCATGATCTCTCCCCGTGATCTCTCCCCGTGATCTCTCCCCCGTGATCTCTCCCCCGTCACCTCTCCCCGTGATCTCTCCCCCGTGATCTCTCCCCCGTGATCTCTCCCCTCGTGATCTCTCCCACCATGATCTCTCCCCGTGATCTCTCCCCCGTGATCTCTCCCCCGTGATCTCTCCCCTTGATCACCCCCCGTGATCTCCGCCATGATATCTCCCCGTGACCTCTCCCCGTGATCTCCCCCCGTGATCTCTCCCCCGTGATCTCTCACCGTGATCTCTCCCCCCGTGATCTCTCCCTGTGATCTCTCCCCGTGATCTCTCCCCCGTGATCTCTCCCCTGTGATCTCTCCCCCATGATCTCTCCCCCCATGATCTCTCCCCGTGATCTCTCCCCATGATCTCACCCCATGATCCCTATACCCGTGATCTCTCCCCGTGATCTATCCCCTGTGATCTCTCCCCCCGAGATCTCTCCCCGTGATCTCTCCCCCGTGATCTCTCCCCATGATTGCTCCCCCGTGGTCTCTCCCCCATGATCTCTCCCCGTGATTTCTCTCCCCATGATCTCTCCCCGTGATCTCTCCCCCGTGATCTCTCCCCGTGATCTCTCCCCTGTGATCTCTCCCTGTGAACTCTCCCCCGTGATCTCTCCCCCTTGACCTCTCCCTGTGATCTCTCCCCCGTGATCTCTCGCCCGTGATCTCTCCCCGTGATCTCTCCCCCGTGATCTCTCTCCCCGTGATCTCTCCACGTGATCTCTCCCCCGTGATCTCTCCCTGTGATCTCTCCCCCGTGATATCTCCCCCGTGATCTATCCCCATGATCTCCCCCCGTGATCTCCCCCCGTGATCTCTCCCCTTGCTCTCTCCCCGTGATCTCTCCCCTGTGATCTCCCCCCGTGATCTCTCCCCTGTGATCTCTCCCCCCATGATCTCTCCCCGTGATCTCTCCCCCGTGATCTCTCCCCCGTGATCTCTCCCCGTGATCTCTCCCCATGATCACCCCTCGTGAACTCCGCCATGATCTCTCCCCGTGACCTCTCCCCGTGATCTCCCCCCGTGATCTCTCCCCCATGATCTCTCCCCATGATTTCTCTCCCCATGATCTCTCCCCGTGATCTCTCCCCCGTGATCTCTCCCCGTGATCTCTCCCCTGTGATCTCTCCTCGTGATCTCTCGCCCGTGACCTCTCCCCGTGATCTCTCCCCCATGATCTCTCTCCCCGTGATCTCTCCACGTGATCTCTCCCCCGTGATCTCTCCCTGTGATCTCTCCCCCGTGATATCTCCCCCGTGATCTATCCCCATGATCTCCCCCCGTGATCTCCCCCCGTGATCTCTCCCCTTTATCTCTCCCCGTGATCTCTCCCCTGTGATCTCCCCCCGTGATCTCTCCCCTGTGATCTCTCTCCCCAAGAACTCTCCCCGTGATCTCTCCCCCATGATCTCTCACCCCGTGATCTCTCCCCCTGTGATCTCTCCCCGTGATCTCTCCCCATGATCTATCTCCCTGTGACCTCTCCCCGTGATCTCCCCCATGACCTCTCCCCCGTGATCTCTCCCCATGATCTCTCCCCGTGATCTCTCCCCAGTGATCTCTCCCCCGTGATCTCTCCCCCGTGATCTGTCCCCGTGATCTCTCCCCATGATCTATCCCCGTGATCGCTCCCCCCATGATCTCTCCACCGTGATCTTGCTCCTGTGATCTCTCCCCATGATCTCTCCCCATGATCTCTCCCCGTGATCTCTCCCCAGTGACCTCTCCCCCGTGATCTCTCTCCTGTGATCTCTCCCCCGTGATCTCTCCCCCGTGATCTCTCCCCGTGATCGCTCCCCAGTGAGCTCTCCCCGTGATCTCTCCCCGTGATCTCTCCCCCGTGATCTCTCCCCCGTGATCTCTCCCTGTGATCTCTCCCCCCGTGATCTCTCCCCCGTGATCTCTCCCCATGATCTCTCCCCGTGATTTCTCCCCGTGATCTCTCCCCCGTGATCTCTCCCCCATGATCTCTCCCTGTGATCACTCCCCCATGATCTCTCCCCCGTGATCTCTCCCCATGATCTCTCCCCGTGATCTCTCCCCCGTGATCTCTCTCCCCATGATCTCTCTCCGTGATCTCTCCCCGTGATCTCTCCCCGTGATCTCTACCCCGTGATCTCTCCCCCGTGATCTCTCCACATGATCTCCCCCCGTGATCTCTCCCCCGTGATCTCTCCCCCCGTGATCTCTCCCCGTGATCTCCCCCCATGATCTCTCCCCGTGATCTCTCCCCCGTGATCTCTCCCCGTGATCTCTCCCCGTGATCTCTCCCCCCGTGATCTCTCCCCGTGAACTCTCCCCGTGATCTCTCCCCCATGATCTCTCCCCGGGATCTCTCCCTGTGATCTCTCCCCCATGAACTCTGCCCCGTGATCTCTCCCCATGATCTCGCACCGTGATCTCTCCCCTGTGATCTCTCCCCGTGATCTCTCCCCGTGATCTCTCCCCGTGATCTCTCTCCCCGTGAAGTCTCCCGTGATCTCTCCCCCGTGATCTCTCCCCGTGATCTCTCCCCTGTGATCTCTCCCCCGTGATCTCTCCCCGTGATCTCTCCCTGTGATCTCTCCCCCGTGATCTCTCCCCGTGATCTCTCCCCTGTGATCTCTCCCCCGTGATCTCTCCCCATGATCTCTCCCCTGTGATCTCTCCCCTGTGATCTCTCCCCCGTGATCTCTCCCCGTGATCTCTCCCCCGTGATCTCTCCCTGTAATCTCTCCCCGTGATCACTCCCCCGTGATCTCTCCCCCCGTGATCTCTCCCCTTGATCACCCCCCGTGATCTCCGCCATGATCTCTCCCCGTGACCTCTCCCCGTGATCTCCCCCCGTGATCTCTCCCCGTGATCTCTCACCGTGATCTCTCCCCCCGTGATCTCTCCCTGTGATCTCTCCCCGTGATCTCTCCCCCGTGATCTCTCCCCTGTGATCTCTCCCCCATGATCTCTCCCCCCATGATCTCTCCCCGTGATCTCTCCCCATGATCTCACCCCATGATCCCTATACCCGTGATCTCTCCCCGTGATCTATCCCCTGTGATCTCTCCCCCCGAGATCTCTCCCCGTGATCTCTCCCCCGTGATCTCTCCCCATGATTGCTCCCCCGTGGTCTCTCCCCCATGATCTCTCCCCGTGATCTCTCCCCCATGACCTCTCCCTGTGATCTCTCCCCCGTGATCTCTCGCCCGTGATCTCTCCCCGTGATCTCTCCCCCGTGATCTCTCTCCCCGTGATCTCTCCACGTGATCTCTCCCCCGTGATCTCTCCCTGTGATCTCTCCCCCGTGATATCTCCCCCGTGATCTATCCCCATGATCTCCCCCCGTGATCTCCCCCCGTGATCTCTCCCCTTGCTCTCTCCCCGTGATCTCTCCCCTGTGATCTCCCCCCGTGATCTCTCCCCTGTGATCTCTCCCCCCATGATCTCTCCCCTTGATCTCTCCCCCGTGATCTCTCCCCCGTGATCTCTCCCCCGTGATCTCTCCCCATGATCACCCCCCGTGATCTCCGCCATGATCTCTCCCCGTGACCTCTCCCCGTGATCTCCCCCGTGATCTCTCCCCCATGATCTCTCCCCATGATTTCTCTCCCCATGATCTCTCCCCGTGATCTCTCCCCCGTGATCTCTCCCCGTGATCTCTCCCCTGTGATCTCTCCTCGTGATCTCTCGCCCGTGATCTCTCCCCGTGATCTCTCCCCCATGATCTCTCTCCCCGTGATCTCTCCACGTGATCTCTCCCCCGTGATCTCTCCCTGTGATCTCTCCCCCGTGATATCTCCCCCGTGATCTATCCCCATGATCTCCCCCCGTGATCTCCCCCCGTGATCTCTCCCCTTTATCTCTCCCCGTGATCTCGCCCCTGTGATCTCCCCCCGTGATCTCTCCCCTGTGATCTCTCTCCCCAAGAACTCTCCCCGTGATCTCTCCTCCATGATCTCTCACCCCGTGATCTCTCCCCCTGTGATCTCTCCCCGTGATCTATCTCCCTGTGACCTCTCCCCGTGATCTCCCCCATGACCTCTCCCCCGTGATCTCTCCCCATGATCTCTCCCCGTGATCTCTCCCCAGTGATCTCTCCCCCGTGATCTCTCCCCCGTGATCTGTCCCTGTGATCTCTCCCCATGATCTATCCCCGTGATCGCTCCCCCCATGATCTCTCCACCGTGATCTTGCTCCTGTGATCTCTCCCCATGATCTCTCCCCATGATCTCTCCCCGTGATCTCTCCCCAGTGACCTCTCCCCCGTGATCTCTCCCCTGTGATCTCTCCCCCGTGATCTCTCCCCCGTGATCTCTCCCCGTGATCGCTCCCCAGTGAGCTCTCCCCGTGATCTCTCCCCGTGATCTCTCCCCCGTGATCTCTCCCCCGTGATCTCTCCCTGTGATCTCTCCCCCCGTGATCTCTCCCCCGTGATCTCTCCCCATGATCTCTCCCCGTGATTTCTCCCCGTGATCTCTCCCCCGTGATCTCTCCCCCATGATCTCTCCCTGTGATCACTCCCCCATGATCTCTCCCCCGTGATCTCTCCCCATGATCTCTCCCCGTGATCTCTCCCCCGTGATCTCTCTCCCCATGATCTCTCTCCGTGATCTCTCCCCGTGATCTCTCCCCGTGATCTCTACCCCGTGATCTCTCCCCCGTGATCTCTCCACATGATCTCCCCCCGTGATCTCTCCCCCGTGATCTCTCCCCCCGTGATCTCTCCCCGTGATCTCCCCCCATGATCTCTCCCCGTGATCTCTCCCCCGTGATCTCTCCCCGTGATCTCTCCCCGTGATCTCTCCCCCCGTGATCTCTCCCCGTGAACTCTCCCCGTGATCTCTCCCCCATGATCTCTCCCCGGGATCTCTCCCTGTGATCTCTCCCCCATGAACTCTGCCCCGTGATCTCTCCCCATGATCTCGCACCGTGATCTCTCCCCTGTGATCTCTCCCCGTGATCTCTCCCCGTGATCTCTCCCCGTGATCTCTCTCCCCGTGAAGTCTCCCGTGATCTCTCCACCGTGATCTCTCCCCGTGATCTCTCCCCTGTGATCTCTCCCCCGTGATCTCTCCCCGTGATCTCTCCCTGTGATCTCTCCCCCGTGATCTCTCCCCCGTGATCTCTCCCCTGTGATCTCTCCCCCGTGATCTCTCCCCATGATCTCTCCCCTGTGATCTCTCCCCTGTGCTCTCTCCCCCGTGATCTCTCCCCGTGATCTCTCCCCCGTGATCTCTCCCTGTAATCTCTCCCGTGATCACTCCCCCGTGATCTCTCCCCCGTGATCTCTCCCCGTGATCTCTCCCCTCGTGATCTCTCCCCGTGATCTCTCCCCCGTGATCTCTCCCCGTGGTCTCTCCCCCGTGATCTCTCCCTGTAATCTCTCCCCGTGATCACTCCCCCGTGATCTCTCCCCCGTGATCTCTCCCCGTGATCTCTCCCCTCGTGATCTCTCCCCGTGATCTCTCCCCCGTGAGCTCTCCCCGTGAGCTCTCCCCCATGATCTCTCCCCGTGATCTCTCCCCCGTGATCTCTCCCCTGTGATCTCTCCCCCGTGATCTCTCCCCGTGATCTCTCCCCTGTGATCTCTCCCCGTGATCTCTCCCCATGATCTCTCCCCGTGATCTCTCCCCCGTGATCTCTCCCCCGTGATCTCTCCCCTGTGCTCTCTCCCCCGTGATCTCTCCCCGTGATCTCTCCCCCGTGATCTCTCCCTGTAATCTCTCCCCGTGATCACTCCCCCGTGATCTCTTCCCCCGTGATCTCTCCCCATGATCTCTCCCCTCGTGATCTCTCCCCGTGATCTCTCCCCATGATCTCTCCCCGTGATCTCTCCCCCGTGATCTCTCCCTGTAATCTCTCCCCGTGATCACTCCCCCGTGATCTCTCCCCCGTGATCTCTCCCCGTGATCTCTCCCCTCGTGATCTCTCCCTGTGATCTCTCCCCCGTGAGCTCTCCCCGTGAGCTCTCCCCCATGATCTCTCCCCGTGATCTCTCCCCCATGATATCTCTCCCCGTGATCTCTCCCCGTGATCTCTCCCCCGTGATCTCTCCCCGTGATCTCTCTCCCCGTGATATCTCCCCGTGATCTCTCTCCCCGTGATCTCTCCTCGTGATCTCTCCCCGTGATCTCTCTCCTGTGATCTCTCCCCGTGATCTCTCCCCATGATCTCTCCCCAGTGATCTCTCCCCGTGATCTCTCCCCCGTGATCTCTCCCCGTGATCTCTCCCCGTGATCTCTCCCCCGTGATCTCTCGCCGTGATCTCTCCCCCGTGATCTCTCCCCCGTGATCTCTCCCCCGTGATCTCTCCCCTGTGATCTCTCCCCGTGATCTCTCCCCTGTGATCTCTCCCCGTGATCTCTCCCCCGTGATCTCTCCCCCGTGATCTCTCCCCCGTGATCTCTCCCCGTGATCTCTCCCCCGTGATCTCTCACCGTGATCTCTCCCCCCGTGATCTCTCCCTGTGATCTCTCCCCGTGATCTCTCCCCCGTGATCTCTCCCCTGTGATCTCTCCCCCATGATCTCTCCCCCCATGATCTCTCCCCGTGATCTCTCCCCATGATCTCACCCCATGATCCCTATACCCGTGATCTCTCCCCGTGATCTATCCCCTGTGATCTCTCCCCCCGAGATCTCTCCCCGTGATCTCTCCCCCGTGATCTCTCCCGATGATTGCTCCCCCGTGGTCTCTCCCCCATGATCTCTCCCCGTGATTTCTCTCCCCATGATCTCTCCCCGTGATCTCTCCCCCGTGATCTCTCCCCATGATCTCTCCCCTGTGATCTCTCCCTGTGAACTCTCCCCCGTGATCTCTCCCCCATGACCTCTCCCTGTGATCTCTCCCCCGTGATCTCTCGCCCGTGATCTCTCCCCGTGATCTCTCCCCCGTGATCTCTCTCCCCGTGATCTCTCCACGTGATCTCTCCCCCGTGATCTCTCCCTGTGATCTCTCCCCCGTGATATCTCCCCCGTGATCTATCCCCATGATCTCCCACCGTGATCTCCCCCCGTGATCTCTCCCCTTGATCTCTCCCCGTGATCTCTCCCCTGTGTTCTCCCCCCGTGATCTCTCCCCTGTGATCTCTCACCCCAAGAACTCTCCCCGTGATCTCTCCCCCATGATCTCTCACCCCGTGATCTCTCCCCTCGTGATCTCTCCCCCCATGATCTCTCCCCGTGATCTCTCCCCCGTGATCTCTCCCCGTGATCTCTCCCCCGTGATCTCTCCCCATGATCACCCCCCATGATCTCCGCCATGATCTCTCCCCGTGACCTCTCCCCGTGATCTCTCCCCCATGATCTCTCCCCGTGATTTCTCTCCCCATGATCTCTCCCCGTGATCTCTCCCCCGTGATCTCTCCCCCCGTGATCTCTCCCCTGTGATCTCTCCCCCATGATCTCTCCCCGTGATCTCTCCCCGTGATCTCTCCCCATTGATCTCTCCCACATGATCTCTCCCCGTGATCTCTCCCCGTGATCTCTCCCCCTGTGATCTCTCCCCCCGTGATCTCTCCCCGTGATCTCTCCCCGTGATCTCTCCCCCGTGATCTCTCCCCCCGCCACCTCTCCCCGTGATCTCTCCCCGTGATCTCTCCCCCGTGATCTCTCCCCCCGTGATCTCTCCCCATGATCACCCCCCGTGATCTCCGCCATGATCTCTCCCCGTGACCTCTCCCCGTGATCTCCCCCCGTGATCTCTCCCCCATGATCTCTCCCCGTGATTTCTCTCCCCATGATCTCTCCCCGTGATCTCTCCCCCGTGATCTCTCCCCGTGATCTCTCCCCTGTGATCTCACCCTGTGAACTCTCCCCCGTGATCTCTCCCCCATGATCTCTCCCTGTGATCTCTCACCGTGATCTCTCGCCCGTGATCTCTCCCCGTGATCTCTCCCCCGTGATCTCTCTCCCCGTGATCTCTCCACGTGATCTCTCCCCCGTGATCTCTCCCTGTGATCTCTCCCCCGTGATATCTCCCCCATGATCTATCCCCATGATCTCCCACCGTGATCTCCCCCCGTGATCTCTCCCCTTGATCTCTCCCCGTGATCTCTCCCCTGTGATCTCCCCCCGTGATCTCTCCCCTGTGATCTCTCTCCCCAAGAACTCTCCCCGTGATCTCTCCCCCATGATCTCTCACCCCGTGATCTCTCCCCCTGTGATCTCTCCCCGTGATCTCTCCCCGTGATCTATCTCCCTGTGATCTCTCCCCGTGATCTCCCCCGTGACCTCTCCCCCGTGATCTCTCCCCATGATCTCTCCCCGTGATCTCTCCCCAGTGATCTCTCCCCCATGATCTCTCCCCCGTGATCTGTCCCCGTGATCTCTCCCCATGATCTATCCCCGTGATCTCTCCCCCCATGATCTCTCCACCGTGATCTCGCTCCTGTGATCTCTCCCCATGATCTCACCCCCGTGATCTCTCCCCCGTGATCTCTCGCCGTGATCTCTCCCCGTGATCTCTCCCCAGTGACCTCTCCCCCGTGATCTCTCCCCCGTGATCTCTCCCCCGTGATCTCTCCCCCGTGATCTCTCCCCGTGATCTCTCCCCAGTGACCTCTCCCCCGTGATCTCTCCCCGTGATCTCTCCCCGTGATCTCTCCCCGTGATTTCTCCCCGTGATCTCTCCCCCGTGATCTCTCCCCCGTGATCTCTCCCTGTGATCTCTCCCCCGTGATCTCTCCCCCCGTGACCTCTCCCCGTGATCTCTCCCCCGGGATCTCTCCCCCCGTGATCTCTCCCCTCGTGATCTCTCCCCCCATGATCTCTCCCCGTGATCTCTCCCCCGTGGTCTCTCCCCGTGATCTCTCCCCCGTGATCTCTCCCCATGATCACCCCCCGTGATCTCCGCCATGATCGCTCCCCGTGACCTCTCCCCGTGATCTCCCCCCGTGATCTCTCCCCCATGATCTTTCCCCGTGATTTCTCTCCCCATGATCTCTCCCCGTGATCTCTCCCCCGTGATCTCTCCCCCCGTGATCTCTCCCCTGTGATCTCTCCCCCATGATCTCTCCCCGTGATCTCTCCCCGTGATCTCTCCCCATTGATCTCTCCCACATGATCTCTCCCAGTGATCTCTTCCCGTGATCTCTCCCCCTGTGATCTCTCCCCCCGTGATCTCTCCCCGTGATCTCTCCCCGTGATCTCTCCCCCGTGATCTCTCCCCCCGTCACCTCTCCCCGTGATCTCTCCCCCGTGATCTCTCCCCCCGTGATCTCTCCCCTCGTGATCTCTCCCACCATGATCTCTCCCCGTGATCTCTCCCCTGTGATCTCTCCCCCCGTGATCTCTCCCCTTGATCACCCCCCGTGATCTCCGCCATGATCTCTCCCCGTGATCTCTCCCCGTGATCTCCCCCCGTGATCTCTCCCCCGTGATCTCTCACCGTGATCTCTCCCCCCGTGATCTCTCCCTGTGATCTCTCCCCGTGATCTCTCCCCCGTGATCTCTCCCCTGTGATCTCTCCCCCATGATCTCTCCCCCATGATCTCTCCCCGTGATCTCTCCCCATGATCTCACCCCATGATCCCTATACCCGTGATCTCTCCCCGTGATCTATCCCCTGTGATCTCTCCCCCCGAGATATCTCCCCGTGATCTCTCCCCCGTGATCTCACCCCATGATTGCTCCCCCGTGGTCTCTCCCCTATGATCTCTCCCCGTGATTTCTCTCCCCATGATCTCTCCCCGTGATCTCTCCCCCGTGATCTCTCCCCGTGATCTCTCCCCTGTGATCTCTCCCTGTGAACTCTCCCCCGTGATCTCTCCCCCATGACCTCTCCCTGTGATCTCTCCCCCGTGATCTCTCGCCCGTGATCTCTCCCCGTGATCTCTCCCCCGTGATCTCTCTCCCCGTGATCTCTCCACGTGATCTCTCCCCCGTGATCTCTCCCTGTGATCTCTCCCCCGTGATATCTCCCCCGTGATCTATCCCCATGATCTCCCCCCGTGATCTCTCCCCCGTGATCTCTCCCCCCATGATCTCTCCCCGTGATCTCTCCCCCGTGATCTCTCCCCGTGATCTCTCCCCCGTGATCTCTCCCCATGATCACCCCCCGTGATCTCCTCCATGATCTCTCCCCGTGACCTCTCCTCGTGATCTCTCCCCCATGACCTCTCCCCGTGATTTCTCTCCCCATGATCGCTCCCCGTGATCTCTCCCCCGTGATCTCTCCCCCCGTGATCTCTCCCCTGTGATCTCTCCCCCATGATCTCTCCCCGTGATCTCTCCCCGTGATCTCTCCCCATTGATCTCTCCCACATGATCTCTCCCCGTGATCTCTCTCCGTGATCTCTCCCCCTGTGATCTCTCCCCCCGTGATCTCTCCCCGTGATCTCTCCCCGTGATCTCTCCCCCGTGATCTCTCCCCCCGTCACCTCTCCCCGTGATCTCTCCCCCGTGATCTCTCCCCCCGTGATCTCTCCCCTCGTGATCTCTCCCCCCATGATCTCTCCCCGTGATCTCTCCCCGTGATCTCTCCCCCCGTGATCTATCCCCATGATCACTCCCCGTGATCTCCGCCATGATCTCTCCCCGTGACCTCTCCCCGTGATCTCCCCCCGTGATCTCTCCCCCATGATCTCTCCCCGTGATTTCTCTCCCCATGATCTCTCCCCGTGATCTCTCCCCCGTGATCTCTCCCCGTGATCTCTCCCCTGTGATCTCACCCTGTGAACTCTCCCCCGTGATCTCTCCCCATGATCTCTTTCTGTGATCTCTCCCCGTGATCTCTCGCCCGTGATCTCTCCCCGTGATCTCTCCCCCGTGATCTCTCTCCCCGTGATCTCTCCACGTGATCTCTCCCCCGTGATCTCTCCCTGTGATCTCTCCCCCGTGATATCTCCCCCGTGATCTATCCCCATGATCTCCCACCGTGATCTCCCCCCGTGATCTCTCCCCTTGATCTCTCCCCGTGATCTCTCCCCTGTGATCTCCCCCCGTGATCTCTCCCCTGTGATCTCTCTCCCCAAGAACTCTCCCCGTGATCTCTCCCCCATGATCTCTCACCCCGTGATCTCTCCCCCTGTGATCTCTCCCCGTGATCTCTCCCCGTGATCTATCTCCCTGTGATCTCTCCCCGTGATCTCCCCCGTGACCTCTCCCCCGTGATCTCTCCCCATGATCTCCCCCCGTGATCTCTCCCCAGTGATCTCTCCCCCATGATCTCTCCCCCGTGATCAGTCCCCGTGATCTCTCCCCATGATCTATCCCCGTGATCTCTCCCCCCATGATCTCTCCACCGTGATCTCGCTCCTGTGATCTCTCCCCATGATCTCACCCCCGTGATCTCTCCCCCGTGATCTCTCACCGTGATCTCTCCCCGTGATCTCTCCCCAGTGACCTCTCCCCCGTGATCTCTCCCCCGTGATCTCTCCCCCGTGATCTCTCCCCCGTGATCTCTCCCCGTGATCTCTCCCCAGTGACCTCTCCCCCGTGATCTCTCCCCGTGATCTCTCCCCGTGATCTCTCCCCGTGATCTCTCCCCGTGATTTCTCCCCGTGATCTCTCCCCCATGATCTCTCCCCCGTGATCTCTCCCTGTGATCTCTCCCCCGTGATCTCTCCCCCCGTGACCTCTCCCCGTGATCTCTCCCCCGTGATCTCTCCCCCCGTGATCTCTCCCCCCGTGATCTCTCCCCTGTGATCTCTCCCCCATGATCTCTCCCCGTGATCTCTCCCCGTGATCTCTCCCCATTGATCTCTCCCACATGATCTCTCCCCGTGATCTCTCCCCGTGATCTCTCCCCCTGTGATCTCTCCCCCCGTGATCTCTCCCCGTGATCTCTCCCCGTGATTTCTCCCCAGTGATCTCTCCCCCGGTCACCTCTCCCCGTGTTCTCTCCCCGTGATCTCTCCCCCGTGATCTCTCCCCCCGTGATCTCTCCCCATGATCACCCCCCGTGATCTCCGCCATGATCTCTCCCCGTGACCTCTCCCCGTGATCTCCCCCCGTGATCTCTCCCCCATGATCTCTCCCCGTGATTTCTCTCCCCATGATCTCTCCCCGTGATCTCTCCCCGTGATCTCTCCCCGTGATCTCTCCCCTGTGATCTCACCCTGTGAACTCTCCCCCGTGATCTCTCCCCCATGATCTCTCCCTGTGATCTCTCCCCGTGATCTCTCGCCCGTGATCTCTCCCCGTGATCTCTCCCCCGTGATCTCTCTCCCCGTGATCTCTCCACGTGATCTCTCCCCCGTGATCTCTCCCTATGATCTCTCCCCCGTGATATCTCCCCCGTGATCTATCCCCATGATCTCCCACCGTGATCTCCCCCGTGATCTCTCCCCTTGATCTCTCCCCGTGATCTCTCCCCTGTGATCTCCCCCCGTGATCTCTCCCCTGTGATCTCTCTCCCCAAGAACTCACCCCGTGATCTCTCCCCCATGATCTCTCACCCCGTGATCTCTCCCCCTGTGATCTCTCCCCGTGATCTCTCCCCGTGATCTATCTCCCTGTGATCTCTCCCCGTGATCTCCCCCGTGACCTCTCCCCCGTGATCTCGCTCCTGTGATCTCTCCCCATGATCTCACCCCGGTGATCTCTCCCCCGTGATCTCTCGCCGTGATCTCTCCCCGTGATCTCTCCCCAGTGACCTCTCCCCCGTGATCTCTCCCCCGTGATCTCTCCCCCGTGATCTCTCCCCGTGATCTCTCCCCAGTGACCTCTCCCCCGTGATCTCTCCCCGTGATCTCTCCCCGTGATCTCTCCCCGTGATCTCTCCCCGTGATTTCTCCCCGTGATCTCTCCCCCGTGATCTCTCCCCCGTGATCTCTCCCTGTGATCTCTCCCCCGTGATCTCTCCCCCCGTGACCTCTCCCCGTGATCTCTCCCCCGGGATCTCTCCCCCCGTGATCTCTCCCCTCGTGATCTCTCCCCCCATGATCTCTCCCCGTGATCTCTCCCCCGTGATCTCTCCCCGTGATCTCTCCCCCGTGATCTCTCCCCATGATCACCCCCCGTGATCTCCGCCATGATCTCTCCCCGTGACCTCTCCCCGTGATCTCCCCCCGTGATCTCTCCCCCATGATCTCTCCCCGTGATTTCTCTCCCCATGATCTCTCCCCGTGATCTCTCCCCCGTGATCTCTCCCCCCGTGATCTCTCCCCTGTGATCTCTCCCCCATGATCTCTCCCCGTGATCTCTCCCCGTGATCTCTCCCCATTGATCTCTCCCACATGATCTCTCCCAGTGATCTCTCCCCGTGATCTCTCCCCCTGTGATCTCTCCCCCCGTGATCTCTCCCCGTGATCTCTCCCCGTGATCTCTCCCCCGTGATCTCTCCCCCGTCCCCTCTCCCCGTGATCTCACCCCCGTGATCTCTCCCCCCGTGATCTCTCCCCTCGTGATCTCTCCCACCATGATCTCTCCCCGTGATCTCTCCCCCGTGATCTCTCCCCCCGTGATCTCTCCCCTTGATCACCCCCCGTGATCTCCGCCATGATCTCTCCCCGTGACCTCTCCCCGTGATCTCCCCCCGTGATCTCTCCCCCGTGATCTCTCCCCTGTGATCTCTCCCCCATGATCTCTCCCCCCATGATCTCTCCCCGTGATCTCTCCCCATGATATCACCCCATGATCCATTTACCCGTGATCTCTCCCCGTGATCTATCCCCTGTGATCTCTCCCCCCGAGATCTCTCCCCGTGATCTCTCCCCCGTGATCTCACCCCATGATTGCTCCCCCGTGGTCTCTCCCCCATGATCTCTCCCCGTGATTTCTCTCCCCATGATCTCTCCCCGTGATCTCTCCCCCGTGATCTCTCCCCGTGATCTCTCCCCTGTGATCTCACCCTGTGAACTCTCCCCCGTGATCTCTCCCCCATGATCTCTCCCTGTGATCTCTCCCCGTGATCTCTCGCCCGTGATCTCTCCCCGTGATCTCTCCCCCGTGATCTCTCTCCCCGTGATCTCTCCACGTGATCTCTCCCCCGTGATCTCTCCCTGTGATCTCTCCCCCGTGATATCTCCCCCGTGATCTATCCCCATGATCTCCCACCGTGATCTCCCCCGTGATCTCTCCCCTTGATCTCTCCCCGTGATCTCTCCCCTGTGATCTCCCCCCGTGATCTCTCCCCTGTGATCTCTCTCCCCAAGAACTCTCCCCGTGATCTCTCCCCCATGATCTCTCACCCCGTGATCTCTCCCCCTGTGATCTCTCCCCGTGATCTCTCCCCGTGATCTATCTCCCTGTGATCTCTCCCCGTGATCTCCCCCGTGACCTCTCCCCCATGATCTCTCCCCATGATCTCTCCCCGTGATCTCTCCCCAGTGATCTCTCCCCCATGATCTCTCCCCCGTGATCTGTCCCCGTGATCTCTCCCCATGATCTATCCCCGTGATCTCTCCCCCCATGATCTCTCCACCGTGATCTCGCTCCTGTGATCTTTCCCCATGATCTCACCCCCGTGATCTCTCCCCCGTGATCTCTCGCCGTGATCTCTCCCCGTGATCTCTCCCCAGTGACCTCTCCCCCGTGATCTCTCCCCGTGATCTCTCCCCCGTGATCTCTCCCCGTGATCTCTCCCCAGTGACCTCTCCCCCGTGATCTCTCCCCGTGATCTCTCCCCGTGATCTCTCCCCGTGATCTCTCCCCGTGATTTCTCCCCGTGATCTTTCCCCCGTGATCTCTCCCTGTGATCTCTCCCCCGTGATCTCTCCCCCGTGACCTCTCCCCGTGATCTCTCCCCCGGGATCTCTCCCCCCGTGATCTCTCCCCTCGTGATCTCTCCCCCCATGATCTCTCCCCGTGATCTCTCCCCCGTGATCTCTCCCCGTGATCTCTCCCCCGTGATCTCTCCCCATGATCACCCCCCGTGATCTCCGCCATGATCTCTCCCCATGACCTCTCCCCGTGATCTCCCCCGTGATCTCTCCCCCATGATCTCTCCCCGTGATTTCTCTCCCCATGATCTCTCCCCGTGATCTCTCCCCCCGTGATCTCTCCCCTGTGATCTCTCCCCATGATCTCTCCCCGTGATCTCTCCCGTGATCTCTCCCCATTGATCTCTCCCACATGATCTCTCCCAGTGATCTCCCCCCGTGATCTCTCCCCCATGATCTCTCCCCGTGATTTCTCTCCCCATGATCTCTCCCCCGTGATCTCTCCCCCCGTGATCTCCCCCCGTGATCTCTCCCCCATGATCTCTCCCCGTGATCTCTCCCCCCGTGATCTCTCCCGTGATCTCTCCCCGTGATCTCTCCCCCGTGATCTCTCCCCCGTCACCTCTCCCCGTGATCTCTCCCCCGTGATCTCTCCCCCCGTGATCTCTCCCCGTGATCTCTCCCACCCATGATCTCTCCCCGTGATCTCTCCCCCGTGATCTCTCCCCCCGTGATCTCTCCCCTTGATCACCCCCCGTGATCTCCGCCATGATCTCTCCCCGTGACCTCTCCCCGTGATCTCCCCCCGTGATCTCTCCCCCGTGATCTCTCACCGTGATCTCTCCCCCCGTGATCTCTCCCTGTGATCTCTCCCCGTGATCTCTCCCCCGTGATCTCTCCCCTGTGATCTCTCCCCCATGATCTCTCCCCCCATGATCTCTCCCCGTGATCTCTCCCCATGATCTCACCCCATGATCCCTATACCCGTGATCTCTCCCCGTGATCTATCCCCTGTGATCTCTCCCCCCCGAGATCTCTCCCCGTGATCTCTCCCCCGTGATCTCACCCCATGATTGCTCCCCCGTGGTCTCTCCCCCATGATCTCTCCCCGTGATTTCTCTCCCCATGATCTCTCCCCGTGATCTCTCCCCCGTGATCTCTCCCCGTGATCTCTCCCCTGTGATCTCTCCCTGTGAACTCTCCCCCGTGATCTCTCCCCCATGACCTCTCCCTGTGATCTCTCCCCGTGATCTCTCGCCCGTGATCTCTCCCCGTGATCTCTCCCCGTTATCTCTCTCCCCGTGATCTCTCCACGTGATCTCTCCCCCGTGATCTCTCCCTGTGATCTCTCCCCCGTGATATCTCCCCCGTGATCTATCCCCATGATCTCCCCCCGTGATCTCTCCCCCGTGATCTCTCCCCCCATGATCTCTCCCCGTGATCTCTCCCCCGTGATCTCTCCCCGTGATCTCTCCCCCCGTGATCTCTCCCCGTGATCTCTCCCCGTGATCTCTCCCCCGTGATCTCTCCCCCCGTCACCTCTCCCCGTGATCTCTCCCCCGTGTTCTCTCCCCCCGTGATCTCTCCCCTCGTGATCTCTCCCACCATGATCTCTCCCCGTGATCTCTCCCCCGTGATCTCTCCCCCCGTGATCTCTCCCCTTGATCACCCCCCGTGATCTCCGCCATGATCTCTCCCCGTGACCTCTCCCCGTGATCTCCCCCCGTGATCTCTCCCCCGTGATCTCTCACCGTGATCTCTCCCCCCGTGATCTCTCCCTGTGATCTCTCCCCGTGATCTCTCCCCCGTGATCTCTCCCCTGTGATCTCTCCCCCATGATCTCTCCCCCCATGATCTCTCCCCGTGATCTCTCCCCATGATCTCACCCCATGATCCCTATACCCGTGATCTCTCCCCGTGATCTATCCCCTGTGATCTCTCCCCCCGAGATCTCTCCCCGTGATCTCTCCCCCGTGATCTCACCCCATGATTGCTCCCCCGTGGTCTCTCCCCCATGATCTCTCCCCGTGATTTCTCTCCCCATGATCTCTCCCCGTGATCTCTCCCCCGTGATCTCTCCCCGTGATCTCTCCCCTGTGATCTCTCCCTGTGAACTCTCCCCCGTGATCTCTCCCCCATGATCTCTCCCTGTGATCTCTCCCCGTGATCTCTCGCCCGTGATCTCTCCCCGTGATCTCTCCCCCGTTATCTCTCTCCCCGTGATCTCTCCACGTGATCTCTCCCCCGTGATCTCTCCCTGTGATCTCTCCCCCGTGATATCTCCCCCGTGATCTATCCCCATGATCTCCCCCCGTGATCTCTCCCCCGTGATCTCTCCCCCCATGATCTCTCCCCGTGATCTCTCCCCCGTGATCTCTCCCCGTGATCTCTCCCCCGTGATCTCTCCCCATGATCACCCCCCGTGATCTCCGCCATGATCTCTCCCCGTGACCTCTCCCCGTGATCTCTCCCCCATGATCTCTCCCCGTGATTTCTCTCCCCATGATCGCTCCCCGTGATCTCTCCCCCGTGATCTCTCCCCCCGTGATCTCTCCCCTGTGATCTCTCCCCCATGATCTCTCCCCGTGATCTCTCCCCGTGATCTCTCCCCATTGATCTCTCCCACATGATCTCTCCCCGTGATCTCTCCCCCTGTGATCTCTCCCCCCGTGATCTCTCCCCGTGATCTCTCCCCCGTGATCTCTCCCCCCGTCACCTCTCCCCGTGATCTCTCCCCCGTGATCTCTCCCCCCGTGATCTCTCCCCTCGTGATCTCTCCCCCCATGATCTCTCCCCGTGATCTCTCCCCGTGATCTCTCCCCCCGTGATCTCTCCCCATGATCACCCCCCGTGATCTCCGCCATGATCTCTCCCCGTGACCTCTCCCCGTGATCTCCCCCCGTGATCTCTCCCCCATGATCTCTCCCCGTGATTTCTCTCCCCATGATCTCTCCCCGTGATCTCTCCCCCGTGATCTCTCCCCGTGATCTCTCCCCTGTGATCTCACCCTGTGAACTCTCCCCCGTGATCTCTCCCCATGATCTCTCCCTGTGATCTCTCCCCGTGATCTCTCGCCCGTGATCTCTCCCCGTGATCTCTCCCCCGTGATCTCTCTCCCCGTGATCTCTCCACGTGATCTCTCCCCCGTGATCTCTCCCTGTGATCTCTCCCCCGTGATATCTCCCCCGTGATCTATCCCCATGATCTCCCACCGTGATCTCCCCCTGTGATCTCTCCCCTTGATCTCTCCCCGTGATCTCTCCCCTGTGATCTCCCCCCGTGATCTCTCCCCTGTGATCTCTCTCCCCAAGAACTCTCCCCGTGATCTCTCCCCCATGATCTCTCACCCCGTGATCTCTCCCCCTGTGATCTCTCCCCGTGATCTCTCCCCGTGATCTATCTCCCTGTGATCTCTCCCCGTGATCTCCCCCGTGACCTCTCCCCCGTGATCTCTCCCCATGATCTCTCCCCGTGATCTCTCCCCAGTGATCTCTCCCCCATGATCTCTCCCCCGTGATCTGTCCCCGTGATCTCTCCCCATGATCTATCCCCGTGATCTCTCCCCCCATGATCTCTCCACCGTGATCTCGCTCCTGTGATCTCTCCCCATGATCTCACCCCCGTGATCTCTCCCCCGTGATCTCTCCCCCGTGATCTCTCCCCGTGATCTCTCCCCAGTGACCTCTCCCCCGTGATCTCTCCCCGTGATCTCTCCACGTGATCTCTCCCCGTGATCTCTCCCCGTGATCTCTCCCCCATGATCTCTCCCCCGTGATCTCTCCCTGTGATCTCTCCCCCGTGATCTCTCCCCCCGTGACCTCACCCCGTGATCTCTCCCCCGTGATCTCTCCCCCCGTGATCTCTCCCCTCGTGATCTCTCCCCCATGATCTCTCCCCGTGATCTCTCCCCGTGATCTCTCCCCCGTGATCTCTCCCCATGATCACACCCCGCGATCTCCGCCATGATCTCTCCCCGTGACCTCTCCCCGTGATCTCCCCCCGTGATCTCTCCCCCATGATCTCTCCCCATTGATCTCTCCCACATGATCTCTCCCCGTGATCTCTCCCCGTGATCTCTCCCCCGTGATCTCTCCCCCCGTCACCTCTCCCCGTGATCTCTCCCCCGTGATCTCTCCCCCCGTGATCTCTCCCCTCGTGATCTCTCCCACCATGATCTCTCCCCGTGATCTCTCCCCCGTGATCTCTCCCCCCGTGATCTCTCCCCTTGATCACCCCCCGTGATCTCCGCCATGATCTCTCCCCGTGACCTCTCCCCGTGATCTCCCCCCGTGATCTCTCCCCCGTGATCTCTCACCGTGATCTCTCCCCCCGTGATCTCTCCCTGTGATCTCTCCCCGTGATCTCTCCCCCGTGATCTCTCCCCTGTGATCTCTCCACCATGATCTCTCCCCCCATGATCTCTCCCCGTGATCTCTCCCCATGATCTCACCCCATGATCCCTATACCCGTGATCTCTCCCCGTGATCTATCCCCTGTGATCTCTCCCCCCGAGATCTCTCCCCGTGATCTCTCCCCCGTGATCTCTCCCCATGATTGCTCCCCCGTGGTCTCTCCCCCATGATCTCTCCCCGTGATTTCTCTCCCCATGATCTCTCCCCGTGATCTCTCCCCCGTGATCTCTCCCCGTGATCTCTCCCCTGTGATCTCTCCCTGTGAACTCTCCCCCGTGATCTCTCCCCCATGACCTCTCCCTGTGATCTCTCCCCCGTGATCTCTCGCCCGTGATCTCTCCCCGTGATCTCTCCCCCGTGATCTCTCTCCCCGTGATCTCTCCACGTGATCTCTCCCCCGTGATCTCTCCCTGTGATCTCCCCCCGTGATCTCTCCCCTTGATCTTTCCCCGTGATCTCTCCCCTGTGATCTCCCCCCGTGATCTCTCCCCTGTGATCTCTCCCCCCATGATCTCTCCCCGTGATCTCTCCCCCGTGATCTCTCCCCCGAGATCTCTCCCCCGTGATCTCTCCCCATGATCACCCCCCGTGATCTCCGCCATGATCTCTCCCCATGACCTCTCCCCGTGATCTCCCCCCGTGATCTCTCCCCCATGATCTCTCCCCGTGATTTCTCTCCCCATGATCTCTCCCTGTGATCTCTCCCCCGTGATCTCTCCCCGTGATCTCTCCCCTGTGATCTCTCCCTGTGAACTCTCCCCCGTGATCTCTCCCCCATGATCTCTCCCTGTGATCTCTCCTCGTGATCTCTCGCCCGTGATCTCTCCCCGTGATCTCTCCCCCATGATCTCTCTCCCCGTGATCTCTCCACGTGATCTCTCCCTCGTGAGCTCTCCCTGTGATCTCTCCCCCGTGATATCTCCCCCGTGATCTGTCGCCATGATCTCCCCCCGTGATCTCCCCCCGTGACCTCTCCCCTTTATCTCTCCCCGTGATCTCTCCCCTGTGATCTCCCCCCGTGATCTCTCCCCTGTGATCTCTCTCCCCAAGAACTCTCCCCGTGATCTCTCCCCCATGATCTCTCACCCCGTGATCTCTCCCCCTGTGATCTCTCCCCGTGATCTCTCCCCGTGATCTATCTCCCTGTGACCTCTCCCCGTGATCTCCCCCGTGACCTCTCCCCCGTGATCTCTCCCCATGATCTCTCCCCGTGATCTCTCCCCAGTGATCTCTCCCCCGTAATCTGTCCCCGTGATCTCTCCCCATGATCTATCCCCGTGATCACTCCCCCCATGATCTCTCCACCGTGATCTTGCTCCTGTGATCTCTCCCCATGATCTCTCCCCGTGATCTCTCCCCGTGATCTCTCCCCAGTGACCTCTCCCCCGTGATCTCTCCCCTGTGATCTCTCCCCCGTGATCTCTCCCCCGTGATCTCTCCCCGTGATCTCTCCCCCCGTGATCTCTCCCCCCGTGATCTCTCCCCCGTGATCTCTCCCCATGATCTCTCCCCGTGATTTCTCCCCGTGATCTCTCCCCCGTGATCTCTCCCCCATGATCTCTCCCTGTGATCACTCCTCCATGATCTCTCCCCGTGATCTCTCCCCATGATCTCTCCCCGTGATCTCTCCCCCGTGATCTCTCTCCCCATGATCTCTCTCCGTGATCTCTCCCCGTGATCTCTCCCCGTGATCTCTACCCCGTGATCTCTCCCCCGTGATCTCTCCACATGATCTCCCCCCGTGATCTCTCCCCCGTGATCTCTCCCCCCGTGATCTCTCCCCGTGATCTCCCCCCATGATCTCTCCCCGTGATCTCTCCCCCGTGATCTCTCCCCATGATCTCTCCCCGTGATCTCTCACCCCGTGATCTCTCCCCGTGAACTCTCCCCGTGATCTCTCCCCCATGATCTCTCCCCGGGATCTCTCCCTGTGATCTCTCCCCCATGAACTCTGCCCCGTGATCTCTCCCCATGATCTCGCACCGTGATCTCTCCCCTGTGATCTCTCCCCGTGATCTCTCCCCGTGATCTCTCCCCGTGATCTCTCTCCCCGTGAAGTCTCCCGTGATCTCTCCCCCGTGATCTCTCCCCGTGATCTCTCCCCTGTGATCTCTCCCCCGTGATCTCTCCCCGTGATCTCTCCCTGTGATCTCTCCCCCGTGATCTCTCCCCCATGATCTCTCCCCTGTGATCTCTCCCCGTGATCTCTCCCCGTGATCTCTCCCCGTGATCTCTCCCCCGTGATCTCTCCCCCGTGATCTCTCCCTGTAATCTCTCCCCGTGATCACTCCCCCGTGATCTCTCCCCCGTGATCTCTCCCCGTGATCTATCTCCCTGTGATCTCTCCCCGTGATCTCCCCCGTGACCTCTCCCCCGTGATCTCTCCCCATGATCTCTCCCCGTGATCTCTCCCCAGTGATCTCTCCCCCATGATCTCTCCCCCGTGATCTGTCCCCGTGATCTCTCCCCATGATCTATCCCCGTGATCTCTCCCCCCATGATCTCTCCACCGTGATCTCGCTCCTGTGATCTCTCCCCATGATCTCACCTCCGTGATCTCTCCCCCGTGATCTCTCGCCGTGATCTCTCCCCGTGATCTCTCCCCAGTGACCTCTCCCCCGTGATCTCTCCCCCGTGATCTCTCCCCCGTGATCTCTCCCCCGTGATCTCTCCCCGTGATCTCTCCCCAGTGACCTCTCCCCCGTGATCTCTCCCCGTGATCTCTCCCCGTGATCTCTCCCCGTGATTTCTCCCCGTGATCTCTCCCCCGTGATCTCTCCCCCGTGATCTCTCCCTGTGATCTCTCCCCCGTGATCTCTCCCCCCGTGACCTCTCCCCGTGATCTCTCCCCCGTGATCTCTCCCCCCGTGATCTCTCCCCTCGTGATCTCTCCCCCCATGATCTCTCCCCGTGATCTCTCCCCCGTGATCTCTCCCCGTGATCTCTCCCCCGTGATCTCTCCCCATGATCACCCCCCGTGATCTCCGCCATGATCTCTCCCCGTAACCTCTCCCCGTGATCTCCCCCCGTGATCTCTCCCCCATGATCTCTCCCCGTGATTTCTCTCCCCATGATCTCTCCCCGTGATCTCTCCCCAGTGATCTCTCCCCCCGTGATCTCTCCCCTGTGATCTCTCCCCCATGATCTCTCCCCGTCATCTCTCCCTGTGATCTCTCCCCATTGATCTCTCCCACATGATCTCTCCCCGTGATCTCTCCCAGTGATCTCTCCCCCTGTGATCTCTCCCCCCGTGATCTCTCCCCGTGATCTCTCCCCGTGATCTCTCCCCCGTGATCTCTCCCCCCATCACCTCTCCCCGTGATCTCTCCCCCGTGATCTCTCCCCCCGTGATCTCTCCCCTCGTGATCTCTCCCACCATGATCTCTCCCCGTGATCTCTCCCCCATGATCTCTCCCCGTGATTTCTCTCCCCATGATCTCTCCCCGTGATCTCTCCCCCGTGATCTCTCCCCGTGATCTCTCCCCTGTGATCTCACCCTGTGAACTCTCCCCCGTGATCTCTCCCCATGATCTCTCCCTGTGATCTCTCCCCCGTGATCTCTCGCCCGTGATCTCTCCCCGTGATCTCTCCCCCGTGATCTCTCTCCCCGTGATCTCTCCACGTGATCTCTACCCCGTGATCTCTCCCTGTGATCTCTCCCCCGTGATATCTCCCCCGTGATCTATCCCCATGATCTCCCACCGTGATCTCCCCCTGTGATCTCTCCCCTTGATCTCTCCCCGTGATCTCTCCCCTGTGATCTCCCCCCGTGATCTCTCCCCTGTGATCTCTCTCCCCAAGAACTCTCCCCGTGATCTCTCCCCCATGATCTCTCACCCCGTGATCTCTCCCCCTGTGATCTCTCCCCGTGATCTCTCCCCGTGATCTATCTCCCTGTGATCTCTCCCCGTGATCTCCCCCGTGACCTCTCCCCCGTGATCTCTCCCCATGATCTCTCCCCGTGATCTCTCCCCAGTGATCTCTCCCCCATGATCTCTCCCCCGTGATCTGTCCCCGTGATCTCTCCCCATGATCTATCCCCGTGATCTCTCCCCCCATGATCTCTCCACCGTGATCTCGCTCCTGTGATCTCTCCCCATGATCTCACCCCCGTGATCTCTCCCCCGTGATCTCTCCCCCGTGATCTCTCCCCGTGATCTCTCCCCAGTGACCTCTCCCCCGTGATCTCTCCCCGTGATCTCTCCCCGTGATCTCTCCCCGTGATCTCTCCCCCATGATCTCTCCCCCGTGATCTCTCCCTGTGATCTCTCCCCCGTGATCTCTCCCCCCGTGACCTAACCCCGTGATCTCTCCCCCGTGATCTCTCCCCCCGTGATCTCTCCCCTCGTGATCTCTCCCCCCATGATCTCTCCCCGTGATCTCTCCCCGTGATCTCTCCCCCGTGATCTCTCCCCATGATCACACCCCGCGATCTCCGCCATGATCTCTCCCCGTGACCTCTCCCCGTGATCTCCCCCCGTGATCTCTCCCCCATGATCTCTCCCCATTGATCTCTCCCACATGATCTCTCCCCGTGATCTCTCCCCGTGATCTCTCCCCCGTGATCTCTCCCCCCGTCACCTCTCCCCGTGATCTCTCCCCCGTGATCTCTCCCCCCGTGATCTCTCCCCTCGTGATCTCTCCCACCATGATCTCTCCCCGTGATCTCTCCCCCGTGATCTCTCCCCCCGTGATCTCTCCCCTTGATCACCCCCCGTGATCTCCGCCATGATCTCTCCCCGTGACCTCTCCCCGTGATCTCCCCCCGTGATCTCTCCCCCGTGATCTCTCACCGTGATCTCTCCCCCCGTGATCTCTCCCTGTGATCTCTCCCCGTGATCTCTCCCCCGTGATCTCTCCCCTGTGATCTCTCCACCATGATCTCTCCCCCCATGATCTCTCCCCGTGATCTCTCCCCATGATCTCACCCCATGATCCCTATACCCGTGATCTCTCCCCGTGATCTATCCCCTGTGATCTCTCCCACCGAGATCTCTCCCCGTGATCTCTCCCCCGTGATCTCTCCCCATGATTGCTCCCCCGTTGTCTCTCCCCCATGATCTCTCCCCGTGATTTCTCTCCCCATGATCTCTCCCCGTGATCTCTCCCCCGTGATCTCTCCCCGTGATCTCTCCCCTGTGATCTCTCCCTGTGAACTCTCCCCCGTGATCTCTCCCCCATGACCTCTCCCTGTGATCTCTCCCCCGTGATCTCTCGCCCGTGATCTCTCCCCGTGATCTCTCCCCCGTGATCTCTCTCCCCGTGATCTCTCCACGTGATCTCTCCCCCGTGATCTCTCCCTGTGATCTCTCCCCCGTGATATCTCCCCCGTGATCTATCCCCATGATCTCCGCCCGTGATCTCCCCCCGTGATCTCTCCCCTTGATCTTTCCCCGTGATCTCTCCCCTGTGATCTCCCCCCGTGATCTCTCCCCTGTGATCTCTCCCCCCATGATCTCTCCCCGTGATCTCTCCCCCGTGATCTCTCCCCCGTGATCTCTCCCCCGTGATCTCTCCCCATGATCACCCCCCGTGATCTCCGCCATGATCTCTCCCCATGACCTCTCCCCGTGATCTCCCCCCGTGATCTCTCCCCAATGATCACTCCCCGTGATTTCTCTCCCCATGATCTCTCCCTGTGATCTCTCCCCCGTGATCTCTCCCCGTGATCTCTCCCCTGTGATCTCTCCCTGTGAACTCTCCCCCGTGATCTCTCCCCCATGATCTCTCCCTGTGATCTCTCCTCGTGATCTCTCGCCCGTGATCTCTCCCCGTGATCTCTCCCCCATGATCTCTCTCCCCGTGATCTCTCCACGTGATCTCTCCCTCGTGAGCTCTCCCTGTGATCTCTCCCCCGTGATATCTCCCCCGTGATCTGTCGCCATGATCTCCCCCCGTGATCTCCCCCCGTGACCTCTCCTCTTTATCTCTCCCCGTGATCTCTCCCCTGTGATCTCCCCCCGTGATCTCTCCCCTGTGATCTCTCTCCCCAAGAACTCTCCCCGTGATCTCTCCCCCATGATCTCTCACCCCGTGATCTCTCCCCCTGTGATCTCTCCCCGTGATCTCTCCCCGTGATCTATCTCCCTGTGACCTCTCCCCGTGATCTCCCCCGTGACCTCTCCCCCGTGATCTCTCCCCATGATCTCTCCCCGTGATCTCTCCCCAGTGATCTCTCCCCCGTGATCTGTCCCCGTGATCTCTCCCCATGATCTATCCCCGTGATCACTCCCCCCATGATCTCTCCACCGTGATCTTGCTCCTGTGATCTCTCCCCATGATCTCTCCCCGTGATCTCTCCCCGTGATCTCTCCCCAGTGACCTCTCCCCCGTGATCTCTCCCCTGTGATCTCTCCCCCGTGATCTCTCCCCCGTGATCTCTCCCCGTGATCTCTCCCCCCGTGATCTCTCCCCCCGTGATCTCTCCCCCGTGATCTCTCCCCATGATCTCTCCCCGTGATTTCTCCCCGTGATCTCTCCCCCGTGATCTCTCCCCCATGATCTCTCCCTGTGATCACTCCCCCATGATCTCTCCCCCGTGATCTCTCCCCATGATCTCTCCCCGTGATCTCTCCCCCGTGATCTCTCTCCCCATGATCTCTCTCCGTGATCTCTCCCCGTGATCTCTCCCCGTGATCTCTACCCCGTGATCTCTCCCCCGTGATCTCTCCACATGATCTCCCCCCGTGATCTCTCCCCCGTGATCTCTCCCCCCGTGATCTCTCCCCGTGATCTCCCCCCATGATCTCTCCCCGTGATCTCTCCCCCGTGATCTCTCCCCATGATCTCTCCCCGTGATCTCTCACCCCGTGATCTCTCCCCGTGAACTCTCCCCGTGATCTCTCCCCCATGATCTCTCCCCGGGATCTCTCCCTGTGATCTCTCCCCCATGAACTCTGCCCCGTGATCTCTCCCCATGATCTCGCACCGTGATCTCTCCCCTGTGATCTCTCCCCGTGATCTCTCCCCGTGATCTCTCCCCGTGATCTCTCTCCCCGTGAAGTCTCCCGTGATCTCTCCCCCGTGATCTCTCCCCGTGATCTCTCCCCTGTGATCTCTCCCCCGTGATCTCTCCCCGTGATCTCTCCCTGTGATCTCTCCCCCGTGATCTCTCCCCCATGATCTCTCCCCTGTGATCTCTCCCCGTGATCTCTCCCCGTGATCTCTCCCCGTGATCTCTCCCCCGTGATCTCTCCCCCGTGATCTCTCCCTGTAATCTCTCCCCGTGATCACTCCCCCGTGATCTCTCCCCCGTGATCTCTCCCCGTGATCTATCTCCCTGTGATCTCTCCCCGTGATCTCCCCCGTGACCTCTCCCCCGTGATCTCTCCCCATGATCTCTCCCCGTGATCTCTCCCCAGTGATCTCTCCCCCATGATCTCTCCCCCGTGATCTGTCCCCGTGATCTCTCCCCATGATCTATCCCCGTGATCTCTCCCCCCATGATCTCTCCACCGTGATCTCGCTCCTGTGATCTCTCCCCATGATCTCACCTCCGTGATCTCTCCCCCGTGATCTCTCGCCGTGATCTCTCCCCGTGATCTCTCCCCAGTGACCTCTCCCCCGTGATCTCTCCCCCGTGATCTCTCCCCCGTGATCTCTCCCCCGTGATCTCTCCCCGTGATCTCTCCCCAGTGACCTCTCCCCCGTGATCTCTCCCCGTGATCTCTCCCCGTGATCTCTCCCCGTGATTTCTCCCCGTGATCTCTCCCCCGTGATCTCTCCCCCGTGATCTCTCCCTGTGATCTCTCCCCCGTGATCTCTCCCCCCGTGACCTCTCCCCGTGATCTCTCCCCCGTGATCTCTCCCCCCGTGATCTCTCCCCTCGTGATCTCTCCCCCCATGATCTCTCCCCGTGATCTCTCCCCCGTGATCTCTCCCCGTGATCTCTCCCCCGTGATCTCTCCCCATGATCACCCCCCGTGATCTCCGCCATGATCTCTCCCCGTAACCTCTCCCCGTGATCTCCCCCCGTGATCTCTCCCCCATGATCTCTCCCCGTGATTTCTCTCCCCATGATCTCTCCCCGTGATCTCTCCCCAGTGATCTCTCCCCCCGTGATCTCTCCCCGTCATCTCTCCCTGTGATCTCTCCCCATTGATCTCTCCCACATGATCTCTCCCCGTGATCTCTCCCAGTGATCTCTCCCCCTGTGATCTCTCCCCCCGTGATCTCTCCCCGTGATCTCTCCCCGTGATCTCTCCCCCGTGATCTCTCCCCCCGTCACCTCTCCCCGTGATCTCTCCCCCGTGATCTCTCCCCCCGTGATCTCTCCCCTCGTGATCTCTCCCACCATGATCTCTCCCCGTGATCTCTCCCCCGTGATCTCTCCCACCGTGATCTCTCCCCTTGATCACCCCCCGTGATCTCCGCCATGATCTCTCCCCGTGACCTCTCCCCGTGATCTCCCCCCGTGATCTCTCCCCCCGTGATCTCTCCCTGAGATCTCTCCCCGTGATCTCTCCCCCGTGATCTCTCCCCTGTGATCTCTCCCCCATGATCTCTCCCCCCATGATCTCTCCCCGTGACCTCTCCCCATGATCTCACCCCATGATCCCTATACCCGTGATCTCTCCCCGTGATCTATCCCCTGTGATCTCTCCCCCCGTGATCTCTCCCCCCGTGATCTCTCCCTGAGATCTCTCCCCGTGATCTCTCCCCCGTGATCTCTCCCCTGTGATCTCTCCCCCATGATCTCTCCCCCCATGATCTCTCCCCGTGACCTCTCCCCATGATCTCACCCCATGATCCCTATACCCGTGATCTCTCCCCGTGATCTATCCCCTGTGATCTCTCCCCCCGAGATCTCTCCCCGTGATCTCTCCCCCGTGATCTCTCCCCATGATTGCTCCCCCGTGGTCTCTCCCCCATGATCTCTCCCCGTGATTTCTCTCCTCATGATCTCTCCCCGTGATCTCTCCCCCGTGATCTCTCCCCGTGATCTCTCCCCATGACCTCTCCCTGTGATCTCTCCCCCATGATCTCTTGCCCGTGATCTCTCCCCGTGATCTCTCCCCCGTGATCTCTCTCCCCGTGATCTCTCCACGTGATCTCTCCCCCGTGATCTCTCCCTGTGATCTCTCCCCCGTGATATCTCCCCCGTGATCGATCCCCATGATCTCCCCCCGTGATCTCCCCCCGTGATCTCTCCCCTTGATCTCTCCCCGTGATCTCTCCCCTGTGATCTCCCCCGTGATCTCTCCCCTGTGATCTCTCCCCCCATGATCTCTCCCCGTGATCTCTCCCCCGTGATCTCTCCCCCGTGATCTCTCCCCCGAGATCTCTCCCCATGATCACCCCCCGTGATCTCCGCCATGATCTCTCCCCATGACCTCTCCCCGTGATCTCCCCCCGTGATCTCTCCCCCATGATCTCTCCCCGTGATTTCTCTCCCTGTGAACTCTCCCCCGTGATCTCTCTCCCATGATCTCTCCCTGTTATCTGTCCTCGTGATCTCTCGCCCGTGATCTCTCCCCGTGATCTCTCCCCCATGATCTCTCTCCCCGTGATCTCTCCACGTGATCTCTCCCCCGTGATCTCTCCCTGTGATCTCTCCCCCGTGATATCTCCCCCGTGATCTATCCCCATGATCTCCCCCCGTGATCTCCCCCCGTGATCTCTCCCCTTTATCTCTCCCCATGATCTCTCCCCTGTGATCTCCCCCCGTGATCTCTCCCCTGTGATCTCTCTCCCCAAGAACTCTCCCCGTGATCTCTCCCCCATGATCTCTCACCCCGTGATCTCTCCCCCTGTGATCTCTCCCCGTGATCTATCTCCCTGTGACCTCTCCCCGTGATCTCCCCCGTGACCTCTCCCCCGTGATCTCTCCCCATGATCTCTCCCCGTGATCTCTCCCCAGTGATCTCTCCCCCGTGATCTCTCCCCCGTGATCTGTCCCCGTGATCTCTCCCCATGATCTATCCCCGTGATCACTCCCCCCATGATCTCTCCACCGTGATCTTGCTCCTGTGATCTCTCCCCATGATCTCTCCCCGTGATCTCTCCCCGTGATCTCTCCCCAGTGACCTCTCCCCCGTGATCTCTCCCCTGTGATCTCTCCCCCGTGATCTCTCCCCCGTGATCTCTCCCCGTGATCTCTCCCCAGTGAGCTCTCCCCGTGATCTCTCCCCATGATCTCTCCCCCGTGATCTCTCCCCCGTGATCTCTCCCTGTGATCTCTCCCCCCGTGATCTCTCCCCCGTGATCTCTCCCCATGATCTCTCGCCGTGATTTCTCCCCGTGATCTCTCCCCCGTGATCTCTCCCCCATGATCTCTCCCTGTGATCACTCCCCCATGATCTCTCCCCCGTGATCTCTCCCCATGATCTCTCCCCGTGATCTCTCCCCCGTGATCTCTCTCCCCATGATCTCTCTCCGTGATCTCTCCCCGTGATCTCTCCCCGTGATCTCTACCCCTTGATCTCTCCCCCGTGATCTCTCCACATGATCTCCCCCCGTGATTTCTCCCCCGTGATCTCTCCCCCCGTGATCTCTCCCCGTGATCTCCACCCATGATCTCTCCCCGTGATCTCTCCCCCATGATCTCTCCCCGTGATCTCTCCCCGTGATCTCTCCCCCCGTGATCTCTCCCCGTGAACTCTCCCCGTGATCTCTCCCCCATGATCTCTCCCCGGGATCTCTCCCTGTGATCTCTCCCCCATGAAGTCTGCCCCGTGATCTCTCCCCATGATCTCGCACCGTGATCTCTCCCCTGTGATCTCTCCCCGTGATCTCTCCCCGTGATCTCTCCCCGTGATCTCTCTCCCCGTGAAGTCTCCCGTGATCTCTCCCCCGTGATCTCTCCCCGTGATCTCTCCCCGTGATCTCTCCCCTGTGATCTCTCCCCGTGATCTCTCCCCGTGATCTCTCCCCGTGATCTCTCTCCCCGTGAAGTCTCCCGTGATCTCTCCCCCGTGATCTCTCCCCGTGATCTCTCCCTGTGATCTCTCCCCCGTGATCTCTCCCCGTGATCTCTCCCCTGTGATCTCTCCCCCGTGATCTCTCCCCATGATCTCTCCCCTGTGATCTCTCCCCGTGATCTCTCCCCGTGATCTCTCCCCCGTGATCTCTCCCCCGTGATCTCTCCCCTGTGCTCTCTCCCCTGTGCTCTCTCCCCCGTGATCTCTCCCCGTGATCTCTCCCCCGTGATCTCTCCCTGTAATCTCTCCCCGTGATCACTCCCCCGTGATCTCTCCCCCGTGATCTCTCCCCGTGATCTCTCCCCTCGTGATCTCTCCCCGTGATCTCTCCCCCGTGATCTCTCCCCGTGATCTCTCCCCCGTGATCTCTCCCTGCAATCTCTCCCCGTGATCACTCCCCCGTGATCTCTCCCCCGTGATCTCTCCCCGTGATCTCTCCCCTCGTGATCTCTCCCCGTGATCTCTCCCCCGTGAGCTCTCCCCGTGAGCTCTCCCCCATGATCTCTCCCCGTGATCTCTCCCCCGTGATATCTCTCCCCGTGATCTCTCCCCGTGATCTCTCCCCCGTGATCTCTCCCCGTGATCTCTCTCCCCGTGATCTCTCCCCGTGATCTCTCTCCCCGTGATCTCTCCTCGTGATCTCTCCCCGTAATCTCTCTCCTGTGATCTCTACCCCGTGATCTCTCCCCCGTGATCTCTCCACATGATCTCCCCCCGTGATCTCTCCCCCGTGATCTCTCCCCCCGTGATCTCTCCCCGTGATCTCCCCCCATGATCTCTCCCCGTGATCTATCCCCCGTGATCTCTCCCCGTGATCTCTCCCCCCGTGATCTCTCCCCGTGAACTCTCCCCGTGATCTCTCCCCCGTGATCTCTCCCCGGGATCTCTCCCTGTGATCTCTCCCCCATGAACTCTGCCCCGTGATCTCTCCCCATGATCTCGCACCGTGATCTCTCCCCTGTGATCTCTCCCCGTGATCTCTCCCCGTGATCTCTCCCCGTGATGTCTCTCCCCGTGAAGTCTCCCGTGATCTCTCCCCCGTGATCTCCCCCCGTGATCTCTCCCCCATGATCTCTCCCCGTGATTTCTCTCCCCATGATCTCTCCCCGTGATCTCTCCCCCGTGATCTCTCCCCCGTGATCTCTCCCCTGTGATCTCTCCCCCATGATCTCTCCCCGTGATCTCTCCCCATTGATCTCTCCCACTTGATCTCTCCCAGTGATCTCTCCCCGTGATCTCTCCCCCTGTGATCTCTCCCCCCGTGATCTCTCCCCGTGATCTCTCCCCGTGATCTCTCCCCCGTGATCTCTCCCCCGTCACCTCTCCCCGTGATCTCTCCCCCGTGATCTCTCCCCCCGTGATCTCTCCCCATGTGATCTCTCCCACCATGATCTCTCCCCGTGATCTCTCCCCCGTGATCTCTCCCCCCGTGATCTCTCCCCTTGATCACCCCCCGTGATCTCCGCCATGATCTCTCCCCGTGACCTCTCCCCATGATCTCCCCCCGTGATCTCTCCCCCGTGATCTCTCACCGTGATCTCTCCCCCGTGATCTCTCCCTGTGATCTCTCCCCGTGATCTCTCCCCCGTGATCTCTCCCCTGTGATCTCTCCCCCATGATCTCTCCCCCCATGATCTCTCCCCGTGATCTCTCCCCATGATCTCACCCCATGATCCCTATACCCGTGATCTCTCCCCGTGATCTATCCCCTGTGATCTCTCCCCCCGAGATCTCTCCCCGTGATCTCTCCCCCGTGATCTCACCCCATGATTGCTCCCCCGTGGTCTCTCCCCCATGATCTCTCCCCGTGATTTCTCTCCCCATGATCTCTCCCCGTGATCTCTCCCCCGTGATCTCTCCCCGTGATCTCTCCCCTGTGATCTCTCCCTGTGAACTCTCCCCTGTGATCTCTCCCCCATGACCTCTCCCTGTGATCTCTCCCCCGTGATCTCTCGCCCGTGATCTCTCCCCGTGATCTCTCCCCCGTGATCTCTCTCCCCGTGATCTCTCCACGTGATCTCTCCCCCGTGATCTCTCCCTGTGATCTCTCCCCCGTGATATCTCCCCCGTGATCTATCCCCATGATCTCCCCCCGTGATCTCTCCCCCGTGATCTCTCCCCCCATGATCTCTCCCCGTGATCTCTCCCCCGTGATCTCTCCCCGTGATCTCTCCCCCGTGATCTCTCCCCATGATCACCCCCCGTGATCTCCGCCATGATCTCTCCCCGTGACCTCTCCCCGTGATCTCTCCCCATGATCTCTCCCCGTGATTTCTCTCCCCATGATCGCTCCCCGTGATCTCTCCCCCGTGATCTCTCCCCCCGTGATCTCTCCCCTGTGATCTCTCCCCCATGATCTCTCCCCGTGATCTCTCCCCGTGATCTCTCCCCATTGATCTCTCCCACATGATCTCTCCCCGTGATCTCTCCCCGTGATCTCTCCCCCTGTGATCTCTCCCCCCGTGATCTCTCCCCGTGATCTCTCCCCGTGATCTCTCCCCCGTGATCTCTCCCCCCGTCACCTCTCCCCGTGATCTCTCCCCCGTGATCTCTCCCCCCGTGATCTCTCCCCTCGTGATCTCTCCCCCCATGATCTCTCCCCGTGATCTCTCCCCGTGATCTCTCCCCCCGTGATCTCTCCCCATGATCACCCCCCGTGATCTCCGCCATGATCTCTCCCCGTGACCTCTCCCCATGATCTCCCCCCGTGATCTCTCCCCCATGATCTCTCCCCGTGATTTCTCTCCCCATGATCTCTCCCCGTGATCTCTCCCCCGTGATCTCTCCCCGTGATCTCTCCCCTGTGATCTCACCCTGTGAACTCTCCCCCGTGATCTCTCCCCATGATCTCTCCCTGTGATCTCTCCCCCGTGATCTCTCGCCCGTGATCTCTCCCCGTGATCTCTCCCCCGTGATCTCTCTCCCCGTGATCTCTCCACGTGATCTCTCCCCCGTGATCTCTCCCTGTGATCTCTCCCCCGTGATATCTCCCCCGTGATCTATCCCCATGATCTCCCACCGTGATCTCCCCCCGTGATCTCTCCCCTTGATCTCTCCCCGTGATCTCTCCCCTGTGCTCTCCCCCCGTGATCTCTCCCCTGTGATCTCTCTCCCCAAGAACTCTCCCCGTGATCTCTCCCCCATGATCTCTCACCCCGTGATCTCTCCCCCTGTGATCTCTCCCCGTGATCTCACCCCGTGATCTATCTCCCTGTGATCTCTCCCCGTGATCTCCCCCGTGACCTCTCCCCCGTGATCTCTCCCCATGATCTCTCCCCGTGATCTCTCCCCAGTGATCTCGCCCCCATGATCTCTCCCCCGTGATCTGTCCCCGTGATCTCTCCCCATGATCTATCCCCGTGATCTCTCCCCCCATGATCTCTCCACCGTGATCTCTCTCCTGTGATCTCTCCCCATGATCTCACCCCCGTGATCTCTCCCCCGTGATCTCTCGCCGTGATCTCTCCCCGTGATCTCTCCCCAGTGACCTCTCCCCCGTGATCTCTCCCCCGTGATCTCTCCCCCGTGATCTCTCCCCGTGATCTCTCCCCAGTGACCTCTCCCCCGTGATCTCTCCCCGTGATCTCTCCCCGTGATCTCTCCCCGTGATCTCTCCCCGTGATTTCTCCCCGTGATCTCTCCCCCATGATCTCTCCCCCGTGATCTCTCCCTGTGATCTCTCCCCCGTGATCTCTCCCCCCGTGACCTCTCCCCGTGATCTCTCCCCCGTGATCTCTCCCCCCGTGATCTCTCCCCTCGTGATCTCTCCCCCCATGATCTCTCCCCGTGATCTCTCCCCGTGATCTCTCCCCCGTGATCTCTCCCCATGATCACACCCCGTGATCTCCGCCATGATCTCTCCCCGTGACCTCTCCCCGTGATCTCCCCCCGTGATCTCTCCCCCATTATCTCTCCCCATTGATCTCTCCCACATGACCTCTCCCCGTGATCTCTCCCCGTGATCTCTCCCCCGTGATCTCTCCCCCCGTCACCTCTCCCCGTGATCTCTCCCCCGTGATCTCTCCCCCCGTGATCTCTCCCCTCGTGATCTCTCCCACCATGATCTCTCCCCGTGATCTCTCCCCCGTGATCTCTCCCCCCGTGATCTCTCCCCTTGATCACCCCCCGTGATCTCCGCCATGATCTCTCCCCGTGACCTCTCCCCGTGATCTCCCCCCGTGATCTCTCCCCGTGATCTCTCACCGTGATCTCTCCCCCTGTGATCTCTCCCTGTGATCTCTCCCCGTGATCTCTCCCCCGTGATCTCTCCCCTGTGATCTCTCCCCCATGATCTCTCCCCCCATGATCTCTCCCCGTGATCTCTCCCCATGATCTCACCCCATGATCCCTATACCCGTGATCTCTCCCCGTGATCTATCCCCTGTGATCTCTCCCCCCGAGATCTCTCCCCGTGATCTCTCCCCCGTGATCTCTCCCCATGATTGCTCCCCCGTGGTCTCTCCCCCATGATCTCTCCCCGTGATTTCTCTCCCCATGATCTCTCCCCGTGATCTCTCCCCCGTGATCTCTCCCCGTGATCTCTCCCCTGTGATTTCTCCCTGTGAACTCTCCCCCGTGATCTCTCCCCCATGACCTCTCCCTGTGATCTCTCGCCCGTGATCTCTCGCCCGTGATCTCTCCCCGTGATCTCTCCCCCGTGATCTCTCTCCCCGTGATCTCTCCACGTGATCTCTCCCCCGTGATCTCTCCCTGTGATCTCTCCCCCGTGATATCTCCCCCGTGATCTATCCCCATGATCTCCGCCCGTGATCTCCCCCCGTGATCTCTCCCCTTGATCTCTCCCCGTGATCTCTCCCCTGTGATCTTCCCCCATGATCTCTCCCCTGTGATCTCTCCCCCCATGATCTCTCCCCGTGATCTCTCCCCCGTGATCTCTCCCCCGTGATCTCTCCCCCGTGATCTCTCCCCATGATCACCCCCCGTGATCTCCGCCATGATCTCTCCCCATGACCTCTCCCCGTGATCTCCCCCCGTGATCTCTCCCCCATGATCTCTCCCCGTGATTTCTCTCCCCATGATCTCTCCCTGTGATCTCTCCCCCGTGATCTCTCCCCGTGATCTCTCCCCTGTGATCTCTCCCTGTGAACTCTCCCCCGTGATCTCTCCCCCATGATCTCTCCCTGTGATCTCTCCTCGTGATCTCTCGCCCGTGATCTCTCCCCGTGATCTCTCCCCCATGATCTCTCACCCCGTGATCTCTCCACGTGATCTCTCCCCCGTGATCTCTCCCTGTGATCTCTCCCCCGTGATATCTCCCCCGTGATCTGTCGCCATGATCTCCCCCCGTGATCTCCCCCCGTGATCTCTCCCCTTTATCTCTCCCCGTGATCTCTCCCCTGTGATCTCCCCCCGTGATCTCTCCCCTGTGATCTCTCTCCCCAAGAACTCTCCCCGTGATCTCTCCCCCATGATCTCTCACCCCGTGATCTCTCCCCCTGTGATCTCTCCCCGTGATCTCTCCCCGTGATCTATCTCCCTGTGACCTCTCCCCGTGATCTCCCCCGTGACCTCTCCCCCGTGATCTCTCCCCATGATCTCTCCCCGTGATCTCTCCCCAGTGATCTCTCCCCCGTGATCTCTCCCCCGTGATCTGTCCCCGTGATCTCTCCCCATGATCTATCCCCGTGATCACTCCCCCCATGATCTCTCCACCGTGATCTTGATCCTGTGATCTCTCCCCGTGATCTCTCCCTGTGATCTCTCCCCCCGTGATCTCTCCCCCGTGATCTCTCCCCATGATCTCTCCCCGTGATTTCTCCCCGTGATCTCTCCCCCGTGATCTCTCCCCCATGATCTCTCCCTGTGATCTCTCCCCCCGTGATCTCTCCCCCGTGATCTCTCCCCATGATCTCTCCCCGTGATTTCTCCCCGTGATCTCTCCCCCGTGATCTCTCCCCCATGATCTCTCCCTGTGATCACTCCCCCATGATCTCTCCCCCATGATCTCTCCCCATGATCTCTCCCCGTGATCTCTCCCCCGTGATCTCTCTCCCCATGATCTCTCTCCGTGATCTCTCCCCGTGATCTCTCCCCGTGATCTCTACCCCGTGATCTCTCCCCCGTGATCTCTCCACATGATCTCCCCCCGTGATCTCTCCCCCGTGATCTCTCCCCCCGTGATCTCTCCCCGTGATCTCCCCCCATGATCTCTCCCCGTGATCTCTCCCCCGTGATCTCTCCCCATGATCTCTCCCCGTGATCTCTCCCCCCGTGATCTCTCCCCGTGAACTCTCCCCGTGATCTCTCCCCCATGATCTCTCCCCGGGATCTCTCCCTGTGATCTCTCCCCCATGAACTCTGCCCCGTGATCTCTCCCCATGATCTCGCACCGTGATCTCTCCCCTGTGATCTCTCCCCGTGATCTCTCCCCGTGATCTCTCCCCGTGATCTCTCTCCCCGTGAAGTCTCCCGTGATCTCTCCCCCGTGATCTCTCCCCGTGATCTCTCCCCTGTGATCTCTCCCCCGTGATCTCTCCCCGTGATCTCTCCCTGTGATCTCTCCCCCGTGATCTCTCCCCCATGATCTCTCCCCTGTGATCTCTCCCCCGTGATCTCTCCCCATGATCTCTCCCCTGTGATCTCTCCCCGTGATCTCTCCCCGTGATCTCTCCCCGTGATCTCTCCCCCGTGATCTCTCCCCCGTGATCTCTCCCTGTAATCTCTCCCCGTGATCACTCCCCCGTGATCTCTCCCCCGTGATCTCTCCCCGTGATCTATCTCCCTGTGATCTCTCCCCGTGATCTCCCCCGTGACCTCTCCCCCGTGATCTCTCCCCATGATCTCTCCCCGTGATCTCTCCCCAGTGATCTCTCCCCCATGATCTCTCCCCCGTGATCTGTCCCCGTGATCTCTCCCCATGATCTATCCCCGTGATCTCTCCCCCCATGATCTCTCCACCGTGATCTCGCTCCTGTGATCTCTCCCCATGATCTCACCTCCGTGATCTCTCCCCCGTGATCTCTCGCCGTGATCTCTCCCCGTGATCTCTCCCCAGTGACCTCTCCCCCGTGATCTCTCCCCCGTGATCTCTCCCCCGTGATCTCTCCCCCGTGATCTCTCCCCGTGATCTCTCCCCAGTGACCTCTCCCCCGTGATCTCTCCCCGTGATCTCTCCCCGTGATCTCTCCCCGTGATTTCTCCCCGTGATCTCTCCCCCGTGATCTCACCCCCATGATCTCTCCCTGTGATCTCTCCCCCGTGATCTCTCCCCCGTGACCTCTCCCCGTGATCTCTCCCCCGTGATCTCTCCCCCCGTGATCTCTCCCCTCGTGATCTCTCCCCCCATGATCTCTCCCCGTGATCTCTCCCCCGTGATCTCTCCCCGTGATCTCTCCCCCGTGATCTCTCCCCATGATCACCCCCCGTGATCTCCGCCATGATCTCTCCCCGTGACCTCTCCCCGTGATCTCCCCCCGTGATCTCTCCCCCATGATCTCTCCCCGTGATTTCTCTCCCCATGATCTCTCCCCGTGATCTCTCCCCCGTGATCTCTCCCCCCGTGATCTCTCCCCTGTGATCTCTCCCCCATGATCTCTCCCCGTGATCTCTCCCTGTGATCTCTCCCCATTGATCTCTCCCACATGATCTCTCCCCGTGATCTCTCCCAGTGATCTCTCCCCCTGTGATCTCTCCCCCCGTGATCTCTCCCCGTGATCTCTCCCCGTGATCTCTCCCCCGTGATCTCTCCCCCCGTCACCTCTCCCCGTGATCTCTCCCCCGTGATCTCTCCCCCCGTGATCTCTCCCCTCGTGATCTCTCCCACCATGATCTCTCCCCGTGATCTCTCCCCCGTGATCTCTCCCCCCATGATCTCTCCCCTTGATCACCCCCCGTGATCTCCGCCATGATCTCTCCCCGTGACCTCTCCCCGTGATCTCCCCCCGTGATCTCTCCCCCGTGATCTCTCAGCGTGATCTCTCCCCCCGTGATCTCTCCCTGTGATCTCTCCCCGTGATCTCTCCCCCGTGACCTCTCCCCTGTGATCTCTCCCCCATGATCTCTCCCCCCATGATCTCTCCCCGTGATCTCTCCCCATGATCTCACCCCATGATCCCTATACCCGTGATCTCTCCCCGTGATCTATCCCCTGTGATCTCTCCCCCCGAGATCTCTCCCCGTGATCTCTCCCCCGTGATCTCTCCCCATGATTGCTCCCCCGTGGTCTCTCCCCCATGATCTCTCCCCGTGATTTCTCTCCCCATGATCTCTCCCCGTGATCTCTCCCCCGTGATCTCTCCCCGTGATCTCTCCCCTGTGATCTCTCCCTGTGAACTCTCCCCCGTGATCTCTCCCCATGACCTCTCCCTGTGATCTCTCCCCCGTGATCTCTCGCCCGTGATCTCTCCCCGTGATCTCTCCCCCGTGATCTCTCTCCCCGTGATCTCTCCACGTGATCTCTCCCCCGTGATCTCTCCCTGTGATCTCTCCCCCGTGATATCTCCCCCGTGATCTATCCCCATGATCTCCCCCCGTGATCTCCCCCCGTCATCTCTCCCCTTGATCTCTCCCCGTGATCTCTCCCCTGTGATCTCCCCCCGTGATCTCTCCCCTGTGATCTCTCCCCCCATGATCTCTCCCCGTGATCTCTCCCCCGTGATCTCTCCCCCGTGATCTCTCCCCCGTGATCTCTCCCCATGATCACCCCCCGTGATCTCCGCCATGATCTCTCCCCGTGACCTCTCCCCGTGATCTCCCCCCGTGATCTCTCCCCCATGATCTCTCCCCGTGATTTCTCTCCCCATGATCTCTCCCCGTGATCTCTCCCCTGTGATCTCTCCCCATGATCTCTCCCCTGTGATCTCTCCCTGTGAACTCTCCCCCGTGATCTCTCCCCCATGATCTCTCCCTGTGATCTCTCCTCGTGATCTCTCGCCCGTGATCTCTCCCCGTGATCTCTCCCCCATGATCTCTCTCCCCGTGATCTCTCCACGTGATCTCTCCCCCGTGATCTCTCCCTGTGATCTCTCCCCCGTGATATCTCCCCCGTGATCTATCCCCATGATCTCCCCCTGTGATCTCCCCCCGTGATCTCTCCCCTTTATCTCTCCCCATGATCTCTCCCCTGTGATCTCCCCCCGTGATCTCTCCCCTGTGATCTCTCTCCCCAAGAACTCTCCCCGTGATCTCTCCCCCATGATCTCTCACCCCGTGATCTCTCCCCCTGTGATCTCTCCCCGTGATCTCTCCCCGTGATCTATCTCCCTGTGACCTCTCCCCGTGATCTCCCCCGTGACCGCTCCCCCGTGATCTCTCCCCATGATCTCTCCCCGTGATCTCACCCCAGTGATCTCTCCCCCGTGCTCTCTCCCCCGTGATCTGTCCCCGTGATCTCTCCCCATGATCTATCCCCGTGATCACTCCCCCCATGATCTCTCCACCGTGATCTTGCTCCTGTGATCTCTCCCCATGATCTCTCCCCGTGATCTCTCCCCGTGATCTCTCCCCAGTGACCTCTCCCCCGTGATCTCTCCCCTGTGATCTCTCCCCCGTGATCTCTCCCCCGTGATCTCTCCCCGTGATCTCTCCCCAGTGAGCTCTCCCCGTGATCTCTCCCCGTGATCTCTCCCCCGTGATCTCTCCCCCGTGATCTCTCCCTGTGATCTCTCCCCCCGTGATCTCTCCCCCGTGATCTCTCCCCATGATCTCTCCCCGTGATTTCTCCCCGTGATCTCTCCCCCGTGATCTCTCCCCCATGATCTCTCCCTGTGATCACTCCCCCATGATCTCTCCCCCGTGATCTCTCCCCATGATCTCTCCCCGTGATCTCTCCCCCGTGATCTCTCTCCCCATGATCTCTCTCCGTGATCTCTCCCCGTGATCTCTCCCCGTGATCTCTACCCCTTGATCTCTCCCCCGTGATCTCTCCACATGATCTCCCCCGTGATCTCTCCCCCGTGATCTCTCCCCCCGTGATCTCTCCCCGTGATCTCCCCCCATGATCTCTCCCCGTGATCTCTCCCCCGTGATCTCTCCCCATGATCTCTCCCCGTGGTCTCTCCCCCCGTGATCTCTCCCCGTGAACTCTCCCCGTGATCTCTCCCCCATGATCTCTCCCCGGGATCTCTCCCTGTGATCTCTCCCCCATGAACTCTGCCCCGTGATCTCTCCCCATGATCTCGCACCGTGATCTCTCCCCTGTGATCTCTCCCCATGATCTCTCCCCGTGATCTCTCCCCCGTGATCTCTCCCCGTGATCTCTCCCCGTGATCTCTCCCCCCGTGATCTCTCCCCGTGAACTCTCCCCGTGATCTCTCCCCCATGATCTCTCCCCGGGATCTCTCCCTGTGATCTCTCCCCCATGAACTCTGCCCCGTGATCTCTCCCCATGATCTCGCACCGTGATCTCTCCCCTGTGATCTCTCCCCGTGATCTCTCCCCGTGATCTCTCCCCGTGATCTCTCTCCCCGTGAAGTCTCCCGTGATCTCTCCCCCGTGATCTCTCCCCGTGATCTCTCCCCTGTGATCTCTCCCCGTGATCTCTCCCCGTGATCTCTCCCCGTGATCTCTCTCCCCGTGAAGTCTCCCGTGATCTCTCCCCCGTGATCTCTCCCCGTGATCTCTCCCTGTGATATCTCCCCCGTGATCTCACCCCCGTGATCTCTCCCCTGTGATCTCTCCCCCGTGATCTCTCCCCATGATCTCTCCCCTGTGATCTCTCCCCGTGATCTCTCCCCGTGATCTCTCCCCCGTGATCTCTCCCCCGTGATCTCTCCCCTGTGCTCTCTCCCCTGTGCTCTCTCCCCCGTGATCTCTCCCCGTGATCTCTCCCCCGTGATCTCTCCCTGTAATCTCTCCCCGTGATCACTCCCCCGTGATCTCTCCCCCGTGATCTCTCCCCGTGATCTCTCCCCTCGTGATCTCTCCCCGTGATCTCTCCCCCGTGATCTCTCCCCGTGATCTCTCCCCCGTGATCTCTCCCTGCAATCTCTCCCCGTGATCACTCCCCCGTGATCTCTCCCCCGTGATCTCTCCCCGTGATCTCTCCCCTCGTGATCTCTCCCCGTGATCTCTCCCCCGTGAGCTCTCCCCGTGAGCTCTCCCCCATGATCTCTCCCCGTGATCTCTCCCCCGTGATATCTCTCCCCGTGGTCTCTCCCCCGTGATCTCTCCCCGTGATCTCTCTCCCCGTGATCTCTCCCCGTGATCTCTCTCCCCGTGATCTCTCCTCGTGATCTCTCCCCGTAATCTCTCTCCTGTGATCTCTACCCCGTGATCTCTCCCCCGTGATCTCTCCACATGATCTCCCCCCGTGATCTCTCCCCCGTGATCTCTCCCCCCGTGATCTCTCCCCGTGATCTCCCCCCATGATCTCTCCCCGTGATCTCTCCCCCGTGATCTCTCCCCCGTGATCTCTCCCCGTGATCTCTCCCCCCGTGATCTCTCCCCGTGATCTCTCCCCGTGAACTCTCCCCCTGATCTCTCCCCCGTGATCTCTCCCCGGGATCTCTCCCTGTGATCTCTCCCCCATGAACTCTGCCCCGTGATCTCTCCCCATGATCTCGCACCGTGATCTCTCCCCTGTGATCTCTCCCCGTGATCTCTCCCCGTGATCTCTCCCCGTGATGTCTCTCCCCGTGAAGTCTCCCGTGATCTCTCCCCCGTGATCTCTCCCCATGATCTCTCCCCTGTGATCTCTCCCCCGTGATCTCTCCCCGTGATCTCTCCCTGTGATCTCTCCCCCGTGATCTCTCCCCCGTGATCTCTCCCCCGTGATCTCTCCCCCGTGATCTCTCCCCATGATCTCTCCCCTGTGATCTCTCCCCGTGATCTCTCCCCGTGATCTCTCCCCGTGATCTCTCCCCCGTGATCTCTCCCCCGTGATCTCTCCCCTGTGCTCTCTCCCCCGTGATCTCTCCCTGTAATCTCTCCCCGTGATCACTCCCCCATGATCTCTCCCCCGTGATCTCTCCCCGTGATCTCTCCCCTCGTGATCTCTCCCAGTGATCTCTCCCCCATGATCTCTCCCCGTGATCTCTCCCCCGTGATCTCTCCCTGTAATCTCTCCCCGTGATCACTCCCCCGTGAACTCTCCCCCGTGATCTCTCCCCGTGAACACTCCCCTCGTGATCTCTCCCCGTGATCTCTCCCCCGTGAGCTCTCCCCGTGAGCTCTCCCCCATGATCTCTCCCCGTGATCTCTCCCCCGTGATATCTCTCCCCGTGATCTCTCCCCGTGATCTCTCCCCCGTGATCTCTCCCCGTGATCTCTCTCCCCGTGATCTCTCCCCGTGATCTCTCCCCGTGATCTCTCCCCGTGATCTCTCCCCCGTGATCTCTCCCCGTGATCTCTCCCCGTGATCTCTCCCCCGTGATCTCTCGCCGTGATCTCTCCCCATGATCTCTCCCCGTGATCTCTCCCCCGTGATCTCTCCCCCGTGATCTCTCCCCTGTGATCTCTCCCCGTGATCTCTCCCCTGTGATCTCTCCCCGTGATCTCTCCCCCGTGATCTCTCCCCGTGATCTCTCCCCCGTGATCTCTCCCCGTGATCTCTCCCCCGTGATCTCTCCCAGTGATCTCTCCCCCGTGATCTCTCCCCATGATCTCTCCCCGTGATCACTCCCCCGTGATCTCTCCCCTGTGATCTCCCCCGTGATCTCTCCCCCGTGATCTCTCCCCGTGATCTCTCCCCGTGATCTCTCACCGTGATCTCTCCCCCCGTGATCTCTCCCTGTGATCTCTCCCCGTGATCCGTCCCCCGTGATCCGTCCCCCGTGATCTCTCCCCTGTGATCTCTCCCCCATGATCTCTCCCCCCATGATCTCTCCCCGTGATCTCTCCCCATGATCTCACCCCATGATCCCTATACCCATGATCTCTCCCCGTGATCTATCCCCTGTGAACTCTCCCCCCGAGATCTCTCCCCGTGATCTCTCCCCCGTGATCTCTCCCGATGATTGCTCCCCCGTGGTCTCTCCCCAATGATCTCTCCCCCGTGATCTCTCCCCGTGATCTCTCCCCTCGTGATCTCTCCCCGTGATCTCTCCCCCGTGAGCTCTCCCCGTGAGCTCTCCCCCATGATCTCTCCCCGTGATCTCTCCCCCGTGATATCTCTCCCCGTGATCTCTCCCCGTGATCTCTCCCCCGTGAACTCTCCCCGTGATCTCTCTCCCCGTGATCTCTCCCCGTGATCTCTCTCCCCGTGATCTCTCCTCGTGATCTCTCCCCGTAATCTCTCTCCTGTGATCTCTACCCCGTGATCTCTCCCCCGTGATCTCTCCACATGATCTCCCCCCGTGATCTCTCCCCCGTGATCTCTCCCCCCGTGATCTCTCCCCGTGATCTCCCCCCATGATCTCTCCCCGTGATCTCTCCCCCGTGATCTCTCCCCGTGATCTCTCACCCCGTGATCTCTCCCCGTGAACTCTCCCCCTGATCTCTCCCCCGTGATCTCTCCCCGGGATCTCTCCCTGTGATCTCTCCCCCATGAACTCTGCCCCGTGATCTCTCCCCATGATCTCGCACCGTGATCTCTCCCCTGTGATCTCTCCCCGTGATCTCTCCCCGTGATGTCTCTCCCCGTGAAGTCTCCCGTGATCTCTCCCCCGTGATCTCTCCCCGTGATCTCTCCCCTGTGATCTCTCCCCCGTGATCTCTCCCCATGATCTCTCCCCGTGATCTCTCCCCGTGATCTCTCCCCGTGATCTCTCCCCGTGATGTCTCTCCCCGTGAAGTCTCCCGTGATCTCTCCCCCGTGATCTCTCCCCGTGATCTCTCCCCTGTGATCTCTCCCCCGTGATCTCTCCCCGTGATCTCTCCCTGTGATCTCTCCCCCGTGATCTCTCCCCCGTGATCTCTCCCCTGTGATCTCTCCCCCGTGATCTCTCCCCATGATCTCTCCCCTGTGATCTCTCCCCGTGATCTCTCCCCGTGATCTCTCCCCGTGATCTCTCCCCCGTGATCTCTCCCCCGTGATCTCTCCCCTGTGCTCTCTCCCCCGTGATCTCTCCCCGTGATCTCTCCCCCGTGATCTCTCCCTGTAATCTCTCCCCGTGATCACTCCCCCATGATCTCTCCCCCGTGATCTCTCCCCGTGATCTCTCCCCTCGTGATCTCTCCCAGTGATCTCTCCCCCATGATCTCTCCCCGTGATCTCTCCCCCGTGATCTCTCCCTGTAATCTCTCCCCGTGATCACTCCCCCGTGATATCTCCCCCGTGATCTCTCCCCGTGAACACTCCCCTCGTGATCTCTCCCCGTGAGCTCTCCCCCATGATCTCTCCCCGTGATCTCTCCCCCGTGATCTCTCCCCGTGATCTCTCTCCCCGTGATCTCTCCCCGTGATCTCTCCCCGTGATCTCTCCCCGTGATCTCTCCCCCGTGATCTCTCCCCGTGATCTCTCCCCGTGATCTCTCCCCCGTGATCTCTCGCCGTGATCTCTCCCCATGATCTCTCCCCCGTGATCTCTCCCCCGTGATCTTTCCCCCATGATCTCTCCCCTGTGATCTCTCCCCGTGATCTCTCCCCTGTGATCTCTCCCCGTGATCTCTCCCCCGTGATCTCTCCCCGTGATCTCTCCCCCGTGATCTCTCCCCGTGATCTCTCCCCCGTGATCTCTCCCAGTGATCTCTCCCCCGTGATCTCTCCCCATGATCTCTCCCCGTGATCACTCCCCCGTGATCTCTCCCCTGTGATCTCCCCCGTGATCTCTCCCCCGTGATCTCTCCCCGTGATCTCTCCCCGTGATCTCTCACCGTGATCTCTCCCCCCGTGATCTCTCCCTGTGATCTCTCCCCGTGATCCGTCCCCCGTGATCTCTCCCCTGTGATCTCTCCCCCATGATCTCTCCCCCCATGATCTCTCCCCGTGATCTCTCCCCATGATCTCACCCCATGATCCCTATACCCGTGATCTCTCCCCGTGATCTATCCCCTGTGATCTCTCCCCCCGAGATCTCTCCCCGTGATCTCTCCCCCGTGATCTCTCCCGATGATTGCTCCCCCGTGGTCTCTCCCCAATGATCTCTCCCCCGTGATCTCTCCCCGTGATCTCTCCCCTCGTGATCTCTCCCCGTGATCTCTCCCCCGTGAGCTCTCCCCGTGAGCTCTCCCCCATGATCTCTCCCCGTGATCTCTCCCCGTGATATCTCTCCCCGTGATCTCTCCCCGTGATCTCTCCCCCGTGATCTCTCCCCGTGATCTCTCTCCCCGTGATCTCTCCCCGTGATCTCTCTCCCCATGATCTCTCCTCGTGATCTCTCCCCGTAATCTCTCTCCTGTGATCTCTACCCCGTGATCTCTCCCCCGTGATCTCTCCACATGATCTCCCCCCGTGATCTCTCCCCCGTGATCTCTCCCCCCGTGATCTCTCCCCGTGATCTCCCCCCATGATCTCTCCCCGTGATCTCTCCCCCGTGATCTCTCCCCGTGATCTCTCCCCCCGTGATCTCTCCCCGTGAACTCTCCCCCTGATCTCTCCCCCGTGATCTCACCCCGGGATCTCTCCCTGTGATCTCTCCCCCATGAACTCTGCCCCGTGATCTCTCCCCATGATCTCGCACCGTGATCTCTCCCCTGTGATCTATCCCCGTGATCTCTCCCCGTGATCTCTCCCCGTGATGTCTCTCCCCGTGAAGTCTCCCGTGATCTCTCCCCCGTGATCTCTCCCCGTGATCTCTCCCCTGTGATCTCTCCCCCGTGATCTCTCCCCATGATCTCTCCCCGTGATCTCTCCCTGTGATCTCTCCCCCGTGATCTCTCCCCCGTGATCTCTCCCCTGTGATCTCTCCCCCGTGATCTCTCCCCATGATCTCTCCCCTGTGATCTCTCCCCGTGATCTCTCCCCGTGATCTCTCCCCGTGATCTCTCCCCCGTGATCTCTCCCCCGTGATCTCTCCCCTGTGCTCTCTCCCCCATGATCTCTCCCCGTGATCTCTCCCCCGTGATCTCTCCCTGTAATCTCTCCCCGTGATCACTCCCCCATGATCTCTCCCCCGTGATCTCTCCCCGTGATCTCTCCCCTCGTGATCTCTCCCAGTGATCTCTCCCCCATGATCTCTCCCCGTGATCTCTCCCCCGTGATCTCTCCCTGTAATCTCTCCCCGTGATCACTCCCCCGTGATCTCTCCCCCTTGATCTCTCCCCGTGATCTCTCCCCTCGTGATCTCTCCCCGTGATCTCTCCCCCGTGAGCTCTCCCCGTGAGCTCTCCCCCATGATCTCTCCCCGTGATCTCTCCCCCGTGATATCTCTCCCCGTGATCTCTCCCCGTGATCTCTCCCCCGTGATCTCTCCCCGTGATCTCTCTCCCCGTGATCTCTCCCCGTGATCTCTCCCCCGTGATCTCTCCCCGTGATCTCTTCCCCGTGATCTCTCGCCGTGATCTCTCCCCATGATCTCTCCCCCGTGATCTCTCCCCCGTGATCTCTCCCCCGTGATCTCTCCCCTGTGATCTCTCCCCGTGATCTCTCCCCTGTGATCTCTCCCCGTGATCTCTCCCCCGTGATCTCTCCCCGTGATCTCTCCCCCGTGATCTCTCCCCCGTGATCTCTCCCCCGTGATCTCTCCCAGTGATCTCTCCCCCGTGATCTCTCCCCATGATCTCTCCCCGTGATCACTCCCCCGTGATCTCTCCCCTGTGATCTCTCCCCCGTGATCTCTCCCCCATGATCTCTCCCCGTGATCTCTCCCCGTGATCTCTCACCGTGATCTCTCCCCCCGTGATCTCTCCCTGTGATCTCTCCCCGTGATCCGTCCCCCGTGATCTCTCCCCTGTGATCTCTCCCCCATGATCTCTCCCCCCATGATCTCTCCCCGTGATCTCTCCCCATGATCTCACCCCATGATCCCTATACCCGTGATCTCTCCCCGTGATCTATCCCCTGTGATCTCTCCCCCCGAGATCTCTCCCCGTGATCTCTCCCCCGTGATCTCTCCCGATGATTGCTCCCCCGTGGTCTCTCCCCAATGATCTCTCCCCGTGATTTCTCTCCCCATGATCTCTCCCCGTGATCTCTCCCCCGTGATCTCTCCCCGTGATCTCTCCCCTGTGATCTCTCCCTGTGAACTCTCCCCCGTGATCTCTCCCCCATGACCTCTCCCTGTGATCTCTCCCCCGTGATCTCTCGCCCGTGATCTCTCCCCGTGATCTCTCCCCCGTGATCTCTCTCCCCGTGATCTCTCCACGTGATCTCTCCCCCGTGATCTCTCCCTGTGATCTCTCCCCCATGATATCTCCCCCGTGATCTATCCCCATGATCTCCCCCCGTGATCTCCCCCCGTGATCTCTCCCCTTGATCTCTCCCCGTGATCTCTCCCCTGTGATCTCCCCCCGTGATCTCTCCCCCATGATCTCTCACCCCGTGATCTCTCCCTGTAATCTCTCCCCGTGATCCCTCCCCCGTGATCTCTCCCCCGTGATCTCTCCCTGTGATCTCTCCCCTCGTGATCTCTCCCCGTGATCTCTCCCCCGTGATCTCTCCCCGTGATCTCTCCCCCGTGATCTCTCCCTGTAATCTCTCCCCGTGTTCACTCCCCCGTGATCTTTCCCCCGTGATCTCTCCCCGTGATCTCTCCCCTCGTGATCTCTCCCCGTGATCTCTCCCCCGTGAGCTCTCCCCGTGAGCTCTCCCCCATGATCTCTCACTGTGATCTCTCCCCGTGATATCTCTCCCCGTGATCTCTCCCCGTGATCTCTCCCCCGTGATCTCTCCCCGTGATCTCTCTCCCCGTGATCTCTCCCCGTGATCTCTCTCCCCATGATCTCTCCTCGTGATCTCTCCCCGTGATCTCTCTCCTGTGATCTCTACCCCGTGATCTCTCCCCCGTGATCTCTCCACATGATCTCCCCCCGTGATCTCTCCCCCGTGATCTCTCCCCCCGTGATCTCTCCCCGTGATCTCCCCCCATGATCTCTCCCCATGATCTCTCCCCCGTGATCTCTCCCTGTGATCTCTCCCCGTGATCTCTCCCCCCGTGATCTCTCCCCGTGAACTCTCCCCGTGATCTCTCCCCCGTGATCTCTCCCCGGGATCTCTCCCTGTGATCTCTCACCGTGATCTCTCCCCCCGTGATCTCTCCCTGTGATCTCTCCCCGTGATCCGTCCCCCGTGATCTCTCCCCCGTGATCTCTCCCCGTGATCTCTCCCCGTGATCTCTCCCCCGTGAACTCTCGCCGTGATCTCTCCCCATGATCTCTCCCCCGTGATCTCTCCCCCGTGATCTCTCCCCCGTGATCTCTCCCCTGTGATCTCTCCCCGTGATCTCTCCCCCGTGATCTCTCCCCGTGATCTCTCCCCCGTGATCTCTCCCCGTGATCTCTCCCCCGTGATCTCTCCCCGTGATCTCTCCCCCGTGATCTCTCCCAGTGATCTTTCCCCCGTGATCTCTCCCCATGATCTCTCCCCGTGATCACTCCCCCGTGATCTCTCCCCTGTGATCTCTCCCCCGTGATCTCTCCCCCGTGATCTCTCCCCGTGATCTCTCCCCGTGATCTCTCACCGTGATCTCTCCCCCGTGATCTCTCCCTGTGATCTCTCCCCGTGATCCGTCCCCCGTGATCTCTCCCCTGTGATCTCTCCCCCATGATCTCTCCCCCCATGATCTCTCCCCGTGATCTCTCCCCATGATCTCACCCCATGATCCCTATACCCGTGATCTCTCCCCGTGATCTATCCCCTGTGATCTCTCCCCCCGAGATCTCTCCCCGTGATCTCTCCCCCGTGATCTCTCCCGATGATTGCTCCCCCGTGGTCTCTCCCCAATGATCTCTCCCCGTGATTTCTCTCCCCATGATCTCTCCCCATGATCTCTCCCCCGTGATCTCTCCCCGTGATCTCTCCCCTGTGATCTCTCCCTGTGAACTCTCCCCCGTGATCTCTCCCCCATGACCTCTCCCTGTGATCTCTCCCCCGTGATCTCTCGCCCGTGATCTCTCCCCGTGATCTCTCCCCCGTGATCTCTCTCCCCGTGATCTCTCCACGTGATCTCTCCCCCGTGATCTCTCCCTGTGATCTCTCCCCCGTGATATCTCCCCCGTGATCTATCCCCATGATCTCCCCCCGTGATCTCCCCCCGTGATCTCTCCCCTTGATCTCTCCCCGTAATCTCTCCCCTGTGATCTCCCCCCGTGATCTCTCCCCTGTGATCTCTCTCCCCAAGAACTCTCCCCGTGATCTCTCCCCCATGATCTCTCACCCCGTGATCTCTCCCTGTAATCTCTCCCCGTGATCCCTCCCCCGTGATCTCTCCCCCGTGATCTCTCCCCGTGATCTCTCCCCTCGTGATCTCTCCCCGTGATCTCTCCCCCGTGATCTCTCCCCGTGATCTCTCCCCCGTGATCTCTCCCTGTAATCTCTCCCCGTGATCACTCCCCCGTGATCTCTCCCCCGTGATCTCTCCCCGTGATCTCTCCCCTCGTGATCTCTCCCCGTGATCTCTCCCCCGTGAGCTCTCCCCGTGAGCTCTCCCCCATGATCTCTCACCGTGATCTCTCCCCCGTGATATCTCTCCCCGTGATCTCTCCCCGTGATCTCCCCCCATGAACTCTCCCCATGATCTCTCCCCCGTGATCTCTCCCTGTGATCTCTCCCCGTGATCTCTCCCCCTGTGATCTCTCCCCGTGAACTCTCCCCGTGATCTCTCCCCCGTGATCTCTCCCCGGGATCTCTCCCTGTGATCTCTCCCCCATGAACTCTGCCCCGTGATCTCTCCCCATGATCTCGCACCGTGATCTCTCCCCTGTGATCTCTCCCCGTGATCTCTCCCCATGATCTCTCCCCGTGATGTCTCTCCCCGTGAAGTCTCCTGTGATCTCTCCCCCGTGATCTCTCCCCCGTGATCTCTCCCCTGTGATCTCTCCCCCGTGATCTCTCCCCGTGATCTCTCCCTGTGATCTCTCCCCCGTGATCTCTCCCCCGTGATCTCTCCCCTGTGATCTCTCCCCCGTGATCTCTCCCCATGATCTTTCCCCTGTGATCTCTCCCCGTGATCTCTCCCCGTGATCTCTCCCCGTGATCTCTCCCCGTGATCTCTCCCCCATGATCTCTCCCCCGTGATCTCTCCCCTGTGCTCTCTCCCCCGTGATCTCTCCCCGTGATCTCTCCCCCGTGATCTCTCCCTGTAATCTCTCCCCGTGATCACTCCCCCGTGATCTCTCCCCCGTAATCTCTCCCCGTGATCTCTCCCCTCGTGATCTCTCCCCGTGATCTCTCCCCCATGATCTCTCCCCGTGATCTCTCCCCCGTGATCTCTCCCTGTAACCTCTCCCCGTGATCACTCCCCCGTGATCTCTCCCCCGTGATCTCTCCCCGTGATCTCTCCCCTCGTGATCTCTCCCCGTGATCTCTCCCCCGTGAGCTCTCCCCGTGAGCTCTCCCCCATGATCTCTCCCCGTGATCTCTCCCCCGTGATATCTCTCCCCGTGATCTCTCCCCGTGATCTCTCCCCCGTGATCTCTCCCCGTGATCTCTCTCCCCGTGATCTCTCCCCGTGATCTCTCTCCCTGTGATCTCTCCTCGTGATCTCTCCCCGTGATCTCTCTCCTGTGATCTCTCCCTGTGATCTCTCCCCGTGATCTCTCCCCAGTGATCTCTCCCCGTGATCTCTCCCCCGTGATCTCTCCCCGTGATCTCTCCCCGTGATCTCTCCCCCGTGATCTCTCGCCGTGATCTCTCCCCATGATCTCTCCCCCGTGATCTCTCCCCCGTTATCTCTCCCCCGTGATCTCTCCCCTGTGATCTCTCCCCGTGATCTCTCCCCTGTGATCTCTCCCCGTGATCTCTCCCCCGTGATCTCTCCCCGTGATCTCTCCCCCGTGATCTCTCCCCGTGATCTCTCCCCCGTGATCTCTCCCAGTGATCTCTCCCCCGTGATCTCTCCCCATGATCTCTCCCCGTGATCACTCCCCCGTGATCTCTCCCCTGTGATCTCTCCCCCGTGATCTCTCCCCCGTGATCTCTCCCCGTGATCTCTCCCCCGTGATCTCTCACTGTGATCTCTCCCCCGTGATCTCTCCCTGTGATCTCTCCCCGTGATCTCTCCCCCGTGATCTCTCCCCTGTGATCTCTCCCCCGTGATCTCTCCCCCCATGATCTCTCCCCATGATCTCTCCCCATGATCTCACCCCATGATCCCTATACCCGTGATCTCTCCCTGTGATCTATCCCCTGTGATCTCTCCCCCCGAGATCTCTCCCCGTGATCTCTCCCCCGTGATCTCTCCCGATGATTGCTCCCCCGTGGTCTCTCCCCCATGATCTCTCCCCGTGATTTCTCTCCCCATGATCTCTCCCCGTGATCTCTCCCCCGTGATCTCTCCCCGTGATCTCTCCCCTGTGATCTCTCCCTGTGAACTCTCCCCCGTGATCTCTCCCCCATGACCTCTCCCTGTGATCTCTCCCCCGTGATCTCTCGCCCGTGATCTCTCCCCATGATCTCTCCCCCGTGATCTCTCTCCCCGTGATCTCTCCACGTGATCTCTCCCCCGTGATCTCTCCCTGTGATCTCTTCCCCGTGATATCTCCCCCGTGATCTATCCCCATGATCTCCCCCCGTGATCTCCCCCCGTGATCTCTCCCCTTGATCTCTCCCCGTGATCTCTCCCCTGTGATCTCCCCCCGTGATCTCTCCCCTGTGATCTCTCTCCCCAAGAACTCTCCCCGTGATCTCTCCCCCATGATCTCTCACCCCGTGATCTCTCCCCCTGTGATCTCTCCCCGTGATCTCTCCCCATGATCTATCTCCCTGTGATCTCTCCCCGTGATCTCCCCCGTGACCTCTCCCCCGTGATCTCTCCCCATGATCTCTCCCCGTGATCTCTCCCCAGTGATCTCTCCCCCGTGATCTCTCCCCGTGATCTGTCCCCGTGATCTCTCCCCATGATCAATCCCCGTGATCTCTCCCCCGATGATCTCTCCACCGTGATCTCGCTCCTGTGATCTCTCCCCATGATCTCTCCCCTGTGATCTCTCCCCCCGTGATCTCTCCCCCGTGATCTCTCCCCATGATCTCTCCCCGTGATTTCTCCCCGTGATCTCACCCCCGTGATCGCTCCCCCGTGATCTCTCCCTGTGATCACTCCCCCCATGATCTCTCCCCCGTGGTCTCTCCCCATGATCTCTCCCCGTGACCTCTCCCCCGTGATCTCTCTCCCCATGATCTCTCTCCGTGATCTCTCCCCGTGATCTCTCCCCGTGATCTCTACCCCGTGATCTCTCCCCCGTGATCTCTCCACATGATCTCCCCCCGTGATCTCTCCCCCGTGATCTCTCCCCCCGTGATCTCTCCCCGTGATCTGCCCCCATGATCTCTCCCCGTGATCTCTCCCCCGTGATCTCTCCCCGTGATCTCTCCCTGTGATCTCTCCCCCCGTGATCTCTCCCCGTGAACGCACCCCGTGATCTCTCCCCCGTGATCTCTCCCCGGGATCTCTCCCTGTGATCTCTCCCCCATGAACTCTGGCCCGTGATCTCTCCCCATGATCTCTCCCCGTGATCTCTCCCCGTGATCTCTCCCCGCGATCTCTCCCCCGTGATCTCTCTCCCCGTGATCTCTCCCCGTGATCTCTCCCCCGTGATCTCTCCCCCCGTGATCTCTCCCCGTGATCTCTCTCCCCGTGATCTCTCCCCATGATCTCTCCCCGGGATCTCGCTCCCTGTGATCTCTCCACGTGATCTCTCCCCGTGATCTCTCCCCAGTGATCTCTCCCCGTGATCTCTCCCCTGTGATCTCTCCCCGTGATCTCTCCCCGTGATCTCTCCCCGTGATCTCTCCCCCGTGATCTCGCACTGTGATCTCTCCCCTGTGATCTCTCCCCGTGATCTCTCCCCGTGATCTCTCCCCGTGATCTCTCTCCCCGTGAAGTCTCCCGTGATCTCTCCCCGTGATCTCTCCCCGTGATCTCTCCCCTGTGATCTCTCCCCCGTGATCTCTCCCCGTGATCTCTCCCTGTGATCTCTCCCCCGTGACCTCTCCCCGTGAGCTCTCCCCTGTGATCTCTCCCCCGTGATCTCTCCCCATGATCTCTCCCCTGTGATCTCTCCCCGTGACCTCTCCCCGTGATCTCTCCCCGTGATCTCTCCCCCGTGATCTCTCCCCCGTGATCTCTCCCCTGTGCTCTCTCCCCCGTGATCTCTCCCCGTGATCTCTCCCCCGTGATCTCTCCCTGTAATCTCTCCCCGTGATCACTCCCCCGTGATCTCTCCCCCGTGATCTCTCCCCGTGATCTCTCCCCTCGTGATCTCTCCCCGTGATCTCTCCCCCTTGAGCTCTCCCCGTGAGCTCTCCCCATGATCTCTCCCCGTGATCTCTCCCCCGCGATCTCTCTCCCCGTGATCTCTCCCCGTGATCTCTCTCCCCGTGATCTCTCCTCGTGATCTCTCCCCGTGATCTCTCTCCCCGTGATCTCTCCCCGTGATCTCTCCCCGTGATCTATCCCCATGATCTCTCCCCCGTGATCTCTCCCCTGTGATCTCTCCCCCCATGATCTCTCCCCCATGATCTCTCCCAGTGATCTCTCCCCATGATCTCACCCCATGATCCCTATACCCGAGATCTCTCCCCGTGATCTATCCCCTGTGATCTCTCCCCCCGAGATCTCTCCCCGTGATCTCTCCCCCGTGATCTCTCCCCATGATTGCTCCCCCGTGGTCTCTAACCCATGATGTCTCCCCGTGATCTCTCCCCGTGATCTCTCTCCCCATGATCTCTACCCGTGATCTCTCCCCCGTGATCTCTCACCCCGTGATCTCTCCCCCTGTGATCTCTCCCCGTGATCTCCCCCCATGAACTCTCTCCCCGTGATCTCTCCCTGTGATCTCCCCCGGTGATATCTCCCCGTGATCTCTCCCCCGTGATCTCTCCCCCGTGATCTCTCCCCTGTGATCTCTCCCTGATATCTCTCCCCCGTGATCTCTCCCCCGTGATCTCTCCCCGTGATCTTTCCCCGTGATCTCTCCCCAGTGATCTCTGCCCCGTGATCTCTCCCCCCGTGATCTCTCCCGTGATCTCTCCCCCATGATCTCTCCCCGTGATCTCTCCCCGTAATCTCTCCCCAGTGATCTCTCCCACATGATCTCTCCCCGTGATCTCTCCCCGTGATCTCTCCCCCTGTGATCTCTCCCCCCGTGATCTCTCCCCGTGATCTCTCCCCGTGATCTCTCCCCCGTGATCCCTCCCCCCGTGACCTCTCCCCGTGATCTCTCCCCCGTGATCTCTCCCCGTGATCACTCCCCCGTGATCTCTCCCCCGTGATCTCTCCACATGATCTCCCCCCGTGATCTCTCCCCCGTGATCTCTCCCCCCGTGATCTCTCCCCGTGATCTCCCCCCATGATCTCTCCCCGTGATCTCTCCCCCGTGATCTCTCCCCGTGATCTCTCCCCGTGATCTCTCCCCCCGTGATCTCTCCCCGTGAACTCTCCCCGTGATCTCTCCCCCGAGATCTCTCCCCGGGATCTCTCCCTGTGATCTCTCCCCCATGAACTCTGCCCCGTGATCTCTCCCCATGATCTCTCCCCGTGATCTCTCCCCTGTGATCTCTCCCCGGGATCTCTCCCTGTGATCTCTCCCCCATGAACTCTGGCCCGTGATCTCTCCCCATGATCTCTCCCCGTGATCTCTCCCCGTGATCTCTCCCCGCGATCTCTCCCCCGTGATCTCTCTCCCCGTGATCTCTCCCCGTGATCTCTCCCCCGTGATCTCTCCCCCCGTGATCTCTCCCCGTGATCTCTCTCCCCGTGATCTCTCCCCATGATCTCTCCCCGGGATCTCGCTCCCTGTGATCTCTCCACGTGATCTCTCCCCGTGATCTCTCCCCAGTGATCTCTCCCCGTGATCTCTCCCCTGTGATCTCTCCCCGTGATCTCTCCCCGTGATCTCTCCCCGTGATCTCTCCCCCGTGATCTCGCACTGTGATCTCTCCCCTGTGATCTCTCCCCGTGATCTCTCCCCGTGATCTCTCCCCGTGATCTCTCTCCCCGTGAAGTCTCCCGTGATCTCTCCCCGTGATCTCTCCCCGTGATCTCTCCCCTGTGATCTCTCCCCCGTGATCTCTCCCCGTGATCTCTCCCTGTGATCTCTCCCCCGTGACCTCTCCCCGTGAGCTCTCCCCTGTGATCTCTCCCCCGTGATCTCTCCCCATGATCTCTCCCCTGTGATCTCTCCCCGTGACCTCTCCCCGTGATCTCTCCCCGTGATCTCTCCCCCGTGATCTCTCCCCCGTGATCTCTCCCCTGTGCTCTCTCCCCCGTGATCTCTCCCCGTGATCTCTCCCCCGTGATCTCTCCCTGTAATCTCTCCCCGTGATCACTCCCCCGTGATCTCTCCCCCGTGATCTCTCCCCGTGATCTCTCCCCTCGTGATCTCTCCCCGTGATCTCTCCCCCTTGAGCTCTCCCCGTGAGCTCTCCCCATGATCTCTCCCCGTGATCTCTCCCCCGCGATCTCTCTCCCCGTGATCTCTCCCCGTGATCTCTCTCCCCGTGATCTCTCCTCGTGATCTCTCCCCGTGATCTCTCTCCCCGTGATCTCTCCCCGTGATCTCTCCCCGTGATCTATCCCCATGATCTCTCCCCCGTGATCTCTCCCCTGTGATCTCTCCCCCCATGATCTCTCCCCCCATGATCTCTCCCAGTGATCTCTCCCCATGATCTCACCCCATGATCCCTATACCCGAGATCTCTCCCCGTGATCTATCCCCTGTGATCTCTCCCCCGAGATCTCTCCCCGTGATCTCTCCCCCGTGATCTCTCCCCATGATTGCTCCCCCGTGGTCTCTAACCCATGATGTCTCCCCGTGATCTCTCCCCGTGATCTCTCTCCCCATGATCTCTACCCGTGATCTCTCCCCCGTGATCTCTCACCCCGTGATCTCTCCCCCTGTGATCTCTCCCCGTGATCTCCCCCCATGAACTCTCTCCCCGTGATCTCTCCCTGTGATCTCCCCCGGTGATATCTCCCCGTGATCTCTCCCCCGTGATCTCTCCCCCGTGATCTCTCCCCTGTGATCTCTCCCTGATATCTCTCCCCCGTGATCTCTCCCCCGTGATCTCTCCCCGTGATCTTTCCCCGTGATCTCTCCCCAGTGATCTCTGCCCCGTGATCTCTCCCCCCGTGATCTCTCCCGTGATCTCTCCCCCATGATCTCTCCCCGTGATCTCTCCCCGTAATCTCTCCCCAGTGATCTCTCCCACATGATCTCTCCCCGTGATCTCTCCCCGTGATCTCTCCCCCTGTGATCTCTCCCCCCGTGATCTCTCCCCGTGATCTCTCCCCGTGATCTCTCCCCCGTGATCCCTCCCCCCGTGACCTCTCCCCGTGATCTCTCCCCCGTGATCTCTCCCCGTGATCACTCCCCCGTGATCTCTCCCCCGTGATCTCTCCACATGATCTCCCCCCGTGATCTCTCCCCCGTGATCTCTCCCCCCGTGATCTCTCCCCGTGATCTCCCCCCATGATCTCTCCCCGTGATCTCTCCCCCGTGATCTCTCCCCGTGATCTCTCCCCGTGATCTCTCCCCCCGTGATCTCTCCCCGTGAACTCTCCCCGTGATCTCTCCCCCGAGATCTCTCCCCGGGATCTCTCCCTGTGATCTCTCCCCCATGAACTCTGCCCCGTGATCTCTCCCCATGATCTCTCCCCGTGATCTCTCCCCTGTGATCTCTCCCTGCGATCTCTCCCCCGTGATCTCTCTCCCCGTGATCTCTCCCCGTGATCTCTCCCCCGTGATCTCTCTCCCCGTGATCTCTCCCCGTGATCTCTCTCCCCGTGATCTCTCCCTGTGATCTCTCCCCGTGATCTCGCTCCCTGTGATCTCTCCCCGTGATCTCTCCCCGTGATCTCTCCCCAGTGATCTCTCCCCGTGATCTCTCCCCATGATCTCTCTCCCCGTGATCTCTCCCCGTGACCTCTCCCCCGTGATCTCTCCCCGTGATCTCTCCCCTGTGATCTCTCCCTGTGAACTCACCCCCGTGATCTCTCCCCATGATCTCTCCCCGTGATCTCTACCCCGTGATCTCTCGCCTGTGATCTCTCCCCGTGATCTCTCCCCCGTGATCTCTCCCTGTGATCTCTACCCCGTGATATCTCCCCCATGATCTATCCCCATGATCACCCCCCGTGATCTCCCCCCATGATCACTCCCCATGGTCTCTCCCCGTGATCTCCCCCGTGTTCTCTCCCCGTGATCTCTCCCCGTGATCTCTCTCCCCGTGATCTCTCCCTGTGATCTCTCCCCCGTGATCTCTCCCCGTGATCTCTCCCTCGTGATCTCTCCCTGTGATCTCTCCCCCGTGATCTCTCCCCGTGATCTCTCCCCATGATCTCTCCCCCGTGATCTCTCCCCCATGATCTCCCCCCATGATCTCTCACCATGATCTCTCCCCCTGACCTCTCTCCCCGTGATCTCTCCCCGTGATCTCTCCCCCGTGATCTCTCCCTGTGATCTCTCCCCCGTGATCTCGCCCCCGTGATCTCTCCACATGACCTCCCCCCGTGATCTCCCCCCGTTATCTCTCCCCTGATCTCTCCCCGTGATCTCCCCCTGTGATCCCTCCCCTGTGATCTCTCCCCGTGATCTCTCTCCCCGTGAACTCTCCCCGTGATCTCTCCCCCGTGATCTCTCCCCCCTTGATCTCTCCCCGTGATCTCTCCCCGTGATCTCTCCCCGTGATCTCTCCCCATTATCTCTCCCCGTGATCTCTCCCCGTGATTTCTCCCCGTGATCTCTCCCCCGTGATCTCTCTCCCCGTGATCTCTCCCCGTGATCTCTCCCCCGTGATCTCTCATCCCGTGATCTCTCCCCCTGTGATCTCTCCCCATGATCTCTCCCCGTGATCTCTCTCCCCGTGATCTCTCCCCGTCATCTCCCCCAGTGATCTCTCCCCGTGATCTCTCCCCCTGTGATCTCTCCCCGTGATCTCTCCCCATGATCACTCTCCCCGTGATCTCTCCCCGTGATCTCCCCCCGTGATCTCTCCCCTGTGATCTCCACCCGTGATCTCTCCCCCGTGATCTCTCTCCCCGTGATCTCTCCCCATCATCTCTCCCCCGTGATCCCTCACCCCGTGATCTCTCCCCCTGTGATCTCTCCCCATGAGCTCTCCCCATGATCTCTCTCCCCGTGATCTCTCCCCATGATCTCCCCCCATGATCTCTCCCCATGATCTCTCCCCCTGTGACCTCTCCCCGTGATCTCTCCCCGTGATCACTCTCCCTGTGATCTCTCCCCGTGATCTCTCCCCCGTGATCTCTCCCCCGTGATCTCTCCCCCCATGATCTCTCCCCGTGATCTCCCCCCATGAACTCTCCCCATGATCTCTCCCCCGTGATCTCTCCCCGTGATCTCCCCCCGTGATCTCTTCCCCCGTGATCTCTCCCCGTGAATTCTCCCGGGATCTCTCCCAGTGATCTCTCCCCCGTGCTCTCTCCCCGTGATCTCTCCCCCGTGATCTCTCTCCCCGTGATCTCTCTCCCCGTGATCTCTCCCTGTGATCTCCCCCATGATCTCTCCCAGTGATCTCTCCCCATGATCTCTCCCCATGATCTCTCCCCGTGATCTCTCACCCCATGATCTCTCCCCCATGATCTCTCTCCCCGTGATCTCTCCCCGTGATCTCTCCCCCGTGATCTCTCCCCCGTGATCTCTCCCCGTGATCTCTCCCCATGATCTCTCCCCCGTGATCTCTCCCCGTGATCTCTCCCCCGTGATCTCTCCCCGTGATCTCTCCCCCCGTGATCTCTCCCTGTGATCTCTCCCCGTGATCTATCCCCCGTGATCTCTCCTCCGTGATCTCTCCCCCCATGATCTCTCCCCCCGTGATCTCTCCCCGTGATCTCTCCCCCATGATCTCTCCCCATGATCTCTATACCCGTGATCTCTCCCCGTGATCTATCCCCTGTGATCTCTCCCCCGAGATCTCTCCCCGTGATCTCTCCCCCGTGATCTCTCCCCATGATTGCTCCCCCGTGGTCTCTAACCCATGATGTCTCCCCGTGATCTCTCCCCGTGATCTCTCTCCCCGTGATCTCTCTCCCCATGATCTCTACCCGTGATCTCCCCCCATGAACTCTCTCCCCGTGATCTCTCCCTGTGATCTCCCCCGGTGATATCTCCCCGTGATCTCTCCCCCGTGATCTCTCCCCCGTGATCTCTCCCCTGTGATCTCTCCCCGATATCTCTCCCCCGTGATCTCTCCCCCGTGATCTCTCCCCGTGATCTCTCCCCGTGATCTCTCCCCAGTGATCTCTCCCCCGTGATCTCTCCCCCGTGATCTCTCCCCTGTGATCCCTCCCCCATGATCTCTCCCCGTGATCTCTCCCCGTGATCTCTCCCCATTGATCTCTCCCACATGATCTCTCCCCGTGATCTCTCCCCGTGATCTCTCCCCCTGTGATCTCTCCCCCCGTGATCTCTCCCCGTGATCTCTCCCCGTGATCTCTCCCCCGTGATCTCTCCCCCCGTGACCTCTCCCCGTGATCTCTCCCCCGTGATCTCTCCCCCCGTGATCTCTCCCCTCGTGATCTCTCCCCCCATGATCTCTCCCCGTGATCTCTCCCCCGTGATCTCTCCCCCGTGATCTCTCCCCATGATCACCCCCCGTGATCTCCGCCATGATCTCTCCCCGTGACCTCTCCCCGTGATCTCCCCCCGTGATCTCTCCCCCATGATCTCTCCCTGTGATTTCTCTCCCCATGATCTCTCCCCGTGATCTCTCCCCCGTGATCTCTCCCCGTGATCTCTCCCTGTGATCTCTCCCCCGTGATCTCTCGCCCGTGATCTCTCCCTGTGATCTCTCCCCCGTGATCTCTCTCCCCGTGATCTCTCCACGTGATCTCTCCCCCGTGATCTCTCCCTGTGATCTCTCCCCCGTGATATCTCCCCCGTGATCTATCCCCATGATCTGCCCTCGTGATCTCCCCCCGTGATCTCTCCCCTTGATCTCTCCCGTGATCTCTCCCCTGTGATCTCCCCCCGTGATCTCTCCCCTGTGATCTCTCTCCCCAAGAACTCTCCCCGTGATCTCTCCCCCATGATCTCTCACCCCGTGATCTCTCCCCCTGTGATCTCTCCCCGTGATCTCTCCCCGTGATCTATCTCCCTGTGATCTCTCCCCGTGATCTCCCCCGTGACCTCTCCCCGTGATCTCTCCCCATGATCTCTCCCCGTGATCTCTCCCCAGTGATCTCTCCCCCGTGACCTCTCCCCCGTGATCTGTCCACGTGATCTCTCCCCATGATCTATCCCCATGATCTCTCCCCCCATGATCTCTCCACCGTGATCTCGCTCCTGTGATCTCTCCCCATGATCTCTCCCCCATGATCTCTCCCCCGTGATCTCTCCCCGTGATCTCTCCCCGTGATCTCTCCCCAGTGACCTCTCCCCCGTGTTCTCTCCCCCGTGATCTCTCCCCCGTGATCTCTCCCCGTGATCTCTCCCCAGTGACATCTCCCCCGTGATCTCTCCCCCGTGATCTCTCCCCGTGATCTCTTCCCGTGATTTCTCCCCGTGATCTCTCCCCCGTGATCTCTCCCCCGTGATCTCTCCCTGTGATCTCTCCCCCGTGATCTCTCCCCCGTGACCTCTCCCCGTGATCTCTCCCCCGTGATCTCTCCCCCCGTGATCTCTCCCCTCGTGATCTCTCCCCCCATGATCTCTCCCCGTGATCTCTCCCCCGTGATCTCTCCCCCGTGATCTCTCCCCATGATCACCCCCCGTGATCTTCGCCATGATCTCTCCCCGTGACCTCTCCCCGTGATCTCCCCCCGTGATCTCTCCCCCATGATTTCTCCCCGTGATTTCTCTCCCCATGATCTCTCCCCATGATCTCTCCCCCGTGATCTCTCCCCCCGTGATATCTCCCCTGTGATCTCTCCCCCATGATCTCTCCCTGTGATCTCTCCCCGTGATCTCTCCCCATTGATCTCTCCCACATGATCTCTCCCCGTGATCTCTCCCCGTGATCTCTCCCCCTGTGATCTCTCCCCCCGTGGTCTCTCCCCGTGATCTCTCCCCGTGATCTCTCCCCCGTGATCTCGCCCCCCGTGACGTCTCCCCGTGATCTCTCCCCCGTGATCTCTCCCCCCGTGATCTCTCCCCTCATGATCTCTCCCCCCATGATCTCTCCCCATGATCTCTCCCCCGTGATCTCTCCCCGTGATCTCTCCCCCGTGATCTCTCCCCATGATCACCCCCCGTGATCTCCGCCATGATCTCTCCCCGTGACCTCTCCCCGTGATCTCCCCCCGTGATCTCTCCCCCATGATCTCTCCCAGTGATTTCTCTCCCCATGATCTCTCCCCGTGATCTCTCCCCCGTGATCTCTCCCCGTGATCTCTCCCCTGTGATCTCACCCTGTGAACTCTCCCCCGTGATCTCTCCCCCATGATCTCTCCCTGTGATCTCTCCCCCGTGATCTCTCCCCGTGATCTCTCCCCCGTGATCTCTCTCCCTGTGATCTCTCTCCCCGTGATCTCTCTCCCCGTGATCTCTACCCGTGATCTCCCCCCATGAACTCTCTCCCCGTGATCTCTCCCTGTGATCTCCCCCGGTGATATCTCCCCGTGATCTCTCCCCCGTGATCTCTCCCCCGTGATCTCTCCCCGTGATCTCTCCCCGATATCTCTCCCCCATGATCTCTCCCCCATGATCTCTCCCCGTGATCTCTCCCCGTGATCTCTCCCCAGTGATCTCTCCCCGTGATCTCTCCCCCCGTGATCTCCCCCCTGTGATCTCTCCCCCATGATCTCTCCCCGTGATCTCTCCCACATGATCTCTCCCTGTGATCTCTCCCCGTGATCTCTCCCCCTGTGATCTCTCCCCCCATGATCTCTCCCCGTGATCTCTCCCCGTGATCTCTCCCCGTGATCTCTCCCCCCGTGACCTCTCCCCGTGATCTCTCCCCTCGTGATCTCTCCCCCCATGATCTCTCCCCGTGATCTCTCCCCCATGATCTCTCCCCCGTGATCTCTCCCCCGTGATCTCTCCCCATGATCACCCCCCGTGATCTCCGCCATGATCTCTCCCCGTGACCTCTCCCCGTGATCTCCCCCCGTGATCTCTCCCCCATGATCTCTCCCCGTGATTTCTCTCCCCATGATTTCTCCCCGTGATCTCTCCCCGTGATCTCTCCCCGTGATCTCTCCCCTGTGATCTCATCCTGTGAACTCTCCCCTGTGATCTCTCCCCCATGATCTCTCCCTGTGATCTCTCCCCCGTGATCTCTCGCCCGTGATCTCTCCCCGTGATCTCTCCCCCGTGATCTCTCTCCCCGTGATCTCTCCACGTGATCTCTCCCCCGTGATCTCTCCCTGTGATCTCTCCCCCGTGATATCTCCCCCGTGATCTATCCCCATGATCTCCCCCCGTGATCTCCCCCCGTGATCTCTCCCCTTGATCTCTCCCCGTGATCTCTCCCCTGTGATCTCCCCCCGTGATCTCTCCCCTGTGATCTCTCTCCCCAAGAACTCTCCCCGTGATCTCTCCCCCATGATCTCTCACCCCGTGATCTCTCCCCCTGTGATCTCTCCCCGTGATCTCTCCCCGTGATCTATCTCCCTGTGATCTCTCCCCGTGATCTCCCCCGTGACCTCTCCCCCGTGATCTCTCCCCATGATCTCTCCCCATGATCTCTCCCCAGTGATCTCTCCCCCATGATCTCTCCCCCGTGATCTGTCCCCGTGATCTCTCCCCATGATCTATCCCCGTGATCTCTCCCCCCATGATCTCTCCACCGTGATCTCGCTCCTGTGATCTCTCCCCATGATCTCACCCCCGTGATCTCTCCCCCGTGATCTCTCCCCGTGATCTCTCCCCGTGATCTCTCCCCAGTGACCTCTCCCCCGTGATCTCTCCCCCGTGATCTCTCCCCCGTGATCTCTCCCCCGTGATCTCTCCCCGTGATCTCTCCCCAGTGACCTCTCCCCCGTGATCTCTCCCCGTGATCTCTCCCCGTGATCTCTCCCCGTGATTTCTCCCCGTGATCTCTCCCCCGTGATCTCTCCCCCGTGATCTCTCCCTGTGATCTCTCCCCCGTGATCTCTCCCCCCGTGACCTCTCCCCGTGATCTCTCCCCCGTGATCTCTACCCCCGTGATCCCTCCCCCCTTGATCTCTCCCCGTGATCTCTCCCCCGTCATCTCTCCCCGTGATCTCTCCCCCGTGATCTCTCCCCATGATCACCCCCCGTGATCTCCGCCATGATCTCTCCCCGTGATCTCTCCCCGTGATCTCCCCCCGTGATCTCTCCCCATGATCTCTCCCCGTGATTTCTCTCCCCATGATCTCTCCCCGTGATCTCTCCCCCGTGATCTCCCACCCCGTGATCTCTCCCCTGTGATCTCTCCCCCATGATCTCTCCCCGTGATCTCTCCCCGTGATCTCTCCCCATTGATCTCTCCCACATGATCTCTCCCCGTGATCTCTCCCCGTGATCTCTCCCCCTGTGATCTCTCCCCCCGTGATCTCTCCCCGTGATCTCTCCCCGTGAACTCTCCCCCGTGATCTCTCCCCCGTCACCTCTCCCCGTGATCTCTCCCCCGTGATCTCTCCCCCGTGATCTCTCCCCTCGTGATCTCTCCCCCCATGATCTCTCCCCGTGATCTCTCCCCCGTGATCTCTCCCCCCGTGATCTCTCCCCATGATCACCCCCCGTGATCTCCGCCATGATCTCTCCCCGTGACCTCTCCCCGTGATCTCCCCCCGTGATCTCTCCCCCATGATCTCTCCCCGTGATTTCTCTCCCCATGATCTCTCCCCGTGATCTCTCCCCATGATCTCTCCCCGTGATCTCTCCCCTGTGATCTCACACTGTGAACTCTCCCCCGTGATCTCTCCCCCATGATCTCTCCCTGTGATCTCTCCCCCGTGATCTCTCACCCGTGATCTCTCCCCGTGATCTCTCCCCCGTGATCTCTCTCCCCGTGATCTCTCCACGTGATCTCTCCCCCGTGATCTCTCCCTGTGATCTCTCCCCGTGATATCTCCCCCGTGATCTATCCCCATGATCTCCCCCCGTGATCTCCCCCTGTGATCTCTCCCCTTGATCTCTCCCCGTGATCTCTCCCCTGTGATCTCCCCCCGTGATCTCTCCCCTGTGATCTCTCTCCCCAAGAACTCTCCCCATGATCTCTCCCCCATGATCTCTCACCCCGTGATCTCTCCCCCAGTGATCTCTCCCCGTGATCTCTCCCCGTGATCTATCTCCCCGTGATCTCTCCCCGTGATCTCCCCCGTGACCTCTCCCCCGTGATCTCTCCCCATGATCTCTCCCCGTGATCTCTCCCCAGTGATCTCTCCCCCATGATCTCTCCCCTGTGATCTGTCCCCGTGATCTCTCCCCATGATCTATCCCCGTGATCTCTCCCCCCATGATCTCTCCACCGTGATCTCGCTCCTGTGATCTCTCCCCATGATCTCACCCCCGTGATCTCTCCCCCGTGATCTCTCCCCGTGATCTCTCCCCGTGATCTCTCCCCAGTGACCTCTCCCCCGTGATCTCTCCCCCGTGATCTCTCCCCCGTGATCTCTCCCCCGTGATCTCTCCCCGTGATCTCTCCCCAGTGACCTCTCCCCTGTGATCTCTCCCCGTGATCTCTCCCCGTGATTTCTCCCCATGATCTCTCCCCCGTGATCTCTCCCCCGTGATCTCTCCCTGTGATCTCTCCCCCGTGATCTCTCCCCCCGTGACCTCTCCCCGTGATCTCTCCCCCGTGATCTCTCCCCCCGTGATCTCTCCCCTCGTGATCTCTCCCCCCATGATCTCTCCCCGTGATCTCTCCCCCGTGATCTCTCCCCCGTGATCTCTCCCCCTTGATCTCTCCCCATGATCACCCCCCGTGATCTCCACCATGATCTCTCCCCGTGACCTCTCCCCATGATCTCCCCCCGTGATCTCTCCCCCATGATCTCTCCCCGTGATTTCTCTCCCCATGATCTCTCCCCGTGATCTCTCCCCCGTGATCTCTCCCCGTGATCTCTCCCCTGTGATCTCTCCCTGTGAACTCTCCCCCGTGATCTCTCCCCCATGATCTCTCCCTGTGATCTCTCCCCCGTGATCTCTCGCCCGTGATCTCTCCCCGTGATCTCTCCACATGATCTCTCCCCCGTGATCTCTCCCTGTGATCTCTCCCCCGTGATATCTCCCCCGTGATCTATCCCCATGATCTCCCCCCGTGATCTCTCCCCTGTGATCTCTCTCCCCAAGAACTCTCCCCGTGATCTCTCCCCCATGATCTCTCACCCCGTGATCTCTCCCCCTGTGATCTCTCCCCGTGATCTCTCCCCGTGATCTATCTCCCTGTGATCTCTCCCCGTGATCTCCCCCGTGACCTCTCCCCGTGATCTCTCCCCATGATCTCTCCCCGTGATCTCTCCCCAGTGATCTCTCCCCCGTGATCTCTCCCCCGTGATCTGTCCCCGTGATCTCTCCCCATGATCTATCCCCGTGATCTCTCCCCCATGATCTCTCCACCGTGATCTCGCTCCTGTGATCTCTCCCCATGATCTCTCCCCCGTGATCTCTCCCCCGTGATCTCTCCCCCTGATCTCTCCCCGTGATCTCTCCCCAGTGACCTCTCCCCCGTGATCTCTCCCCCGTGATCTCTCCCCGTGATCTCTCCCCAGTGAGCTCTCCCCCGTGAGCTCTCCCCCGTGATCTCTCCCCCGTGATCTCTCCCCCGTGATCTCTCCCTGTGATCTCTCCCCCCGTGATCTCTCCCCCGTGATCTCTCCCCATGATCTCTCCCCGTGATTTCTCCCCGTGATCTCTCCCCCGTGATCTCTCCCCCATGATCTCTCCCTGTGATCACTCCCCCCATGATCTCTCCCCCGTGATCTCTCCCCATGATCTCTCCCCGTGATCTCTCCCCCGTGATCTCTCTCCCCATGATCTCTCTCCGTGGTCTCTCCCCGTGATCTCTCCCCGTGATCTCTACCCCGTGATCTCTCCCCCGTGATCTCTCCACATGATCTCCCCCCGTGATCTCTCCCCCGTGATCTCTCCCCCCGTGATCTCTCCCCGTGATCTCCCCCCATGATCTCTCCCCGTAATCTCTCCCCCGTGATCTCTCCCCGTGATCTCTCCCCGTGATCTCTCCCCCCGTGATCTCTCCCCGTGAACTCTCCCCGTGATCTCTCCCCCGTGATCTCTCCCCGGGATCTCTCCCTGTGATCTCTCCCCCATGAACTCTGCCCCATGATCTCTCCCCATGATCTCGCACCGTGATCTCTCCCCTGTGATCTCTCCCCGTGATCTCTCCCCGTGATCTCTGTCCCCGTGAAGCCTCCCGTGATCTCTCCCCCGTGATCTCTCCTCGTGATCTCTCCCCCGTGATCTCTCCCCGTGATCTCTCCCTGTGATCTCTCCCCTGTGATCTCTCCCACGTGATCTCTCCCCTGTGATCTCTCCCCCGTGATCTCTCCCCATGATCTCTCCCCTGTGATCTCTCCCCGTGATCTCTCCCCGTGATCTTTCCCCGTGATCTCTCCCCCGTGATCTCTCCCCCGTGATCTCTCCCCTGTGCTCTCTGCCCCGTGATCTCTCCCCGTGATCTCTCCCCCGTGATCTCTCCCTGTAATCTCTCCCCGTGATCACTCCCCCGTGATCTCTCCCCCGTGATCTCTACCCGTGATCTCTCCCCTCGTGATCTCTCCCCGTGATCTCTCCCCCGTGATCTCTCCCCGTGATCTCTCCGCCGTGATCTCTCCCTGTAATCTCTCCCCGTGATCACTCCCCCGTGATCTCTCCCTCGTGATCCCTCCCCGTGATCTCTCCCCTCGTGATCTCTCCCCGTGATCTCTCCCCCGTGAGCTCTCCCCGTGAGCTCTCCCCCATGATCTCTCCCCGTGATCTCTCCCCCGTGATATCTCTCCCCGTGATCTCTCCCCGTGATCTCTCCCCCGTGATCTCTCCCCGTGATCTCTCTCACCGTGATCTCTCCCCGTGATCTCTCTCCCCGTGATCTCTCCTCGTGGTCTCTCCCCGTGATCTCTCTCCTGTGATCTCTCCCCGTGATCTCTCCCCGTGATCTCTCCCCAGTGATCTCTCCCCGTGATCCCTCCCCCGTGATCTCTCCCCGTGATCTCTCCCCGTGATCTCTCCCCGTGATCTCTCGCCGTGATCTCTCCCCATGAGCTCTCCCCGTGATCTCTCCCCCGTGATCTCTCCCCCGTGATCTCTCCCCTGTGATCTCTCCCCGTGATCTCTCCCCTGTTATCTCTCCCCGTGATCTCTCCCCCGTGATCTCTCCCCGTGATCTCTCCCCCGTGATCTCTCCCCCGTGATCTCTCCCCCGTGATCTCTCCCAGTGATCTCTCCCCCGTGATCTCTCCCCATGATCTCTCCCCGTGATCACTCCCCCGTGATCTCTCCCCTGTGATCTCTCCCCCGTGATCTCTCCCCCGTGATCTCTCCCCGTGATCTCTCCCCCGTGATCTCTCACCGTGATCTCTCCCCCCGTGATCTCTCCCTGTGATCTCTCCCCGTGATCTCTCCCCCGTGATCTCTCCCCTGTGATCTCTCCCCCATGATCTCTCCCCCCATGATCTCTCCCCGTGATCTCTCCCCATGATTTCACCCCATGATCCCTATACCCGTGATCTCTCCCCGTGATCTATCCCCTGTGATCTCTCCCCCCGAGATCTCTCCCCGTGATCTCTCCCCCGTGATCTCTCCCCATGATTGCTCCCCCGTGGTCTCTCCCCCATGATCTCTCCCCGTGATTTCTCTCCCCATGATCTCTCCCCGTGATCTCTCCCCCGTGATCTCTCCCAGTGATCTCTCCCCTGTGATCTCTCCCTGTGAACTCTCCCCCGTGATCTCTCCCCCATGACCTCTCCCTGTGATCTCTCCCCCGTGATCTCTCGCCCGTGATCTCTCCCCGTGATCTCTCCCCCGTGATCTCTCTCCCCGTGATCTCTCCACGTGATCTCTCCCCCGTGATCTCTCCCTGTGATCTCTCCCCCGTGATATCTCCCCCGTGATCTATCCCCATGATCTCCCCCCGTGATCTCCCCCCGTGATCTCTCCCCTTGATCTCTCCCCGTGATCTCTCCCCTGTGATCTCCCCCGTGATCTCTCCCCTGTCATCTCTCTCCCCAAGAACTCTCCCCGTGATCTCTCCCCATGATCTCTCAACCCGTGATCTCTCCCCCTGTGATCTCTCCCCGTGATCTCTCCCCATGATCTATCTCCCTATGATCTCTCCCCGTGATCTCCCCCGTGACCTCTCCCCCGTGATCTCTCCCCATGATCTCTCCCCGTGATCTCTCCCCAGTGATCTCTCCCCCGTGATCTCTCCCCTGTGATCTGTCCCCGTGATCTCTCCCCATGATCTATCCCCGTGATCTCTCCCCCGATGATCTCTCCACCGTGATCTCGCTCCTGTGATCTCTCCCCATGATCTCTCCCCCGTGATCTCTCCCCCGTGATCTCTCCCCGTGATCTCTCCCCGTGATCTCTCCCCAGTGACCTCTCCCCCGTGATCTCTCCCCTGTGATCTCTCCCCCGTGATCTCTCCCCCGTGATCTCTCCCCGTGAGCTCTCCCCAGTGAGCTCTCCCCGTGATCTCTCCCCCGTGATCTCTCCCCCGTGATCTCTCCCTGTGATCTCTCCCCCCGTGATCTCTCCCCCGTGATCTCTCCCCATGATCTCTCCCCGTGATTTCTCCCCGTGATCTCTCCCCCGTGATCTCTCCCCCGTGATCTCTCCCTGTGATCACTCCCCCCATGATCTCTCCCCCGTGATCTCTCCCCATGATCTCTCCCCGTGATCTCTCCCCCGTGATCTCCCTCCCCATGATCTCTCTCCGTGATCTCTCCCCGTGATCTCTCCCCGTGATCTCTACCCCATGATCTCTCCCCCGTGATCTCTCCACATGATCTCCCCCCGTGATCTCTCCCCCGTGATCTCTCCCCCCGTGATCTCTCCCCGTGATCTCCCCCCATGATCTCTCCCCGTGATCTCTCCCCCGTGATCTCGCCCCGTGATCTCTCCCCGTGATCTCTCCCCCCGTGATCTCTCCCCGTGAACTCACCCCGTGATCTCTCCCCCGTGATCTCTCCCCGGGATCTCTCCCTGTGATCTCTCCCCCATGAACTCTGCCCCGTGATCCCTCCCCATGATCTCTCCCCGTGATCTCTCCCCCGTGATCTCTCCCCGCGATCTCTCCCCCGTGATCTCTCTCCCCGTGATCTCTCCCCGTGATCTCTCCCCCGTGATCTCTCTCCCCGTGATCTCTCCCCGTGATCTCTCTCCCCGTGATCCATCCCCGTGATCTCTCCCCGTGATCTCGCTCCCTGTGATCTCTCCCCGTGATCTCTCCCCGTGATCTCTCCCCAGTGATCTCTCCCTGTGATCTCTCCCCCGTGATCTCTCCCCGTGATCTCTCCCCGTGATCTCTCCCCCGTGATCTCGCACTGTGATCTCTCCCCTGTGATCTCTCCCCGTCATCTCTCCCCGTGATCTCTCTCCCCGTGAAGTCTCCCGTGATCTCTCCCCCGTGATCTCTCCCCGTGATCTCTCCCCGTGATCTCTCCCCCGTGATCTCTCCCCCGTGATCTCTCCCCTGTGATCTCTCCCCCGTGATCTCTCCCCATGATCTCTCCCCTGTGATCTCTCCCCGTGATCTCTCCCCGTGATCTCTCCCCGTGATCTCTCCCCCGTGATCTCTCCCCCGTGATCTCTCCCCTGTGCTCTCTCCCCCGTGATCTCTCCCCGTGATCTCTCCCCCGTGATCTCTCCCTGTAATCTCTCCCTGTGATCACTCCCCCGTGATCTCTCCCCCGTGATCTCTCCCTGTGATCTATCCCCTCGTGATCTCTCCCTGTGATCTCTCCCCCGTGATCTCTCCCCGTGATCTCTCCGCTGTGATCTCTCCCTGTAATCTCTCCCCGTGATCACTCCCCCATGATCTCTCCCCCGTGATCCCTCCCCGTGATCTCTCCCCTCGTGATCTCTCCCCGTGATCTCTCCCCCGTGAGCTCTCCCCGTGAGCTCTCCCCCATGATCTCTCCCTGTGATCTCTCCCCCGTGATATCTCTCCCCGTGATCTCTCCCCGTGATCTCTCTCCCCGTGATCTCTCCCCGTGATCTCTCTCCCCGTGATCTCTCCTCGTGATCTCTCCCTGTGATCTCTCTCCTGTGATCTCTCCCCGTGATCTCTCCCCGTGATATCTCCCCAGTGATCTCTCCCCGTGATCTCTCCCCCGTGATCTCTCCCCGTGATCTCTCCCCGTGATCTCTCGCCGTGATCTCTCCCCGTGATCTCTCCCCGTGATCTCTCCCCGTGAACTCTCCCCCGTGATCTCTCCCCCGTGATCTCTCCCCTGTGATCTCTCCCCGTGATCTCTCCCCTGTGATCTCTCCCCGTGATCTCTCCCCCGTGATCTCTCCCCGTGATCGCTGCCCCGTGATCTCTCCCCCGTGATCTCTCCCCCGTGATCTCTCCCAGTGATCTCTCCCCCGTGATCTCTCCCCATGATCTCTCCCCGTGATCACTCCCCCGTGATCTCTCCCCTGTGATCTCTCCCCGTGATCTCTCCCCCGTGATCTCTCCCCGTGATCTCTCCCCCGTGATCTCTCACCGTGATCTCTCCCCCCGTGATCTCTCCCTGTGATCTCTCCCCGTGATCTCTCCCCCGTGATCTCTCCCCTGTGATCACTCCCCCATGATCTCTCCCTCCATGATCTCTCCCCGTGATCTCTCCCCATGATCTCACCCCATGATCCCTATACCCGTGATCTCTCCCCGTGATCTATCCCCTGTGATCTCTCCCCCCGAGATCTCTCCCCGTGATCTCTCCCCCGTGATCTCTCCCCATGATTGCTCCCCCGTGGTCTCTCCCCCATGATCTCTCCCCGTGATTTCTCTCCCCATGATCTCTCCCTGTGATCTCTCCCCCGTGATCTCTCCCAGTGATCTCTCCCCTGTGATCTCTCCCTGTGAACTCTCCCCCGTGATCTCTCCCCCATGACCTCTCCCTGTGATCTCTCCCCCGTGATCTCTCGCCCATGATCTCTCCCCGTGATCTCTCCCCTGTGATCTCTCTCCCCGTGATCTCTCCACGTGATCTCTCCCCCGTGATCTCTCCCTGTGATCTCTCCCCCGTGATATCTCCCCCGTGATCTATCCCCATGATCTCCCCCCGTGATCTCCCCCCGTGATCTCTCCCCTTGATCTCTCCACGTGATCTCTCCCCTGTGATCTCCCCCGTGATCTCTCCCCTGTGATCTCTCTCCCCAAGAACTCTCCCCGTGATCTCTCCCCCATGATCTCTCAACCCGTGATCTCTCCCCCTGTGATCTCTCCCCGTGATCTCTCCCCATGATCTATCTCCCTATGATCTCTCCCCGTGATCTCCCCCGTGACCTCTCCCCCGTGATCTCTCCCCATGATCTCTCCCCGTGATCTCTCCCCAGTGATCTCTCCCCCGTGATCTCTCCCCCGTGATCTGTCCCCGTGATCTCTCCCCATGATCTATCCCCGTGATCTCTCCCCCGATGATCTCTCCACCGTGATCTCGCTCCTGTGATCTCTCCCCATGATCTCCCCCCGTGATCTCTCCCCCGTGATCTCTCCCCGTGATCTCTCCCCGTGATCTCTCCCCAGTGACCTCTCCCCCGTGATCTCTCCCCTGTGATCTCTCCCCCGTGATCTCTCCCCCGTGATCTCTCCCCGTGATCTCTCCCCAGTGAGCTCTCCCCGTGATCTCTCCCCCGTGATCTCTCCCCCGTGATCTCTCCCTGTGATCTCTCCCCCCGTGATCTCTCCCCCGTGATCTCTCCCCATGATCTCTCCCTGTGATTTCTCCCCGTGATCTCTCCCCCGTGATCTCTCCCCCGTGATCTCTCCCTGTGATCACTCCCCCCATGATCTCTCCCCCGTGATCTCTCCCCATGATCTCTCCCCGTGATCTCTCCCCCGTGATCTCTCTCCCCATGATCTCTCTCCGTGATCTCTCCCCGTGATCTCTCCCCGTGATCTCTACCCCGTGATCTCTCCCCCGTGATCTCTCCACATGATCTCCCCCCGTGATCTCTCCCCCGTGATCTCTCCCCCCGTGATCTCTCCCCGTGATCTCCCCCCATGATCTCTCCCCGTGATCTCTCCCCCGTGATCTCGCCCCGAGATCTCTCCCCGTGATCTCTCCCCCCGTGATCTCTCCCCGTGAACTCACCCCGTGATCTCTCCCCCGTGATCTCTCCCCGGGATCTCTCCCTGTGATCTCTCCCCCATGAACTCTGCCCCGTGATCCCGCCCCATGATCTCTCCCCGTGATCTCTCCCCCGTGATCTCTCCCCGCGATCTCTCCCCCGTGATCTCTCTCCCCGTGATCTCTCCCCGTGATCTCTCCCCCGTGATCTCTCTCCCCGTGATCTCTCCCCGTGATCTCTCTCCCCGTGATCCATCCCCGTGATCTCTCCCTGTGATCTCGCTCCCTGTGATCTCTCCCCGTGATCTCTCCCCGTGATCTCTCCCCAGTGATCTCTCCCCGTGATCTCTCCCCCGTGATCTCTCCCCGTGATCTCTCCCCGTGATCTCTCCCCCGTGATCTCGCACTGTGATCTCTCCCCTGTGATCTCTCCCCGTGATCTCTCCCCGTGATCTCTCCCCGTGATCTCTCTCCCCGTGAAGTCTCCCTTGATCTCTCCCCCGTGATCTCTCCCCGTGATCTATCCCCTGTGATCTCTCCCCCGTGATCTCTCCCCGTGATCTCTCCCTGTGATCTCTCCCCCGTGACCTCTCCCCCGTGATCTCTCCCCTGTGATCTCTCCCCTGTGATCTCTCCCCATGATCTCTCCCCGTGATCTCTCCCCGTGATCTCTCCCCGTGATCTCTCCCCCGTGATCTCTCCCCCGTGATCTCTCCCCCGTGCTCTCTCCCCCGTGATCTCTCCCCGTGATCTCTCCCCCGTGATCTCTCCCTGTAATCTCTCCCCGTGATCACTCCCCCGTGATCTCTCCCCCGTGATCTCTCCCCGTGATCTCTCCCCTCGTGATATCTCCCCGTGATCTCTCCCCCGTGAGCTCTCCCCGTGAGCTCTCCCCCATGATCTCTCCCCGTGATCTCTCTCCTGTGATATCTCTCCCCGTGATCTCTCCCCGTGATCTCTCCCCCGTGATCTCTCCCCGCGATCTCTCTCCCCGTGATCTCTCCCCATGATCTCTCTCCCCGTGATCTCTCCTCGTGATCTCTCCCCGTGATCTCTCTCCCCGTGATCTCTCCCCGTGATCTCTCCCCGTGATCTCTCCCCAGTGATCTCTCCCCGTGATCTCTCCCCCGTGATCTCTCCCCGTGATCTCTCCCCGTGATCTCTCCCCCGTGATCTCTCGCCGTGATCTCTCCCCATGATCTCTCCCCCGTGATCTCTCCCCCGTGATCTCTCCCCCGTGATCTCTCCCCGTGATCTGTCCCCTGTGATCTCTCCCCGTGATCTCTCCCCCGTGATCTCTCCCCGTGATCTCTCCCCCGTGATCTCTCCCCCGTGATCTCTCCCCCGTGATCTCTCCCAGTGATCTCTCCCCCGTGATCTCTCCCCATGATCTCTCCCCGTGATCACTCCCCCGTGATCTCTCCCCCGTGATCTCACACCGTGATCTCTCCCCCCGTGATCTCTCCCTGTGATCTCTCCCCGTGATCTCTCCCCCTTGATCTCTCCCCTGTGATCTCTCCCCCCATGATCTCTCCCCCCATGATCTCTCCCCGTGATCTCTCCCCATGATCTCACCCCATGATCCCTATACCCGTGATCTCTCCCCGTGATCTATCCCCTGTGATCTCTCCCCCCGAGATCTCTCCCCCGTGATCTCTCCCCATGATTGCTCCCCCGTGGTCTCTAACCCATGATGTCTCCCCGTGATCTCTCCCCGTGATCTCTCTCCCCATGATCTCTACCCGTGATCTCTCCCCCTGTGATCTCTCCCCGTGATCTCCCCCATGAACTCTCTCCCCGTGATATCTCCCCGTGATCTCTCCCCCGTGATCTCTCCCCTGTGATCTCTCCCTGATATCTCTCCCCCGTGATCTCTCCCCCGTGATCTCTCCCCGTGATCTCTCCCCGTGATCTCTCCCCAGTGATCTCTCCCCCGTGATCTCTCCCCCCGTGATCTCTCCCCTGTGATCTCTCCCCCATGATCTCTCCCCGTGATCTCTCCCCGTGATCTCTCCCCAGTGATCTCTCCCACATGATCTCTCCCCGTGATATCTCCCCCTGTGATCTCTCCCCCCGTGATCTCTCCCCGTGATCTCTCCCCCGTGATCCCTCCCCCCGTGACCTCTCCCCGTGATCTCTCCCCCGTGATCTCTCCCCGTGATCACTCCCCCGTGATCTCTCCCCCGTGATCTCTCCACATGATCTCCCCCCGTGATCTCTCCCCCGTGATAACTTCCCCCGTGATCTCTCCCCGTGATCTCCCCCCATGATCTCTCCCCGTGATCTCTCCCCCGTGATCTCTCCCCGTGATCTCTCCCCGTGATCTCTCCCCCCGTGATCTCTCCCCGTGAACTCTCCCCGTGATCTCTCCCCCGTGATCTCTCCCCGGGATCTCTCCCTGTGATCTCTCCCCCATGAACTCTGCCCCGTGATCTCTCCCCATGATCTCTCCCCGTGATCTCTCCCCTGTGATCTCTCCCCGCGATCTCTCCCCCGTGATCTCTCTCCCCGTGATCTCTCCCCGTGATCTCTCCCCCGTGATCTCTCTCCCCGTGATCTCTCCCCGTGATCTCTCTCCCCGTGATCTCTCCCTGTGATCTCTCCCCGTGATCTCGCTCCCTGAGATTTCTCCCCGTGATCTCTCCCCGTGATCTCTCCCCAGTGATCTCTCCCCATGATCTCTCCCCCGTGATCCCTCCCCCCGTGACCTCTCCCCGTGATCTCTCCCCCGTGATCTCTCCCCGTGATCACTCCCCCGTGATCTCTCCCCCGTGATCTCTCCACATGATCTCCCCCCGTGATCTCTCCCCCGTGATCACTCCCCCCGTGATCTCTCCCCGTGATCTCCCCCCATGATCTCTCCCCGTGATCTCTCCCCCGTGATCTCTCCCCGTGATCTCTCCCCGTGATCTCTCCCCCCGTGATCTCTCCCCGTGAACTCTCCCCATGATCTCTCCCCCGTGATCTCTCCCCGGGATCTCTCCCTGTGATCTCTCCCCCATGAACTCTGCCCCGTGATCTCTCCCCATGATCTCTCCCCGTGATCTCTCCCCTGTGATCTCTCCCCGCGATCTCTCCCCCGTGATCTCTCTCCCCGTGATCTCTCCCCGTGATCTCTCCCCCGTGATCTCTCTCCCCGTGATCTCTCCCCGTGATCTCTCTCCCCGTGATCTCTCCCTGTGATCTCTCCCCGTGATCTCGCTCCCTGAGATTTCTCCCCGTGATCTCTCCCCGTGATCTCTCCCCAGTGATCTCTCCCCATGATCTCTCCCCTGTGATCTCTCCCCGTGATCTCTCCCCGTGATCTCTCCCCCATGATCTCGCACCGTGATCTCTCCCCTGTGATCTCTCCCCGTGATCTCTCCCCGTGATCTCTCCCCGTGATCTCTCTCCCCATGAAGTCTCCCTGTGATCTCTCACCCGTGATCTCTCCCCGTGATCTCTCCCTGTGATCTCTCCCCCGTGATCTCTCCCCCGTGATCTCTCCCCTGTGATCTCTCCACCGTGATCTCTCCCCATGATCTCTCCACTGTGATCTCTCCCCGTGATCTCTCCCCGTGATCTCTCCCCGTGATCTCTCCCCCGTGATCTCTCCCCCGTGATCTCTCCCCTGTGCTCTCTCCCCCGTGACCTCTTCCCGTGATCTCCCCCCTTGATCTCTCCCTGTAATCTCTCCCCGTGATCTCTCCCCGTGATCTCTCCCCGTGATCTCTCCACATGATCTCCCCCCGTGATCTCTCCCCCGTGATCTCTCCCCCCGTGATCTCTCCCCGTGATCTCCCCCCATGATCTCTCCCCGTGATCTCTCCCCCGTGATCTCGCCCCGAGATCTCTCCCCGTGATCTCTCCCCCCGTGATCTCTCCCCGTGAACTCACCCCGTGATCTCTCCCCCGTGATCTCTCCCCGGGATCTCTCCCTGTGATCTCTCCCCCATGAACTCTGCCCCGTGATCCCGCCCCATGATCTCTCCCCGTGATCTCTCCCCCGTGATCTCTCCCCGCGATCTCTCCCCCGTGATCTCTCTCCCCGTGATCTCTCCCCGTGATCTCTCCCCCGTGATCTCTCTCCCCGTGATCTCTCCCCGTGATCTCTCTCCCCGTGATCCATCCCCGTGATCTCTCCCCGTGATCTCGCTCCCTGTGATCTCTCCCCGTGATCTCTCCCCGTGATCTCTCCCCAGTGATCTCTCCCCGTGATCTCTCCCCCGTGATCTCTCCCCGTGATCTCTCCCCGTGATCTCTCCCCCGTGATCTCGCACTGTGATCTCTCCCCTGTGATCTCTCCCCGTGATCTCTCCCCGTGATCTCTCCCCGTGATCTCTCTCCCCGTGAAGTCTCCCTTGATCTCTCCCCCGTGATCTCTCCCCGTGATCTATCCCCTGTGATCTCTCCCCCGTGATCTCTCCCCGTGATCTCTCCCTGTGATCTCTCCCCCGTGACCTCTCCCCCGTGATCTCTCCCCTGTGATCTCTCCCCTGTGATCTCTCCCCATGATCTCTCCCCGTGATCTCTCCCCGTGATCTCTCCCCGTGATCTCTCCCCCGTGATCTCTCCCCTGTGATCTCTCCCCCGTGCTCTCTCCCCCGTGATCTCTCCCCGTGATCTCTCCCCCGTGATCTCTCCCTGTAATCTCTCCCCGTGATCACTCCCCCGTGATCTCTCCCCCGTGATCTCTCCCCGTGATCTCTCCCCTCGTGATATCTCCCCGTGATCTCTCCCCCGTGAGCTCTCCCCGTGAGCTCTCCCCCATGATCTCTCCCCGTGATCTCTCTCCTGTGATATCTCTCCCCGTGATCTCTCCCCGTGATCTCTCCCCCGTGATCTCTCCCCGCGATCTCTCTCCCCGTGATCTCTCCCCATGATCTCTCTCCCCGTGATCTCTCCTCGTGATCTCTCCCCGTGATCTCTCTCCCCGTGATCTCTCCCCGTGATCTCTCCCCGTGATCTCTCCCCAGTGATCTCTCCCCGTGATCTCTCCCCCGTGATCTCTCCCCGTGATCTCTCCCCGTGATCTCTCCCCCGTGATCTCTCGCCGTGATCTCTCCCCATGATCTCTCCCCGTGATCTCTCCCCCGTGATCTCTCCCCCGTGATCTCTCCCCCGTGATCTCTCCCCGTGATCTGTCCCCTGTGATCTCTCCCCGTGATCTCTCCCCCGTGATCTCTCCCCGTGATCTCTCCCCCGTGATCTCTCCCCCGTGATCTCTCCCCCGTGATCTCTCCCAGTGATCTCTCCCCCGTGATCTCTCCCCATGATCTCTCCCCGTGATCACTCCCCCGTGATCTCTCCCCCGTGATCTCACACCGTGATCTCTCCCCCCGTGATCTCTCCCTGTGATCTCTCCCCGTGATCTCTCCCCCATGATCTCTCCCCTGTGATCTCTCCCCCCATGATCTCTCCCCCCATGATCTCTCCCCGTGATCTCTCCCCATGATCTCACCCCATGATCCCTATACCCGTGATCTCTCCCCGTGATCTATCCCCTGTGATCTCTCCCCCCGAGATCTCTCCCCCGTGATCTCTCCCCATGATTGCTCCCCCGTGGTCTCTAACCCATGATGTCTCCCCGTGATCTCTCCCCGTGATCTCTCTCCCCATGATCTCTACCCGTGATCTCTCCCCCTGTGATCTCTCCCCGTGATCTCCCCCATGAACTCTCTCCCCGTGATATCTCCCCGTGATCTCTCCCCCGTGATCTCTCCCCTGTGATCTCTCCCTGATATCTCTCCCCCGTGATCTCTCCCCCGTGATCTCTCCCCGTGATCTCTCCCCGTGATCTCTCCCCAGTGATCTCTCCCCCGTGATCTCTCCCCCCGTGATCTCTCCCCTGTGATCTCTCCCCCATGATCTCTCCCCGTGATCTCTCCCCGTGATCTCTCCCCAGTGATCTCTCCCACATGATCTCTCCCCGTGATCTCTCCCCCTGTGATCTCTCCCCCCGTGATCTCTCCCCGTGATCTCTCCCCCGTGATCCCTCCCCCGTGACCTCTTCCCGTGATCTCTCCCCCGTGATCTCTCCCCGTGATCACTCCCCCGTGATCTCTCCCCCGTGATCTCTCCACATGATCTCCCCCCGTGATCTCTCCCCCGTGATCACTCCCCCCGTGATCTCTCCCCGTGATCTCCCCCCATGATCTCTCCCCGTGATCTCTCCCCCGTGATCTCTCCCCGTGATCTCTCCCCGTGATCTCTCCCCCCGTGATCTCTCCCCGTGAACTCTCCCCGTGATCTCTCCCCCGTGATCTCTCCCCGGGATCTCTCCCTGTGATCTCTCCCCCATGAACTCTGCCCCGTGATCTCTCCCCATGATCTCTCCCCGTGATCTCTCCCCTGTGATCTCTCCCCGCGATCTCTCCCCCGTGATCTCTCTCCCCGTGATCTCTCCCCGTGATCTCTCCCCCGTGATCTCTCTCCCCGTGATCTCTCCCCGTGATCTCTCTCCCCGTGATCTCTCCCTGTGATCTCTCCCCGTGATCTCGCTCCCTGAGATTTCTCCCCGTGATCTCTCCCCGTGATCTCTCCCCAGTGATCTCTCCCCATGATCTCTCCCCCGTGATCCCTCCCCCCGTGACCTCTCCCCGTGATCTCTCCCCCGTGATCTCTCCCCGTGATCACTCCCCCGTGATCTCTCCCCCGTGATCTCTCCACATGATCTCCCCCCGTGATCTCTCCCCCGTGATCACTCCCCCCGTGATCTCTCCCCGTGATCTCCCCCCATGATCTCTCCCCGTGATCTCTCCCCCGTGATCTCTCCCCGTGATCTCTCCCCGTGATCTCTCCCCCCGTGATCTCTCCCCGTGAACTCTCCCCATGATCTCTCCCCCGTGATCTCTCCCCGGGATCTCTCCCTGTGATCTCTCCCCCATGAACTCTGCCCCGTGATCTCTCCCCATGATCTCTCCCCGTGATCTCTCCCCTGTGATCTCTCCCCGCGATCTCTCCCCCGTGATCTCTCTCCCCGTGATCTCTCCCCGTGATCTCTCCCCCGTGATCTCTCTCCCCGTGATCTCTCCCCGTGATCTCTCTCCCCGTGATCTCTCCCTGTGATCTCTCCCCGTGATCTCGCTCCCTGAGATTTCTCCCCGTGATCTCTCCCCGTGATCTCTCCCCAGTGATCTCTCCCCATGATCTCTCCCCTGTGATCTCTCCCCGTGATCTCTCCCCGTGATCTCTCCCCCATGATCTCGCACCGTGATCTCTCCCCTGTGATCTCTCCCCGTGATCTCTCCCCGTGATCTCTCCCCGTGATCTCTCTCCCCATGAAGTCTCCCTGTGATCTCTCACCCGTGATCTCTCCCCGTGATCTCTCCCTGTGATCTCTCCCCCGTGATCTCTCCCCCGTGATCTCTCCCCTGTGATCTCTCCACCGTGATCTCTCCCCATGATCTCTCCACTGTGATCTCTCCCCGTGATCTCTCCCCGTGATCTCTCCCCGTGATCTCTCCCCCGTGATCTCTCCCCCGTGATCTCTCCCCTGTGCTCTCTCCCCCGTGACCTCTTCCCGTGATCTCCCCCCTTGATCTCTCCCTGTAATCTCTCCCCGTGATCTCTCCCCGTGATCTCTCCCCTCATGATCTCTCCCCGTGATCTCTCCCCCGTGCGCTCTCCCCGTGAGCTCTCCCCCATGATCTCTCCCCGTGATCTCTCCCCCGTGATATCTCTCCCCGTGATCTCTCCCCGTGATCTCTCCCCCATGATCTCTCCCCGTGATCTCTCTCCCCGTGATCTCTCCCCGTGATCTCTCTCCCCGTGATCTCTCCTCGTGATCTCTCCCCGTGATCTCTCTCCCCGTGATCTCTCCCCGTGATCTCTCCCCGTGATCTCTCCTCAGTGATCTCTCCCCGTGATCTCTCCCCCGTGATCTCTCCCCGTGATCTCTCCCTGTGATCTCTCCCCCGTGATCTCTCCCCGTGATCTCTCCCCATGATCTCTCCCCCGTGATCTCTCCCCGGGATCTCTCTCCCCGTGAACTCTCACTGTGATCTCTCCCCCGTGATCTCTCCCCGTGATCTCTCCTCTGTGATCTCTCCCCCGTGATCTCTCCCCGTGATCTCTCCCTGTGATCTCTCCCCCGTGATCTCTCCCCCGTGATCTCTCCCCTGTGATCTCTCCCCCGTGATCTCTCCCCCGTGATCTCTCCCCCGTGATCTCTCCCCCGTGATCTCTCCCCCGTGATCTCTCCCCACATGATCTCTCCCCCCATGATCTCTCCCCGTGATCTCTCCCCATGATCTCACCCCATGATCTCTATACCCGTGATCTCTCCCCGTGATCTATCCCCTGTGATCTCTCCCCCCGAGATCTCTCCCCGTGATCTCTCACCCCGTGATCTCTACCCCTGTGATCTCTCCCCGTGATCTCCCCCCATGAACTCTCTCCCCGTGATCTCTCCCTGTGATCTCCCCCGGTGATATCTCCCCGTGATCTCACCCCTGTGATCTCTCCCCGATATCTCTCCCCCGTGATCTCTCCCCCGTGATCTCTCCCCGTGATCTCTCCCCGTGATCTCTCCCCAGTGATCTCTCCCCCGTGATCTCTCCCCCCGTGATCTCGCCCCTGTGATCTCTCCCCCATGATCTCTCCCCGTGATCTCTCCCCGTGATCTCTCCCCAGTGATCTCTCCCACATGATCTCTCCCCGTGATCTCTCCCCGTGATCTCTCCCCCTGTGATCTCTCCCCCCATGATCTCTCCCCGTGATCTCTCCCCGTGATCTCTCCCCGTGATCTCTCCCCCCGTGACCTCTCCCCGTGATCTCTCCCCTGTGATCTCTCCCCCCGTGATCTCTCCCCTCGTGAACTCTCCCCCCATGATCTCTCCCCGTGATCTCGCCCCCGTGATCTCTCCCCCGTGATCTCTCCCCATGATCTCCCCCCATGATCTCCGCCATGATCTCTCCCCGTGACCTCTCCCCGTTATCTCCCCCTGTGATCTCTCCCCCATGATCTCTCCCCGTGATCTCTCTCCCCATGATCTCTCCCCGTGATCTCTCCCCCGTGATCTCTCCCCGTGATCTCTCCCCTGTGATCTCTCCCTGTGAACTCTCTCCCTGTGAACTCTCCCCCGTGATCTCTCCCTGTGATCTCTCCCCCATGATCTCTCGCCCGTGATCTCTCCCCGTGATCTCTCCCCCGTGAACTCTCTCCCCGTGATCTCTCCACGTGATCTCTCCCCCGTGATCTCTCCCTGTGATCTCTCCCCCATGATATCTCCCCCGTGATCTATCCCCATGATCTCCCCCGTGATCTCCCCCCGTGATCTCTCCCCTTGATCTCTCCCCGTGATCTCTCCCCTGTGATCTCCCCCCATGATCGCTCCCCTGTGATCTCTCTCCCCAAGAACTCTCCCCGTGATCTCTCCCCATGATCTCTCACCCCGTGATCTCTCCCCCTGTGATCTCTCCCCGTGATCTCTCCCCGTGATCTCTCTCCCTGTGATCTCTCCCCGTGATCTCCCCCGTGACCTCTCCCCCGTGATCTCTCCCCATGATCTCTCCCCGTGATCTCTCCCCAGTGATCTCTCCCCCGTGATCTCTCCCCCGTGATCTCTCCCCGTGATCTCTCCCCATGATCTATCCCTGTGATCTCTCCCCCAATGATCTCTCCACCGTGATCTCGCTCCTGTGATCTCTCCCCATGATCTCTCCCCCGTGATCTCTCCCCCGTGATCTCTCCCCGTGATCTCTCCCCGTGATCTCTCCCCAGTGACCTCTCCCCGTGATCTCTCCCCGTGATCTCTCCCCCGTGATCTCTCCCCCATGATCTCTCCCCGTGATCTCTCCCCAGTGACCTCTCCCCCGTGATCTCTCCCCCGTGATCTCTCCCCCGAGATATCTCCCCCGTGATCTCTCCCTGTGATCTCTCCCCCCGTGACCTCTCCCCCGTGATCTCTCTCCCCGTGATCTCTCCCCGTGATCTCTCGCCCCGTGATCTCTCCCCCTGTGATCTCTCCCCGTGATCTCTCCCCGTGATCTCTCTCCCTGTGATCTCTCCCCGTGATCTCCCCCGTGACCTCTCCCCCGTGATCTCTCCCCATGATCTCTCCCCGTGATCTCTCCCCAGTGATCTCTCCCCCGTGATCTCTCCCCCGTGATCTCTCCCCCGTGATCTCTCCCCGTGATCTCTCCCCATGATCTATCCCTGTGATCTCTCCCCCAATGATCTCTCCACCGTGATCTCGCTCCTGTGATCTCTCCCCATGATCTCTCCCCCGTGATCTCTCCCCCGTGATCTCTCCCCGTGATCTCTCCCCGTGATCTCTCCCCAGTGACCTCTCCCCGTGATCTCTCCCCGTGATCTCTCCCCCGTGATCTCTCCCCCATGATCTCTCCCCGTGATCTCTCCCCAGTGACCTCTCCCCCGTGATCTCTCCCCCGTGATCTCTCCCCCGAGATATCTCCCCCGTGATCTCTCCCTGTGATCTCTCCCCCCGTGACCTCTCCCCCGTGATCTCTCTCCCCGTGATCTCTCCCCGTGATCTCTCGCCCCGTGATCTCTCCCTGTGATCTCTCCCCGTGATCTCGCTCCCTGTGATCTCTCCCTGTGATCTCTCCCCGTGATCTCTCCCCAGTGATCTCTCCCCATGATCTCTCCCCCGTGATCTCTCCCCGTGATCTCTCCCCGTGATCTCTCCCCGTGATCTCTCCCCTGTGATCTCTCCCCGTGATCTCTCCCCGTGATCTCTCCCCGTGATCTCTCTCCCCATGAAGTCTCCCTGTGATCTCTCCCCCGTGATCTCTCCCCGTGATCTCTCCCTGTGATCTCTCCCCCGTGATCTCTCCCCCGTGATCTCTCCCCGTGATCTCTCCCCTGTGATCTCTCCCCATGATCTCTCCCCTGTGATCTCTCCCACGTGATCTCTCCCCGTGATCTCTCCCCGTGATCTCTCCCCCGTGATCTCTCCCCCGTGATCTCTCCCCTGTGCTCTCTCCCCCGTGACCTCTCCCCGTGATCTCTCCCCGTGATCTCTCCCTGTAATCTCTCCCCATGATCACTCCCCCGTGATCTCTCCCCAGTGATCCCTCCCCGTGATCTCTCCCCTCATGATCTCTCCCCGTGACCTCTCCCCCGTGAGCTCTCCCCATGAGCTCTCCCCCATGATCTCTCCCCGTGATCTCTCCCCTGTGATATCTCTCCCCGTGATCTCTCCCCGTGATCTCTCCCCCATGATCTCTCCCCGTGATCTCTCTCCCCGTGATCTCTTCCCGTGATCTCTCTCCCCATGATCTCTCCTCGTGATCTCTCCACGTGATCTCTCTCCCCGTGATCTCTCCCCGTGATCTCTCCCCAGTGATCTCTCCCCGTGATCTCTCCCCCGTGATCTCTCCCCGTGATCTCTCCCCGTGATCTCTCCCCCGTGATCTCTCCCCGTGATCTCTCCCCATGATCTCTCCCCCGTGATCTCTCCCCGGGATCTCTCTCCCCGTGAACTCTCACTGTGATCTCTCCCCCGTGATCTCTCCCCGTGATCTCTCCTCTGTGATCTCTCCCCCGTGATCTCTCCCCGTGATCTCTCCCTGTGACCTCTCCCCCGTGATCTCTCCCCCGTGATCTCTCCCCTGTGATCTCTCCCCCGTGATGTCTCCCCCGTGATCTCTCCCCGTGATCTCTCCCCCGTGATCTCTCCCCCCATGATCTCTCCCCCCATGATCTCTCCCCGTGATCTCTCCCCATGATCTCACCCCATGATCTCTATACCCGTGATCTCTCCCCGTGATCTATCCCCTGTGATCTCTCCCCCCGAGATCTCTCCCCGTGATCTCTCACCCCGTGATCTCTACCCCTGTGATCTCTCCCCGTGATCTCCCCCCATGAACTCTCTCCCCGTGATCTCTCCCTGTGATCTCCCCCGGTGATATCTCCCCGTGATCTCTCCCCCATGTTTTTTCCCCGTGATCTCTCCCCTGTGATCTCTCCCCGATATCTCTCCCCCGTGATCTCTCCCCCGTGATCTCTCCCCGTGATCTCTCCCCGTGATCTCTCCCCAGTGATCTCTCCCCCGTGATCTCTCCCCCCGTGATCTCTCCCCTGTGATCTCTCCCCCATGATCTCTCCCCGTGATCTCTCCCCATGATCTCTCCCCAGTGATCTCTCCCACATGATCTCTCCCCGTGATCTCTCCCCGTGATCTCTCCCCCTGTGATCTCTCCCCCCATGATCTCTCCCCGTGATCTCTCCCCGTGATCTCTCCCCGTGATCTCTCCCCCCGTGACCTCTCCCCGTGATCTCTCCCCTGTGATCTCTCCCCCCGTGATCTCTCCCCTCGTGAACTCTCCCCCCATGATCTCTCCCCGTGATCTCGCCCCCGTGATCTCTCCCCCGTGATCTCTCCCCATGATCTCCCCCCATGATCTCCACCATGATCTCTCCCCGTGACCTCTCCCCGTGATCTCCCCCCATGATCTCTCCCCATGATCTCTCCCCGTGATCTCTCTCCCCATGATCTCTCCCCGTGATCTCTCCCCCGTGATCTCTCCCCGTGATCTCTCCCCCATGATCTCTCCCTGTGATCTCTCCCTCATGATCTCTCGCCCATGATCTCTCCCCATGATCTCTCCCCCGTGATCTCTCTCCCCGTGATCTCTCCATGTGATCTCTCCCCCGTGATCTCTCCCTGTGATCTATCCCCATGATCTCCCCCGTGATCTCCCCCCGTGATCTCTCCCCTTGATCTCTCCCCGTGAGCTCTCCCCTGTGATCTCCCCCCATGATCGCTCCCCTGTGATCTCTCTCCCCAAGAACTCTCCCCGTGATCTCTCCCCATGATCTCTCACCCCGTGATCTCTCCCCCTGTGATCTCTCCCTGTGATCTCTCCCCGTGATCTCTCACCCTGTGATCTCTCCCCGTGATCTCTCTCCCTGTGATCTCTCCCCGTGATCTCCCCCGTGACCTCTCCCCCGTGATCTCTCCCCATTATCTCTCCCCGTGATCTCTCCCCAGTGATCTCTCCCCCGTGATCTCTCCCCCGTGATCTCTCCCCGTGATCTCTCCCCATGATCTATCCCTGTGATCTCTCCCCCAATGATCTCTCCACCGTGATCTCGCTCCTGTGATCTCTCCCCATGATCTCTCCCCCGTGATCTCTCCCCCGTGATCTCTCCCCGTGATCTCTCCCTGTGATCTCTCCCCAGTGATCTCTCCCCCGTGATCTCTCCCCCGTGATCTCTCCCCTGTGATCTCTCCCCCATGATCTCTCCCCGTGATCTCTCCCCGTGATCTCTCCCCAGTGATCTCTCCCACATGATCTCTCCCCGTGATCTCTCCCCGTGATCTCTCCCCCTGTGATCTCTCCCCCCATGATCTCTCCCCGTGATCTCTCCCCGTGATCTCTCCCCGTGATCTCTCCCCCCGTGACCTCTCCCCGTGATCTCTCCCCTGTGATCTCTCCCCCCGTGATCTCTCCCCTCGTGAACTCTCCCCCCATGATCTCTCCCCGTGATCTCGCCCCCGTGATCTCTCCCCCGTGATCTCTCCCCATGATCTCCCCCCATGATCTCCGCCATGATCTCTCCCCGTGACCTCTCCCCGTTATCTCCCCCCGTGATCTCTCCCCCATGATCTCTCCCCGTGATCTCTCTCCCCATGATCTCTCCCCGTGATCTCTCCCCCGTGATCTCTCCCCGTGATCTCTCCCCTGTGATCTCTCCCTGTGAACTCTCCCCCGTGATCTCTCCCCCATGATCTCTCCCTGTGATCTCTCCCCCATGATCTCTCGCCCGTGATCTCTCCCCGTGATCTCTCCCCCGTGATCTCTCTCCCCGTGATCTCTCCACGTGATCTCTCCCCCGTGATCTCTCCCTGTGATCTCTCCCCCATGATATCTCCCCCGTGATCTATCCCCATGATCTCCCCCGTGATCTCCCCCCGTGATCTCTCCCCTTGATCTCTCCCCGTGATCTCTCCCCTGTGATCTCCCCCCATGATCGCTCCCCTGTGATCTCTCTCCCCAAGAACTCTCCCCGTGATCTCTCCCCATGATCTCTCACCCCGTGATCTCTCCCCCTGTGATCTCTCCCCGTGATCTCTCCCCGTGATCTCTCTCCCTGTGATCTCTCCCCGTGATCTCCCCCGTGACCTCTCCCCCGTGATCTCTCCCCATGATCTCTCCCCGTGATCTCTCCCCAGTGATCTCTCCCCCGTGATCTCTCCCCCGTGATCTCTCCCCGTGATCTCTCCCCATGATCTATCCCTGTGATCTCTCCCCCAATGATCTCTCCACCGTGATCTCGCTCCTGTGATCTCTCCCCATGATCTCTCCCCCGTGATCTCTCCCCCGTGATCTCTCCCCGTGATCTCTCCCCGTGATCTCTCCCCAGTGACCTCTCCCCGTGATCTCTCCCCGTGATCTCTCCCCCGTGATCTCTCCCCCATGATCTCTCCCCGTGATCTCTCCCCAGTGACCTCTCCCCCGTGATCTCTCCCCCGTGATCTCTCCCCCGAGATATCTCCCCCGTGATCTCTCCCTGTGATCTCTCCCCCCGTGACCTCTCCCCCGTGATCTCTCTCCCCGTGATCTCTCCCCGTGATCTCTCGCCCCGTGATCTCTCCCCCTGTGATCTCTCCCCGTGATCTCTCCCCGTGATCTCTCTCCCTGTGATCTCTCCCCGTGATCTCCCCCGTGACCTCTCCCCCGTGATCTTTCCCCATGATCTCTCCCCGTGATCTCTCCCCAGTGATCTCTCCCCCGTGATCTCTCCCCCGTGATCTCTCCCCCGTGATCTCTCCCCGTGATCTCTCCCCATGATCTATCCCTGTGATCTCTCCCCCAATGATCTCTCCACCGTGATCTCGCTCCTGTGATCTCTCCCCATGATCTCTCCCCCGTGATCTCTCCCCCGTGATCTCTCCCCGTGATCTCTCCCCGTGATCTCTCCCCAGTGACCTCTCCCCGTGATCTCTCCCCGTGATCTCTCCCCCGTGATCTCTCCCCCATGATCTCTCCCCGTGATCTCTCCCCAGTGACCTCTCCCCCGTGATCTCTCCCCCGTGATCTCTCCCCCGAGATATCTCCCCCGTGATCTCTCCCTGTGATCTCTCCCCCCGTGACCTCTCCCCCGTGATCTCTCTCCCCGTGATCTCTCCCCGTGATCTCTCGCCCCGTGATCTCTCCCTGTGATCTCTCCCCGTGATCTCGCTCCCTGTGATCTCTCCCCGTGATCTCTCCCCGTGATCTCTCCCCAGTGATCTCTCCCCATGATCTCTCCCCCGTGATCTCTCCCCGTGATCTCTCCCCGTGATCTCTCCCCGTGATCTCGCACCGTGATCTCTCCCCTGTGATCTCTCCCCGTGATCTCTCCCCGTGATCTCTCCCCGTGATCTCTCTCCCCGTGAAGTCTCCCTGTGATCTCTCCCCCGTGATCTCTCCCCGTGATCTCTCCCTGTGATCTCTCCCCCGTGATCTCTCCCCCGTGATCTCTCCCCGTTATCTCTCCCCTGTGATCTCTCCCCATGATCTCTCCCCTGTGATCTCTCCCACGTGATCTCTCCCCGTGATCTCTCCCCGTGATCTCTCCCCCGTGATCTCTCCCCCGTGATCTCTCCCCTGTGCTCTCTCCCCCGTGACCTCTCCCCGTGATCTCTCCCCGTGATCTCTCCCTGTAATCTCTCCCCGTGATCATTCCCCGTGATCTCTCCCCAGTGATCCCTCCCCGTGATCTCTCCCCTCATGATCTCTCCCCGTGATCTCTCCCCCGTGAGCTCTCCCCGTGAGCTCTCCCCCATGATCTCTCCCCGTGATCTCTCCCCTGTGATATCTCTCCCCGTGATCTCTCCCCGTGATCTCTCCCCCATGATCTCTCCCCGTGATCTCTCTCCCCGTGATCTCTCCCCGTGATCTCTCTCCCCATGATCTCTCCTCGTGATCTCTCCACGTGATCTCTCTCCCCGTGATCTCTCCCCGTGATCTCTCCCCAGTGATCTCTCCCCGTGATCTCTCCCCCGTGATCTCTCCCCGTGATCTCTCCCCGTGATCTCTCCCCCGTGATCTCTCCCCGTGATCTCTCCCCATGATCTCTCCCCCGTGATCTCTCCCCGGGATCTCTCTCCCCGTGAACTCTCACTGTGATCTCTCCCCGTGATCTCTCCTCTGTGATCTCTCCCCCGTGATCTCTCCCCGTGATCTCTCCCTGTGACCTCTCCCCCGTGATCTCTCCCCCGTGATCTCTCCCCTGTGATCTCTCCCCCGTGATGTCTCCCCCGTGATCTCTCCCCCGTGATCTCTCCCCCGTGATCTCTCCCCCCATGATCTCTCCCCCCATGATCTCTCCCCGTGATCTCTCCCCATGATCTCACCCCGTGATCTCTATACCCGTGATCTCTCCCCGTGATCTATCCCCTGTGATCTCTCCCCCCGAGATCTCTCCCCGTGATCTCTCACCCCGTGATCTCTACCCCTGTGATCTCTCCCCGTGATCTCCCCCCATGAACTCTCTCCCCGTGATCTCTCCCTGTGATCTCCCCCGGTGATATCTCCCCGTGATCTCTCCCCCATGTTTTTTCCCCGTGATCTCTCCCCTGTGATCTCTCCCCGATATCTCTCCCCCGTGATCTCTCCCCCGTGATCTCTCCCCGTGATCTCTCCCCGTGATCTCTCCCCAGTGATCTCTCCCCCGTGATCTCTCCCCCCGTGATCTCTCCCCTGTGATCTCTCCCCCATGATCTCTCCCCGTGATCTCTCCCCATGATCTCTCCCCAGTGATCTCTCCCACATGATCTCTCCCCGTGATCTCTCCCCGTGATCTCTCCCCCTGTGATCTCTCCCCCCATGATCTCTCCCCGTGATCTCTCCCCGTGATCTCTCCCCGTGATCTCTCCCCCCGTGACCTCTCCCCGTGATCTCTCCCCTGTGATCTCTCCCCCCGTGATCTCTCCCCTCGTGAACTCTCCCCCCATGATCTCTCCCCGTGATCTCGCCCCCGTGATCTCTCCCCCGTGATCTCTCCCCATGATCTCCCCCCATGATCTCCGCCATGATCTCTCCCCGTGACCTCTCCCCGTGATCTCCCCCCATGATCTCTCCCCATGATCTCTCCCCGTGATCTCTCTCCCCATGATCTCTCCCCGTGATCTCTCCCCCGTGATCTCTCCCCGTGATCTCTCCCCCATGATCTCTCCCTGTGATCTCTCCCTCATGATCTCTCGCCCATGATCTCTCCCCATGATCTCTCCCCCGTGATCTCTCTCCCCGTGATCTCTCCATGTGATCTCTCCCCCGTGATCTCTCCCTGTGATCTATCCCCATGATCTCCCCCGTGATCTCCCCCCGTGATCTCTCCCCTTGATCTCTCCCCGTGATCTCTCCCCTGTGATCTCCCCCCATGATCGCTCCCCTGTGATCTCTCTCCCCAAGAACTCTCCCCGTGATCTCTCCCCATGATCTCTCACCCCGTGATCTCTCCCCCTGTGATCTCTCCCTGTGATCTCTCCCCGTGATCTCTCACCCTGTGATCTCTCCCCGTGATCTCTCTCCCTGTGATCTCTCCCCGTGATCTCCCCCGTGACCTCTCCCCCGTGATCTCTCCCCATTATCTCTCCCCGTGATCTCTCCCCAGTGATCTCTCCCCCGTGATCTCTCCCCCGTGATCTCTCCCCGTGATCTCTCCCCATGATCTATCCCTGTGATCTCTCCCCCAATGATCTCTCCACCGTGATCTCGCTCCTGTGATCTCTCCCCATGATCTCTCCCCCGTGATCTCTCCCCCGTGATCTCTCCCCGTGATCTCTCCCTGTGATCTCTCCCCAGTGATCTCTCCCCCGTGATCTCTCCCCCGTGATCTCTCCCCTGTGATCTCTCCCCCATGATCTCTCCCCGTGATCTCTCCCCGTGATCTCTCCCCAGTGATCTCTCCCACATGATCTCTCCCCGTGATCTCTCCCCGTGATCTCTCCCCCTGTGATCTCTCCCCCCATGATCTCTCCCCGTGATCTCTCCCCGTGATCTCTCCCCGTGATCTCTCCACCCGTGACCTCTCCCCGTGATCTCTCCCCTGTGGTCTCTCCCCCCGTGATCTCTCCCCTCGTGAACTCTCCCCCCATGATCTCTCCCCGTGATCTCACCCCCGTGATCTCTCCCCCGTGATCTCTCCCCATGATCTCCCCCCATGATCTCCGCCATGATCTCTCCCCGTGACCTCTCCCCGTGATCTCCCCCCGTGATCTCTCCCCATGATCTCTCCCCGTGATCTCTCTCCCCATGATCTCTCCCCGTGATCTCTCCCCCGTGATCTCTCCCCGTGATCTCTCCCCTGTGATCTCTCCCTGTGAACTCTCCCCCGTGATCTCTCCCCCATGATCTCTCCCTGTGATCTCTCCCCCATGATCTCTCGCCCGTGATCTCTCCCCGTGATCTCTCCCCCGTGATCTCTCTCCCCGTGATCTCTCCACGTGATCTCTCCCCCGTGATCTCTCCCTGTGATCTCTCCCCCATGATATCTCCCCCGTGATCTATCCCCATGATCTCCCCCGTGATCTCCCCCCGTGATCTCTCCCCTTGATCTCTCCCCGTGATCTCTCCCCTGTGATCTCCCCCCATGATCGCTCCCCTGTTATCTCTCTCCCCAAGAACTCTCCCCGTGATCTCTCCCCATGATCTCTCACCCCGTGATCTCTCCCCCTGTGATCTCTCCCCGTGATCTCTCCCCGTGATCTCTCTCCCTGTGATCTCTCCCCGTGATCTCCCCCGTGACCTCTCCCCCGTGATCTCTCCCCATTATCTCTCCCCGTGATCTCTCCCCAGTGATCTCTCCCCCGTGATCTCTCCCCCGTGATCTCTCCCCGTGATCTCTCCCCATGATCTATTCCTGTGATCTCTCCCCCAATGATCTCTCCACCGTGATCTCGCTCCTGTGATCTCTCCTCATGATCTCTCCCCCGTGATCTCTCCCCCGTGATCTCTCCCCGTGATCTCTCCCTGTGATCTCTCCCGAGTGACCTCTCCCCGTGATCTCTCCCCCGTGATCTCTCCCCCGTGACCTCTCCCCCGTGACCTCTCCCCATGATCTCTCCCCGTGATCTCTCCCCAGTGACCTCTCCCCCGTGATCTCTACCCCGTGATCTCTCCCCCGAGATATCTCCCCCGTGATCTCTCCCTGTGATCTCTCCCCCCATGACCTCTCCCCCGTGATCTCTCCCCATGATCTCTCCCCGTGATTTCTCCCCGTGATCTCTCCCCTGTGATCTCTCCCCCGTGATCTCTCCCTGTGATCACTCCCCCCATGATCTCTCCCCCGTGATCTGTCCCCATGATCTCTCCCCGTGATCTCTCCCCCGTGATCTCTCTCCCCGTGATCTCTCCCCGTGATCTCTCCCCGTGATCTCTCCCCCGTGATCTCTCCCCCGTGATCTCTCCACATGATCTACCCCCGTGATCTCTCCCCCGTGATCTCTCTCCCGTGATCTCTCCCCGTGATCTCCCCCCATGATCTCTCCCCGTGATCTCTCCCCCGTGATCTCTCCCCGTGATCTCTCCCCGTGATCTCTCCCCCCGTGATCTCTCCCCGTGAACTCTCCCTGTGATCTCTCCCCTGTGATCTCTCCCCGGGATCTCTCCCTGTGATCTCTCCCCCATGAACTCTGCCCCGTGATCACTCCCCATGATCTCTCCCGGTGATCTCTCCCCCGTGATCTCTCCCTGTGATCTCTCCCCTGTGATCTCTCTCCCCGTGATCTCTCCCCGTGATCTCTCCCCCGGGATCTCTCTCCCCGTGATCTCTCCCCGTGATCTCTCTCCCCGTGACCTCTCCCCGTGATCTCTCCCCGTGATCTCGCTCCCTGTGATCTCTCCCCGTGATCTCTCCCCATGAGCTCTCCCCAGTGATCTCTCCCCGTGATCTCTCCCCCGTGATCTCTCCCCGTGATCTCCCCCCGTGATCTCTCCCCCGTGATCTCGCACCGTGATCTCTCCCCTGTGATCTCTCCCCGTGATCTCTCCCCGTGATCTCTCCCCGTGATCTCTCTCCCCGTGAAGTCTCCCCGTGATCTCTCCCCCGTGATCTCTCCCCGTGATCTCTCCCCTGTGATCTCTCCCCCGTGATCTCTCCCCGTGATCTCTCCCTGTGATCTCTCCCCGTGATCTCTCCCCTGTGATCTCTCCCCTGTGATCTCTCCCCCGTGATCTCTCCCCATGATCTCTCCCCTGTGATCTCTCCCCCGTGATCTCTCCCCGTGATCTCACCCCGTGATCTCTCCACCGTGATCACTCCCCCGTGATCTCTCCCCTGTGCTCTCTCCCCCGTGATCTCTCCCCGTGATCTCTCCCCCGTGATCTCTCCCCGTAATCTCTCCCCGTGATCACTCCCCCGTGATCTCTCCCCCGTGATCTCTCCCCGTGATCTCTCCCGTCGTGATCTCTCCCCGTGATCTCTCCCCTGTGATATCTCTCCCCGTGATCTCTCACCGTGATCTCTCCCCCGTGATCTCTCCCCCGTGATCTCTACCCCTGTGATCTCTCCCCGTGATCTCCCCCCATGAACTCTCTCCCCGTGATCTCTCCCTGTGATCTCCCCCGGTGATATCTCCCCGTGATCTCTCCCCCATGTTTTTTCCCCGTGATCTCTCCCCTGTGATCTCTCCCCGATATCTCTCCCCCGTGATCTCTCCCCCGTGATCTCTCCCCGTGATCTCTCCCCGTGATCTCTCCCCAGTGATCTCTCCCCCGTGATCTCTCCCCCCGTGATCTCTCCCCTGTGATCTCTCCCCCATGATCTCTCCCCGTGATCTCTCCCCGTGATCTCTCCCCAGTGATCTCTCCCACATGATCTCTCCCCGTGATCTCTCCCCGTGATCTCTCCCCCTGTGATCTCTCCCCCCATGATCTCTCCCCGTGATCTCTCCCCGTGATCTCTCCCCGTGATCTCTCCCCCCGTGACCTCTCCCCGTGATCTCTCCCCTGTGATCTCTCCCCCCGTGATCTCTCCCCTCGTGAACTCTCCCCCCATGATCTCTCCCCGTGATCTCGCCCCCGTGATCTCTCCCCCGTGATCTCTCCCCATGATCTCCCCCCATGATCTCCGCCATGATCTCTCCCCGTGACCTCTCCCCGTTATCTCCCCCCGTGATCTCTCCCCCATGATCTCTCGCCGTGATCTCTCTCCCCATGATCTCTCCCCGTGATCTCTCCCCCGTGATCTCTCCCCGTGATCTCTCCCCTGTGATCTCTCCCTGTGAACTCTCCCCCGTGATCTCTCCCCCATGATCTCTCCCTGTGATCTCTCCCCCATGATCTCTCGCCCGTGATCTCTCCCCGTGATCTCTCCCCCGTGATCTCTCTCCCCGTGATCTCTCCACGTGATCTCTCCCCCGTGATCTCTCCCTGTGATCTCTCCCCCATGATATCTCCCCCGTGATCTATCCCCATGATCTCCCCCGTGATCTCCCCCCGTGATCTCTCCCCTTGATCTCTCCCCGTGATCTCTCCCCTGTGATCTCCCCCCATGATCGCTCCCCTGTGATCTCTCTCCCCAAGAACTCTCCCCGTGATCTCTCCCCATGATCTCTCACCCCGTGATCTCTCCCCATGATCTCTCACCCCGTGATCTCTCCCCCTGTGATCTCTCCCCGTGATCTCTCTCCCTGTGATCTCTCCCCATGATCTCCCCCGTGACCTCTCCCCCGTGATCTCTCCCCATGATCTCTCCCCGTGATCTCTCCCCAGTGATCTCTCCCCCGTGATCTCTCCCCCGTGATCTCTCCCCGTGATCTCTCCCCATGATCTATCCCTGTGATCTCTCCCCCAATGATCTCTCCACCGTGATCTCGCTCCTGTGATCTCTCCCCATGATCTCTCCCCCGTGATCTCTCCCCCGTGATCTCTCCCCGTGATCTCTCCCCGTGATCTCTCCCCAGTGACCTCTCCCCGTGATCTCTCCCCGTGATCTCTCCCCCGTGATCTCTCCCCCATGATCTCTCCCCGTGATCTCTCCCCAGTGACCTCTCCCCCGTGATCTCTCCCCCGTGATCTCTCCCCCGAGATATCTCCCCCGTGATCTCTCCCTGTGATCTCTCCCCCCGTGACCTCTCCCCCGTGATCTCTCTCCCCGTGATCTCTCCCCGTGATCTCTCGCCCCGTGATCTCTCCCCCTGTGATCTCTCCCCGTGATCTCTCCCCGTGATCTCTCTCCCTGTGATCTCTCCCCGTGATCTCCCCCGTGACCTCTCCCCCGTGATCTCTCCCCATGATCTCTCCCCGTGATCTCTCCCCAGTGATCTCTCCCCCGTGATCTCTCCCCCGTGATCTCTCCCCCGTGATCTCTCCCCGTGATCTCTCCCCATGATCTATCCCTGTGATCTCTCCCCCAATGATCTCTCCACCGTGATCTCGCTCCTGTGATCTCTCCCCATGATCTCTCCCCCGTGATCTCTCCCCCGTGATCTCTCCCCGTGATCTCTCCCCGTGATCTCTCCCCAGTGACCTCTCCCCGTGATCTCTCCCCGTGATCTCTCCCCCGTGATCTCTCCCCCATGATCTCTCCCCGTGATCTCTCCCCAGTGACCTCTCCCCCGTGATCTCTCCCCCGTGATCTCTCCCCCGAGATATCTCCCCCGTGATCTCTCCCTGTGATCTCTCCCCCCGTGACCTCTCCCCCGTGATCTCTCTCCCCGTGATCTCTCCCCGTGATCTCTCGCCCCGTGATCTCTCCCTGTGATCTCTCCCCGTGATCTCGCTCCCTGTGATCTCTCCCCGTGATCTCTCCCCGTGATCTCTCCCCAGTGATCTCTCCCCATGATCTCTCCCCCGTGATCTCTCCCCGTGATCTCTCCCCGTGATCTCTCCCCGTGATCTCGCACCGTGATCTCTCCCCTGTGATCTCTCCCCGTGATCTCTCCCCGTGATCTCTCCCCGTGATCTCTCTCCCCGTGAAGTCTCCCCCGTGATCTCTCCCCCGTGATCTCTCCCCGTGATCTCTCCCTGTGATCTCTCCCCCGTGATCTCTCCCCGTGATCTCTCCCCGTGATCTCTCCCCTGTGATCTCTCCCCATGATCTCTCCCCTGTGATCTCTCCCACGTGATCTCTCCCCGTGATCTCTCCCCGTGATCTCTCCCCCGTGATCTCTCCCCCGTGATCTCTCCCCTGTGCTCTCTCCCCCGTGACCTCTCCCCGTGATCTCTCCCCGTGATCTCTCCCTGTAATCTCTCCCCGTGATCACTCCCCCGTGATCTCTCCCCAGTGATCCCTCCCCGTGATCTCTCCCCTCATGATCTCTCCCCGTGATCTCTCCCCCGTGAGCTCTCCCCGTGAGCTCTCCCCCATGATCTCTCCCCGTGATCTCTCCCCTGTGATATCTCTCCCCGTGATCTCTCCCCGTGATCTCTCCCCCATGATCTCTCCCCGTGATCTCTCTCCCCGTGATCTCTCCCCGTGATCTCTCTCCCCATGATCTCTCCTCGTGATCTCTCCACGTGATCTCTCTCCCCGTGATCTCTCCCCGTGATCTCTCCCCAGTGATCTCTCCCCGTGATCTCTCCCCCGTGATCTCTCCCCGTGATCTCTCCCCGTGATCTCTCCCCCGTGATCTCTCCCCGTGATCTCTCCCCATGATCTCTCCCCCGTGATCTCTCCCCGGGATCTCTCTCCCCGTGAACTCTCACTGTGATCTCTCCCCCGTGATCTCTCCCCGTGATCTCTCCTCTGTGATCTCTCCCCCGTGATCTCTCCCCGTGATCTCTCCCTGTGACCTCTCCCCCGTGATCTCTCCCCCGTGATCTCTCCCCTGTGATCTCTCCCCCGTGATGTCTCCCCCGTGATCTCTCCCCCGTGATCTCTCCCCCGTGATCTCTCCCCCCATGATCTCTCCCCCCATGATCTCTCCCCGTGATCTCTCCCCATGATCTCACCCCATGATCTCTATACCCGTGATCTCTCCCCGTGATCTATCCCCTGTGATCTCTCCCCCCGAGATCTCTCCCCGTGATCTCTCACCCCGTGATCTCTACCCCTGTGATCTCTCCCCGTGATCTCCCCCCATGAACTCTCTCCCCGTGATCTCTCCCTGTGATCTCCCCCGGTGATATCTCCCCGTGATCTCTCCCCCATGTTTTTTCCCCGTGATCTCTCCCCAGTGATCTCTCCCCCGTGATCTCTCCCCCCGTGATCTCTCCCCCATGATCTCTCCCCGTGATCTCTCCCCGTGATCTCTCCCCGTGATCTCTCCCCCTGTGATCTCTCCCCCCATGATCTCTCCCCATGATCTCTCCCCGTGATCTCTCCCCATGATCTCTCCCCCCGTGACCTCTCCCCGTGATCTCTCCCCTGTGATCTCTCCCCCCGTGATCTCTCCCCTCGTGAACTCTCCCCCCATGATCTCTCCCCGTGATCTCGCCCCCGTGATCTCTCCCCCGTGATCTCTCCCCATGATCTCCCCCCATGATCTCCGCCATGATCTCTCCCCGTGACCTCTCCCCGTGATCTCCCCCCATGATCTCTCCCCATGATCTCTCCCCGTGATCTCTCTCCCCATGATCTCTCCCCGTGATCTCTCCCCCGTGATCTCTCCCCGTGATCTCTCCCCCATGATCTCTCCCTGTGATCTCTCCCTCATGATCTCTCGCCCATGATCTCTCCCCATGATCTCTCCCCCGTGATCTCTCTCCCCGTGATCTCTCCATGTGATCTCTCCCCCGTGATCTCTCCCTGTGATCTATCCCCATGATCTCCCCCGTGATCTCCCCCCGTGATCTCTCCCCTTGATCTCTCCCCGTGATCTCTCCCCTGTGATCTCCCCCCATGATCGCTCCCCTGTGATCTCTCTCCCCAAGAACTCTCCCAGTGATCTCTCCCCATGATCTCTCACCCCGTGATCTCTCCCCCTGTGATCTCTCCCTGTGATCTCTCCCCGTGATCTCTCACCCTGTGATCTCTCCCCGTGATCTCTCTCCCTGTGATCTCTCCCCGTGATCTCCCCCGTGACCTCTCCCCCGTGATCTCTCCCCATTATCTCTCCCCGTGATCTCTCCCCAGTGATCTCTCCCCCGTGATCTCGCCCCCGTGATCTCTCCCCGTGATCTCTCCCCATGATCTATCCCTGTGATCTCTCCCCCAATGATCTCTCCACCGTGATCTCGCTCCTGTGATCTCTCCCCATGATCTCTCCCCCGTGATCTCTCCCCCGTGATCTCTCCCCGTGATCTCTCCCTGTGATCTCTCCCCAGTGATCTCTCCCCCGTGATCTCTCCCCCGTGATCTCTCCCCTGTGATCTCTCCCCCATGATCTCTCCCCGTGATCTCTCCCCGTGATCTCTCCCCAGTGATCTCTCCCACATGATCTCTCCCCGTGATCTCTCCCCGTGATCTCTCCCCCTGTGATCTCTCCCCCCATGATCTCTCCCCGTGATCTCTCCCCGTGATCTCTCCCCGTGATCTCTCCCCCCGTGACCTCTCCCCGTGATCTCTCCCCTGTGGTCTCTCCCCCCGTGATCTCTCCCCTCGTGAACTCACCCCCCATGATCTCTCCCCGTGATCTCACCCCCGTGATCTCTCCCCCGTGATCTCTCCCCATGATCTCCCCCCATGATCTCCGCCATGATCTCTCCCCGTGACCTCTCCCTGTGATCTCCCCCCGTGATCTCTCCCCATGATCTCTCCCCGTGATCTCTCTCCCCATGATCTCTCCCCGTGATCTCTCCCCCGTGATCTCTCCCCGTGATCTCTCCCCTGTGATCTCTCCCTGTGAACTCTCCCCCGTGATCTCTCCACCATGATCTCTCCCTGTGATCTCTCCCCCATGATCTCTCGCCCGTGATCTCTCCCCGTGATCTCTCCCCCGTGATCTCTCTCCCCGTGATCTCTCCACGTGATCTCTCCCCCGTTATCTCTCCCTGTGATCTCTCCCCCATGATATCTCCCCCGTGATCTATCCCCATGATCTCCCCCGTGATCTCCCCCCGTGATCTCTCCCCTTGATCTCTCCCCGTGATCTCTCCCCTGTGATCTCCCCCCATGATCGCTCCCCTGTGATCTCTCTCCCCAAGAACTCTCCCCGTGATCTCTCCCCATGATCTCTCACCCCGTGATCTCTCCCCCTGTGATCTCTCCCCGTGATCTCTCCCCGTGATCTCTCTCCCTGTGATCTCTCCCCGTGATCTCCCCCGTGACCTCTCCCCCGTGATCTCTCCCCATTATCTCTCCCCGTGATCTCTCCCCAGTGATCTCTCCCCCGTGATCTCTCCCCCGTGATCTCTCCCCGTGATCTCTCCCCATGATCTATCCCTGTGATCTCTCCCCCAATGATCTCTCCACCGTGATCTCGCTCCTGTGATCTCTCCTCATGATCTCTCCCCCGTGATCTCTCCCCCGTGATCTCTCCCCGTGATCTCTCCCCGTGATCTCTCCCCAGTGACCTCTCCCCGTGATCTCTCCCCCGTGATCTCTCCCCCGTGACCTCTCCCCCGTGATCTCTCCCCCATGATCTCTCCCCGTGATCTCTCCCCAGTGACCTCTCCCCCGTGATCTCTCCCCCGTGATCTCTCCCCCGAGATATCTCCCCCGTGATCTCTCCCTGTGATCTCTCCCCCCATGACCTCTCCCCCGTGATCTCTCCCCATGATCTCTCCCCGTGATTTCTCCCCGTGATCTCTCCCCTGTGATCTCTCCCCCGTGATCTCTCCCTGTGATCACTCCCCCCATGATCTCTCCCCCGTGATCTGTCCCCATGATCTCTCCCCGTGATCTCTCCCCCGTGATCTCTCTCCCCGTGATCTCTCCCCGTGATCTCTCCCCGTGATCTCTCCCCCGTGATCTCTCCCCCGTGATCTCTCCACATGATCTACCCCCGTGATCTCTCCCCCGTGATCTCTCTCCCGTGATCTCTCCCCGTGATCTCCCCCCATGATCTCTCCCCGTGATCTCTCCCCCGTGATCTCTCCCCGTGATCTCTCCCCGTGATCTCTCCCCCCGTGATCTCTCCCCGTGAACTCTCCCTGTGATCTCTCCCCTGTGATCTCTCCCCGGGATCTCTCCCTGTGATCTCTCCCCCATGAACTCTGCCCCGTGATCACTCCCCATGATCTCTCCCGGTGATCTCTCCCCCGTGATCTCTCCCTGTGATCTCTCCCCTGTGATCTCTCTCCCCGTGATCTCTCCCCGTGATCTCTCCCCCGGGATCTCTCTCCCCGTGATCTCTCCCCGTGATCTCTCTCCCCGTGACCTCTCCCCGTGATCTCTCCCCGTGATCTCGCTCCCTGTGATCTCTCCCCGTGATCTCTCCCCATGAGCTCTCCCCAGTGATCTCTCCCCGTGATCTCTCCCCCGTGATCTCTCCCCGTGATCTCCCCCCGTGATCTCTCCCCCGTGATCTCGCACCGTGATCTCTCCCCTGTGATCTCTCCCCGTGATCTCTCCCCGTGATCTCTCCCCGTGATCTCTCTCCCCGTGAAGTCTCCCCGTGATCTCTCCCCCGTGATCTCTCCCCGTGATCTCTCCCCTGTGATCTCTCCCCGTGATCTCTCCCCGTGATCTCTCCCTGTGATCTCTCCCCATGATCTCTCCCCTGTGAACTCTCCCCTGTGATCTCTCCCCCGTGATCTCTCCCCATGATCTCTCCCCTGTGATCTCTCCCCCGTGATCTCTCCCCGTGATCTCACCCCGTGATCTCTCCACCGTGATCACTCCCCCGTGATCTCTCCCCTGTGCTCTCTCCCCCGTGATCTCTCCCCGTGATCTCTCCCCCGTGATCTCTCCCCGTAATCTCTCCCCGTGATCACTCCCCCGTGATCTCTCCCCCGTGATCTCTCCCCGTGATCTCTCCCATCGTGATCTCTCCCCGTGATCTCTCCCCTGTGATATCTCTCCCCGTGATCTCTCACCGTGATCTCTCCCCCGTGATCTCTCCCCCGTGATCTCTCCCTGTGATCTCTCCCCAGTGACCTCTCCCCCGTGATCTCTCCCCGTGATCTCTCCCCCGAGATATCTCCCCCGTGATCTCTCCCTGTGATCTCTCCCCCCGTGACCTCTCCCCCGTGATCTCTCCCCTTGATCTCTCCCCGTGATTTCTCCCCGTGATCTCTCCCCCGTGATCTCTCCCCCGTGATCTCTCCCTGTGATCACTCCCCCCATGTTCTCTCCCCCGTGATCTGTCCCCATGATCTCTCCCCGTGATCTCTCCCCGTGATCTCTCCCCCGTGATCTCTCCCCCGTGATCTCTCCACATGATCTCCCCCCGTGATCTCTCCCCCGTGATCTCTCCCCCCGTGATCTCTCCCCGTGATCTCCCCCCATGATCTCTCCCCGTGATCTCTCCCCCGTGATCTCTCCCCGTGATCTCTCCCCGTGATCTCTCCCCCCGTGATCTCTCCCCGTGAACTCTCCCCGTGATCTCTCCCCCGTGATCTCTCCCCGGGATCTCTCCCTGTGATCTCTCCCCCATGAACTCTGCCCCGTGATCTCTCCCCATGATCTCTCCCCGTGATCTCTCACCGTGATCTCTCCCCGTGATCTCTCCCCTGTGATCTCTCTCCCCGTGATCTCTCCCCGTGATCTCTCCCCCGTGATCTCTCTCCCCGTGATCTCTCCCCGTGATCTCTCTCCCCGTGACATCTCCCCGTGATCTATCCCCGTGATCTCGCTCCCTGTGATCTCTCCCCGTGATCTCTCCCCATGATCTCTCCCCAGTGATCTCTCCCCGTGATCTCTCCCCCGTGATCTCTCCCCGTGATCTCTCCCCCGTGATCTCGCACCGTGATCTCTCCCCTGTGATCTCTCCCCGTGATCTCCCCCCGTGATATCTCCCCGTGATCTCTCTCCCCGTGAAGTCTCCCCGTGATCTCTCCCCCGTGATCTCTCCCCGTGATCTCTCCCCTGTGATCTCTCCCCCGTGATCTCTCCCCGTGATCTCTCCCTGTGATCTCGCCCCCGTGATCTCTCCCCCGTGATCTCTCCCCTGTGTTCTCTCCCCCGTGATCTCTCCCCATGATCTCTCCCCTGTGATCTCTCCCCGTGGTCTCTCCCCGTGGTCTCTCCCCGTGATCTCTCCCCGTGATCTCTCTCCCCGTGATCTCTCCTCGTGATCTCTCCCCGTGATCTCTCTCCCCGTGATCTCTCCCCGTGATCTCTCCCCATGATACATAGATACATAGAGATAGGAACAGGAGTAGGCCATTCGGCCCTTCGAGCCTGCTCCGCCATTCAATGAGATCATGGCTGATCTTCGTCTGAGATCATAGCTGATCTTACCAGTTCAGTACCCCGTCCCCGCCTTTTCTCCGTAACCCTTAATCCCCTTAGCCTTCAGAAATATATCCAATTCTCTCTTGAAAATATTTATTGAATTAGCCTTCACAGCCCTCTGTGGCAGGGAATTCCACAGGCTCACCACTCTTTGAGTGAAGAAATTCTTCCTCATCTCTGTTTTAAATGATTTGCCCGCTATTTTTAGACTGTGGCCCCTGGTTCTGTGCTCCCCGGCCATTGGAAACATTCTCTCTGAATTCAGCCTGTCCAGGCCTGCCATAATTTTATATGTTTCGATGAGATCCCCTCTCAATCTTCTAAACTCCAGTGAGTACAAGCCCAAACTATTTAATCTCTCTTCGTAGGTCATTCCCGCCATTCCAGGTATCAGCCTGGTGAATCGCCGTTGCACTCTTTCCATGGCAAGAACATCCTTCCGCAGATGGGGCGACCAAAACTGTACACAATACTCCAGATGCGGTCTCACCAGCACCTTGTACAGCTGTAGTAAGGTATCCCTATTCCTATACTCGAACCCCCTTGATATGAAGGCCAACATACCATTTGCCTTCTTAATCGCCTGTTGCACCTGCATGCTCTCCTTCAGTGACTGGTGCACAAGAACACCCAGGTCCCTCTGCACTTCCCCATCTCCCAATCTATTGCCATTTAGATAATAATCTACCCTCCTGTTTTTACCCCCAAAGTGGATAACCTCGCATTTATCCACATTATAGTGCATCTGCCACGTATCCGCCCATTCCCCCAACCTGTCCAAATCACACTGTAGCCTCCTGACATCCTCATCAGAGCCCACCCCTCCTCCTAGTTTAGTGTCGTCAGCGAATTTGGAAATATTGCATCCAATTCCCTGATCCAGATCATTTATATATATTGTGAACAGCTGGGGTCCCAGGACAGATCCTTGCGGCACCCCGCTGGTCACTGCCTGCCACTCCGAAAACGAGCCGTTTATTCCAACTCTCTGTTTTCTATCCGCCAGCCAGTTCTCTATCCACGTTAATACTTTGCCCCCAATCCCATGAGCCTTAATTTTGCATGATAATCTTTTGTGTGGAACCTTATCGAAGGCTTTCTGGAAGTCAAGGTACACCACATCCACTGGCTCTCCCCCATCTATTCTACCAGTTACCTCCTCAAAAAATTCCAGCAGATTAGTCAAACACGATTTACCCTTTGTAAATCCATGTTGACTCTGTCCGATCCTTTCCCCATTTGTCAAGTGCTCCGCTATTTTATCCTTAATAATGGACTCTAGCATTTTGCCCACAACCGATGTAAGGCTTACTGGTCTATAATTCCGTGCTTTCTCTCTACCCCCCTTTTTAAATATTGGGGTAACATTAGCTACCCTCCAATCCACGGGTACTGTTCCCGAGTCAATGGAGTTCCGGAAGATGATCCTTAGAGCATCTGCTATCTCCAGGGCCACCTCCTTAAGTACCCTAGGATGTAGTTTATCAGGCCCTGGGGATTTGTCGGCCTTCAGTCCCCTCAACTTACCCAACACCATATCCCTAGAGATACTAATTTCTGTCAGCTCCTCCCTCTCATTAGTCCCTATGTTTGCTGATATTCCTGGGAGGTTATTTGTGTCCTCCTTTGTGAATACAGAACCAAAGTATGAGTTTAATTGGTCTGCCATTTCCTTATTCTCCATTATATATTCTCCCGAATCGGACTGCAAGGGACCGACTTGGGATTTTACCAGTCTTTTCCTCCTGATATACCGATAAAAGCTTTTGCAGTCTGTCTTTATGTTTGCTGCAAGTTTACTTTCGTATTCTATTTTCCCCTTCCTGATTAATCCCTTTGTCCTCTTTTGCTGTATCCTGTACTGCCCCCAATCTTCCGGTCTGGTGCTTTTTTTTGCCAGTTGATATGCCCTTTTTTTTGATTTTATGCTGTCCCTAATTTCCCTCGTTATCCACGGTTGAGTCACCTTTTTAGGTTTATTTTTATGCCAAACCGGTATAAACATGTTCTGGAATTCTTCCATTCTATCTTTGAATGCTTGCCATTGTCTATCCACTGTCAATCCCCCCAGAAACACCACCCAATCAATCTTACCCAATTCCCGTCTCATACCCTCGTAATTCCCTTTATTTAAGTTCTGGACCTTAGTCTCTGATTCAATTTCCTCACTCTCCATCTCGACTGAGAGCTCGATCATATTATGATCGCTCTGACCCAAGGGGCCTCGTACAAGAAGATTGCTGATAAGTCCCTTCTCATTGCACAATACCCAGTCTAAAATGGCCTGATCTCGAGTCGGCTCCTCGACATATTGGTCCAGATAACCGTCCCGAAAACATTCCAGGAATTCCTCCTCCTCAGAATTTTTACTAATTTGGGTAGTCCAATCAATATGTAAATTAAAGTCACCCATGATGACAGCTGTGCTCTTATCGCACGCTTCTCTAATTTCCCTTTTTATGCCTTCCCTCACCTCCATATTACTATTTGGAGGCCTATATATCACACCCACTAACGTTTTCCTCCCCTTGCTATTTCTCATTTCTACCCATACAGATTCCGTTTCATCCGAGTTAATATCCTTCCTTTCCATTGCATTAATCCCCTCCTTTACCAGCAATGCTACCCCACCTCCCCTACCTTTTTGCCGATCCCCAGTGATCTCTCCCCGTGATCTCTTCCCCGTGATCTCTCCCCATGATCTCTCCCCGTGATCTCTCCCCCGTGATCTCTCCCCCGTGATCTCTCCCCATGATCTCTCCCCCTTGATCTCTCCCCGGGATCTCTCTCCCCGTGAACTCTCCCCGTGATCTCTCCCCCGTGATCTCTCCCCGTGATCTCTCCTCTGTGATCTCTCCCCCGTGATCTCTCCCCGTGATCTCTCCCCTGTGATCTCTCCCCCGTGATCTCTCCCCTGTGATCTCTCCCCGTGATCTCTCCCCCGTGATCTCTCCCCGTGATCTCTCCGCCGTGATCCCTCCCCCGTGATCTCTCCCCCGTGATCTCTCCCCCGTGATCTCTCCCCCGTGATCTCTCCTAGTTATCTCTCCCCCATGATCTCTCCTAGTTATCTCTCCCCCATGATCTCTCCCCATGATCTCTCCCCGTGATCACTCCCCCGTGATCTCTCCCCTGTGATCCCTCCCCCGTGATCTCTCCCCCGTGATCTCTCCCCATGATCTCTCCCCGTGATCTCTCCCCCGTGATCTCTCCCCGTGATCTCTCCCCATGATCTCTCCCCCGTGATCGCTCCCCGGGATCTCTCTCCCCGTGAACTCTCCCCGTGATCTCTCCCCCGTGAACTCTCCCCGTGATCTCTCCCCCAGTGATCTCTCCCCGTGTTCTCTCCTCTGTGATCTCTCCGCGGTGATCTCTCCCCGTGATCTCTCCCTGTGATCTCTCCCCCGTGGTCTCTCCCCCGTGATCTCTCCCCTGTGATCTCTCCCCCGTGATCTCTCCCCTGTGATCTCTCCCCGTGATCTCTCCCCCGTGATCTCTCCCCATCATCTCTCCGCCTTGATCTCTCCCCCGTGATCTCTCCCCGTGATCTCTCCCCCGTGATCTCTCCCCGTGATCTCTCCCCCGTGATCTCTCCCCGTGATCTCTCCCCGTGATAACTCCCCCGTGATCTCTCCCCTGTGATCTCTCCCCGTGATCTCTCCCCCGTGATCTCTCCCCATGATCTCTCCCCCGTGATCTCTCCCCGTGACCTCTCCCCGTGATCTCTCTCCCCGTGATCTCTCCCCATGATCTCTCCCCGTGATCTCTCCCCGTGATCTCTCCCACATGATCTCTCCCCCATGATCTCTCCCCCGTGATCTCTCCCCATGATCTCTCCCACGTGATCTCTCCCCCGTGATCTCTCCCCGTGATCTCTCCCCGTGATCTCTCCCCTGTGATCTCCCCCCATGATCGCTCCCCTGTGATCTCTCTCCCCAAGAACTCTCCCCGTGATCTCTCCCCATGATCTCTCACCCCGTGATCTCTCCCCCTGTGATCTCTCCCCGTGATCTCTCCCCGTGATCTCTCTCCCTGTGATCTCTCCCCGTGATCTCCCCCGTGACCTCTCCCCCGTGATCTCTCCCCATTATCTCTCCCCGTGATCTCTCCCCAGTGATCTCTCCCCCGTGATCTCTCCCCCGTGATCTCTCCCCGTGATCTCTCCCCATGATCTATCCCTGTGATCTCTCCCCCAATGATCTCTCCACCGTGATCTCGCTCCTGTGATCTCTCCTCATGATCTCTCCCCCGTGATCTCTCCCCCGTGATCTCTCCCCGTGATCTCTCCCCGTGATCTCTCCCCAGTGACCTCTCCCCGTGATCTCTCCCCCGTGATCTCTCCCCCGTGACCTCTCCCCCGTGATCTCTCCCCCATGATCTCTCCCCGTGATCTCTCCCCAGTGACCTCTCCCCCGTGATCTCTCCCCCGTGATCTCTCCCCCGAGATATCTCCCCCGTGATCTCTCCCTGTGATCTCTCCCCCCATGACCTCTCCCCCGTGATCTCTCCCCATGATCTCTCCCCGTGATTTCTCCCCGTGATCTCTCCCCTGTGATCTCTCCCCCGTGATCTCTCCCTGTGATCACTCCCCCCATGATCTCTCCCCCGTGATCTGTCCCCATGATCTCTCCCCGTGATCTCTCCCCCGTGATCTCTCTCCCCGTGATCTCTCCCCGTGATCTCTCCCCGTGATCTCTCCCCCGTGATCTCTCCCCCGTGATCTCTCCACATGATCTACCCCCGTGATCTCTCCCCCGTGATCTCTCTCCCGTGATCTCTCCCCGTGATCTCCCCCCATGATCTCTCCCCGTGATCTCTCCCCCGTGATCTCTCCCCGTGATCTCTCCCCGTGATCTCTCCCCCCGTGATCTCTCCCCGTGAACTCTCCCTGTGATCTCTCCCCTGTGATCTCTCCCCGGGATCTCTCCCTGTGATCTCTCCCCCATGAACTCTGCCCCGTGATCACTCCCCATGATCTCTCCCGGTGATCTCTCCCCCGTGATCTCTCCCTGTGATCTCTCCCCTGTGATCTCTCTCCCCGTGATCTCTCCCCGTGATCTCTCCCCCGGGATCTCTCTCCCCGTGATCTCTCCCCGTGATCTCTCTCCCCGTGACCTCTCCCCGTGATCTCTCCCCGTGATCTCGCTCCCTGTGATCTCTCCCCGTGATCTCTCCCCATGAGCTCTCCCCAGTGATCTCTCCCCGTGATCTCTCCCCCGTGATCTCTCCCCGTGATCTCCCCCCGTGATCTCTCCCCCGTGATCTCGCACCGTGATCTCTCCCCTGTGATCTCTCCCCGTGATCTCTCCCCGTGATCTCTCCCCGTGATCTCTCTCCCCGTGAAGTCTCCCCGTGATCTCTCCCCCGTGATCTCTCCCCGTGATCTCTCCCCTGTGATCTCTCCCCGTGATCTCTCCCCGTGATCTCTCCCTGTGATCTCTCCCCATGATCTCTCCCCTGTGAACTCTCCCCTGTGATCTCTCCCCCGTGATCTCTCCCCATGATCTCTCCCCTGTGATCTCTCCCCCGTGATCTCTCCCCGTGATCTCACCCCGTGATCTCTCCACCGTGATCACTCCCCCGTGATCTCTCCCCTGTGCTCTCTCCCCCGTGATCTCTCCCCGTGATCTCTCCCCCGTGATCTCTCCCCGTAATCTCTCCCCGTGATCACTCCCCCGTGATCTCTCCCCCGTGATCTCTCCCCGTGATCTCTCCCATCGTGATCTCTCCCCGTGATCTCTCCCCTGTGATATCTCTCCCCGTGATCTCTCACCGTGATCTCTCCCCCGTGATCTCTCCCCCGTGATCTCTCCCTGTGATCTCTCCCCAGTGACCTCTCCCCCGTGATCTCTCCCCGTGATCTCTCCCCCGAGATATCTCCCCCGTGATCTCTCCCTGTGATCTCTCCCCCCGTGACCTCTCCCCCGTGATCTCTCCCCTTGATCTCTCCCCGTGATTTCTCCCCGTGATCTCTCCCCCGTGATCTCTCCCCCGTGATCTCTCCCTGTGATCACTCCCCCCATGTTCTCTCCCCCGTGATCTGTCCCCATGATCTCTCCCCGTGATCTCTCCCCGTGATCTCTCCCCCGTGATCTCTCCCCCGTGATCTCTCCACATGATCTCCCCCCGTGATCTCTCCCCCGTGATCTCTCCCCCCGTGATCTCTCCCCGTGATCTCCCCCCATGATCTCTCCCCGTGATCTCTCCCCCGTGATCTCTCCCCGTGATCTCTCCCCGTGATCTCTCCCCCCGTGATCTCTCCCCGTGAACTCTCCCCGTGATCTCTCCCCCGTGATCTCTCCCCGGGATCTCTCCCTGTGATCTCTCCCCCATGAACTCTGCCCCGTGATCTCTCCCCATGATCTCTCCCCGTGATCTCTCACCGTGATCTCTCCCCGTGATCTCTCCCCTGTGATCTCTCTCCCCGTGATCTCTCCCCGTGATCTCTCCCCCGTGATCTCTCTCCCCGTGATCTCTCCCCGTGATCTCTCTCCCCGTGACATCTCCCCGTGATCTATCCCCGTGATCTCGCTCCCTGTGATCTCTCCCCGTGATCTCTCCCCATGATCTCTCCCCAGTGATCTCTCCCCGTGATCTCTCCCCCGTGATCTCTCCCCGTGATCTCTCCCCCGTGATCTCGCACCGTGATCTCTCCCCTGTGATCTCTCCCCGTGATCTCCCCCCGTGATATCTCCCCGTGATCTCTCTCCCCGTGAAGTCTCCCCGTGATCTCTCCCCCGTGATCTCTCCCCGTGATCTCTCCCCTGTGATCTCTCCCCCGTGATCTCTCCCCGTGATCTCTCCCTGTGATCTCGCCCCCGTGATCTCTCCCCCGTGATCTCTCCCCTGTGTTCTCTCCCCCGTGATCTCTCCCCATGATCTCTCCCCTGTGATCTCTCCCCGTGGTCTCTCCCCGTGGTCTCTCCCCGTGATCTCTCCCCGTGATCTCTCTCCCCGTGATCTCTCCTCGTGATCTCTCCCCGTGATCTCTCTCCCCGTGATCTCTCCCCGTGATCTCTCCCCATGATACATAGATACATAGAGATAGGAACAGGAGTAGGCCATTCGGCCCTTCGAGCCTGCTCCGCCATTCAATGAGATCATGGCTGATCTTCGTCTGAGATCATAGCTGATCTTACCAGTTCAGTACCCCGTCCCCGCCTTTTCTCCGTAACCCTTAATCCCCTTAGCCTTCAGAAATATATCCAATTCTCTCTTGAAAATATTTATTGAATTAGCCTTCACAGCCCTCTGTGGCAGGGAATTCCACAGGCTCACCACTCTTTGAGTGAAGAAATTCTTCCTCATCTCTGTTTTAAATGATTTGCCCGCTATTTTTAGACTGTGGCCCCTGGTTCTGTGCTCCCCGGCCATTGGAAACATTCTCTCTGAATTCAGCCTGTCCAGGCCTGCCATAATTTTATATGTTTCGATGAGATCCCCTCTCAATCTTCTAAACTCCAGTGAGTACAAGCCCAAACTATTTAATCTCTCTTCGTAGGTCATTCCCGCCATTCCAGGTATCAGCCTGGTGAATCGCCGTTGCACTCTTTCCATGGCAAGAACATCCTTCCGCAGATGGGGCGACCAAAACTGTACACAATACTCCAGATGCGGTCTCACCAGCACCTTGTACAGCTGTAGTAAGGTATCCCTATTCCTATACTCGAACCCCCTTGATATGAAGGCCAACATACCATTTGCCTTCTTAATCGCCTGTTGCACCTGCATGCTCTCCTTCAGTGACTGGTGCACAAGAACACCCAGGTCCCTCTGCACTTCCCCATCTCCCAATCTATTGCCATTTAGATAATAATCTACCCTCCTGTTTTTACCCCCAAAGTGGATAACCTCGCATTTATCCACATTATAGTGCATCTGCCACGTATCCGCCCATTCCCCCAACCTGTCCAAATCACACTGTAGCCTCCTGACATCCTCATCAGAGCCCACCCCTCCTCCTAGTTTAGTGTCGTCAGCGAATTTGGAAATATTGCATCCAATTCCCTGATCCAGATCATTTATATATATTGTGAACAGCTGGGGTCCCAGGACAGATCCTTGCGGCACCCCGCTGGTCACTGCCTGCCACTCCGAAAACGAGCCGTTTATTCCAACTCTCTGTTTTCTATCCGCCAGCCAGTTCTCTATCCACGTTAATACTTTGCCCCCAATCCCATGAGCCTTAATTTTGCATGATAATCTTTTGTGTGGAACCTTATCGAAGGCTTTCTGGAAGTCAAGGTACACCACATCCACTGGCTCTCCCCCATCTATTCTACCAGTTACCTCCTCAAAAAATTCCAGCAGATTAGTCAAACACGATTTACCCTTTGTAAATCCATGTTGACTCTGTCCGATCCTTTCCCCATTTGTCAAGTGCTCCGCTATTTTATCCTTAATAATGGACTCTAGCATTTTGCCCACAACCGATGTAAGGCTTACTGGTCTATAATTCCGTGCTTTCTCTCTACCCCCCTTTTTAAATATTGGGGTAACATTAGCTACCCTCCAATCCACGGGTACTGTTCCCGAGTCAATGGAGTTCCGGAAGATGATCCTTAGAGCATCTGCTATCTCCAGGGCCACCTCCTTAAGTACCCTAGGATGTAGTTTATCAGGCCCTGGGGATTTGTCGGCCTTCAGTCCCCTCAACTTACCCAACACCATATCCCTAGAGATACTAATTTCTGTCAGCTCCTCCCTCTCATTAGTCCCTATGTTTGCTGATATTCCTGGGAGGTTATTTGTGTCCTCCTTTGTGAATACAGAACCAAAGTATGAGTTTAATTGGTCTGCCATTTCCTTATTCTCCATTATATATTCTCCCGAATCGGACTGCAAGGGACCGACTTGGGATTTTACCAGTCTTTTCCTCCTGATATACCGATAAAAGCTTTTGCAGTCTGTCTTTATGTTTGCTGCAAGTTTACTTTCGTATTCTATTTTCCCCTTCCTGATTAATCCCTTTGTCCTCTTTTGCTGTATCCTGTACTGCCCCCAATCTTCCGGTCTGGTGCTTTTTTTTGCCAGTTGATATGCCCTTTTTTTTGATTTTATGCTGTCCCTAATTTCCCTCGTTATCCACGGTTGAGTCACCTTTTTAGGTTTATTTTTATGCCAAACCGGTATAAACATGTTCTGGAATTCTTCCATTCTATCTTTGAATGCTTGCCATTGTCTATCCACTGTCAATCCCCCCAGAAACACCACCCAATCAATCTTACCCAATTCCCGTCTCATACCCTCGTAATTCCCTTTATTTAAGTTCTGGACCTTAGTCTCTGATTCAATTTCCTCACTCTCCATCTCGACTGAGAGCTCGATCATATTATGATCGCTCTGACCCAAGGGGCCTCGTACAAGAAGATTGCTGATAAGTCCCTTCTCATTGCACAATACCCAGTCTAAAATGGCCTGATCTCGAGTCGGCTCCTCGACATATTGGTCCAGATAACCGTCCCGAAAACATTCCAGGAATTCCTCCTCCTCAGAATTTTTACTAATTTGGGTAGTCCAATCAATATGTAAATTAAAGTCACCCATGATGACAGCTGTGCTCTTATCGCACGCTTCTCTAATTTCCCTTTTTATGCCTTCCCTCACCTCCATATTACTATTTGGAGGCCTATATATCACACCCACTAACGTTTTCCTCCCCTTGCTATTTCTCATTTCTACCCATACAGATTCCGTTTCATCCGAGTTAATATCCTTCCTTTCCATTGCATTAATCCCCTCCTTTACCAGCAATGCTACCCCACCTCCCCTACCTTTTTGCCGATCCCCAGTGATCTCTCCCCGTGATCTCTTCCCCGTGATCTCTCCCCATGATCTCTCCCCGTGATCTCTCCCCCGTGATCTCTCCCCCGTGATCTCTCCCCATGATCTCTCCCCCTTGATCTCTCCCCGGGATCTCTCTCCCCGTGAACTCTCCCCGTGATCTCTCCCCCGTGATCTCTCCCCGTGATCTCTCCTCTGTGATCTCTCCCCCGTGATCTCTCCCCGTGATCTCTCCCCTGTGATCTCTCCCCCGTGATCTCTCCCCTGTGATCTCTCCCCGTGATCTCTCCCCCGTGATCTCTCCCCGTGATCTCTCCGCCGTGATCCCTCCCCCGTGATCTCTCCCCCGTGATCTCTCCCCCGTGATCTCTCCCCCGTGATCTCTCCTAGTTATCTCTCCCCCATGATCTCTCCTAGTTATCTCTCCCCCATGATCTCTCCCCATGATCTCTCCCCGTGATCACTCCCCCGTGATCTCTCCCCTGTGATCCCTCCCCCGTGATCTCTCCCCCGTGATCTCTCCCCATGATCTCTCCCCGTGATCTCTCCCCCGTGATCTCTCCCCGTGATCTCTCCCCATGATCTCTCCCCCGTGATCGCTCCCCGGGATCTCTCTCCCCGTGAACTCTCCCCGTGATCTCTCCCCCGTGAACTCTCCCCGTGATCTCTCCCCCAGTGATCTCTCCCCGTGTTCTCTCCTCTGTGATCTCTCCGCGGTGATCTCTCCCCGTGATCTCTCCCTGTGATCTCTCCCCCGTGGTCTCTCCCCCGTGATCTCTCCCCTGTGATCTCTCCCCCGTGATCTCTCCCCTGTGATCTCTCCCCGTGATCTCTCCCCCGTGATCTCTCCCCATCATCTCTCCGCCTTGATCTCTCCCCCGTGATCTCTCCCCGTGATCTCTCCCCCGTGATCTCTCCCCGTGATCTCTCCCCCGTGATCTCTCCCCGTGATCTCTCCCCGTGATAACTCCCCCGTGATCTCTCCCCTGTGATCTCTCCCCGTGATCTCTCCCCCGTGATCTCTCCCCATGATCTCTCCCCCGTGATCTCTCCCCGTGACCTCTCCCCGTGATCTCTCTCCCCGTGATCTCTCCCCATGATCTCTCCCCGTGATCTCTCCCCGTGATCTCTCCCACATGATCTCTCCCCCATGATCTCTCCCCCGTGATCTCTCCCCATGATCTCTCCCACGTGATCTCTCCCCCGTGATCTCTCCCCGTGATCTCTCCCCGTGATCTCTCCCCCGTGACCTCTCCCCCGTGATCTCACCCCGTGATCTCACCCCGTGATCTCTCCCCGTGATCTCTCCCCTGTGACCTCTCACCGTGACATCTCCCCGTGATCTCTCCGCGTGATCTCTCCCCCGTGATCTCTCCCCATGATCTCTCCCCATGATCTCTCCCCCGTGATCTCCCCCGTGATCTCTCCCCATGGTCTCTCCCCCGTGACCTCTACCCGTGATCTCTCCCCTGTGATCTCTCCCCCATGATCTCTTCCCGTGACCTCTAACCCTTGATCTCTCCCCCATGATCTCTCCCCGTGATCTCACCCCGTGATCTCACCCCGTGATCTCTCCCCGTGATCTCTCCCCCGTGATCTTTCACCGTGATCTCTCCCCCGTGATCTCCCCCGTGATCTCTCCCCGTGATCTCTCCCCCGTGATCTCTCCCCGTGATCCCTCCCCTGTGATCTCTCCCCCGTGATCTCTCCCCGTGATCTCTCCCTGTGATCTCTTCACCATGATCTCTCCCCGTGATCTCTCCCCCGTGATCTCTCCCCCGTGATCTCTCCCCGTGATCTCTCCCCCGTGATCTCTCCCCGTGATCTCTCCCCCGTGATCTCTCCCCGTGATCTCTCCCTGTGATCTCTCCCCTGTGATCTCCCCCCGTGATCTCTCCCTGTGATCTCTCCCCGTGATCTCTCCCCATGATCTCTCCCCCGTGATCTCCCCCGTGATCTCTCCCCGTGATCTCTCCCCCGTGATCTCTCCCATTGATCCCTCCCCTGTGATCTCTCTCTGTGATCTCTCCCCGTGATCTCTCCCCCGTGATCTCTCCCCGTGACCTCTCCCCCGTGATCTCTCCCCCATGATCTCTCCCCGTGATCTCTCCCTGTGATCTCTCCCCATTATCTCTCCCCGTGATCTCTCCCCCGTGATCTCTCCCCCGTGAACTCTCCCCGTGATCTCTCCCCTGTGATCTCTCCCCATGATCTCTCCCTGTGATCTCTCCCCTGTGATCTTCCCCCTTGATCTCTCCCTGTGATCTCTCCCCGTGATCTCTCCCCATGATCTCTCCCCCGTGATCTCCCCCGTGATCTCTCCCCGTGATCTCTCCCCCGTGATCTCTCCCCGTGATCCCTCCCCTGTGATCTCTCCCTGTGATCTCTCCCCAGTGATCTCTCCCCCGTGATCACTCCCCATGATCTCTCCCTTTGATCTCTCCCTAGTGATCTCCCCCCGTGATCTCTCCCCGTGATCTCTCCCCCGTGATCTCTCCCCGTGATCTCTCCCCGTGATCTCTCCCCATGATCTCTCCCCTGTGATCTCTCCCCATGATCTCTCCCCGTGATCTCTCCCCAGTGATCTCTCCCTTTGATCTCTCCCCAGTGATCTCCCCCCGTGTTCTCCCCCCATGATCTCCCGCCGTGATCTCTCTCCCTGCGATCTCTCCCCCTGTGATCTCTCCCCCACTTGGTGAGTTGCTGCAGTGCATCTTGTCGATGGTACACACTGCAGCCACGGTGCGCCGGTGATGGAGGTACTGAATGTTCAATGTGGTAGATCAGGTGCCAATCAAGTGGGCTGCTTTGTCCTGGATGGTGTCGAGCTTCTTGTGTGTTGTTGGAGCTGCACTTATCCAGGCAAGTGGAGAGTATTCCATCACACTCCTTACTTGTGCCTTGTAGATGGTGGAAAGTCTTTGGGGAGGCAGGAGGTGAGACACTTGGCCCTGAATACCCAGCCGCTGACCTGCTCTGGCTGGTCCAGTTAATTTTCTGGTCAATGGTGACCCCCAGGATGTTGATAGTGGGGGATTCGGCGATGGTAATGCCATTGATTGTCAAGGGGAGGTGATAAGACTCTCGCTTGTTGGAGATAGACCTTGCCTTGCACTTGTGTGGCCAAATGTTACTTGCCACTTATCAGCCCAAGCCTGAATGTTGTCCAGGTCTTATTTCATGTGTGCATGGACTACTTCATTATCTGAGGAGTTGCAAATGGAACTGAACACTGTGCAGTCATCAGTGAACATCCCCACTTCTGACCTTATGATGGAGGGAAGGTCATTGATGAAGCAGCTGAAGATGTTTGGGCCTAGGACACTGCCCTGAGTAACTCCTGCAGCGATGTCCTGGGGCTGTGATGATTGACCTCCAACAACCACAACCATCTTCCTTTGTGCTAGGTATGACTCCAGCCAGTGGAGCGTTTTCCCCCTGATTCCCATTGACATCAGATTTATTAGGGCTCCTTGATGCCACACTTGGTCAAATGCTGCCTTGATGTCAAAGGCAGTCACTCTTACCTCACCTCTGGAATTCAGCTCCTTTGTCCATGTTTGGACCAAGGCTGTAATGAGGTCGGGAGCTGACAGGTCCTGGCGGAATCCATACTGAGCATCTGTGAGAAGATTATTGGTGAGTAAGTGCCGCTTGATAGCACTGTCGAGGACAACTTCTATCGCTTTGCTGATGATTGAGAGTAGACTGATGGGGCAGTAATTGGCCAGGTTGGATTTGTCCTGCTTTTTGTGGACAGGACATACTTGGCAATTTTCCACTTTGTCTGGTAGATGCCAGTGTTGCAGCTGTACTGGAACAGCTTGGCTAGAGGCGCGGCTAGTTCTGGAGCACAAGTCTTCAGCATGACAGCCGGGTATGTTTCGGGGCCCATAGCCTTTGCTGTATCCAGTACGCTCAGCCGTTTCTTGATATCTCATGGTGTGAATCGAAATTGCTGAAGACTGGCTTCTGTAATAAGAACATGAGAACATAAGAAATAGGAGCAGGAGTAGGCCAATCGGCTCCTCGAGCCTGCTCCGCCATTCAATAAGATCATGGCTGATCTGATCCTGACCACCAATCTACTATCACAGAACCATCTCCTGAATCTAACAGAATTAGACACACGAAATAGGAGCAGGATCAGGCTACACGGCCCCTGGGCCCATTCCGCTACCCACAGGGCCATGTCCGATCCGAACCTAGACTCCTGTCCAAATTCCTGCCCGCTCCCCGTAACCCTTAATTCCCTTTACTTCTAGGAAACTGTCTATTTCTGTTTTAAATTTATGCAATGATGCAGCTTCTACAGCTTTTTGGGGCAGCATATTCCATGGACCTACCACCCTCTGAGTGAAGTAGTTCCTCCTCATCTCAGTTTTGAAAGAGCAGCCCCTTATTCTAAGACTATGCCCCCTAGTTCTAGCTTCACCCATCATCGGGAACATCCTCCCCGCATCCACCCGATCCAACCCCTTCACAATCTTATATGTTTCAATAAGATCGCCTCTCATTCTTCTGAACTCCAATGAGTAGAGTCCCAATCTACTCAACCTCTCCTCATATGTCCATCCCCTCATCCCCGGGATTAACCGAGTGAACCTTCTTTGCACTGACTCTAGAGCAAGCATGTCTTTTCTTAAGTATGGACACCAAAACTGTATGCAGTATTCCAGGTGCGGTCTCACCAGTACCTTGTACAACTGAAGCAATACCTCCCTATTTTTATATTCTATCCCCCTAGCAATGAAAGCCAACATTCCATTGGCCTTCTTAATCACTTGCTGCACCTGCATACCAACCTTTTGAGTTTCGTGCACCAGGACCCCCAGATCCCTTTGTACTTCAGTACTTTCCAGTTTCTTGCCATTAAGATCATAACTTGCTCTACGATTTTTCCTGCCAAAGTGCATAACCTCACACTTTCCAGTATTGTATTCCATCTGCCAAATCTCTGCCCACTTATTTAGCCTGTCTATGTCCCCTTGCAGGCTTTTTATGTCCTCCTCACTCACTACTTTCCCTCCCATCTTGGTATCATCTGCAAACTTTGATATGTTACACTCGGTCCCCTCCTCCAAATCGTTAATATAGATTGTAAAGAGTTGGGGACCCAGCACTGACCCCTGCAGAACACCACTAGTTACTGATTGCCAGTCTGAGAATGAACCATTTATCCCAACTCTCTGCCTTCTCTATCCATGCCAGAATATTACCCCCAATCCCGTGATTTTTTATCTTAAGCAATAATCTTTTGTGTGGCACCTTGTCAAATGCCTTTTGGAAGTCTAAATACACTACGTCCACTGGTTCCCCTTTATCAACCCTATATGTTACTTCCTCAAAGAACTCCAGCAAATTTGTCAAACATGACTTCCCCTTCATAAAACCATGCTGACTTTGTCCTATTAAATTATGATTATCCAAATGTCCTGTTACTGTCTCCTTAATAATGGACTCCAAAATTTTACCTACCACAGATGTTAGGCTAACCGGTCCATAGTTTCCAGCCTTCTGTATACTGCCATTTTTAAATAAGGGTGTTACATTAGCAGTTTTCCAGTCTGCCGGGACCTTTGATGAGTCCAGGGAGTTTTGGAAAATTATTACCAATGCATCCACAATCCCTACCGCCACTTCCCTCAAGACCCTAGGATGTAAGCCATCAGGTCCAGGTGATTTATCCGCCTTGAGTCCCATTATTTTACTGAGTACCACTTCCTTAGTGATTTTGATTGTGTTTAGCTCCTCCCCCCCTATAGCCCCCTGTTTGTCCAGTGTTGGGATATTCTTAGTGTCCTCTACTGTAAAGACTGATACAAAATATTCATTCAGTGTTTTTGCCATCTCCATATTTCCCACCATTAATTTCCCGGTCTCATCCTCTAAGGGACCAACATTTACTTTAGCCACCCTTTTTCTTTTTATATAACTATAAAAACTCTTACTATCTGTTTTTATATTTATTGCTAATTTACTTTCATAATCTATCTTCCCTTTCTTAATCAACCTTTTTGTTATTTTTTGCTGTCTTTTAAAGTTTTCCCAATCCTCTATCCTCCCACTAGATTTGGCTACCTTATATGCCCTTGTTTTTAGTCGAATACTATCCTTAATTTCTTTACTTAGCCACGGATGGCTGTCTTTTCTTTTACACCCTTTTCTTCTCAGTGGAATATATATTTTTTGGAAGTTGTAAAATAACTCCTTAAATGTACACCACTGATCATGTATCGTCTTACCCTTTAATCTATTTTCCCAATCCACTCTACTCAATTCCGCTCTCATACCTTCATAGCCTCCTTTATTCAAGCTTAGCACGCTTGTTTGAGATCCAACCTTCTCACCCTCTAATTGAATATGGAATTCAACCATGTTATGGTCAATCATTCCAAGGGGATCCTTTACTAGGACATTTTTAATTAATCCTGTCTCGTTACACAGGACCAGATCTAAGGTTGCTTGCCCCCTGGTCGGTTCAGTTACATACTGCTCAAGAAACCCCTCCCTGATACACTCAATGAACTCATCCTCAAGGCAGCCCTGCCCAATTTGATTTGTCCAATTAATATGATAGTTAAAATCCCCCATAATTATAGATGCTCCCTTATTACAAGCCTCAACTATTTCCTGATTGATACTCCGCCCAACAGAGTTGCAACTGTTCGGATGCCTATAGACTACGCCCACTAGTGTTTTTTTCCCCTTATTATTCCTTACCTCCACCCAAACTGTTTCATTATCCTGATCTTTTGACCCAATATCATTTCTCTGTATTACAGTGATTCCTTTATTAACATAGCCACCCCACATCCCCTTCCTTCCTGCCTGTCCTTCCTGATCGTTAAATAACCTGGTATGTTTAATTCCCAGGCATTGTCACCCTGCAGCCATGTTTCTGTAATGGCCACAAGATCATACCCTTTTGTAGTTATTTGTGCCATTAACTCGTCTATTTTGTTACGAATGCTACGTGCATTCAGATAGAGAACTTTCAAATATGTTTTGTGACACTTAGTTCCTGCTTTTGCCCTTTTTATTACTTTACCTTTTACTCCATACCTTCTGCCCCTTCCTGACACGCTCTGGTTTTTAATTTCCCCACTGCTACCTAAGTCTATGACCTTCTCTGTTGTCATTTTTATTATTTGCTCTCGAGGAACCTACCCCCCACTAGTTAGTTTAAAGCCCTCTCTACAGCCCTACTTATATGATCCGCCAGGACTCTATTCCCAGCACTGGCCAAGTGAAGCCCGTCCCAACGGAACAGCTCCCTCCTGCCCCAGTACTGGTGCCAGTGCCCCAGGAAGCAAAACCCATTTCTCCCACACCAGTCTTTGAGCCACGCATTTAACTCTCTAATTTTATTTGTCCAAGCCAAATTCGCTCGTGGCTCAGGTAATAATCCAGAGATTATTACCCTTGAGGTTCTGTTTTTTAATTTGACCCTGAGCTGCTCATACTCCTTTAACAGAACTGGCTTCCTAGTCCTATCTACGTCGTTTGTACCAACATGGACCACGACAACTGGATCCAACCCCTCCCACTGCAAGTTTTTTCCAGCCCAGAGGAGATGTCCTTAACCCTGGCACCGGGTCGGCAACACAGCCTTCGGGACTCTCGCTCTCGGCTGCAGAGGACTCTATCTATCCCCCTAATAATACCATCCCCTACCACGACAACATTGTACAACAATGGTGGGGACCTCAGGAGGAGGCCGATATGGATCATCCACTCGGCACTTCTGGCTGAAGATGGTTGCAAACCCTTCAGCCTTGTCTTTTGCACTCACGAACTGGGCTCCACCATCATTTAGGATGGGGATATTCATGGAGCCTCCTCCTCCTGTTAGTTATTTAATGGTCCACCACCATTCACAACTGGATGTGGCAGGACTGCAGAGCTTTGATCTGATCCATTGATTGTGGGATTGCTTAGCTCTGTCAATAGCATGCTGCTTCCGTTGTTTAGCAATCTCTCTGGGGTCTCTTTGGGGTTTCAGGGCTCTCTTTGGGGTCTCTCTGGAGTACAGGCTCCCAGTATCACAACCAAATCACCATTTTGCATGTATAATACAGGAACTAGGTTTCAGGAAGGGCGTTCAAATGTGGAGGCATCAAATCCTACCCAATCCTGGCTGAGATTCTCTAACTCAGGGCAGACAAGAAATCAAGCCAGGACCCTTCTAGTCCGACGGTGAGTGGTGCCTTTACCCATCATAATACAGTTACCTCTATTCTTTTTGTTAACTGTAGGATTCAACATCTTGAGTACAGACTGAGGGGCTCTGCGGGACTCAGTTTGAGGCCACGAGCATACCATTGCAGACTGAATAATGGGCAAGGCTGTCAAAATAATGTTCTGTTTCTATCACGGGATTCCCAATATATTGCACAACTCTCACTTTGTGTAAGATTATGTAAGCATGCTCTGGTCAAGTAACAGACATCTTGTGATGTTTACAGATGATGAGGCTCACAGTCTGACCAGAGACTGCTGAAGAATCTCATGCTCTCAGCTGAGGTTTAGCAGACTTGGCAGTTTAACAGAAATGATACTGGAGCACCACATTAGAGAATTCGAACGTCAGCAATAATCAAAGCCAACCAGTAATATCTGAATCATTTCCCAAAGCTGATGTCCCTGATATTCATCATCGGAAGAGGTGAGGACTAGAGCGCAAATACAGCCAAGGGAGGACTCCTCATACAAGCATCATCTCAAAGCAGTAGATGTATGTGTGAGTAAGGTGTGAAGATGACATGGGACTTCCCAAAATATTTTCATAAAAGACAGTCAGTTCATTGCAGAGGGACAAATGGATACTGAGAACAATCACAGGGAGAATGAGACATACCCAGAAATGAGAACGGAGGGTGACAGATATTTGCGAATGACCACTCTTCGTAGATCTTCGCCCTTCCATTTCACCCTTTTGTTCAGTTTACACCCTTCCTCCAGTCTCACTCTTCCTCCAGTCTCACGCTTCCTTCAGTCTCTCTTCCTCCATTCTCACTCTTCCTGCAGTCTCTCTCTTCCTCCAGTCTCACTCTTCCTCCAGTCTCACTCTTCCTCCAGTCTCACTCTTCCTCCAGTCTCTCTCTTCCTCCAGCCACACGCTTCCTCCAGTCTCTCTCTTCCTCCAGTCTCACTCTTCCTCCAGTCTCACTCTTCCTCCAGTCTCACTCTTCCACCAGTCTCGCTCTTCCTCCAGTCTCAATCTTCCACCAGTCACGCTCTTCCTCCAGTCTCGCTCTCCCTCCAGTCTCGCTCTTCCTCCAGTCTCTCTCTTCCTCCAGTCTCACCCTTCCTCCAGTCTCTCTCTTCCTCCAGTCTCACCCCTCCTCCAGACTCTCTCTACCTCCAGTCTCACTCTTCCTCCAGTCTCGCTCTTCCTCCAGTCTCAACCTTCCTCCAGTCTCACCCTTCCTCCAGCCTCTCTCTTCCTCCAGTCTCTCACTTCCTCCAGTCTCTCTCTTCCTCCAGTCTCACTCATCCTCCAGTCTCTCTCTTTCTCCAGTCTCACTCTTCCTCCAGTCTCTCTCATCCTCCAGGCTCGCTCTTCCTCCAGTCTCACCATTCCGCCAGTCTCTCTCTTCCTCCAGTCTCACCCTTCCTCCAGTCTCACTCTTCCTCCAGTCTCTCTCTTCCTCCAGTCTCACTCTTCCTCCAGTCTCACCCTTCCTCCAGTCTCCCTCTTCCTCCAGTCTCTCTCTTCCTCTTGTCACGCTCTTCCTCCAGACTCACCCTTCCTCCAGTCTCTCTATTCCTCCAGTCTCTCTCTTCCTCCAGTCTCACCCTTCCTCCAGTCTCCCTCTTCCTCCAGTCTCTCTCTTCCTCTTGTCACGCTCTTCCTCCAGACTCACCCTTCCTCCAGTCTCTCTATTCCTCCAGTCGCACTCATCCTCCAGTCTCTCTCTTCCCCCAGTCTCTCTCATCCTCCAGTCGCACTCTTCCTCCAGTCTCACTCTTCCTCCAGTGTCACTTTTCCTCCAGTCTCACCCTTGCTCCAGTCTCACTCTTCCTCCAGTCTCACTCTTCCTCCAGTCTCAATCTTCCTCCTGTCTCACGCTTCCTCCTGTCTCACTCTTCCTCCAGTCTCTCTCTTCCTCCAGTCTCACTCTTCCTCCAGTCTCACTCTTCCTCCAGTCTCACTCATCCTCCAGTCTCGCTCTTCCTCCAGTCTCGCTCTGCCTCCAGACTCTATCTTCCTCCATTCTCACTCTTCCACCAGTCTCACTCCTCCTCCAGTCTCACTCTTCCACCAGTCTCACTCCTCCTCCAGTCCCGCTCTTCCGCCAGTCTCACCTTTCCTCCAGTCACTCTCTTCCTCCAGTCTCACCCTTCCTCCAGTCTCACCCTTCCTCCAGTTTCACTCTTCCTCCAGTCTCTCTCTTCCTCCAGCCTCTGTCTTAGTCCAGTCTCTCTCTACCTCCAGTCTCGCTCTTCCTCCAGTCTCGCTCTGCCTCCAGACTCTCTCTTCCTCCATTCTCACTCTTCCACCAGTCTCACTCCTCCTCCAGTCTCACTCTTCCACCAGTCTCACTCCTCCTCCAGTCCCGCTCTTCCACCAGTCTCACCCTTCCTCCAGTCCCGCTCTTCCGCCAGTCTCACCCTTCCTCCAGTCACTCTCTTCCTCCAGTCTCACCCATCCTCCAGTCTCACCCTTCCTCCAGTCTCACCCTTCCTCCAGTCACTCTCTTCCTCCAGTCTCACCCTTCTGCCAGTCTCTCTCTTCCTCCAGTCTCACTCTTCCTCCAGTCTCTCTCTTCCTCCAGTCTCAATCTTCCTCCAGTCTCTCTCATCCTCCAGTTTCACTCATCCTCCAGTCTCCCTCTTCCGCCTGTCTCACTCTTCCTCCAGTCTCACCCTTCCTCCAGTCTCTCTCTTCCTCCAGCCTCTCACCTCCTCCAGTCTCTCTCATCCTCCAGTCTCACCCTTCCTCTGGACTCTCTCGTCATCCTGTCACTCTCTTCCTCCAGTCCCACACTTCCTCCAGTCTCACACTTCGTCCAGTCCCACCCTTCCTCCTGTCTCACTCTTCCTCCAGTCTCTCTGTTCCTCCAGTCTCACCCATCCTCCGTCTCACTCTTCCTCCAGTCTCACGCTTCCTCCAGTCTCTCTCTTCCTCCAGTCTCACTCTTCCTCCAGTCTCACTCATCCTCCAGTCTCTCTCTTCCTCCAGCCTCTCTCTTCCTGCAGTCTCACTCTTCCTCCAGTCTCACTCTTCCTCCTTTCTCACTCTTCCTCCTTTCTCACGCTTCCTCCAGTCTCACGCTTCCTCCAGTCCCACTCTTCCTCCAGTCTCATTCTTCCTCCAGTCTCTCTCTTCCTCCAGTTTCTCTCTTCCTCCAGTCTCACTCTTCCACCAGTCTCTCTCTTCCTCCAGTCTCACTCTTCCTCCAGTCCCGCTCTTCCGCCAGCCTCACCCTTCCTCCAGTCTCTCTCTTCCTCCAGTCTCACCCTTCCTCCAGTCTCACTCTTCCTCCAGTCTCACTCTTCCTCCAATCTCACTCTTCCTCCAGTCTCTCTCTTGCTCTAGTCTCACTCTTCCTCCAGTCTCACTCTTTCTGCATTCACACTCTTCCTCCAGTCTCTCTCTTCCTCCAGTCTCTCTCTTCCTCCAGTCTCTCTCTTCTTCCCGTCTCACCCTACCTCCAGTCTCACTCTTCCTCCAGTCTCACTATTCCTCCAGTCTCACTCTTCCTCCAGCCTCCCTCTTCCTCCAGTCTCACTCTTCCTCCAGTCTCTCTCTTCCTCCAGTCTCACTATTCCTCCAGTCTCTCGCTTCCTCCAGTCTCTCTCTTCCTCCAGTCTCACCCTTCCTCCAGTCCCACTCTTCCACCAGTCTCTCTCGTCCTCCAGTCTCTCTCGTCCTCCCGTCTCACTCTTCCTCCAGTCTCTCTCTTCCTCCAGTCTCACTCTTCCTCCAGTCTCTCTCTTCCTCCAGCCTCACTCTTACTCCAGTCACACTCTTCCTCCAGTCTCACTCTACCTCCAGTCTCTCTCTTCCTCCAGTCTCACTCTTCCTCCAGTCTCACTCATCCTCCAGTCACTCTCTTCCTGCAGTATAACTCTTCCTCCAGTCTCTCTCTTCCTCCAGTCTCTCACTTCCTCCTGTCTCACTCTTCCTCCAGTCTCACTCTTCCTCCAGCCTCACTCTTCCTCCAGTCTCTCTCTTCCTCCAGTCCCACTCTTCCTCCAGTCTCTCTCTTCCTCCAGTCTCACTCTTCCTCCAGTCTCTCTCTTCCTCCAGTCTCACTCTTCCTCCAGTCTCTCTCTTCCTCCAGTCTCACTCTTCCTCCAGTCACACTCTTCCTCCAGTTTCACTCTACCTCCAGTCTCACTCTTCCTCCAGTCTCACTCTTCCACCAGTCACTCTCTTCCTGCAGACTCACTCTTCCTCCAGTCTCTCACTTCCTCCTGTCTCACTCTTCCTCCAGTCTCACTCTTCCTCCAGTCTCTCTCTTCCTCCAGTCTCACTCTTCCTCCAGCCTCTCTCTTCCTCCAGTTTCACTCTTCCTCCAGTCTCTCTCGTCATCCCGTCTCACTATTCCTCCAGTCTCTCTCTTCCTCCAGTCTCACCCTTCCTCCAGTCTCACACTTCCTCCAGTCTCCCTCGTCCTCCAGTCTCTCTCGTCCTCCAGTCTCACTCTTCCTCCAGTCTCTCTCTTCCTCCAGTCTCACTCTTCCTCCAGTCTCCCTCTTCCTCCAGTCTCACTCTTACTCCAGTCACACTCTTCCTCCAGTCTCACTCTACCTCCAGTCTCTCTCTTCCTCCAGTCTCACTCTTCCTCCAGTCTCACTCTTCCTCCAGTCACTCTCTTCCTGCAGTATCACTCTTCCGCCAGTCTCTCTCTTCCTCCAGTCTCTCACTTCCTCCTGTCTCACTCTCCCTCCAGTCTCACTCTTCCTCCAGTCTCACTCTTCCTCCAGTCTCTCTCTTCCTCCAGTCCCACTCTTCCTCCAGTCTCTCTCTTCCTCCAGTCTCACTCATCCTCCAGTCTCTCTCTTCCTCCAGTCACACTCTTCCTCCAGTCTCTCTCTTCCTCCAGTCTCACTCTTCCTCCAGTCACACTCTTCCTCCAGTCTCACTCTTCCTCCAGTCTCTCTCTTCCTCCAGCCACACGCTTCCTCCAGTCTCTCTCTTCCTCCAGTCTCACTCTTGCTCCAGTCTCACTCTTCCTCCAGTCTCACTCTTCCACCAGTCTCGCTCTTCCTCCAGTCTCAATCTTCCACCAGTCACGCTCTTCCTCCAGTCTCGCTCTCCCTCCAGTCTCGCTCTTCCTCCAGTCTCTCTCTTCCTCCAGTCTCACCCTTCCTCCAGTCTCTCTCTTCCTCCAGTCTCACCCCTCCTCCAGACTCTCTCTACCTCCAGTCTCACTCTTCCTCCAGTCTCGCTCTTCCTCCAGTCTCAACCTTCCTCCAGTCTCACCCTTCCTCCAGCCTCTCTCTTCCTCCAGTCTCTCACTTCCTCCAGTCTCTCTCTTCCTCCAGTCTCACTCATCCTCCAGTCTCTCTCTTTCTCCAGTCTCACTCTTCCTCCAGTCTCTCTCATCCTCCAGGCTCGCTCTTCCTCCAGTCTCACCATTCCGCCAGTCTCTCTCTTCCTCCAGTCTCACTCTTCCTCCAGTCTCACTCTTCCTCCAGTCTCTCTCTTCTTCCAGTCTCACTCTTCCTCCAGTCTCACCCTTCCTCCAGTCTCCCTCTTCCTCCAGTCTCTCTCTTCCTCTTGTCACGCTCTTCCTCCAGACTCACCCTTCCTCCAGTCTCTCTATTCCTCCAGTCTCACTCATCCTCCAGTCTCTCTCTTCCTCCAGTCTCTCTCATCCTCCAGTCGCACTCTTCCTCCAGTCTCACTCTTCCTCCAGTGTCACTCTTCCTCCAGTCTCACCCTTGCTCCAGTCTCACTCTTCCTCCAGTCTCACTCTTCCTCCAGTCTCAATCTTCCTCCTGTCTCACGCTTCCTCCTGTCTCACTCTTCCTCCAGTCTCTCTCTTCCTCCAGTCTCACTCATCCTCCAGTCTCACTCTTCCTCCAGTCTCTCTCTTCCTCCAGTCTCGCTCTTCCTCCAGTCTCGCTCTGCCTCCAGACACTCTCTTCCTCCATTCTCACTCTTCCACCAGTCTCACTCCTCCTCCAGTCTCACTCTTCCACCAGTCTCACTCCTCCTCCAGTCACTCTCTTCCTCCAGTCTCACCCTTCCTCCAGTCTCACCCTTCCTCCAGTTTCACTCTTCCTCCAGTCTCTCTCTTCCTCCAGCCTCTGTCTTAGTCCAGTCTCTCTCTTCCTCCAGTCTCGCTCTTCCTCCAGTCTCGCTCTGCCTCCAGACTCTCTCTTCCTCCATTCTCACTCTTCCACCAGTCTCACTCCTCCTCCAGTCTCACTCTTCCACCAGTCTCACTCCTCCTCCAGTCCCGCTCTTCCGCCAGTCTCACCCTTCCTCCAGTCCCGCTCTTCCGCCAGTCTCACCCTTCCTCCAGTCACTCTCTTCCTCCAGTCTCACCCATCCTCCAGTCTCACCCTTCCTCCAGTCTCACCCTTCCTCCAGTCACTCTCTTCCTCCAGTCTCACCCTTCTGCCAGTCTCTCTCTTCCTCCAGTCTCACTCTTCCTCCAGTCTCTCTCTTCCTCCAGTCTCAATCTTCCTCCAGTCTCTCTCATCCTCCAGTTTCACTCATCCTCCAGTCTCCCTCTTCCGCCAGTCTCACTCTTCCTCCAGTCTCACCCTTCCTCCAGTCTCTCTCTTCCTCCAGTCTCTCACCTCCTCCAGTCTCTCTCATCCTCCAGTCTCCCCCTTCCTCTGGACTCTCTCGTCATCCTGTCACTCTCTTCCTCCAGTCCCACACTTCCTCCAGTCTCACACTTCGTCCAGTCCCACCCTTCCTCCTGTCTCACTCTTCCTCCAGTCTCACGCTTCCTCCAGTCTCTCTCTTCCTCCAGTCTCACTCTTCCTCCAGTCTCACTCATCCTCCAGTCTCTCTCTTCCTCCAGCCTCTCTCTTCCTGCAGTCTCACTCTTCCTCCAGTCTCACTCTTCCTCCAGTCTCACTCTTCCTCCTTTCTCACTCTTCCTCCTTTCTCACGCTTCCTCCAGTCTCACGCTTCCTCCAGTCCCACTCTTCCTCCAGTCTCATTCTTCCTCCAGTCTCTCTCTTCCTCCAGTTTCTCTCTTCCTCCAGTCTCACTCTTCCACCAGTCTCTCTCTTCCTCCAGTCTCACTCTTCCTCCAGTCCCGCTCTTCCGCCAGCCTCACCCTTCCTCCAGTCTCTCTCTTCCTCCAGTCTCACCCTTCCTCCAGTCTCACTCTTCCTCCAGTCTCACTCTTCCTCCAATCTCTCTCTTCCTCCAGTCTCTCTCGTCCTCCAGTCTCTCTCTTCCTCCAGCCTCTCTCTTCCTCCAGTCTCACTCTTCCTCCAGTCTCTCTCTTGCTCTAGTCTCACTCTTCCTCCAGTCACACTCTTTCTGCATTCACACTCTTCCTCCAGTCTCTCTCTTCCTCCAGTCTCTCTCTTCCTCCAGTCTCTCTCTTCTTCCCGTCTCACCCTACCTCCAGTCTCACTCTTCCTCCAGTCTCACTATTCCTCCAGTCTCACTCTTCCTCCAGCCTCTCTCTTCCTCCAGTCTCACTCTTCCTCCAGTCTCTCTCTTCCTCCAGTCTCACTATTCCTCCAGTCTCTCGCTTCCTCCAGTCTCTCTCTTCCTCCAGTCTCACCCTTCCTCCAGTCCCACTCTTCCACCAGTCTCTCTCGTCCTCCAGTCTCTCTCGTCCTCCCGTCTCACTCTTCCTCCAGTCTCTCTCTTCCTCCAGTCTCACTCTTCCTCCAGTCTCTCTCTTCCTCCAGCCTCACTCTTACTCCAGTCACACTCTTCCTCCAGTCTCACTCTACCTCCAGTCTCTCTCTTCCTCCGGTCTCACTCTTCCTCCAGTCTCACTCATCCTCCAGTCACTCTCTTCCTGCAGTATAACTCTTCCTCCAGTCTCTCTCTTCCTCCAGTCTCTCACTTCCTCCTGTCTCACTCTTCCTCCAGTCTCACTCTTCCTCCAGCCTCAATCTTCCACCAGTCTCTCTCTTCCTCCAGTCCCACTCTTCCTCCAGTCTCTCTCTTCCTCCAGTCTCACTCTTCCTCCAGTCTCTCTCTTCCTCCAGTCTCACTCTTCCTCCAGTCTCTCTCTTCCTCCAGTCTCACTCTTCCACCAGTCACACTCTTCCTCCAGTTTCACTCTACCTCCAGTCTCACTCATCCTCCAGTCTCACTCTTCCACCAGTCACTCTCTTCCTGCAGTCTCACTCTTCCTCCAGTCTCTCACTTCCTCCTGTCTCACTCTTCCTCCAGTCTCACTCTTCCTCCAGTCTCTCTCTTCCTCCAGTCTCACTCTTCCTCCAGCCTCTCTCTTCCTCCAGTTTCACTCTTCCTCCAGTCTCTCTCGTCATCCAGTCTCACTATTCCTCCAGTCTCTCTCTTCCTCCAGTCTCACCCTTCCTCCAGTCTCACACTTCCTCCAGTCTCCCTCGTCCTCCAGTCTCTCTCGTCCTCCAGTCTCACTCTTACTCCAGTCTCTCTCTTCCTCCAGTCTCACTCTTCCTCCAGTCTCCCTCTTCCTCCAGTCTCACACTTACTCCAGTCACACTCTTCCTCCAGTCTCACTCTACCTCCAGTCTCTCTCTTCCTCCAGTCTCACTCTTCCTCCAGTCTCACTCTTCCTCCAGTCACTCTCTTCCTGCAGTATCACTCTTCCTCCAGTCTCTCTTTCCTCCAGTCTCTCACTTCCTCCTGTCTCACTCTCCCTCCAGTCTCACTCTTCCTCCAGTCTCACTCTTCCTCCAGTCTCTCTCTTCCTCCAGTCCCACTCTTCCTCCAGTCTCTCTCATCCTCCAGTCTCACTCATCCTCCAGTCTCTCTCTTCCTCCAGTCACACTCTTCCTCCAGTCTCTCTCTTCCTCCAGTCTCACTCTTCCTCCAGTCACACTCTTCCTCCAGTCTCACTCTATCTCCAGTCTCTCTCTTCCTCCAGTCTCACTCTTCCTCCAGTCTCACTCTTCCTCCAGTCACTCTCTTCCTGCAGTCTCACTCTTCCTCCAGTCTCTCTCTTCCTCCAGTCTCTCACTTCTGCCTGTCTCACTCTTCCTCCAGTCTCACTCTTCCTCCAGTCTCTCTCATCCTCCAGTCTCACTCTTCCTCCAGTCTCACTCTTCCTCCAATCTCACTGTTGCTCCAGTCTCACTCTTCCTCCAGCCTCTCTCTTACTCCAGTCTCACTCTTCCTCCAGTCTCACTCTTGCTCCAGTCTCACTCTTCCTCCAGTCTCTCTCTTCCTCCAGTCTCTCACTTGCTCCTGTCTCACGCTTCCTCCAGTCTCACTCTTCCTCCAGTCTCTCTCATCCTCCAGTCTCACTCTTCCACCAGTCTCACTCTTCCTCCAGTCTCACTGTTGCTCCAGACTCACTCTTCCTCCAGCCTCTCTCTTCCTCCAGTCTCTCTCTTCCTCCAGTCGCACTCTTGCTCCAGTCTCACTCTTCCTCCAGTCTCACTCTTCCTCCAGTCTCACTCTTCCTCCTATCTCACTCTTCCTCCTTTCTCACGCTTCCTCCAGTCTCACGCTTCCTCCAGTCTCTCTCTTCCTCCAGTCCCACTCTTCCTCCAGTCTCATTCTTCCTCCAGTCTCTCTCTTCCTCCGGTCTCACTATTCCTCCAGTCTCGCTCTTCTTCCAGTCTCGCTTTTCCTCCAGGCTCTCTCTTCCTCCATTCTCACTCTTCCACCAGTATCACTCTTCCTCCAGTCTCTCTCTTCCTCCAGTCTCACTCTTCCTCCAGTCTCTCTCTTCCTCCAGTCTCACTCTTCCTCCAGTCCCGCTCTTACGCAAGTCTCACCCTTCCTCCAGTCTCTCTCTTCCTCCAGTCTCACTCTTCCTCCAGTCTCACTCTTCTTCCAATCTCTCTCTTCCTCCAGTCTCTCTCGTCCTCCAGTCTCTCTCTTCCTCCAGTCTCACTCTTCCTCCAGTCTCTCTCTTCCTCCTGTCTCTCTCTTCCTCAGTCACTCTCTTCCTCCAGTCTCACTCTTCCTCCAGTCTCTCTCTTCCTCCAGTCTCACTGTTCCTCCAGTCTCACTCTTCCTGCATTCTCACTATTCCTCCAGTCTCTCTCTTCCTCCAGTCTCACTCTTCCTCCAGTCTCTCATTTCCGCCTGTCTCACCCTTCCTCCAGTCTCTCACTTCCTTCAGTCTCTCTCTTCCTCCAGTCTCACTCTTCCTCCAGTCTCACTCATCCTCCAGTCTCTCTCTTCCTCCAGCCTCTCTCTTCCTCCAGTCTCTCTCTTCCTCCAGCCTCTCTCTTCCTCCAGTCTCTCTCTTCCTCCAGTCTCTCTCTTCCGTCAGTCTCATCCTTCCTCTTGTCACATTCATCCTCCAGTCTCACTCTTCCTCTTGTCACACACTTCCTCCAGTCTCACTCTTCTTCCAGTCACTCTCTTCCTCCAGTCTCACGCTTCCTCCAGTCTCTCTCTTCCTCCATTCACACTCTTCCTCCAGTCTGACTCTTCCTCCAGTCTGACTCTTCCTCCAGACTCACTCTTTCTCCAGTCTCACTCTTCCTCCAGTACCTCTCTTCCTCCAGTCCCTCTCTACCTCCAGTCTCACTCTTCCTCCAGTCTCGCTCTTCCTCCAGTCACTCTCATCCTGCAGTCTCACTCTTCCTCCAGTCTCTCTCTTCCTCCAGTCTCTCACTTCCTCCTGTCTCACTCATCCTCCAGTCTCACTCTTCCTCTAGTCTCACTCTTCCTCCAATCTCTCTCTTCCTCCAGTCTCTCTCGTCCTCCAGTCTCTCTCTTCCTCCAGTCTCTCTCTTCCTCCAGACTCACTCTTCCTCCAGTCTCACTCTTCCTGCATTCTCACTCTTCCTCCAGTCTCTCTCTTCCTCCAGTCTCTCTCGTCCTCCAGTCTCTCTCTTCCTCCAGTCTCACTATTCCTCCAGTCTCACTCTTCCTCCAGCCTCTCTCTTCCTCCAGTCTCACTCTTCCTCCAGTCTCTCTCTTCCTCCAGTCTCACTATTCCTCCAACCCTCTCTTCCTCCAGTCTCACCCTTCCTCCAGTCTCACTCTTCCTCCAGTTTCTCTCGTCCTCCAGTCTCTCTCGTTCTCCCGTCTCACTCTTCCTCCAGTCTCTCTTTTCCTCCAGTCTCACTCTTCCTCCAGTGTCTCTCTTCCTCCAGCCTCACTCTTACTCCAGTCACACTCTTCCTCCAGTCTCACTCTACCTCCTGTCTCTCTCTTCCTCCAGTCTCACTCTTCCTCCCGTCTCACTCTTCCTCCAGTCACTCTCTTCCTGCAGTATCACTCTTCCTCCAGTCACTCTCTTCCTCCAGTCTCTCACTTCCTCCTTTCTCACTCTTCCTCCAGTCTCACTCTTCCTCCAGTCTCACTCTTCCTCCAGTCTCTCTCTTCCTCCAGTCCCACTCTTACTCCAGTCTCTCTCTTCCTCCAGTCTCACTCTTCCTCCAGTCTCTCTCATCCTCCAGTCTCACTCTTCCTCCAGACTCTCTCTTCCTCCAGTCTCACTCTACCTCCAGTCACACTCTTCCTGCAGTCTCACTCTACCTCCAGTCTCTCTCTTCCTCCAGTCACACTCTTCCTCCAGTCTCACTCTTCATCCAGTCACTCTCTTCCTGCAGTCTCACTCTTCCTCCAGTCTCTCTCTTCCTCCAGTTTCTCACTTCCTCCTGTCTCACTCTTCCTCCAGTCTCACTCTTCCTCCAGTCACTCTGTTCCTGCAGTATCACTCTTCCTCCAGTCTCTCTCTTCCTCCAGTCTCACTCTTCCTCCAGCCTCTCTCTTCCTCCAGCCTCACTCTTACTCCAGTCACACTCTTCCTCCAGTCTCACTCTACCTCCAGTCTCTCTCTTCCTCCAGTCTCACTCTTCCTCCAGTCTCACTCTACCTCCAGTCTCTCTCTTCCTCCAGTCTCACTCTTCCTCCAGTCTCACTCATCCTCCAGTCACTCTCTTCCTGCAGTATAACTCTTCCTCCAGTCTCTCTCTTCCTCCAGTCTCTCACTTCCTCCTGTCTCACTCTTCCTCCAGTCTCACTCTTCCTCCAGCCTCAATCTTCCACCAGTCTCTCTCTTCCTCCAGTCCCACTCTTCCTCCAGTCTCTCTCTCCCTCCAGTCTCACTCTTCCTCCAGTCTCTCTCTTCCTCCAGTCTCACTCTTCCTCCAGTCTCTCTCTTCCTCCAGTCTCACTCTTCCACCAGTCACACTCTTCCTCCAGTTTCACTCTACCTCCAGTCTCACTCTTCCTCCAGTCTCACTCTTCCACCAGTCACTCTCTTCCTGCAGTCTCACTCTTCCTCCAGTCTCTCACTTCCTCCTGTCTCACTCTTCCTCCAGTCTCACTCTTCCTCCAGTCTCTCTCTTCCTCCAGTCTCACTCTTCCTCCAGCCTCTCTCTTCCTCCAGTTTCACTCTTCCTCCAGTCTCTCTCGTCATCCAGTCTCACTATTCCTCCAGTCTCTCTCTTCCTCCAGTCTCACCCTTCCTCCAGTCTCACACTTCCTCCAGTCTCCCTCGTCCTCCAGTCTCTCTCGTCCTCCAGTCTCACTCTTACTCCAGTCTCTCTCTTCCTCCAGTCTCACTCTTCCTCCAGTCTCCCTCTTCCTCCAGTCTCACACTTACTCCAGTCACACTCTTCCTCCAGTCTCACTCTACCTCCAGTCTCTCTCTTCCTCCAGTCTCACTCTTCCTCCAGTCTCACTCTTCCTCCAGTCACTCTCTTCCTGCAGTATCACTCTTCCTCCAGTCTCTCTCTTCCTCCAGTCTCTCACTTCCTCCTGTCTCACTCTCTCTCCAGTCTCACTCTTCCTCCAGTCTCACTCTTCCTCCAGTCTCTCTCTTCCTCCAGTCCCACTCTTCCTCCAGTCTCTCTCATCCTCCAGTCTCACTCATCCTCCAGTCTCTCTCTTCCTCCAGTCACACTCTTCCTCCAGTCTCTCTCTTCCTCCAGTCTCACTCTTCCTCCAGTCACACTCTTCCTCCAGTCTCACTCTATCTCCAGTCTCTCTCTTCCTCCAGTCTCACTCTTCCTCCAGTCTCACTCTTCCTCCAGTCACTCTCTTCCTGCAGTCTCACTCTTCCTCCAGTCTCTCTCTTCCTCCAGTCTCTCACTTCTGCCTGTCTCACTCTTCCTCCAGTCTCACTCTTCCTCCAGTCTCTCTCATCCTCCAGTCTCACTCTTCCTCCAGTCTCACTCTTCCTCCAATCTCACTGTTGCTCCAGTCTCACTCTTCCTCCAGCCTCTCTCTTACTCCAGTCTCTCTCTTCCTCCAGTCTCTCACTTGCTCCTGTCTCACTCTTCCTCCAGTCTCACTCATCCTCCAGTCTCTCTCATCCTCCAGTCTCACTCTTCCACCAGTCTCACTCTTCCTCCAGTCTCACTGTTGCTCCAGACTCACTCTTCCTCCAGCCTCTCTCTTCCTCCAGTCTCTCTCTTCCTCCAGTCGCACTCTTGCTCCAGTCTCACTCTTCCTCCAGTCTCACTCTTCCTCCAGTCTCACTCTTCCTCCTATCTCACTCTTCCTCCTTTCTCACGCTTCCTCCAGTCTCACGCTTCCTCCAGTCTCTCTCTTCCTCCAGTCCCACTCTTCCTCCAGTCTCATTCTTCCTCCAGTCTCTCTCTTCCTCCAGTCTCACTATTCCTCCAGTCTCGCTCTTCTTCCAGTCTCGCTTTTCCTCCAGGCTCTCTCTTCCTCCATTCTCACTCTTCCACCCGTATCACTCTTCCTCCAGTCTCTCTCTTCCTCCAGTCTCACTCTTCCTCCAGTCTCTCTCTTCCTCCAGTCTCACTCTTCCTCCAGTCCCGCTCTTACGCAAGTCTCACCCTTCCTCCAGTCTCTCTCTTCCTCCAGTCTCACTCTTCCTCCAGTCTCACTCTTCTTCCAATCTCTCTCTTCCTCCAGTCTCTCTCGTCCTCCAGTCTCTCTCTTCCTCCAGTCTCACTCTTCCTCCAGTCTCTCTCTTCCTCCTGTCTCTCTCTTCCTCAGTCACTCTCTTCCTCCAGTCTCACTCTTCCTCCAGTCTCTCTCTTCCTCCAGTCTCACTGTTCCTCCAGTCTCACTCTTCCTGCATTCTCACTATTCCTCCAGTCTCTCTCTTCCTCCAGTCTCACTCTTCCTCCAGTCTCTCATTTCCGCCTGTCTCACCCTTCCTCCAGTCTCTCACTTCCTTCAGTCTCTCTCTTCCTCCAGTCTCACTCTTCCTCCATTCTCACTCATCCTCCAGTCTCTCTCTTCCTCCAGCCTCTCTCTTCCTCCAGTCTCTCTCTTCCTCCAGCCTCTCTCTTCCTCCAGTCTCTCTCTTCCTCCAGTCTCTCTCTTCCGTCAGTCTCATCCTTCCTCTTGTCACATTCATCCTCCAGTCTCACTCTTCCTCTTGTCACACACTTCCTCCAGTCTCACTCTTCTTCCAGTCACTCTCTTCCTCCAGTCTCACGCTTCCTCCAGTCTCTCTCTTCCTCCATTCACACTCTTCCTCCAGTCTGACTCTTCCTCCAGTCTGACTCTTCCTCCAGACTCACTCTTTCTCCAGTCTCACTCTTCCTCCAGTACCTCTCTTCCTCCAGTCCCTCTCTACCTCCAGTCTCACTCTTCCTCCAGTCTCGCTCTTCCTCCAGTCACTCTCATCCTGCAGTCTCACTCTTCCTCCAGTCTCTCTCTTCCTCCAGTCTCTCACTTCCTCCTGTCTCACTCATCCTCCAGTCCCTCTCTTCCTCTAGTCTCACTCTTCCTCCAATCTCTCTCTTCCTCCAGTCTCTCTCGTCCTCCAGTCTCTCTCTTCCTCCAGTCTCTCTCTTCCTCCAGACTCACTCTTCCTCCAGTCTCACTCTTCCTGCATTCTCACTCTTCCTCCAGTCTCTCTCTTCCTCCAGTCTCTCTCGTCCTCCAGTCTCTCTCTTCCTCCAGTCTCACTATTCCTCCAGTCTCACTCTTCCTCCAGCCTCTCTCTTCCTCCAGTCTCACTCTTCCTCCAGTCTCTCTCTTCCTCCAGTCTCACTATTCCTCCAACCCTCTCTTCCTCCAGTCTCACCCTTCCTCCAGTCTCACTCTTCCTCCAGTTTCTCTCGTCCTCCAGTCTCTCTCGTTCTCCCGTCTCACTCTTCCTCCAGTCTCTCTTTTCCTCCAGTCTCACTCTTCCTCCAGTCTCTCTCTTCCTCCAGCCTCACTCTTACTCCAGTCACACTCTTCCTCCAGTCTCACTCTACCTCCTGTCTCTCTCTTCCTCCAGTCTCACTCTTCCTCCCGTCTCACTCTTCCTCCAGTCACTCTCTTCCTGCAGTATCACTCTTCCTCCAGTCACTCTCTTCCTCCAGTCTCTCACTTCCTCCTTTCTCACTCTTCCTCCAGTCTCACTCTTCCTCCAGTCTCACTCTTCCTCCAGTCTCTCTCTTCCTCCAGTCCCACTCTTACTCCAGTCTCTCTCTTCCTCCAGTCTCACTCTTCCTCCAGTCTCTCTCTTCCTCCAGTCTCACTCTTCCTCCAGACTCTCTCTTCCTCCAGTCTCACTCTACCTCCAGTCACACTCTTCCTGCAGTCTCACTCTACCTCCAGTCTCTCTCTTCCTCCAGTCACACTCTTCCTCCAGTCTCACTCTTCATCCAGTCACTCTCTTCCTGCAGTCTCACTCTTCCTCCAGTCTCTCTCTTCCTCCAGTTTCTCACTTCCTCCTGTCTCACTCTTCCTCCAGTCTCACTCTTCCTCCAGTCACTCTGTTCCTGCAGTATCACTCATCCTCCAGTCTCTCTCGTCCTCCAGTCTCACTCTTCCTCCAGCCTCTCTCTTCCTCCAGTCTCACTCTTCCTCCAGTCTCTCTCTTCCTCCAGTCTCACTATTCCTCCAGTCTCTCTCTTCCACCAGTCTCACCCTTCCTCCAGTCTCACACTTCCTCCAGTCTCTCTCGTCCTCCAGTCTCTCTCGTCCTCCAGTCTCACTCTTCCTCCAGTCTCTCTCTTCCTCCAGTCACACTCTTCCTCCAGTCTCACTCTACCTCCAGTCTCTCTCTTCCTCCAGTCTCACTCTTCCTCCAGTCTCACTGTTCCTCCAGTCACTCTCTTCCTGCAGTATCACTCTTCCTCCAGTCTCTCTCTTCCTCCAGTCCCACTCTTCCTCCAGTCTCATTCTTCCTCCATTCTCTCTCTTCCTGCACTCTCACTCTTCCTCCAGTCTCACTCTTCCTCCAGTCTCACTCTTCCTCCTATCTCACTCTTCCTCCTTTCTCACGCTTCCTCCAGTCTCACGCTTCCTCCAGTCCCACTCTTCCTCCAGTCTCATTCTTCCTCCAGTCTCTCTCTTCCTCCAGTCTCTCTCTTCCTCCAGTCTCACTCTTCCTCCAGTCTTTCTCTTCCTCCAGTCTCACTCTTCCTCCAGTCCCGCTCTTCCACCCTCCTCACCCTTCCTCCAGTCTCTCTCTTCCTCCAGTCTCACCCTTCCTCCAGTCTCACTGTTCCTCCAGTCTCTCTCTTCCTCCAGTCTCACTCTTCCTCCAGTCACACTCTTCCTCCAGTCTCACTCTACCTCCCGTCTCTCTCTTCCTCCAGTCTCACTCTTCCTCCAGTCTCACTCTTCCTCCAGTCACTCTCTTCCTGCAGTCTCACTCTTCCTCCAGTCTCACTCTTCCTCCAGTCTCTCTCATCCTCCAGTCTCACTCTTCCTCCAGTCTCACTCTTCCTCCAATCTCACTGTTGCTCCAGTCTCACTCTTCTTCCAGCCTCTCTCTTCCTCCAGTCTCGCTCTTCCTCCAGTCACACTCTTGCTCCAGTCTCACTCTTCCTCCAGTCTCTCTCTTCCTCCAGCCTCTCACTTCCTCCAGTCTCACTCTTCCTACTGTCTCACTCTTCCTCCAGTCTCTCTCATCCTCCAGTCTCACTCTTCCACCAGTCTCACTGTTGCTCCAGTCTCACTCTTCCTCCAGTCTCACTCTGCCTCCTTTCTCACTCTTCCTCCTTTCTCACGCTTCCTCCAGTCTCACGCTTCCTCCAGTCTCTCTTCCTCCAGTCCCGCTCTTCCGCCAGCCTCACCCTTCCTCCAGTCTCTCTCGTTCTCCAGTCTCTCTCTTCCTCCAGTCTCTCTCTTCCTCCAGTCTCACTCTCCTCCAGTCTCTCTCTTCCTCCAGTCTCACTCTTCCTCCAGTCTCACTCTTCCTGCATTCTCACTCTTCCTCCAGTCTCTCTCTTCCTCCAGTCTCTCTCTTCCTCCAGTCTCTCTCTTCCTCCCGTCTCACCCTACATCCAGTCTCACTCTTCCTCCAGTCTCACTATTCCTCCAGTCTCACTCTTCCTCCAGCCTCTCTCTTCCTCCAGTCTCACTCTTACTCCCATCTCTCTCTTCCTCCAGTCTCACTATTCCTCCAGTCTCTCTCTTCCTCCAGTCTCACACTTCCTCCAGTCTCACTCTTCCTCCAGTCTCTCTCGTCCTCCAGTCTCTCTCGTCCTCCCGTCTCACTCTTCCTCCAGTCTCTCTCTTCCTCCAGTCTCACTCTTCCTCCAGTCTCTCTCAACCTCCAGCCTCACACTTACTCCAGTGACACTCTTCCTCCAGTCTCACTCTACCTCCAGTCTCTCTCTTCCTCCAGTCTCACTCTTCCTCCAGTCTCACTCTTCCTCCAGTCACTCTCTTCCTGCAGTTTCACTCTTTCTCCAGTCTCTCTCTTCCTCCAGTCTATCTCTTCCTCCAGTCTCTCACTTCCTCCTGTCTCACTCTTCCTCCAGTCTCACTCTTACTCCAGTCACACTCTTCCTCCAGTCTCACTCTACCTCCAGTCTCTCTCTTCCTCCAGTCTCACTCTTCCACCATTCTCACTCTTCCTCAAGCCACTCTCTTCCTGCAGTATCACTCTTCCTCCAGTCTCTCTCTTCCTCCAGACTCTCACTTCCTCCAGTCTCACTCTTCCTCCAGTCTCTCTCTTTCTCCAGTCCCACTCTTCCTCCAGTCTCTCTCTTCCTCCCGTCTCACTCTTCCTCCAGACTCTCTCTTCCTCCAGTCTCACTCTTCCTCCAGTCTCTCTCTTCCTACAGTCTCACTCTTCCTCCAGTCACACCCTTCCTCCAGTCTCACTCTACCTCAGTCTCTCTCTTCCTCCAGTCTCACTCTTCCTCCAGTCTCACTCTTCCTCCAGTCACTCTCTTCCTGCAGTCTCACACTTCCTCCCGTCTCTCTCTTCCTCCAGTCTCTCACTTCCTCCTGTCTCACTCTTCCTCCAGTCTCACTCTTCCTCCAGTCACTCTCTTCCTGCCGTATCACTCTTCCTCCAGTCTCTCTCTTCCTCCAGTCTCACTCTTCCTCCAGTCTCTCTCTTCCTCCAGTCTCACTCATCCTCCAGTCTCTCTCTTCCTCCAGTCTCACTATTCCTCCAGTCTCTCTCTTCCTCCAGTCTCACCCTTCCTCCAGTCCCACACTTCCTCCAGTCTCTCTCATCCTCCAGTCTCTCTCGTCCTCCAGTCTCACTCTTCCTCCACTCTCTCTCTTCCTCCAGTCTCACTCTTCCTCCAGTCTCTCTCTTCCTCCAGTCTCACTCTTACTCCAGTCACACTCTTCCTCCAGTCTCACTCTACCTCCAGTCTCTCTCTTCCTCCAGTCTCATTCTTCCTCCAGTCTCACTCTTCCTCCAGTCACTCTCTTCCTGCAGTATCACTCTTCGTCCAGTCTCTCTCTTCCTCCAGTCTCTCACTTCCTCCTGTTTCACTCTCCCTCCAGTCTCACTCTTCCTCCAGTCTCACTCTTCCTCCAGTCTCTCTCATCCTCCAGTCCCACTCTTCCTCCAGTCTCTCTCTCCCTCCAGTCTCACTCTTCCTCCAGTCTCTCTCTTCCTCCAGTCTCACTCTTCCTCCAGTCTCTCTCTTCCTCCAGTTTCACTCTTCCTCCAGTCACACTCTTCCTCCAGTCTCACTCTACCTCCAGTCTCTCTCTTCCTCCAGTCTCACTCTTCCTCCAGTCTCACTCTTCCTCCTGTCACTCTCTTCCTGCAGCCTCACTCTTCCTCCAGTCTCACTCTTCCTCCAGTCTCTTTCTTCCTCCAGTCTCACTCTTCCTCCAGTCTCTCTCTTCCTTCAGTCTCACTCTTACTCCAGTCACACTCTTCCTCCAGTCTCACTCTACCTCCAGTCTCTGTCTTCCTCCAGTCTCACTCTTCCTCCAGTCTCACTCTTCCTCCAGTCACTCTCTTCCTGCAGTATCACTCTTCCTCCAGTCTCTCTCTTCCTCCAGTCTCTCACTTCCTCCTGTTTCACTCTCCCTCCAGTCTCACTCTTCCTCCAGTCTCACTCTTCCTCCAGTCTCTCTCTTCCTCCAGTCCCACTCTTCCTCCAGTCTCTCTCTTCCTCCAGTCTCACTCTTCCTCCAGTCTCTCTCTTCCTCCAGTCTCACTCTTCCTCCAGTCTCTCTCTTCCTCCAGTCTCACTCTTCCTCCAGTCACACTCTTCCTCCAGTCTCACTCTACCTCCAGTCTCTCTCTTCCTCCAGTCTCACTCTTCCTCCAGTCTCACTCTTCCTCCAGTCACTCTCTTCCTGCAGTCTCACTCTTCCTCCAGTCTCTCTCTTCCTCCAGTCTCTCACTTCCTCCTGTCTCACTCTTCCTCCAGTCTCACTCTTCCTCGAGTCTCTCTCATCCTCCAGTCTCACTCTTCCTCCAGTCTCACTCTTCCTCCAATCTCACTGTTGCTCCAGTCTCACTCTTCCTCCAGCCTCTCTCTTCCTCCAGTCTCTCTCTTCCTCCAGTCGCACTCTTGCTCCAGTCTCACTCTTCCTCCAGTCTCTCTCTTCCTCCAGTCTCACTCTTCCTCCTTTCTCACTCTTCCTCCTTTCTCACGCTTCCTCCAGTCTCACGCTTCCTCCAGTCTCTCTCTTCCTCCAGTCCCACTCTTCCTCCAGTCTCATTCTTCCTCCAGTCTCTCTCTTCCTCCAGTCTCACTATTCCTCCAGTCTCGCTCTTCCTCGAGTCTCGCTTTTCCTCCAGGCTCTCTCTTCCTCCATTCTCACTCTTCCACCAGTCTCTCTCTTCCGCCCGTCTCACTCTTCCTCCAGTCCCGCTCTTACGCCAGTCTCACCCTTCCTCCAGTCTCTCTCTTCCTCCAGTCTCACCCTTCCTCCAGTCTCACTCTTCCTCCAATCTCTCTCTTCCTCCAGTCTCTCTCGTCCTCCAGTCTCTCTCTTCCTCCAGTCTCACTCTTCCTCCAGTCTCTCTCTTCCTCCAGTCTCACTCTTCCTCCAGTCTCTCTCTTCCTCCAGGCTCACTCTTCCTCCAGTCTCACTCTTCCTCCAGTGATGCGCTATCAATTACTCATAAAAGACTGAGAGTTAGAAGAGTAACTAAAGGCTTTTATTAACAACAGAATGGAGGTCTGCCTCGCGTGGTCGACCGGTCCAGGATACAAAGGCTGTGGAGCAGTCACCTTTATACTAGGACCTGTGGGAAGAGTCAGCCGAGGCATGTCCAGGCATGTACACAGTGGAATACAAACAGGACAAACAGGAATACAAACAGTGGTTTTCCACATTCACCCCTTGTTTAAAATTGAGTCCGGCGGGGTGAAGTGTATTAAAAGTTAGTGTATTGGAGTCTCTCCGGAGGTCTTGTCTGCCGCTGTGATCGGCGTGGCGACGGCAGGGGTAGTGAAGCTTCCGGCGTCGAGCCCAGCGTAGGCTGTGGCACAGGCGTGTCGTCCTCGTAGATGTAGAGCGGGTCGCGGGGCCCAGGCCTGCCGTCTGCTGGGGCTGGATATCGGATCGTGGGGGGGGTGGTAGTGGGTAGTGGGTTACTGTGGCCCCCGAGGGTGCAAGGTCTCTTATGGAGACTGTGTCCTCCCGTCCATCCGGGTATGCGATGTAAGCATACTGGGGGTTGGCGTGGAGGAGGTCGACCCTCTCGACCAGGGGGTCCGTTTTATGGGTCCTCACGTGTCTTCTCAGCAGGACCGGCCCTGGTGACGTCAGCCATGGCGGTAGCGATGTCCCCGATGTGGACTTCCTTGGGAAGACAAACATTTTCTCATGAGGGGTGGCGTTAGTGGCAGTGCAGAACAGTGACCGAATAGAGTGGAGCGCATCGGGGAGCACATCCTGCCAGCGGGAGGTTGGAAGGCCCCTAGACTTTAAGGCTAGCAGGACAGCCTTCCAAACTGTCGCATTTTCTCTTTCCACCTGTCCGTTCCCCCGGGGGTTGTAACTGCTGGTCCTGCTTGTGGCAATACCCCTAGTTAGCAGGTACTGACGGAGTTCGTCGCTCATAAACGATGAGCCCCGGTCGCTATGGATATAGCTGGGGAAGCCGAACAGGGTGAAGAGTTTGATAGCAAAATTCTGCAGATGTTGGAAATCCGAAATAACAACAGAAAATGCTGGAAAAACTCAGCAGGTCAGGCAACATCCGTGGAGAGAAATTTGAGTTGACGTTTCGGGTTGGACCCTTCTTCAAAACTGGAAAGAAAAGAAACTAGATCGGAGGCAGGGCTGCGATCGGACAAAAGAATAAAAGAAACAAAAGAAGTAAAAGAGATTAGAAGCTAGACGAGATAGTAATAGGCTGGGATTAGGTGTAAAGTACACTTTTGCCCTGCCAGTACACTTTACACCTAATCCCAGCCTATTACTATCTCGTCTAGCTTCTAATCTCTTTTACTTCTTTTGTTTCTTTTATTCTTTTGTCCGATCGCAGCCCTGCCTCCGATCTAGTTTCTTTTCTTTCCAGTTTTGAAGAAGGGTCCAACCCGAAACGTCAACTCAAATTTCTCTCCACGGATGTTGCCTGACCTGCTGAGTTTTTCCAGCATTTTCTGTTGTTTTTTAGGGTGAAGAGTTTGTTCAGACATTTAATGACCGTGGCACTGGTCATGTCCGGGCAGGGGAAGGCGAACGGGAAATGGGAGCACTCATCAGTAATATTGAGGAAGTACACATTGCGGTCGGAGGAGGGGAGAGGCCCTTTAAAATCAACGCTCAGGCGCTCGAAGGGGCGAGTGGCTTTTATCAGGTGGGCCCTGTTTGGTCTATAAAAGTGCGGTTTGCACTCAGCACAGACTTGGCAGTTCCTGGTCATGGTCCTGACCTCCTCAATAGAGTAAGGCAGGTTGCGGGCCTTGATGAGGTGGAAGAACCTGGTGACCCCCGGGTGGCAGAGGTCATTGTGGAGGGCCCGCAGTCTATCGATCTGCGCGCTGGCGCAGGTGCCACGTGATAGCGCATCCGGGGGTTCATTTAGCTTCCCGGGCCGGTACAAGATCTCGTAGTTGTAGGTGGAAAGTTCGATTCTCCACCTCAAGATCTTGTCATTTTTGATTTTGCCCCTCTGCTTGTTGTTAAACATAAAAGCAACTGAACGCTGGTCAGTGAGCAGGGTAAATCGTTTTCCGGCCAGGTAGTGCCTCCAATGACGCACAGCCTCCACAATCGCCTGGGCCTCCTTCTCAACAGCGGAGTGTCTGGTCTCCGGGCCTTGGAGGGTTCGTGAAAAGAAGGCCACGGGTCTCCCCGCCTGATTGAGGGTAGCGGCCAGGGCAAAGTCGGATGCGTCGCTTTCCACCTGGAAGGGGATGGATTCGTCCACTGCATGCATTGTGGCTTTGGCAATGTCCTCCTTGATACGGTGGAAGGCTAAGCGGGCCTCTGCCGTCAAGGGAAAAGAGGTGGACTTGATCAGCGGACGGGCCTTGTCCGCATAGTAGGGGACCCACTGGGCGTAATAGGAGAAAAACCCTAGGCACCTCTTCAGGGCCTTGAGGCAGTGGGGCAGTGGAAGTTCCATAAGGGGACGCATCCAGTTGGGGTCGGGGCCGATGACTCTGTGTTCCACAACACAGCCAAGGATGGCGAGGCGGTTTGTGCAGAATATGCACTTCTCCTTGTTATATGTCAGGTTTAGGAGTTGGGCGGTGCGGAGGAATTTTTCGAGGTTTGCGTCATGGTCCTGCAAGTCACGGCCGCAGATGGTCACATTGTCCAGATATGGGAAAGTGGCCTGCAACGCATTTTGATCTACCATCCGGTCCATCTCCCTTTGGAAGACGGAGACCCCGTTGGTGACGCCAAAGGGAACCCTAAGGAAGTGATAGAGGCGGCCGTTTGCCTCAAAGGCAGTGTACTGGCGGTCCTCTGGGCGGATGGGGAGCTGGTGGTACGCTGATTTCAGGTCAATGGTCGAGAAGACGCGGTACTGCGCGATCTGGTTGACCATATCAGCTATACGGGGGAGTGGGTAGGTGTCCAGCAGGGTGTAGCGATTTATTGTCTGGCTGTAGTCGATGACCAGGTGCTGCTTCTCGCCGGTCTTAACGACCACAACCTGGGCTCGCCAGGGGCTGGTGCTGCCCTCAATAATCCCTTCTTTCAGGAGCCACTCCACTTCGGTTTTAATGAAAACCCTGTCCCCGGCACTGTATCGCCTGCTCTTTGTGGCGATGGGCTTACAGTCGGGGGTGAGGTTAGCAAACAGTGGTGGGGGGGTGACTCTGAGTGTGGAGAGGTTGCACCTGGTGCGCGGCGGGCAATTTGGAAGCTGCTGGCTGCGGACTGTGAGTGGGGGTAGGGGTCCACCGCACGCCATCGTAACACTTTTAAGGTGGCACTGAAAATCTAACCCCAGCAGGACGGCAGCGCAGAGGTCAGGCAGGACCAGAAGTTTAAAATGATCGTACACTGTCCCGTCTACAACGAGTGTCACCACGCAGTAGCCGCCGATGTCCGCCGACTGGGACTCGGAGGCCATAGAAATCCGCTGTTGCGCAGGCAGGACTGGGAGAGAGCAACGCCGCACCGTGTCGGGGTGGATGAAGCTCTCCGTGCTCCCAGAGTCAAAAAGGCAGATTGTATTGTGACCACTTACCTTAATGTCCATTGTGGAACTGGCCAGTTGGTGCGGTCTCGCTTGGTCCAGTGTAACGGATGCCAGCGTAGGGGTCGGTGTGTCGCTGCGGGTATCAGATGAGGCGGTGTCGGGGGCCTGCTGCGTCCCGGCTGTCGTCCAAGATGGCGGCGTCCATGATCCCCATGTGGCTGGAGGCGTCCAAAATGGCTGCTGTACCGGTGATTCGCACATGGCCGGGGAGGTCCAAGATGGCGGCCCGCATGGCCCACACGCGGCGCTGCTGGGGTTCGGGGTGGCTTTGGCCCTGCAGACGCTAGCGTAGTGTCCCTTCTTCCCGCAGCCCGAGCAGATCGCGTTTTTTGCCGGGCAGCGCGCTCTGGGGTGTTTTGCCTGGCCACAGAAGTAGCATTTCTGGCCTTGGGGCACTGCTGTCTGGCCTTGGGACACTGCTGCGGTAGTTGGGCCGTTGTTGGGGTGTGGCTGGGGTGGCACGGCGCTATGAGGTGGTCCTACCGTGTCCCAGGCTGTCATTCCCCGCGGCGTCCACGGTGCGGATGAGTAGGCATCCATGCCCTGGTAGGCTGCATCCCACGATAGTGCGAGTTCAGAGGCCTTGTTGAGGTCGAGGTTACTCTGCTCCAACAGTCGCTGTCGGGTGTAATTGGATCTGTGGCCCACTACAAAAGCGTCCCGGATAAGTTCCTCTGTGTACACGGCGGCCTTTACATCCTTACAACCACAGGCCCGGCCAAGCACAGACAGTGCCTGAAGGTATTCCACGGTCGATTCCCCAGGTTGTTGTTTACGACTCCCCAGGAGGTGCCTGGCGTACACTTCGTTCACTGGGCGCGTGTACTGGTCCTTGAGGAGCTTGATAGCGTCCACGTACGAGGTCGCGTCTTGGATGACCGAGTACACTCGGTGGTTCACTTTGGAGGTCAGGACATCCAGTTTGTCCTCGTCCGATTTGATTGCTTCGGAGGCGGTCAGGAATTTTTCAAAACACTTAAGCCAGTGAGTAAACTTGGTGGATGAGTCCGCCTCCCGATGATCTAAGTCCAGGCATGCTGGTGTGAGGATCTTCTCCATTATAAAAATGTTGTTAATAAAATTGATGCGCTATCAATTACTCATAAAAGACTGAGAGTTAGAAGAGTAACTAAAGGCTTTTATTAACAACAGAATGGAGGTCTGCCTCGCGTGGTCGACCGGTCCAGGATACAGAGGGCTGGGGAGCAGTCACGTTTATACTAGGACCTGTGGGAGGAGTCAGCCGAGGCATGTCCAGGCATGTACACAGTGGAATACAAACAGGACAAACAGGAATACAAACAGTGGTTTACCACATCCAGTCTCTCTCTTCCTCCAGTCTCACTCTTCCTCCAGTCTCTCTCTTCCTCCAGGCTCACTCTTCCTCCAGTCTCTCTCTTCCTCCAGTCTCACTGTTCCTCCAGTCTCACTCTTCCTGCATTCTCACTCTTCCTCCAGTCTCTCTCTTCCTCCAGTCTCACTCTTCCGACAGTCTCTCTCTTCCTCCAGTCTCAGTCTTCCTCCAGTCTCACCCTTCCTCCAGTCTCACTCTTCCTCCAGTCTCTCTCTTCCGCCTGTCTCACCCTTCCTCCAGTCTCTCTTTTCCTTCAGTCTCTCTCTTCCTCCAGTCTCTCTCTTCCTCCCGTCTCACCCTACCTCCAGTCTCACTCTTCCTCCAGTCTCACTATTCCTCCAGTCTCACTCTTCCTCCAGCCTCTCTCTTCCTCCAGTCTCTCTCATCCTCCAGTCTCGCTCTTCCTCCCGTCTCTTTCTTCCTCCAGTCTCACCCTTCCTCCAGTCTCACTCTTCCTCCAGTCTCTCTCGTCCTCCATTCTCTCTCGTCCTCCAGTCTCACTCTTCCTCCAGTCTCTCTCTTCCTCCAGTCTCACTCTTCCTCCAGTCTCTCTCTTCCTCCAGTATCACTCTTCCTCCAGTCTCCCTCGTCATCCAGTCTCACTCTTCCTCCAGTCTCTCTCTTCCTCCAGTCTCACTCTTCCTCCAGTCTCTCTGTTCCTCCAGTCTCACCCTTCATCCAGTCTCACTCTTCCTCCAGTCTCTCTCTATCTCCAGTCACTCTCTTCCTCCAGTCTCACTCTTACTCCAGTCTCACTCGTCCTCCAGTCTCACGCATCCTCAAGTCTCTCTCTTCCTCTTGTCACGCTCTTCCTCCAGTCACTCTCTTCCTCCAGTCACATTCTTCCTCCAGTATGACTCTTCCTCCAGTCTGACTCTTCCTGCAGTCTCACTCTTTCTCCAGTCTAACTCTTCCTCCAGTCTCACTCTTCCTCCAGTCTCTCTCTTCCTCCAGTGTCACTTTTCCTCCAGTCACACTCTTCCTCCAGTCTCTTTCTACCTCAGTCTCTCTTCCTCCAGTCTCACTCTTCCTCCAGTCTCTCTCTTCCTCCAGTCTCACGCTTCCTCCAGTCTCACGCTTCCTCCAGTCTCTCTCTTCCTCCAGTCCCACTCTTCCTCCAGTCTCATTCTTCCTCCAGTCTCTCGCTTCCTGCAGTCTCACTCTTCCTCCAGTCTCACTCTTCCTCCAGTCTCACTCTTCCTCCTTTCTCACTCTTCCTCCTTTCTCACGCTTCCTCCAGTCTCACGCTTCCTCCAGTCTCTCTCTTCCTTCAGTCCCACTCTTCCTCCAGTCTCATTCTTCCTCCAGTCTCACTCTTCCTCCAGTCTCTCTCTTCCTCCAGTCCCACTCTTCCTCCAGTCCCGCTCTTCCGCCAGCCTCACCCTTCCTCCAGTCTCGCTCTTCCTCCAGTCTCACCCTTCCTCCAGTCTCACTCTTCCTCCAGTCTCACTCTTCCTCCAATCTCTCTCTTCCTCCAGTCTCTCTCGTCCTCCAGTCTCTCTCTTCCTCCAGTCTCTCTCTTCCTCCAGTCTCTCTCTTCCTCCAGTCTCACACTTCCTCCAGTCTCACTCTTCCTGCATTCTCAGTCTTCCTCCAGTTTCTCTCTTCCTCCAGTCTCACTCTTCCTACAGTCTCTCTCTTCCTCCAGTCTCAGTCTTCCACCAGTCTCACCCTTCCTCCAGTCTCTCTCTTCCTCCAGTCTCTCTCTTCCTCCCGTCTCACCCTACCTCCAGTCTCACTCTTCCACCAGTCTCACTATTCCTCCAGTCTCACTCTTCCTCCAGCCTCTCTCTTCCTCCAGTCTCACTCTTCCTCCAGTCTCACTCTTCCTGCATTCTCACTCTTCCTCCAGTTTCTCTCTTCCTCCAGTCTCTCTCTTCCTCCAGTCTCTCTCTTCCTCCCGTCTCACCCTACCTCCAGTCTCACTCTTCCTCCAGTCTCACTATTCCTCCAGTCTCACTCTTCCGCCAGCCTCTCTCTTCCTCCAGTCTCACTCTTCCTCCCGTCTCTCTCTTCCTCCAGTCTCACTATTCCTCCAGTCTCTCTTCCTCCAGTCTCACCCTTCCTCCAGTCTCACTCTTCCTCCAGTCTCTCTCGTCCTCCAGTCTCTCTCGTCCTCCCGTCTCACTCATTCTCCAGTCTCTCTCTCCCTCCAGTCTCACTCTTCCTCCAGTCTCTCTCTTCCTCCAGCCTCACTCTTACTCCAGTCACACTCTTCCTCCAGTCTCACTCTACCTCCAGTCTCTCTCTTCCTCCAGTCTCACGCTTCCTCCAGTCTTACGCTTCCTCCAGTCTCTCTCTTCCTCCAGTCCCACTCGTCCTCCAGTCTCATTCTTCCTCCAGTCTCTCTCTTCCTGCAGTCTCACTCTTCCTCCAGTCTCTCTCTTCCTCCAGTCTCACGCTTCCTCCAGTCTTACGCTTCCTCCAGTCTCTCTCTTCCTCCAGTCCCACTCGTCCTCCAGTCTAATTCTTCCTCCAGTCTCTCTCTTCCTGCAGTCTCACTCTTCCTCCAGTCTCACTCTTCCTCCAGTCTCATTCTTCCTCCTTTCTCACTCTTCCTCCTTTCTCACGCTTCCTCCAGTCTCTCGCTTCCTCCAGTCTCTCTCTTCCTCCAGTCCCACTCTTCCTCCAGTCTCATTCTTCCTCAGTCTCTCTCTTCCTCCAGTCTCTCTCTTCCTCCAGTCTCTCTCTTCCTCCAGTCTCACTATTCCTCCAGTCTCTCTTCCTCCAGTCTCACCCTTCCTCCAGTCTCACTCTTCCTCCAGTCTCTCTCGTCCTCCAGTCTCTCTCGTCCTCCCGTCTCACTCATTCTCCAGTCTCTCTCTCCCTCCAGTCTCACTCTTCCTCCAGTCTCTCTCTTCCTCCAGCCTCACTCTTACTCCAGTCACACTCTTCCTCCAGTCTCACTCTACCTCCAGTCTCTCTCTTCCTCCAGTCTCACGCTTCCTCCAGTCTTACGCTTCCTCCAGTCTCTCTCTTCCTCCAGTCCCACTCGTCCTCCAGTCTCATTCTTCCTCCAGTCTCTCTCTTCCTGCAGTCTCACTCTTCCTCCAGTCTCTCTCTTCCTCCAGTCTCACGCTTCCTCCAGTCTTACGCTTCCTCCAGTCTCTCTCTTCCTCCAGTCCCACTCGTCCTCCAGTCTCATTCTTCCTCCAGTCTCTCTCTTCCTGCAGTCTCACTCTTCCTCCAGTCTCACTCTTCCTCCAGTCTCATTCTTCCTCCTTTCTCACTCTTCCTCCTTTCTCACGCTTCCTCCAGTCTCTCGCTTCCTCCAGTCTCTCTCTTCCTCCAGTCCCACTCTTCCTCCAGTCTCATTCTTCCTCAGTCTCTCTCTTCCTCCAGTCTCTCTCTTCCTCCAGTCTCTCTCTTCCTCCAGTCTCACCCTTCCTCCAGTCTCTCTCTTCATCCAGTCTCACTCTTGCTCCAGTCTCACTCTTGCTCCAGTCTCACTCTTCCTCCAGTCTCTCTCTTCCTCCAGTCTCTCACTTCCTCCTGTCTCACTCTTCCTCCAGTCTCTCTCTTCCTCCAGTCTCTCTCATCCTCCAGTCTCACTCTTCCACCAGTCTCACTCTTCCTCCAGTCTCACTCTTCCTCCAGCCTCTCTCTTCCTCCAGTCTCTCTCTTCCTCCAGTCTCTCACTTCCTCCTGTCTCACTCTTCCTCCAGTCTCTCTCATCCTCCAGTCTCACTCTTCCACCAGTCTCACTCTTCCTCCAGCCTCTCTCTTCCTCCAGTCTCACTCTTCCTCCAGCCTCTCTCTTCCTCCAGTCTCTCTCTTCCTCCAGTCACACTCTTGCTCCAGTCGGCATCGGCATCGGCAGCGGGTGGAGGCGGAGCTGAGTGGCAGAGCGACTACAAGAGGCCCCAGAGGCTCAGGTAGGCCCCAGTGCGGCATCGGCAGCGGGTGGAGGCGGTGCTGAGCGGCAGAGCGACTACAAGAGGCCCCAGAGGCTCAGGTAGGCCCCAGTGCGGCATCGGGTGGAGGCGGAGCTGAGCGGCAGAGCGACTACAAGAGGCCCCAGAGGCTCAGGTAGGCCCCAGTGCGGCATCGGCAGCGGGTGGAGGCGGAGTCGGGACCAGCGGGAGCAGCGAGGAGGAGCTCGGGAGAAAACCCGGCGACCAGCGAGGCCCGAGACCAGTCGGGAGCAGTGTGTCGGAGCCCGGTATAAAAACCGGAGAGAGGCGAGGCCCGAGACCACAGCTGGGGCAGTCGGGAGAGCAGGAGGCCAGTAACTGGTGAGTTTAAAAGCTCACCTTTCGCGGGCTTTTTCTTTCACAGCTGGTGCAGTCGGGAGAGCAGGAGGCCAGTAACTCTTATATAGGTGGAGCTGTTGCTAAACCCGAAACACTACAGTGTAGTGTCTCCCACCCTTCCACCTCCTCTAACCTTTTAGGGGTTAGGGGAAGTTGAAAAGGTAGGTTCAATTTATTTTATTTCAGGAGCCTAACCTAGGTGGAAAAGGTTCCAGGACAGGAGGCGGCAGTGAAAATACAACACGAGAAAACAGGTAGGTGACTGGTTGGTGAGTACTTTCACAAACTTATTCTAAGTAGAATTCAATAATTAAGCCAAATCGTAGTAAATAAAAGGGTATTGTAAGGGTTAAGTCATGGAAGGGCAGCTCAGACCCGTGTCATGCTTCTCCTGTGCCATGTGGGAAATCAGGGACACTGTCCCTGACAACTATGTGTGCAGGAAGTGTGTCCAGCTGCAGCTCCTAGCAGACTGCTTGGCGGCGCTGGAGCTGCGAATGGACTCACTCTGGAGCATACGCGATGCTGAGGATGTTGTGGATAGCACATTCAGTGAGTTGGTCACACCGCAGGTAAAGGCTAGCTCAGACAGTAAATGGGTGACCAAAAGGCAGGGTAAAGGCAGGAAGGTAGTGCAGGAGTCACCTGCGGTCATCTCCCTCCAAAACAGGTTTACCGTTTTGGGTACAGTTGGGGGAGATGACTTATCAGGGGAAGGCACCAGCAGCCAGGTTCAGGGCACCATGACTGGCTCTGCTGCACAGAAGGGCGGGAAAAAGAGGGATAGGGCTATAGTGATAGGGGATTCAATTGTAAGGGGGATAGATAGGAGTTTCTGTGGCCGAGACCGAGACTCCAAGATGGTATGTTGCCTCCCTGGTGCAAGGGTCAAGGATGTCTCGGAGCGGGTGCAGAGCATTCTGAAGGGGGAGGGGGATCAGCCAGTTGTCGTGGTACATGTAGGTACCAACGATGTAGGTAAAAAGAGGGAGGAGGTCCTACAAGCTGAATTTAGGGAGTTAGGAGCTAAATTGAAAAGTAGGACCTCAAAGGTAGTAATCTCTGGATTGCTACCAGTGCCACGAGCTAATAAGTTTAGAGAGAGTAAGATAGATAAGCTAAATACGTGGCTTGAGCAGTGGTGCAAGGGAGAGGGATTTAAATTCTTGAGGCATTGGAACCAGTTCTTGTGGAGGAGTGACCTGTACCAAGGGGACAGTCTACACCTGAACTGTGAGGGAGCCGATGTCCTCGGGGTAATATTTTCTAGGGCGGTTCGGGAGGATTTAAACTAATTTGGCAGGGGGATGGGAACCTAGGTAGTGGAAAAGAGGGAAGTCATATGAAGTTAGAAATAGATGGTAGAAAGGTGAGAAGCAATAAGCAAAGGAGAGAAACACAAAGGGCCAAACTAATTCATAATGAGAGTGTGAAAAAAGCAAGCCTGAAGGCTTTGTATCTTAATGCTAGAAGCATTAGGAACAAGGTGGATGAATTAGTTGTGGAAATAGAGATTGGGATTACAGAAACGTGGCTGCAGGGTGGGCAAGGCTGGGAACTTAACATCCAGGGGTATACAATATTTAGGAAGGATCGGCAAAAAGGTAGGGGAGGTGGGGTAGCATTGCTGGTAAAGGAGGGGATTAATGCAATGGAAAGGAAGGATATTAACTCGGATGAAACGGAATCTGTATGGGTAGAAATGAGAAATAGCAAGGGGAGGAAAACGTTAGTGGGTGTGATATATAGGCCTCCAAATAGTAATATGGAGGTGAGGGAAGGCATAAAAAGGGAAATTAGAGAAGCGTGCGATAAGAGCACAGCTGTCATCATGGGTGACTTTAATTTACATATTGATTGGACTACCCAAATTAGTAAAAATTCTGAGGAGGAGGAATTCCTGGAATGTTTTCGGGACGGTTATCTGGACCAATATGTCGAGGAGCCGACTCGAGATCAGGCCATTTTAGACTGGGTATTGTGCAATGAGAAGGGACTTATCAGCAATCTTCTTGTACGAGGCCCCTTGGGTCAGAGCGATCATAATATGATCGAGCTCTCAGTCGAGATGGAGAGTGAGGAAATTGAATCAGAGACTAAGGTCCAGAACTTAAATAAAGGGAATTACGAGGGTATGAGACGGGAATTGGGTAAGATTGATTGTGTGGTGTTTCTGGGGGGATTGACAGTGGATAGACAATGGCAAGCATTCAAAGATAGAATGGAAGAATTCCAGAACATGTTTATACCGGTTTGGCATAAAAATAAACCTAAAAAGGTGACTCAACCGTGGATAACGAGGGAAATTAGTGACAGCATAAAATCAAAAAAAAGGGCATATCAACTGGCAAAAAAAAGCACCAGACCGGAAGATTGGGGGCAGTACAGGATACAGCAAAAGAGGACAAAGGGATTAATCAGGAAGGGGAAAATAGAATACGAAAGTAAACTTGCAGCAAACATAAAGAAAGACTGCAAAAGCTTTTATCGGTATATCAGGAGGAAAAGACTGGTAAAATCCCAAGTCGGTCCCTTGCAGTCCGATTCGGGAGAATATATAATGGAGAATAAGGAAATGGCAGACCAATTAAACTCATACTTTGGTTCTGTATTCACAAAGGAGGACACAAATAACCTCCCAGGAATATCGGCAAACATAGGGACTAATGAGAGGGAGGAGCTGACAGAAATTAGTATCTCTAGGGATATGGTGTTGGGTAAGTTGAGGGGACTGAAGGCCGACAAATCCCCGGGGCCTGATAAACTACATCCTAGGGTACTTAAGGAGGTGGCCCTGGAGATAGCAGATGCTCTAAGGATCATCTTCCGGAACTCCATTGACTCGGGAACAGTACCCGTGGATTGGAGGGTAGCTAATGTTACCCCAATATTTAAAAAGGGGGGTAGAGAGAAAGCAGGGAATTATAGACCAGTAAGCCTTATATCGGTTGTGGGCAAAATGCTAGAGTCCATTATTAAGGATAAAATAGCGGAGCACTTGACAAATGGGGAAAGGATCGGACAGAGTCAACATGGATTTACAAAGGGTAAATCGTGTTTGACTAATCTGCTGGAATTTTTTGAGGAAGTAACTGGTAAAATAGATGGGGGAGAGCCAGTGGATGTGGTGTACCTTGACTTCCAGAAAGCCTTCGATAAGGTTCCACACAAAAGATTATCATGCAAAATTAAGGCTCATGGGATTGGGGGCAAAGTATTAACGTGGATAGAGAACTGGCTGGCGGATAGAAAACAGAGAGTTGGAATAAACGGCTCGTTTTCGGAGTGGCAGGCAGTGACCAGCGGGGTGCCGCAAGGATCTGTCCTGGGACCCCAGCTGTTCACAATATATATAAATGATCTGGATCAGGGAATTGGATGCAATATTTCCAAATTCGCTGACGACACTAAACTAGGAGGAGGGGTGGGCTCTGATGAGGATGTCAGGAGGCTACAATGCGATTTGGACAGGTTGGGGGAATGGGCGGATACGTGGCAGATGCACTATAATGTGGATAAATGCGAGGTCATCCACTTTGGGGGTAAAAACAGGAGGGTGGATTATTATCTAAATGGCAATAGATTGGGAGATGGGGAAGTGCAGAGGGACCTGGGTGTTCTTGTGCACCAGTCACTGAAGGAGAGCATGCAGGTGCAACAGGCGATTAAGAAGACAAATGGTATGTTGGCCTTCATATCAAGGGGGTTCGAGTATAGGAATAGGGATACCTTACTACAGCTGTACAAGGTGCTGGTGAGACCGCATCTGGAGTATTGTGTACAGTTTTGGTCGCCCCATCTGCGGAAGGATGTTCTTGCCATGGAAAGAGTGCAGCGGCGATTCACCAGGCTGATACCTGGAATGGCGGGAATGACCTACGAGGAGAGATTGAATAGTTTGGGCTTGTACTCACTGGAGTTTAGAAGATTGAGAGGGGATCTCATCGAAACATATAAAATTATGGCAGGCCTGGACAGGCTGAATTCAGAGAGAATGTTTCCAATGGCAGGGGAGCACAGAACCAGAGGCCACAGTCTAAAAATAGCGGGCAAATCATTTAAAACAGAAATGAGGAAGAATTTCTTCACTCAAAGAGTGGTGAGCCTGTGGAATTCCCTGCCACAGAGGGCTGTGAAGGCTAATTCAATAAATATTTTCAAGAGAGAATTGGATATATTTCTGAAGGCTAAGGGGATTAAGGGTTACGGAGAAAAGGCGGGGACGGGGTACTGAACTGGTAAGATCAGCTATGATCTCAGACGAAGATCAGCCATGATCTCATTGAATGGCGGAGCAGGCTCGAAGGGCCGAATGGCCTACTCCTGTTCCTATCTCTATGTTTCTATGTCTCACTCTTCCTCCAGTCTCACTCTTCCTCCAGTCTCACTCTTCCTCCTTTCTCACTCTTCCTCCTTTCTCACGCTTCCTCCAGTCTCTCTCTTCCTCCAGTCTCATTCTTCCTCCAGTCTCATTCTTCCTCCAGTCTCTCTCTTCCTCCAGTCTCACTATTCCTCCAGTCTCGCTCTTCCTCCAGTCTCGCTTTTCCTCCAGGCTCTCTCTTCCTCCATTCTCACTCTTCCACCAGTAACACTCTTCCTCCAGTCTCTCTCTTCCTCCAGTCTCACTCCTCCTCCAGTCTCTCTCTTCCTCCAGTCTCACTCTTCCTCCAGTCCCGCTCTTACGCCAGACTCACCCTTCCTCCAGTCTCTCTCTTCCTCCAGTCTCACCCTTCCTCCAGTCTCACTCTTCCTCCAGTCTCACTCTTCCTCCAATCCCTCTCTTCCTCCAGTCTCTCTCGTCCTCCAGTCTCTCTCTTCCTCCAGTCTCACTCTTCCTCCAGTCTCTCTCTTCCTCCAGTCTCAGTCTTCCTCCAGTCTCACCCTTCCTCCAGTCTCTCTCTTCCTCCAGTCTCATTCTTCCTCCAGTCTCTCTCTTCCTCCAGTCTCACCCTTCCTCCAGTCTCGCTTTTCCTCCAGGCTCTCTCTTCCTCCATTCTCACTCTTCCACCAGTATCAGTCTTACTCCAGTCTCTCTCTTCCTTCAGTCTCACTCTTCCTCCAGTCTCTCTCTTCCTCCAGTCACACTCTTCCTCCAGTCCCGCTCTAACGCCAGTCTCACCCTTCCTCCCGTCTCTCTCTTCCTCCAGTCTCACCCTTCCTCCAGTCTCACTCTTCCTCCAGTCTCACTCTTCCTCCAATCTCTCTCATCATCCAGTCTCTCTCGTCCTCCAGTCTCTCTCTTCCTCCAGTCTCACTCTTCCTCCAGTCTCTCTCTTCCTCCAGTCTCACTCTTCCTCCAGTCTCGCTCTTCCTCCAGTCTCTCTCTTCCTCCAGTCTCAGTCTTCCTCCAGTCTCACTCTTCCTCCAGTCTCAGTCTTCCTCCAGTCTCACCCTTCCTCCAGTCTCTCTCTTCCTCCAGTCTCACTCTTCCTCCAGTCTCTCTCTTCCGCCCGTCTCACCCTTCCTCCAGTCTCTCTCTTCCTTCAGTCTCTCTCTTCCTCCAGTCTCTCTCTTCCTCCCGTCTCACCCTTCCTCCAGTCTCACTCTTCCTCCAGTCTCACTATTCCTCCAGTCTCACTCTTCCTCCAGCCTCTCTCTTCCTCCAGTCTCACTCTTCCTCCAGCCTCTCTCTTCCTCCAGCCTCTCTCTTCCTCCAGTCTCACTCTTCCTCCCGTCTCTCTCTTCCTCCAGTCTCTCTCGTCCTCCAGTCTCTCTCGTCCTCCAGTCTCACTCTTCCTCCAGTCTCTCTCTTCCTCCAGTCTCACTCTTCCTCCAGTCTCTCTCTTCCTCCAGTATCACTCTTCCTCCAGTCTCTCTCGTCATCCAGTCTCACTCTTCCTGCAGTCTCTCTCTTCCTCCAGTCTCACTCTTCCTCCAGTCTCTCTGTTCCTCCAGTCTCACCCTTCCTCCAGTCTCACACTTCCTCCAGTCTCTCTCACTCTCCAGTCACTCTCTTCCTCCAGTCTCACTCTTACTCCAGTCTCACTCGTCCTCCAGTCTCACGCATCCTCAAGTCTCTCTCTTCCTCTTGTCACAATCTTCCTCCAGTCTCACCCTTCCTCCAGTCACTCTCTTCCTCCAGTCACACTCTTCCTCCAGTCTGACTCTTCCTCCAGTCTGACTCTTCCTCCAGTCTGACTGTTCCTCCAGTCTCACTCTTCCTCCAGTCTCACTCTTCCTCCAGTCTCTCTCTTCCTCCAGTCTCTCTCTTCCTCCAGTGTCACTTTTCCTCCAGTCACACTCTTCTTCCAGTCTCTCTCTATCCCAATCTCTTTTCCTCCAGTCTCACTCTTCCTCCAGTCTCTCTCTTCCTCCAGTCTCACGCTTCCTCCAGACTCACGCTTCCTCCAGTCTCTCTCTTCCTCCAGTCCCACTCTTCCTCCAGTCTCATTCTTCCTCCAGTCTCCCTCTTCCTGCAGTCTCACTCTTCCTCCAGTCTCACTCTTCCTCCAGTCTCACTCTTCCTCCAGTCTCACTCTTCCTCCAGTCTCACTCTTCCTCCTTTCTCACTCTTCGTCCTTTCTCACGCTTCCTCCAGTCTCACGCTTCCTCCAGTCTCTCTCTTCCTCCAGTCCCACTCTTCCTCCAGTCTCACTCTTCCTCCAGTCGCAATCTTCCTCCTTTCTCACTCTTCCTCCTTTCTCACGCTTCCTCCAGTCTCACGCTTCCTCCAGTCTCTCTCTTCCTCCAGTCCCACTCTTCCTCCAGTCTCACTCTTCCTCCAGTCTCTCTCTTCCTGCAGTCTCACTCTTCCTGCAGTCTCACTCTTCCTCCAGTCTCACTCTTCCTCCAGTCTCACTCTTGCTCCTTTCTCTCTCTTCCTCCTTTCTCACGCTTCCTCCAGTCTCTCTCTTCCTCCAGTCTCTCTCTTCCTCCAGTCCCACTCTTCCTCCAGTCTCATTCTTCCTCCAGTCTCTCTCTTCCTCCAGTCTCTCTCTTCCTCCAGTCTCACTCTTCCTCCAGTCTCTCTCATCCTCCAGTCACACTCTTCCACCAGTCTCACTCTTCCTCCAGTCTCACTGTTGCTCCAGTCTCACTCTTCCTCCAGCCTCTCTGTTCCTCCAGTCTCTCTCTTCCTCCAGTCGCACTCTTGCTCCTGTCTCACTCTTTCTCCAGTCTCACTCTTCCTCCAGTCTCTCTGTTCCTCCAGTCTCACCCTTCCTCCAGTCTCACACGTCCTCCAGTCTCTCTCTATCTCCAGTCACTCTCATCCTCCAGTCTCACTCTTACTCCCATCTCACTCGTCCTCCAGTCTCACGCATCCTCAAGTCTCTCTCTTCCTCTTGTCACACTCTTCCTCCAGTCTCACTCTTCCTCTTTTCACAATCTTCCTCCAGTCTCACCCTTCCTCCAGTCACTCTCTTCCTCCAGTCACATTCTTCCTCCAGTATGACTCTTCCTCCAGTCTGACTCTTCCTCCAGTCTCACTCTTTCTCCAGTCTCACTCTTCCTCCAGTCTCACTCTTCCTCCAGTCTCACTCTTCCTCCAGCCTCTCTCTTCCTCCAGTCTCACTCTTCCTCCAGCCTCTCTCTTCCTCCAGTCTCACTCTTCCTCCCGTCTCTCTCTTCCTCCAGTCTCTCTCGTCCTCCAGTCTCTCTCGTCCTCCAGTCTCACTCTTCCTCCAGTCTCTCTCTTCCTCCAGTCTCACTCTTCCTCCAGTCTCTCTCTTCCTCCAGTATCACTCTTCCTCCAGTCTCTCTCGTCATCCAGTCTCACTCTTCCTGCAGTCTCTCTCTTCCTCCAGTCTCACTCTTCCTCCAGTCTCTCTGTTCCTCCAGTCTCACCCTTCCTCCAGTCTCACCCTTCCTCCAGTCTCACACTTCCTCCAGTCTCACACTTCCTCCAGTCTCTCTCACTCTCCAGTCACTCTCTTCCTCCAGTCTCACTCTTACTCCAGTCTCACTCGTCCTCCAGTCTCACGCATCCTCAAGTCTCTCTCTTCCTCTTGTCACAATCTTCCTCCAGTCTCACCCTTCCTCCAGTCACTCTCTTCCTCCAGTCACACTCTTCCTCCAGTCTGACTCTTCCTCCAGTCTGACTGTTCCTCCAGTCTCACTCTTTCTCCAGTCTCACTCTTCCTCCAGTCTCACTCTTCCTCCAGTCTCTCTCTTCCTCCAGTCTCACTCTTCCTCCTTTCTCACTCTTCCTCCTTTCTCACGCTTCCTCCAGTCTCACTCTTGCTCCAGTCTCACTCTTCCTCCAGTCTCTCTCTTCCTCCAGTCTCTCAATTCCTCCTGTCTCACTCTTCCTCCAGTCTCACTCTTCCTCCAGTCTCTCTCATCCTCCAGTCTCACTCTTCCACCAGTCTCACTCTTCCTCCAGTCTCACTGTTGCTCCAGTCTCACTCTTCCCCCAGCCTCTCTGTTCCTCCAGTCTCTCTCTTCCTCCAGTCGCACTCTTGCTCCAGTCTCAGTCTTCCTCCAATCTCACTCTTCCTCCAGTCTCACTCTTCCTCATTTCTCACTCTTCCTCCTTTCTCACGCTTCCTCCAGTCTCACGCTTCCTCCAGTCTCTCTCTTCCTCCAGTCCCACTCTTCCTCCAGTCTCATTTTTCCTCCAGTCTCTCTCTTCCTCCAGTCTCACTATTCCTCCAGTCTCGCTCTTCCTCCAGTCTCGCTTTTCCTCCAGGCTCTCTCTTCCTCCATTCTCACTCTTCCACCAGTATCCCTCTTCCTCCAGTCTCTCTCTTCCTCCAGTCTCACTCTTCCTCCAGTCTCTCTCTTCCTCCAGTCTCACTCTTCCTCCAGTCCCGATCTTACGCCAGTCTAACCCTTCCTCCAGTCTCTCTCTTCCTCCAGTCTCACCCTTCCTCCAGTCTCACTCTTCCTCCAGTCTCACTCTTCCTCCAATCTCTCTCTTCCTCCAGTCTCTCTCGTCCTCCAGTTTCTCTCTTCCTCCAGCCTCACTCTTCCTCCAGTCTCTCTCTTCCTCCAGTCTCACTCTTCCTCCAGTCTCACTCTTCCTGCATTCTCACTATTCCTCCAGTCTCACTCTTCCTCCAGTCTCACTCTTCCTCCAGCCTCTCTCTTCCTCCAGCCTCTCTCGTCCTCCAGTCTCTCTCTTCCTCCAGTCTCTCTCTTCCTCCAGTCTCACTCTTCCTCCAGTCTCTCTCTTCCTCCAGTCTCACTCTTCCTCCAGTCTCACTCTTCCTGCATTCACACTCTTCCTCCAGTCTCTCTCTTCCTCCAGTCTCACTCTTCCTACAGTCTCTCTCTTCCTCCAGTCTCAGTCTTCCACCAGTCTCACCCTTCCTCCAGTCTCTCTCAGCCTCCAGTCTCTCTCTTCCTCCAGTCTTTCTCTTCCTCCCGTCTCACCCTACCCCCAGTCTCACTCTTCCTCCAGTCTCACTATTCCTCCAGTCTCACTCTTCCTCCAGCCTCTCTCTTCCTCCAGTCTCACTCTTCCTCCAGTCTCTCTCTTCCTCCAGTCTCACCCTTCCTCCAGTCTCACTCTTCCTCCAGTCTCACTCTTCCTCCAGTCTCACTCTTCCTCCAGTCTTACTCTTGCTCCAGTCTCACTCTTCCTCCAGTCTCTCTCTTCCTCCAGTCTCTCACTTCCTCCTGCCTCACTCTTTATCCAGTCTCACTCTTCCTCCAGTCTCTCTCATCCTCCAGTCTCACTCTTCCACCAGTCTCACTCTTCCTCCAGTCTCACTGATGCTCCAGTCTCACTCTTCCTCCAGCCTCTCTGTTGCTCCAGTCTCTCTCTTCCTCCAGTCGCACACTTGCTCCAGTCTCACTCTTCCTCCAGTCTCACTCTTCCTCCAGTCTCACTCTTCCTCCAGTCTCTCTGTTCCTCCAGTCTCACCCTTCCTCCAGTCTCACACTTCCTCCAGTCTCTCTCTATCTCCAGTCACTCTCATCCTCCAGTCTCACTCTTACTCCCATCTCACTCGTCCTCCAGTCTCACGCATCCTCAAGTCTCTCTCTTCCTCTTGTCACACTCTTCCTCCAGTCTCACTCTTCCTCTTTTCACAATCTTCCTCCAGTCTCACCCTTCCTCCAGTCACTCTCTTCCTCCAGTCACACTCTTCCTCCAGTATGACTCTTCCTCCAGTCTGACTCTTCCTCCAGTCTCACTCTTTCTCCAGTCTCACTCTTCCTCCAGTCTCACTCTTCCTCCAGTCTCTCTCTCCCTCCAGTGTCACGTTTCCGCCAGTCACACTCTTCCTCCAGTCTCTCTCTATCTCAGTCTCTCTTCCTCCAGTCTCACTCTTCCTCCAGTCTCACTCTTCCTCCAGTCTCTCTCTTCCTCCAGTCTCAAGCTTCCTCCAGTCTCACGCTTCCTCCAGTCTCTCTCTTCCTCCAGTCCCACTCGTCCTCCAGTCTCATTCTTCCTCCAGTCTCTCTCTTCCTGCAGTCTCACTCTTCCTCCAGTCTCACTCTTCCTCCAGTCTCATTCTTCCTCCTTTCTCACTGTTCCTCCTTTCTCTCGCTTCCTCCAGTCTCTCGCTTCCTCCAGTCTCTCTCTTCCTCCAGTCCCACTCTTCCTCCAGTCTCATTCTTCCTCAGTCTCTCTCTTCCTCCAGTCTCTCTCTTCCTCCAGTCTCACCCTTCCTCCAGTCTCTCTCTTCCTCCAGTCTCACTCTTGCTCCAGTCTCACTCTTCCTCCAGTCTCTCTCTTCCTCCAGTCTCTCACTTCCTCCTGTCTCACTCTTCCTCCAGTCTCACTCTTCCTCCAGTCTCACTGTTGCTCCAGTCTCACTCTTCCTCCAGCCTCTCTCTTCCTCCAGCCTCTCTCTTCCTCCAGCCTCTCTCTTCCTCCAGTCGCACTCTTGCTCCAGTCTCACTCTTCCTCCAGTCTCGCTCTTCCTCCAGTCTCACTCTTCCTCCTTTCTCACTCTTCCTCCTTTCTCACGCTTCCTCCAGTCTCACGCTTCCTCCAGCCTCTCTCTTCCTCCTGTCCCATTCTTCCTCCAGTCTCATTCTTCCTCCAGTCTCTCTCTTCCTCCAGTCTCACTATTCCTCCAGTCTCGCTCTTCCTCCAGTCTCGCTTTTCCTCCAGGCTCTCTCTTCCTCCATTCTCACTCTTCCACCAGTATCACTCTTCCTCCAGTCTCTCTCTTCCTCCAGTCTCACTCCTCCTCCAGTCTCTCTCTTCCTCCAGTCTCACTCTTCCTCCAGTCCCGCTCTTACGCCAGACTCACCCTTCCTCCAGTCTCTCTCTTCCTCCAGTCTCACCCTTCCTCCAGTCTCACTCTTCCTCCAGTCTCACTCTTCCTCCAATCTCTCTCTTCCTCCAGTCTCTCTCGTCCTCCAGTCTCTCTCTTCCTCCAGTCTCACTCTTCCTCCAGTCTCTCTCTTCCTCCAGTCTCACTCTTCCTCCAGTCTCTCTCTTCCTCCAGTCTCAGTCTTCCTCCAGTCTCACCCTTCCTCCAGTCTCGCTTTTCCTCCAGGCTCTCTCTTCCTCCATTCTCACTCTTCCACCAGTATCAGTCTTACTCCAGTCTCTCTCTTCCTTCAGTCTCACTCTTCCTCCAGTCTCTCTCTTCCTCCAGTCACACTCTTCCTCCAGTCCCGCTCTTACGCCAGTCTCACCCTTCCTCCAGTCTCTCTCTTCCTCCAGTCTCACCCTTCCTCCAGTCTCACTCTTCCTCCAGTCTCACTCTACCTCCAATCTCTCTCTTCCTCCAGTCTCTCTCGTCCTCCAGTCTCACTCTTCCTCCAGTCTCACTCTTCCTCCAGTCTCTCTCTTCCTCCAGTCTCACTCTTCCTCCAGTCTCTCTCTTCCTCCAGTCTCAGTCTTCCTCCAGTCTCACTCTTACTACAGTCTCTCTCTTCCTCCAGTCTCAGTCTTCCTCCAGTCTCACCCTTCCTCCAGTCTCTCTCTTCCTCCAGTCTCACTCTTCCTCCAGTCTCTCTCTTCCGCCCGTCTCACCCTTCCTCCAGTCTCTCTCTTCCTTCAGTCTCTCTCTTCCTCCAGTCTCACCCTTCCTCCCGTCTCACCCTTCCTCCCGTCTCACCCTTCCTCCAGTCTCACTCTTCCTCCAGTCTCACTATTCCTCCAGTCTCACTCTTCCTCCAGCCTCTCTCTTCCTCCAGTCTCACTCTTCCTCCAGCCTCTCTCTTCCTCCAGTCTCTCTCTCTTCCTCCAGTCTCTCTCTTCCTCCAGTCTCAGTCTTCCTCCAGTCTCACCCTTCCTCCAGTCTCTCTCTTCCTCCAGTCTCACTCTTCCTCCAGTCTCTCTCTTCCGCCCGTCTCACCCTTCCTCCAGTCTCTCTCTTCCTTCAGTCTCTCTCTTCCTCCAGTCTCTCTCTTCCTCCCGTCTCACCCTTCCTCCAGTCTCACTCTTCCTCCAGTCTCACTATTCCTCCAGTCTCACTCTTCCTCCAGCCTCTCTCTTCCTCCAGTCTCACTCTTCCTCCAGCCTCTCTCTTCCTCCAGTCTCACTCTTCCTCCCGTCTCTCTCTTCCTCCAGTCACTCTCGTCCTCCAGTCTCTCTCGTCTTCCAGTCTCACTCTTCCTCCAGTCTCTCTCTTCCTCCAGTCTCACTCTTCCTCCAGTCTCTCTCTTCCTCCAGTATCACTCTTCCTCCAGTCTCTCTCGTCATCCAGTCTCACTCTTCCTGCAGTCTCTCTCTTCCTCCAGTCTCACTCTTCCTCCAGTCTCTCTGTTCCTCCAGTCTCACCCTTCCTCCAGTCTCACACTTCCTCCAGTCTCTCTCACTCTCCAGTCACTCTCTTCCTCCAGTCTCACTCTTACTCCAGTCTCACTCGTCCTCCAGTCTCACGCATCCTCAAGTCTCTCTCTTCCTCTTGTCACAATCTTCCTCCAGTCTCACCCTTCCTCCAGTCACTCTGTTCCTCCAGTCACACTCTTCCTCCAGTCTGACTCTTCCTCCAGTCTGACTGTTCCTCCAGTCTCACTCTTTCTCCAGTCTCACTCTTCCTCCAGTCTCACTCTTCCTCCAGTCTCTCTCTTCCTCCAGTCTCACTCTTCCTCCTTTCTCACTCTTCCTCCTTTCTCACGCTTCCTCCAGTCTCACTCTTGCTCCAGTCTCACTCTTCCTCCAGTCTCTCTCTTCCTCCAGTCTCTCACTTCCTCCTGTCTCACTCTTCCTCCAGTCTCACTCTTCCTCCAGTCTCTCTCATCCTCCAGTCTCACTCTTCCACCAGTCTCACTCTTCCTCCAGTCTCACTGTTGCTCCAGTCTCACTCTTCCTCCAGCCTCTCTGTTCCTCCAGTCTCTCTCTTCCTCCAGTCGCACTCTTGCTCCAGTCTCATTCTTCCTCAGTCTCTCTCTTCCTCCAGTCTCTCTCTTCCTCCAGTCTCACCCTTCCTCCAGTCTCTCTCTTCCTCCAGTCTCACTCTTGCTCCAGTCTCACTCTTCCTCCAGTATCTCTCTTCCTCCAGTCTCTCACTTCCTCCTGTCTCACTCTTCCTCCAGTCTCAATCTTCCTCCAGTCTCACTGTTGCTCCAGTCTCACTCTTCCTCCAGCCTCTCTCTTCCTCCAGACTCTCTCTTCCTCCAGTCGCACTCTTGCTCCAGTCTCACTCTTCCTCCAGTCTCACTCTTCCTCCAGTCTCACTCTTCCTCCTTTCTCACTCTTCCTCCTTTCTCACACTTCCTCCAGTCTCACGCTTCCTCCAGCCTCTCTCTTCCTCCTGTCCCATTCTTCCTCCAGTCTCATTCTTCCTCCAGTCTCTCTCTTCCTCCAGTCTCACTATTCCTCCAGTCTCGCTCTTCCTCCAGTCTCGCTTTTCCTCCAGGCTCTCTCTTCCTCCATTCTCACTCTTCCACCAGTATCACTCTTCCTCCAGTCTCTCTCTTCCTCCAGTCTCACTCCTCCTCCAGTCTCTCTCTTCCTCCAGTCTCACTCTTCATCCAGTCCCGCTCTTACGCCAGTCTCACTCTTCCTCCAGTCTCACTCTTCCTCCAATCTCTCTCTTCCTCCAGTCTCTCTCGTCCTCCAGTCTCTCTCTTCCTCCAGTCTCTCTCTTCCTCCAGTCTCACTCTTCCTCCAGTCTCTCTCTTCCTCCAGTCTCAGTCTTCCTCCAGTCTCACCCTTCCTCCAGTCTCGCTTTTCCTCCAGGCTCTCTCTTCCTCCATTCTCACTCTTCCACCAGTATCAGTCTTACTCCAGTCTCTCTCTTCCTTCAGTCTCACTCTTCCTCCAGTCTCTCTCTTCCTCCAGTCACACTCTTCCTCCAGTCCCGCTCTTACGCCAGTCTCACCCTTCCTCCAGTCTCTCTCTTCCGCCCGTCTCACCCTTCCTCCAGTCTCTCTCTTCCTTCAGTCTCTCTCTTCCTCCAGTCTCTCTCTTCCTCCCGTCTCACCCTTCCTCCAGTCTCACTCTTCCTCCAGTCTCACTATTCCTCCAGTCTCACTCTTCCTCCAGCCTCTCTCTTCCTCCAGTCTCACTCTTCCTCCAGCCTCTCTCTTCCTCCAGTCTCACTCTTCCTCCCGTCTCTCTCTTCCTCCAGTCTCTCTCGTCCTCCAGTCTCTCTCGTCCTCCAGTCTCTCTCTTCCTCCAGTCTCTCTCTTCCTCCAGTCTCACTCTTCCTCCAGTCTCTCTCTTCCTCCAGTATCACTCTTCCTCCAGTCTCTCTCGTCATCCAGTCTCACTCTTCCTGCTGTCTCTCTCTTCCTCCAGTCTCACTCTTCCTCCAGTCACTCTGTTCCTCCAGTCTCACCCTTCCTCCAGTCTCACACTTCCTCCAGTCTCTCTCACTCTCCAGTCACTCTCTTCCTCCAGTCACTCTCTTCCTCCAGTCACTCTCTTCCTCCAGTCTCACTCTTACTCCAGTCTCACTCGTCCTCCAGTCTCACGCATCCTCAAGTCTCTCCCTTCCTCTTGTCACAATCTTCCTCCAGTCTCACCCTTCCTCCAGTCTCACTCTTTCTCCAGTCTCACTCTTCCTCCAGTCTCACTCTTCCTGCAGTTTCTCTCTTCCTCCAGTCTCACTCTTCCTCCTTTCTCACTCTTCCTCCTTTCTCACGCTTCCTCCAGTCTCACTCTTGCTCCAGTCTCACTCTTCCTCCAGTCTCTCTCTTCCTCCAGTCTCTCACTTCCTCCTGTCTCACTCTTCCTCCAGTCTCACTCTTCCTCCAGTCTCTCTCATCCTCCAGTCTCACTCTTCCATCAGTCTCACTCTTCCTCCAGTCTCACTGTTGCTCCAGTCTCACTCTTCCTCCAGCCTCTCTGTTCCTCCAGTCTCTCTCTTCCTCCAGTCTCTCTCTTCCTCCAGTCGCACTCTTCCTCCAGTCTCACTCTTCCTCCAGTCTCACTCTTCCTCCTTTCTCACGCTTCCTCCAGTCTCACGCTTCCTCCAGTCTCACGCTTCCTCCAGTCTCTCTCTTCCTCCAGTCCCACTCTTCCTCCAGTCTCATTTTTCCTGCAGTCTCTCTCTTCCTCCAGTCTCACCCTTCCTCCAGTCTCACTCTTCCTCCAGTCTCACTCTTCCTCCAATCTCTCTCTTCCTCCAGTCTCTCTCGTCCTCCAGTTTCTCTCTTCCTCCAGCCTCACTCTTCCTCCAGTCTCTCTCTTCCTCCAGTCTCACTCTTCCTCCAGGCTCACTCTTCCTGCATTCTCACTATTCCTCCAGTCTCACTCTTCCTCCAGTCTCACTCTTCCTCCAATCTCTCTCTTCCTCCAGCCTCTCTCGTCCTCCAGTCTCTCTCTTCCTCCAGTCTCTCTCTTCCTCCAGTCTCACTCTTCCTCCAGTCTCTCTCTTCCTCCAGTCTCACTCTTCCTCCAGTCTCACTCTTCCTGCATTCACACTCTTCCTCCAGTCTCTCTCTTCCTCCAGTCTCACTCTTCCTACAGTCTCTCTCTTCCTCCAGTCTCAGTCTTCCACCAGTCTCACCCTTCCTCCAGTCTCTCTCAGCCTCCAGTCTCTCTCTTCCTCCAGTCTTTCTCTTCCTCCCGTCTCACCCTACCCCCAGTCTCACTCTTCCTCCAGTCTCACTATTCCTCCAGTCTCACTCTTCCTCCAGCCTCTCTCTTCCTCCAGTCTCACTCTTCCTCCAGTCTCTCTCTTCCTCCAGTCTCACTATTCCTCCAATCTCACTCTTCCTCCAGTCTCACCCTTCCTCCAGTCTCTCTCTTCCTCCAGTCTCACTCTTCCTCCAGTCTAACTCTTGCTCCAGTCTCACTCTTGCTCCAGTCTCACTCTTGCTCCAGTCTCACTCTTCCTCCAGTCTCTCTCTTCCTCCAGTCTCTCACTTCCTCCTGCCTCACTCTTCCTCCAGTCTCACTCTTCCTCCAGTCTCTCTCATCCTCCAGTCTCACTCTTCCACCAGTCTCACTCTTCCTCCAGTCTCACTGATGCTCCAGTCTCACTCTTCCTCCAGCCTCTCTGTTGCTCCAGTCTCTCTCTTCCTCCAGTCGCACTCTTGCTCCAGTCTCACTCTTCCTCCAGTCTCACTCTTCCTCCAGTCTCACTCTTCCTCCAGTCTCTCTGTTCCTCCAGTCTCACCCTTCCTCCAGTCTCACACTTCCTCCAGTCTCTCTCTATCTCCAGTCACTCTCATCCTCCAGTCTCACTCTTACTCCCATCTCACTCGTCCTCCAGTCTCACACATCCTCAAGTCTCTCTCTTCCTCTTGTCACACTCTTCCTCCAGTCTCACTCTTCCTCTTTTCACAATCTTCCTCCAGTCTCACCCTTCCTCCAGTCACTCTCTTCCTCCAGTCACACTCTTACTCCAGTATGACTCTTCCTCCAGTCTGACTCTTCCTCCAGTCTCACTCTTTCTCCAGTCTCACTCTTCCTCCAGTCTCACTCTTCCTCCAGTCTCTCTCTCCCTCCAGTGTCACGTTTCCACCAGTCACACTCTTCCTCCAGTCTCTCTCTATCTCAGTCTCTCTTCCTCCAGTCTCACTCTTCCTCCAGTCTCTCTCTTCCTCCAGTCTCAAGCTTCCTCCAGTCTCACGCTTCCTCCAGTCTCTCTCTTCCTCCAGTCCCACTCGTCCTCCAGTCTCATTCTTCCTCCAGTGTCTCTCTTCCTGCAGTCTCACTCTTCCTCCAGTCTCACTCTTCCTCCAGTCTCATTCTTCCTCCTTTCTCACTCTTCCTCCTTTCTCTTACTTCCTCCAGTCTCTCGCTTCCTCCAGTCTCTCTCTTCCTCCAGTCCCACTCTTCCTCCAGTCTTATTCTTCCTCAGTCTCTCTCTTCCTCCAGTCTCTCTCTTCCTCCAGTCTCACCCTTCCTCCAGTCTCTCTCTTCCTCCAGTCTCACTCTTGCTCCAGTCTCACTCTTCCTCCAGTCTCTCTCTTCCTCCAGTCTCTCACTTCCTCCTGTCTCACTCTTCCTCCTGTCTCACTCTTCCTCCAGTCTCACTCTTCCTCCAGTCTCACTGTTGCTCCAGTCTCACTCTTCCTCCAGCCTCTCTCTTCCTCCAGCCTCTCTCTTCCTCCAGCCTCTCTCTTCCTCCAGTCGCACTCTTGCTCCAGTCTCACTCTTCCTCCAGTCTCGCTCTTCCTCCAGTCTCACTCTTCCTCCTTTCTCACTCTTCCTCCTTTCTCACGCTTCCTCCAGTCTCACGCTTCCTCCAGCCTCTCTCTTCCTCCTGTCCCATTCTTCCTCCAGTCTCATTCTTCCTCCAGTCTCTCTCTTCCTCCAGTCTCACTATTCCTCCAGTCTCGCTCTTCCTCCAGTCTCGCTTTTCCTCCAGGCTCTCTCTTCCTCCATTCTCACTCTTCCACCAGTATCAATCTTCCTCCAGTCTCTCTCTTCCTCCAGTCTCACTCCTCCTCCAGTCTCTCTCTTCCTCCAGTCTCGCTCTTCCTCCAGTCCCGCTCTTACGCCAGACTCACCCTTCCTCCAGTCTCTCTCTTCCTCCAGTCTCACCCTTCCTCCAGTCTCACTCTTCCTCCAGTCTCACTCTTCCTCCAATCTCTCTCTTCCTCCAGTCTCTCTCGTCCTCCAGTCTCTCTCTTCCTCCAGTCTCACTCTTCCTCCAGTCTCTCTCTTCCTCCAGTCTCACTCTTCCTCCAGTCTCTCTCTTCCTCCAGTCTCAGTCTTCCTCCAGTCTCACCCTTCCTCCAGTCTCGCTTTTCCTCCAGGCTCTCTCTTCCTCCATTCTCACTCTTCCACCAGTATCAGTCTTACTCCAGTCTCTCTCTTCCTTCAGTTTCACTCTTCCTCCAGTCTCTCTCTTCCTCCAGTCACACTCTTCCTCCAGTCCCGCTCTTACGCCAGTCTCACCCTTCCTCCAGTCTCTCTCTTCCTCCAGTCTCACCCTTCCTCCAGTCTCACTCTTCCTCCAGTCTCACTCTACCTCCAATCTCTCTCTTCCTCCAGTCTCTCTCGTCCTCCAGTCTCTCTCTTCCTCCAGTCTCACTCTTCCTCCAGTCTCTCTCTTCCTCCAGTCTCACTCTTCCTCCAGTCTCTCTCTTCCTCCAGTCTCAGTCTTCCTCCAGTCTCACTCTTCCTACAGTCTCTCTCTTCCTCCAGTCTCAGTCTTCCTCCAGTCTCACCCTTCCTCCAGTCTCTCTCTTCCTCCAGTCTCACTCTTCCTCCAGTCTCTCTCTTCCGCCCGTCTCACCCTTCCTCCAGTCTCTCTCTTCCTTCAGTCTCTCTCTTCCTCCAGTCTCTCTCTTCCTCCCGTCTCACCCTTCCTCCAGTCTCACTCTTCCTCCAGTCTCACTATTCCTCCAGTCTCACTCTTCCTCCAGCCTCTCTCTTCCTCCAGTCTCACTCTTCCTCCAGCCTCTCTCTTCCTCCAGTCTCTCTCTCTTCCTCCAGTCTCACTCTTCCTCCAGTCTCTCTCTTCCTCCAGTCTCAGTCTTCCTCCAGTCTCACTCTTCCTACAGTCTCTCTCTTCCTCCAGTCTCAGTCTTCCTCCAGTCTCACCCTTCCTCCAGTCTCTCTCTTCCTCCAGTCTCACTCTTCCTCCAGTCTCACTCTTCCTCCAGTCTCTCTCTTCCGCCCGTCTCACCCTTCCTCCAGTCTCTCTCTTCCTTCAGTCTCTCTCTTCCTCCAGTCTCTCTCTTCCTCCCGTCTCACCCTTCCTCCAGTCTCACTCTTCCTCCAGTCTCACTATTCCTCCAGTCTCACTCTTCCTCCAGCCTCTCTCTTCCTCCAGTCTCACTCTTCCTCCAGCCTCTCTCTTCCTCCAGTCTCACTCTTCCTCCCGTCTCTCTCTTCCTCCAGTCTCTCTCGTCCTCCAGTCTCTCTCGTCTTCCAGTCTCACTCTTCCTCCAGTCTCTCTCTTCCTCCAGTCTCACTCTTCCTCCAGTCTCTCTCTTCCTCCAGTATCACTCTTCCTCCAGTCTCTCTCGTCATCCAGTCTCACTCTTCCTGCAGTCTCTCTCTTCCTCCAGTCTCACTCTTCCTCCAGTCTCTCTGTTCCTCCAGTCTCACGCTTCCTCCAGTCTCACACTTCCTCCAGTCTCTCTCACTCTCCAGTCACTCTCTTCCTCCAGTCTCACTCTTACTCCAGTCTCACTCGTCCTCCAGTCTCACGCATCCTCAAGTCTCTCTCTTCCTCTTGTCACAATCTTCCTCCAGTCTCACCCTTCCTCCAGTCACTCTGTTCCTCCAGTCACACTCTTCCTCCAGTCTGACTCTTCCTCCAGTCTGACTGTTCCTCCAGTCTCACTCTTTCTCCAGTCTCACTCTTCCTCCAGTCTCACTCTTCCTCCATTCTCTCTCTTCCTCCAGTCTCACTCTTCCTCCTTTCTCACTCTTCCTCCTTTCTCACGCTTCCTCCAGTCTCACTCTTGCTCCAGTCTCACTCTTCCTCCAGTCTCTCTCTTCCTCCAGTCTCTCACTTCCTCCTGTCTCACTCTTCCTCCAGTCTCACTCTTCCTCCAGTCTCTCTCATCCTCCAGTCTCACTCTTCCACCAGTCTCACTCTTCCTCCAGTCTCACTGTTGCTCCAGTCTCACTCTTCCTCCAGCCTCTCTGTTCCTCCAGTCTCTCTCTTCCTCCAGTCGCACTCTTGCTCCAGTCTCATTCTTCCTCAGTCTCTCTCTTCCTCCAGTCTCTCTCTTCCTCCAGTCTCACCCTTCCTCCAGTCTCTCTCTTCCTCCAGTCTCACTCTTGCTCCAGTCTCACTCTTCCTCCAGTCTCTCTCTTCCTCCAGTCTCAATCTTCCTCCTGTCTCACTCTTCCTCCCGTCTCACTCTTCCTCCAGTCTCACTGTTGCTCCAGTCTCACTCTTCCTCCAGCCTCTCTCTTCCTCCAGCCTCTCTCTTCCTCCAGTCGCACTCTTGCTCCAGTCTCACTCTTCCTCCAGTCTCACTCTTCCTCCAGTCTCACTCTTCCTCCTTTCTCACTCTTCCTCCTTTCTCACACTTCCTCCAGTCTCACGCTTCCTCCAGCCTCTCTCTTCCTCCTGTCCCATTCTTCCTCCAGTCTCATTCTTCCTCCAGTCTCTCTCTTCCTCCAGTCTCACTATTCCTCCAGTCTCGCTCTTCCTCCAGTCTCGCTTTTCCTCCAGGCTCTCTCTTCCTCCATTCTCACTCTTCCACCAGTATCACTCTTCCTCCAGTCTCTCTCTTCCTCCAGTCTCACTCCTCCTCCAGTCTCTCTCTTCCTCCAGTCTCACTCTTCATCCAGTCCCGCTCTTACGCCAGACTCACCCTTCCTCCAGTCTCTCTCTTCCTCCAGTCTCACCCTTCCTCCAGTCTCACTCTTCCTCCAGTCTCACTCTTCCTCCAATCTCTCTCTTCCTCCAGTCTCTCTCGTCCTCCAGTCTCTCTCTTCCTCCAGTCTCACTCTTCCTCCAGTCTCTCTCTTCCTCCAGTCTCACTCTTCCTCCAGTCTCTCTCTTCCTCCAGTCTCAGTCTTCCTCCAGTCTCACCCTTCCTCCAGTCTCGCTTTTCCTCCAGGCTCTCTCTTCCTCCATTCTCACTCTTCCACCAGTATCAGTCTTACTCCAGTCTCTCTCTTCCTTCAGTCTCACTCTTCCTCCAGTCTCTCTCTTCCTCCAGTCACACTCTTCCTCCAGTCCCGCTCTTACGCCAGTCTCACCCTTCCTCCAGTCTCTCTCTTCCTCCAGTCTCACCCTTCCTCCAGTCTCACTCTTTCTCCAGTCTCACTCTACCTCCAATCTCTCTCTTCCTCCAGTCTCTCTCTTCCTCCAGTCTCTCTCGTCCTCCAGTCTCTCTCTTCCTCCAGTCTCACTCTTCCTCCAGTCTCTCTCTTCCTCCAGTCTCACTCTTCCTACAGTCTCTCTCTTCCTCCAGTCTCAGTCTTCCTCCAGTCTCACTCTTCCTACAGTCTCTCTCTTCCTCCAGTCTCAGTCTTCCTCCAGTCTCCCCCTTCCTCCAGTCTCTCTCTTCCTCCAGTCTCACTCGTCCTCCAGTCTCTCTCTTCCGCCCGTCTCACCCTTCCTCCAGTCTCTCTCTTCCTTCAGTCTCTCTCTTCCTCCAGTCTCTCTCTTCCTCCAGTCTCACTATTCCTCCAGTCTCACTCTTCCTCCAGCCTCTCTCTTCCTCCAGTCTCACTCTTCCTCCAGCCTCTCTCTTCCTCCAGTCTCTCTCTTCCTCCAGTCTCACTCTTCCTCCAGTCTCTCTCTTCCTCCAGTCTCAGTCTTCCTCCAGTTTCACTCTTCCTACAGTCTCTCTCTTCCTCCAGTCTCAGTCTTCCTCCAGTCTCACCCTTCCTCCAGTCTCAGTCTTCCTCCAGTCTCACTCTTCCTACAGTCTCTCTCTTCCTCCAGTCTCAGTCTTCCTCCAGTCTCACCCTTCCTCCAGTCTCTCTCTTCCTCCAGTCTCACTCTTCCTCCAGTCTCTCTCTTCCGCCCGTCTCACCCTTCCTCCAGTCTCTCTCTTCCTTCAGTCTCTCTCTTCCTCCAGTCTCTCTCTTCCTCCCGTCTCACCCTTCCTCCAGTCTCACTCTTCCTCCAGTCTCACTATTCCTCCAGTCTCACTCTTCCTCCAGCCTCTCTCTTCCTCCAGTCTCACTCTTCCTCCAGCCTCTCTCTTCCTCCAGTCTCACTCTTCCTCCCGTCTCTCTCTTCCTCCAGTCTCTCTCGTCCTCCAGTCTCTCTCGTCCTCCAGTCTCTCTCGTCCTCCAGTCTCTCTCTTCCTCCAGTCTCTCTCTTCCTCCAGTCTCACTCTTCCTCCAGTCTCTCTCTTCCTCCAGTATCACTCTTCCTCCAGTCTCTCTCGTCATCCAGTCTCACTCTTCCTGCAGTCTCTCTCTTCCTCCAGTCTCACTCTTCCTCCAGTCTCTCTGTTCCTCCAGTCTCACCCTTCCTCCAGTCTCACACTTCCTCCAGTCTCTCTCACTCTCCAGTCACTCTCTTCCTCCAGTCACTCTCTTCCTCCAGTCTCACTCTTACTCCAGTCTCACTCGTCCTCCAGTCTCACGCATCCTCAAGTCTCTCTCTTCCTCTTGTCACAATCTTCCTCCAGTCTCACCCTTCCTCCAGTCTCACTCTTTCTCCAGTCTCACTCTTCCTCCAGTCTCACTCTTCCTCCAGTCTCTCTCTTCCTCCAGTCTCACTCTTCCTCCTTTCTCACTCTTCCTCCTTTCTCACGCTTCCTCCAGTCTCACTCTTGCTCCAGTCTCACTCTTCCTCCAGTCTCTCTCTTCCTCCAGTCTCTCACTTCCTCCTGTCTCACTCTTCCTCCAGTCTCACTCTTCCTCCAGTCTCACTCTTCCTCCTTTCTCACGCTTCCTCCAGTCTCACGCTTCCTCCAGTCTCACGCTTCCTCCAGTCTCTCTCTTCCTCCAGTCCCACTCTTCCTCCAGTCTCATTTTTCCTCCAGTCTCTCTCTTCCTCCAGTCTCACTATTCCTCCAGTCTCGCTCTTCCTCCTTTCTCGCTTTTCCTCCAGGCTCTCTCTTCCTCCATTCTCACTCTTCCACCAGTATCCCTCTTCCTCCAGTCTCTCTCTTCCTCCAGTCTCACTCTTCCTCCAGTCTCTCTCTTCCTCCAGTCTCACTCTTCCTCCAGTCCCGCTCTTACGCCAGTCTCACCCTTCCTCCAGTCTCTCTCTACCTCCAGTCTCACCCTTCCTCCAGTCTCACTCTTCCTCCAGTCTCACTCTTCCTCCAATCTCTCTCTTCCTCCAGTCTCTCTCGTCCTCCAGTTTCTCTCTTCCTCCAGCCTCACTCTTCCTCCAGTCTCTCTCTTCCTCCAGTCTCTCTCTTCCTCCAGTCTCACACTTCCTCCATTCTCACTATTCCTCCAGTCTCACTCTTCCTCCAGTCTCACTCTTCCTTCAATCTCTCTCTTCCTCCAGCCTCTCTCGTCCTCCAGTCTCTCTCTTCCTCCAGTCTCACTCTTCCTGCATTCACACTCTTCCTCCAGTCTCTCTCTTCCTCCAGTCTCACTCTTCCTACAGTCTCTCTCTTCCTCCAGTCTCAGTCTTCCACCAGTCTCACCCTTCCTCCAGTCTCTCTCAGCCTCCAGTCTCTCTCTTCCTCCAGTCTTTCTCTTCCTCCCGTCTCACCCTACCCCCAGTCTCACTCTTCCTCCAGTCTCACTATTCCTCCAGTCTCACTATTCCTCCAGTCTCACTCTTCCTCCAGCCTCTCTCTTCCTCCAGTCTCACTCTTCCTCCAGTCTCTCTCTTCCTCCAGTCTCACTCTTCCTCCAGTCTCTCTCTTCCTCCAGTCTCACCCTTCCTCCAGTCTCACTCTTCCTCCAGTCTCTCTCTTCCTCCAGTCTCACTCTTCCTCCAGTCTCTCTCTTCCTCCAGTCTCACTCTTCCTCCAGTCTCACTCTTCCTCCAGTCACTCTCTTCCTGCAGTATCACTCTTCCTCCAGTCTCTCTCTTCCTCCAGTCTCTCACTTCCTCCTGTCTCACTCTTCCTCCAGTCTCACTCTTCCTCCAGTCTCACTCTTCCTCCAGTCTCACTCTACCTCCAGTCTCTCTCTTCCTCCAGTCTCACTCTTCCTCCAGTCTCACTCTTCCTCCAGTCTCACTCTTCCTCCAGTCTCACTCTTCCTCCAGTCACTCTCTTCCTGCAGTCTCACTCTTCCTCCAGTCTCTCTCTTCCTCCAGTCTCTCACTTCCTCCTGTCTCACTCTTAATCCAGTCACTCTCTTCCTGCAGTATTACTCTTCCTCCAGACTCTCTCTTCCTCCAGTCTCACTCTTCCTCCAGCCTCTCTCTTCCTCCAGTCTCACTCTTCCTCGAGTCTCTCTCCTCCTCCAGTCTCACTATTCCTCCAGTCTCTCTCTTCCTCCAGCCTCACCCTTCCTCCAGTCTCACTCTTCCTCCAGCCTCTCTCATCCTCCAGTCTCTCTCGTCCTACAGTCTCACTCTTCCTCCAGTCTCTCTCTTCCTCCAGTCTCTCTCTTCCTCCAGTCTCACTCTTCCTCCAGTCTCTCTCTTCCTCCAGTCTCTCTCTTCCTCCAGTCTCTCTCTTCCTCCATTCACACTCTTCCTCCAGTCTCACTCTACCTCCAGTCTCTCTCTTCCTCCAGTCTCTCTCTTCCTCCAGTCTCACTCTTCCTCCAGTCTCACTCTTCCTCCAGTCACTCTCTTCCTGCAGTCTCACTCTTCCTCCAGTCTCTCTCTTCCTCCAGTCTCTCACTTCCTCCTGTCTCCCTCTTCCTCCAGTCTCACTCTTAATCCAGTCACTCTCTTCCTGCAGTATTACTCTTCCTCCAGACTCTCTCTCCCTCCTGTCTCACACTTCCTCCAGCCTCTCTCTTCCTCCAGTCTCACTCTTCCTCGAGTCTCTCTCCTCCTCCAGTCTCATTATTCCTCCAGTCTCTCTCTTCCTCCAGCCTCACCCTTCCTCCAGTCTCACTCTTCCTCCAGTCTCTCTCATCCTCCAGTCTCTCTCGTCCTACAGTCTCACTCTTCCTCCAGTCTCTCTCTTCCTCCAGTCTCACTCTAACTCCAGTCACACTCTTCCTCCAGTCTGACTCTTCCTCCAGTCTCTCACTTCCTCCTGTCTCACTCTTCATCCAGTCTCACTCATCCTCCAGTCTCTCTCATCCTCCTGTCTGACTCTTCCTCCAGTCTCAATCTTGCTCCAGTCTCACTCTTCCTCCAGTCTCACTCTTCCTCCAGTCTCACTCTTCCTCCTTTCTCACTCTGCCTCCTTTCGCACGCTTCCTCCAGTCTCACGCTTCCTCCAGTCTCTCTTTTCCTCCAGTCCCACTCTTCCTCCAGCCTCACTCTTCCTCCAGTCTCACTCTTCCTCCAGTCTCTCTCTTCCTCCAGTCTCGCTCTTCCTCCAGTCTCACTTTTCCTCCTGCCTTTCTCTTCCTCCAATCTCACTCTTCCACCAGGATCACTCTTCCTCCAGTCTCACTCTTCCTCCAGCCTCTCTCTTCCTCCAGTCTCACTCATCCTCCAATCCTGACCATCCGCCAGTCTCACTCTTCCTCCAGTCTCTCTCTTCCTCCAGTCTCAGTCTTCCTCCAGTTTCACTCTTCCTCCAGTCTCTCTCTTCCTCCAGTCTCAGTCTTCCTCCAGTCTCACCCTTCCTCCAGTCTCAGTCTTCCTCCAGTCTCACTCTTCCTACAGTCTCTCTCTTCCTCCAGTCTCAGTCTTCCTCCAGTCTCACCCTTCCTCCAGTCTCTCTCTTCCTCCAGTCTCACTCTTCCTCCAGTCTCTCTCTTCCGCCCGTCTCACCCTTCCTCCAGTCTCTCTCTTCCTTCAGTCTCTCTCTTCCTCCAGTCTCTCTCTTCCTCCCGTCTCACCCTTCCTCCAGTCTCACTCTTCCTCCAGTCTCACTATTCCTCCAGTCTCACTCTTCCTCCAGCCTCTCTCTTCCTCCTGTCTCACTCTTCCTCCAGCCTCTCTCTTCCTCCAGTCTCACTCTTCCTCCCGTCTCTCTCTTCCTCCAGTCTCTCTCGTCCTCCAGTCTCTCTCGTCCTCCAGTCTCTCTCGTCCTCCAGTCTCTCTCTTCCTCCAGTCTCTCTCTTCCTCCAGTCTCACTCTTCCTCCAGTCTCTCTCTTCCTCCAGTATCACTCTTCCTCCAGTCTCTCTCGTCATCCAGTCTCACTCTTCCTGCAGTCTCTCTCTTCCTCCAGTCTCACTCTTCCTCCAGTCTCTCTGTTCCTCCAGTCTCACCCTTCCTCCAGTCTCACACTTCCTCCAGTCTCTCTCACTCTCCAGTCACTCTCTTCCTCCAGTCACTCTCTTCCTCCAGTCTCACTCTTACTCCAGTCTCACTCGTCCTCCAGTCTCACGCATCCTCAAGTCTCTCTCTTCCTCTTGTCACAATCTTCCTCCAGTCTCACCCTTCCTCCAGTCTCACTCTTTCTCCAGTCTCACTCTTCCTCCAGTCTCACTCTTCCTCCAGTCTCTCTCTTCCTCCAGTCTCACTCTTCCTCCTTTCTCACTCTTCCTCCTTTCTCACGCTTCCTCCAGTCTCACTCTTGCTCCAGTCTCACTCTTCCTCCAGTCTCTCTCTTCCTCCAGTCTCTCACTTCCTCCTGTCTCACTCTTCCTCCAGTCTCACTCTTCCTCCAGTCTCTCTCATCCTCCAGTCTCACTCTTCCACCAGTCTCACTCTTCCTCCAGTCTCACTGTTGCTCCAGTCTCACTCTTCCTCCAGCCTCTCTGTTCCTCCAGTCTCTCTCTTCCTCCAGTCTCACTCTTCCTCCAGTCTCACTCTTCCTCCAGTCTCACTCTTCCTCCTTTCTCACGCTTCCTCCAGTCTCACGCTTCCTCCAGTCTCACGCTTCCTCCAGTCTCTCTCTTCCTCCAGTCCCACTCTTCCTCCAGTCTCATTTTTCCTCCAGTCTCTCTCTTCCTCCAGTCTCACTATTCCTCCAGTCTCGCTCTTCCTCCTTTCTCGCTTTTCCTCCAGGCTCTCTCTTCCTCCATTCTCACTCTTCCACCAGTATCCCTCTTCCTCCAGTCTCTCTCTTCCTCCAGTCTCACTCTTCCTCCAGTCTCTCTCTTCCTCCAGTCTCACTCTTCCTCCAGTCCCGCTCTTACGCCAGTCTCACCCTTCCTCCAGTCTCTCTCTTCCTCCAGTCTCACCCTTCCTCCAGTCTCACTCTTCCTCCAGTCTCACTCTTCCTCCAATCTCTCTCTTCCTCCAGTCTCTCTCTTCCTCCAGTTTCTCTCTTCCTCCAGCCTCACTCTTCCTCCAGTCTCACTCTTCCTTCAATCTCTCTCTTCCTCCAGCCTCTCTCGTCCTCCAGTCTCTCTCTTCCTCCAGTCTCACTCTTCCTGCATTCACACTCTTCCTCCAGTCTCTCTCTTCCTCCAGTCTCACTCTTCCTACAGTCTCTCTCTTCCTCCAGTCTCAGTCTTCCACCAGTCTCACCCTTCCTCCAGTCTCTCTCAGCCTCCAGTCTCTCTCTTCCTCCAGTCTTTCTCTTCCTCCCGTCTCACCCTACCCCCAGTCTCACTCTTCCTCCAGTCTCACTATTCCTCCAGTCTCACTATTCCTCCAGTCTCACTCTTCCTCCAGCCTCTCTCTTCCTCCAGTCTCACTCTTCCTCCAGTCTCTCTCTTCCTCCAGTCTCACTCTTCCTCCAGTCTCTCTCTTCCTCCAGTCTCACCCTTCCTCCAGTCTCACTCTTCCTCCAGTCTCTCTCTTCCTCCAGTCTCACTCTTCCTCCAGTCTCTCTCTTCCTCCAGTCTCACTCTTCCTCCAGTCTCACTCTTCCTCCAGTCACTCTCTTCCTGCAGTATCGCTCTTCCTCCAGTCTCTCTCTTCCTCCAGTCTCTCACTTCCTCCTGTCTCACTCTTCCTCCAGTCTCACTCTTCCTCCAGTCTCACTCTTCCTCCAGTCTCACTCTACCTCCAGTCTCTCTCTTCCTCCAGTCTCACTCTTCCTCCAGTCTCACTCTTCCTCCAGTCTCACTCTTCCTCCAGTCACTCTCTTCCTGCAGTCTCACTCTTCCTCCAGTCTCTCTCTTCCTCCAGTCTCTCACTTCCTCCTGTCTCACTCTTAATCCAGTCACTCTCTTCCTGCAGTATTACTCTTCCTCCAGACTCTCTCTTCCTCCAGTCTCACTCTTCCTCCAGCCTCTCTCTTCCTCCAGTCTCACTCTTCCTCGAGTCTCTCTCCTCCTCCAGTCTCACTATTCCTCCAGTCTCTCTCTTCCTCCAGCCTCACCCTTCCTCCAGTCTCACTCTTCCTCCAGCCTCTCTCATCCTCCAGTCTCTCTCGTCCTACAGTCTCACTCTTCCTCCAGTCTCTCTCTTCCTCCAGTCTCTCTCTTCCTCCAGTCTCACTCTTCCTCCAGTCTCTCTCTTCCTCCAGTCTCTCTCTTCCTCCAGTCTCTCTCTTCCTCCATTCACACTCTTCCTCCAGTCTCACTCTACCTCCAGTCTCTCTCTTCCTCCAGTCTCTCTCTTCCTCCAGTCTCACTCTTCCTCCAGTCTCACTCTTCCTCCAGTCACTCTCTTCCTGCAGTCTCACTCTTCCTCCAGTCTCTCTCTTCCTCCAGTCTCTCACTTCCTCCTGTCTCCCTCTTCCTCCAGTCTCACTCTTAATCCAGTCACTCTCTTCCTGCAGTATTACTCTTCCTCCAGACTCTCTCTCCCTCCTGTCTCACACTTCCTCCAGCCTCTCTCTTCCTCCAGTCTCACTCTTCCTCGAGTCTCTCTCCTCCTCCAGTCTCATTATTCCTCCAGTCTCTCTCTTCCTCCAGCCTCACCCTTCCTCCAGTCTCACTCTTCCTCCAGTCTCTCTCATCCTCCAGTCTCTCTCGTCCTACAGTCTCACTCTTCCTCCAGTCTCTCTCTTCCTCCAGTCTCACTCTAACTCCAGTCACACTCTTCCTCCAGTCTGACTCTTCCTCCAGTCTCTCACTTCCTCCTGTCTCACTCTTCATCCAGTCTCACTCATCCTCCAGTCTCTCTCATCCTCCAGTCTGACTCTTCCTCCAGTCTCAATCTTGCTCCAGTCTCACTCTTCCTCCAGTCTCACTCTTCCTCCAGTCTCACTCTTCCTCCTTTCTCACTCTGCCTCCTTTCGCACGCTTCCTCCAGTCTCACGCTTCCTCCAGTCTCTCTTTTCCTCCAGTCCCACTCTTCCTCCAGCCTCACTCTTCCTCCAGTCTCACTCTTCCTCCAGTCTCTCTCTTCCTCCAGTCTCGCTCTTCCTCCAGTCTCACTTTTCCTCCTGCCTTTCTCTTCCTCCAATCTCACTCTTCCACCAGGATCACTCTTCCTCCAGTCTCACTCTTCCTCCAGCCTCTCTCTTCCTCCAGTCTCACTCATCCTCCAATCCTGACCATCCGCCAGTCTCACCCTTCCTCCAGTCTCTTTCTTCCTCAAGTCTCAACCTTCCTCCAGTCTCACTCTTCCTCCAGCCTCAATCTTCCTCCAGTCTCTCTCTTCCTCCTGTCTCTCTCTTCCTCCAGTCTCTCTCTTCCTCCAGTCTCACTCTTCCTCCAGTCTCTCTCTTCCTGCAGTCTCACTCATCCTCCAGTCTCACTCTTCCTGCATTCTCACTCTTCTTCCAGCATCTCTCTTCCTCCAGTCTCACTCTTCCTCCAGTCTCACTATACCTCCAGTCTCACTCTTCCTCCAGTCTCACACTTCCTCCAGTCTCTCAGTTCCTCCAGTCTCACCCTTCCTCCAGTCTCACTCTTCCTCCAGTCTCACTCTTCCTCCAGTCTCTCTCTTACTCCAGTCTCACACTTCCTCCAGACTCTCTCGTCATCCTTTCACTCTCTTCCTCCAGTCTCACACTTCCTCCAGTCTCACCCTTCCTCCAGTCTCACTCTTCCTTCAGTCTCACTTTTCCTCCAGTCTCTCTCTTCCTCCAGTCTCACTCTTCCTCCAGTCTCTCTCTTCCTCCAGCCGCTCACTTCCTCCAGCCGCACTCTTTCTCCAGTCTCTCTCTTCCTCCAGTCTCTCTCTTCCTACAGTCTCACTCTTCCTCCAGTCTCGCTCTTCCTCCAGTCTCACTCTTCCTTCAGTCACTCTGTTCCTCCAGTCTCACCCTTCCTCCAGTCTCACTCTTCCTTCAGTCTCTCTCAATCTCCACACTCTCTCTTCCTCCAGTCTCACTCTTCCTCCAGTCTCACTCTTCCTCCAGTCTCACTCTTCCTCCAGTCTCTCTCTTCCTCCAGTCTCTCTCGTCCTACAGTGTCACTCTTCCTCCAGTCTCTCTTTACCTTCGGTCTCACTCTTCCTCCAGTATCTCTCTTCCTCCAGTCTCACTTTTCCTCCAGTCTCTGTTCCTCCAGTCTCACCCTTCCTGCAGTCTCACTCTTCCTTCAGTCTCTCTCTTCCTCCAGTCTCACTCTTCCTCCAGTCTCAGTCTTCCTCCAGTCACACTCTTCTTCCAGTCTCACTCTTCCTCCAGTTGCTCTGTTCCTCCAGTCTCTCTGTTCATCCAGACTCACGCTTCCTCCAGTCTCTCTCTTCCTCCAGTCTCTCTCATTCTCCAATCTCACCCTTCCTCTTGTCACAATCTTCCTCCAGTCTCACTCTTCCTCTTGTCACGCTCTTCCTCCAGTCTCACTCATCCTCCAGTCTCTCTCTTCCTCCAGTCTCACTCTTCCTCCAGTCTCTCTCTTTCTCCAGTCTCACGCTTCCTCCAGTCTCACTCTTCCTCCAGTCTCACTCTTCCTCCAGTCTCTCTCTTCCTCCAGTCTCTCTCTTCCTCCAGTCTCTCTCTTCCTCCAGTCTCACTCTTCCTCCAGTCTCACGCTTCCTCCAGTCTCACTCTTCCTCCAGTCGCACTCTTCCTCCACTCTCTCTCTTCCTCCAGTAACTCTCTTCCACCAGTATCATCGGTCCTCTTGTCACAATCTTCTTCCAGTCTCAAGCATCCTCCAGTCTCACCCTTCCTCCAGTCTCACTCTTCTCCAGCCTCACTCTTCCTCCAGTCTCACTTTTCCTCCATTGTCACTCTTCCTCCAGTCTCTCTCTTCTTCCAGGGACTCTCATCCTCCAGTCTCTCTCTTCCTCCAGCCGCTCTCTTCCTCCAGTCTGACTCTTCCTCCAGTCTCTCTCTTCCTCCAGTCTCACTCTTCCTTCGGTCACTCTGTTCCTCCAGCCTCACCCTTCCTCCAGTCTCACTCTTCCTTCAGTGTCACTCTTCCTCCAGTCTCTCTCTACCTTCAGTCTCACTCTTCCTCCAGTATCTCTCTTCCTCCAGTCTCACTTTTCCTCCAGTCTCTCTGTTCCTCCAGTCTCACCCTCCCTCCAGACTCACTCTGCCTTCAGTCTCTCTCTTCCTCCAGTCTCTCTCTTCAGCCAGTCTCACTCTTCCTCCAGTCTCACTCTTCCTCCAGTCTCTCTCTTCCTCCAGTCTCACTCTTCCTCCAGTCTCTCTCTTCCTCCAGTCTCTCTCTTCCTCCAGTCTCACTCTTCCTCCAGTCTCACTCTTCCTCCAGTCTCTCTCTTCCTCCAGTCTCACTCTTCCTCCAGTCTCTCTCTTCCTCCAGTCTCTCTCTACCTCCAGACTCTCTCTTCCTCCAGTCTCACTCTTCCTCCAGTCTCACTCTTCCGCCAGTCTCTCTCTTCCTCCAGTCTCTCTCTTCCTCCAGTCTCACTCTTCCTCCAGTCTGTCTCTTCCTCCAGTGTCACTCTTCCTCCAGTCTCTCTTTACCTTCAGTCTCACTCTTCCTGCAGTATCTCTCTTCCTCCAATCTCACTCTACCTCCAGTCTCTCTCTTCCTCCAGTCTCACTCTTCCTCCAGTCTCACTCTTCCTCCAGTCACTCTCTTCCTGCTGTATCACTCTTCCTCCAGTCTCTCTCTTCCTCCAGTCTCTCTCTTCCTCCAGTCTCACTCTTCCTCCAGTCTCACTCTTCCTCCAGTCTCTCTCTTCCTCCAGTCCCACTCTTCCTCAAGTCTCTCTCTTCCTCCAGTCTCACTCTTCCTCCAGTCTCTCTGTTCCTCCAGTCTCACTCTTCCTCCAGTCTCTCTCTTCCTCAAGTCTCACTCTTCCTCCATTCACACTCTTCCTCCAGTCTCACTCTACCTCCAGTCTCTCTCTTTCTCCAGTCTCACTCTTCCTCCAGTCTCACTCTTCCTCCAGTCACTCTCTTCCTGCAGACTCACTCTTCCTCCAGTCTCTCTCTTCCTCCAGTCTCACTCTTCCTCCAGTCACTCTCTTCCTGCAGTATCACTCTTCCTCCAGTCTCTCTTCCTCCAGTCTCACTCTTCCTCCAGCCTCTCTCTTCCTCCAGTCTCACTCTTCCTCCAGTCCCACTATTCCTCCAGTCTCTCTCTTCCTCCAGTCTCACCCTTCCTCCAGTCTCACTCTTCCTCCAGTCTCTCTCGTCCTCCAGTCTATCTCGTCTTCCAGTCTCACTCTTCCTCCAGTCTCTCTCTTCCTCCAGTCTCACTCTTCCTCCAGTCTCTCTCTTCCTCCAGCCTCACTCTTATTCCAGTCACACTCTTCCTCCATTCTCACTCTACCTCCAGTCTCTCTCTTCCTCCAGTCACACTCTTCCTCCAGTCTCACTCGACCTCCAGTCTCTCTCTACCTCCAGTCTCACTCTTCCTCCTGTCTCACTCTTCCTCCAGTCTCTCACTTCCTCCTGTCTCACTCTTCCTCCAGTCTCACTCTTCCTCCAGTCTCTCTCGTCCTACAGTGTCACTCTTCCTCCAGTCTCTCTTTACCTTCGGTCTCACTCTTCCTCCAGTATCTCTCTTCCTCCAGTCTCACTTTTCCTCCAGTCTCTGTTCCTCCAGTCTCACCCTTCCTGCAGTCTCACTCTTCCTTCAGTCTCTCTCTTCCTCCAGTCTCACTCTTCCTCCAGTCTCAGTCTTCCTCCAGTCACACTCTTCTTCCAGTCTCACTCTTCCTCCAGTTGCTCTGTTCCTCCAGTCTCTCTGTTCATCCAGACTCACGCTTCCTCCAGTCTCTCTCTTCCTCCAGTCTCTCTCATTCTCCAATCTCACCCTTCCTCTTGTCACAATCTTCCTCCAGTCTCACTCTTCCTCTTGTCACGCTCTTCCTCCAGTCTCACTCATCCTCCAGTCTCTCTCTTCCTCCAGTCTCACTCTTCCTCCAGTCTCTCTCTTTCTCCAGTCTCACGCTTCCTCCAGTCTCACTCTTCCTCCAGTCTCACTCTTCCTCCAGTCTCTCTCTTCCTCCAGTCTCTCTCTTCCTCCAGTCTCTCTCTTCCTCCAGTCTCACTCTTCCTCCAGTCTCACGCTTCCTCCAGTCTCACTCTTCCTCCAGTCGCACTCTTCCTCCACTCTCTCTCTTCCTCCAGTAACTCTCTTCCACCAGTATCATCGGTCCTCTTGTCACAATCTTCTTCCAGTCTCAAGCATCCTCCAGTCTCACCCTTCCTCCAGTCTCACTCTTCTCCAGCCTCACTCTTCCTCCAGTCTCACTTTTCCTCCATTGTCACTCTTCCTCCAGTCTCTCTCTTCTTCCAGGGACTCTCATCCTCCAGTCTCTCTCTTCCTCCAGCCGCTCTCTTCCTCCAGTCTGACTCTTCCTCCAGTCTCTCTCTTCCTCCAGTCTCACTCTTCCTTCGGTCACTCTGTTCCTCCAGCCTCACCCTTCCTCCAGTCTCACTCTTCCTTCAGTGTCACTCTTCCTCCAGTCTCTCTCTACCTTCAGTCTCACTCTTCCTCCAGTATCTCTCTTCCTCCAGTCTCACTTTTCCTCCAGTCTCTCTGTTCCTCCAGTCTCACCCTCCCTCCAGACTCACTCTGCCTTCAGTCTCTCTCTTCCTCCAGTCTCTCTCTTCAGCCAGTCTCACTCTTCCTCCAGTCTCACTCTTCCTCCAGTCTCTCTCTTCCTCCAGTCTCACTCTTCCTCCAGTCTCTCTCTTCCTCCAGTCTCTCTCTTCCTCCAGTCTCACTCTTCCTCCAGTCTCACTCTTCCTCCAGTCTCTCTCTTCCTCCAGTCTCACTCTTCCTCCAGTCTCTCTCTTCCTCCAGTCTCTCTCTACCTCCAGACTCTCTCTTCCTCCAGTCTCACTCTTCCTCCAGTCTCACTCTTCCGCCAGTCTCTCTCTTCCTCCAGTCTCTCTCTTCCTCCAGTCTCACTCTTCCTCCAGTCTGTCTCTTCCTCCAGTGTCACTCTTCCTCCAGTCTCTCTTTACCTTCAGTCTCACTCTTCCTGCAGTATCTCTCTTCCTCCAATCTCACTCTACCTCCAGTCTCTCTCTTCCTCCAGTCTCACTCTTCCTCCAGTCTCACTCTTCCTCCAGTCACTCTCTTCCTGCTGTATCACTCTTCCTCCAGTCTCTCTCTTCCTCCAGTCTCTCTCTTCCTCCAGTCTCACTCTTCCTCCAGTCTCACTCTTCCTCCAGTCTCTCTCTTCCTCCAGTCCCACTCTTCCTCAAGTCTCTCTCTTCCTCCAGTCTCACTCTTCCTCCAGTCTCTCTCTTCCTCCAGTCTCACTCTTCCTCCAGTCTCTCTCTTCCTCAAGTCTCACTCTTCCTCCATTCACACTCTTCCTCCAGTCTCACTCTACCTCCAGTCTCTCTCTTTCTCCAGTCTCACTCTTCCTCCAGTCTCACTCTTCCTCCAGTCACTCTCTTCCTGCAGACTCACTCTTCCTCCAGTCTCTCTCTTCCTCCAGTCTCACTCTTCCTCCAGTCACTCTCTTCCTGCAGTATCACTCTTCCTCCAGTCTCTCTTCCTCCAGTCTCACTCTTCCTCCAGCCTCTCTCTTCCTCCAGTCTCACTCTTCCTCCAGTCCCACTATTCCTCCAGTCTCTCTCTTCCTCCAGTCTCACCCTTCCTCCAGTCTCACTCTTCCTCCAGTCTCTCTCGTCCTCCAGTCTATCTCGTCTTCCAGTCTCACTCTTCCTCCAGTCTCTCTCTTCCTCCAGTCTCACTCTTCCTCCAGTCTCTCTCTTCCTCCAGCCTCACTCTTATTCCAGTCACACTCTTCCTCCATTCTCACTCTACCTCCAGTCTCTCTCTTCCTCCAGTCACACTCTTCCTCCAGTCTCACTCGACCTCCAGTCTCTCTCTACCTCCAGTCTCACTCTTCCTCCTGTCTCACTCTTCCTCCAGTCTCTCACTTCCTCCTGTCTCACTCTTCCTCCAGTCTCACTCTTCCTCCAGTCTCACTCTTCCTCCAGTCTCACTCTTCCTCCTGTCTCTCTCTTCCTCCAGTCCCACTCTTCCTCCAGTCTCTCTCTTCCTCCAGTCTCACTCTTCCTCCAGTCTCTCTCTTCCTCCAGTCTCACTCTTACTCCAGTCACACTCTTCCTCCATTATCACTCTACCTCCAGTCTCTCTCTTCCTCCAGTCTCACTCTTCCTCCAGTCTCACTCTTCCTCCAGTCACTCGCTTCCTGCAGTCTCACTCTTCCTCCAGTCTCGCTCTTCCTCCAGTCTCTCACTTCCTCCTGTCTCACTCTTCCTCCAGTCTCACTCTTCCTCCAGTCTCTCTCATCCTCCAGTCTCACTCTTCCTCCAGTCTCACTCTTCCTCCAATCTCACTGTTGCTCCAGTCTCACTCTTCCTCCAGCCTCTCTCTTCCTCCAGTCTCACTCTTCCTCCAGTCTCACTCTTGCTCCTGTCTCACTCTTCCTCCGGTCTCTCTCACCCTCCAGTCTCTCACTTCCTCCTGTCTCACTCTTCCTCCAGTCTCACTCTTCCTCCAGTCTCTCTCATCCTCCAGTCTCACTCTTCCACCAATCTCACTCTTCCTCCAATCTCACTGTTGCTCCAGTCTCACTCTTCCTCCAGCCTCTCTCTTCCTCCAGTCTCTCTCTTCCTCCAGTCGCGCTCTTGCTCCAGTCTCACTCTTCCTCCAGTCTCTCTCTTCCTCCAGCCTCACTCTTATTCCAGTCACACTCTTCCTCCATTCTCACTCTACCTCCAGTCTCTCTCTTCCTCCAGTCACACTCTTCCTCCAGTCTCACTCGACCTCCAGTCTCTCTCTACCTCCAGTCTCACTCTTCCTCCTGTCTCACTCTTCCTCCAGTCTCTCACTTCCTCCTGTCTCACTCTTCCTCCAGTCTCACTCTTCCTCCAGTCTCACTCTTCCTCCAGTCTCACTCTTCCTCCTGTCTCTCTCTTCCTCCAGTCCCACTCTTCCTCCAGTCTCTCTCTTCCTCCAGTCTCACTCTTCCTCCAGTCTCTCTCTTCCTCCAGTCTCACTCTTACTCCAGTCACACTCTTCCTCCATTATCACTCTACCTCCAGTCTCTCTCTTCCTCCAGTCTCACTCTTCCTCCAGTCTCACTCTTCCTCCAGTCACTCGCTTCCTGCAGTCTCACTCTTCCTCCAGTCTCGCTCTTCCTCCAGTCTCTCACTTCCTCCTGTCTCACTCTTCCTCCAGTCTCACTCTTCCTCCAGTCTCTCTCATCCTCCAGTCTCACTCTTCCTCCAGTCTCACTCTTCCTCCAATCTCACTGTTGCTCCAGTCTCACTCTTCCTCCAGCCTCTCTCTTCCTCCAGTCTCACTCTTCCTCCAGTCTCACTCTTGCTCCTGTCTCACTCTTCCTCCGGTCTCTCTCACCCTCCAGTCTCTCACTTCCTCCTGTCTCACTCTTCCTCCAGTCTCACTCTTCCTCCAGTCTCTCTCATCCTCCAGTCTCACTCTTCCACCAATCTCACTCTTCCTCCAATCTCACTGTTGCTCCAGTCTCACTCTTCCTCCAGCCTCTCTCTTCCTCAAGTCTCTCTCTTCCTCCAGTCGCGCTCTTGCTCCAGTCTCACTCTTCCTCCAGTCTCACTCTTCCTCCAGTCTCACTCTTCCTCCTTTCTCATGCTTCCTCCAGTCTCACTCTTCCTCCAGTCACTCTCTTCCTGCAGTCTCACTCTTCCTCCAGTCACTCTCTTCCTCCAGTCTCTCTCTTCCTCCAGTCTCACTCTTCCTCCAGTCTCTCTCTTCCTCCAGTCTCACTCTTCCTCCAGTCTCTCTCTTCCTCAAGTCTCACTCTTCCTCCATTCACACTCTTCCTCCAGTCTCACTCTACCTCCAGTCTCTCTCTTTCTCCAGTCTCACTCTTCCTCCAGTCTCACTCTTCCTCCAGTCACTCTCTTCCTGCAGTCTCACTCTTCCTCCAGTCTCTCTCTTCCTCCAGTCTCACTCTTCCTCCAGTCACTCTCTTCCTGCAGTATCACTCTTCCTCCAGTCTCTCTTCCTCCAGTCTCACTCTTCCTCCAGCCTCTCTCTTCCTCCAGTCTCACTCTTCCTCCAGTCCCACTATTCCTCCAGTCTCTCTCTTCCTCCAGTCTCACCCTTCCTCCAGTCTCACTCTTCCTCCAGTCTCTCTCGTCCTCCAGTCTATCTCGTCTTCCAGTCTCACTCTTCCTCCAGTCTCTCTCTTCCTCCAGTCTCACTCTTCCTCCAGTCTCTCTCTTCCTCCAGCCTCACTCTTATTCCAGTCACACTCTTCCTCCATTCTCACTCTACCTCCAGTCTCTCTCTTCCTCCAGTCACACTCTTCCTCCAGTCTCACTCGACCTCCAGTCTCTCTCTACCTTCAGTCTCACTCTTCCTCCAGTCTCACTCTTCCTCCAGTCTCTCACTTCCTCCTGTCTCACTCTTCCTCCAGTCTCACTCTTCCTCCAGTCTCACTCTTCCTCCTGTCTCTCTCTTCCTCCAGTCCCACTCTTCCTCCAGTCTCTCTCTTCCTCCAGTCTCACTCTTCCTCCAGTCTCTCTCTTCCTCCAGTCTCACTCTTACTCCAGTCACACTCTTCCTCCATTATCACTCTACCTCCAGTCTCTCTCTTCCTCCAGTCTCACTCTTCCTCCAGTCTCACTCTTCCTCCAGTCACTCGCTTCCTGCAGTCTCACTCTTCCTCCAGTCTCGCTCTTCCTCCAGTCTCTCACTTCCTCCTGTCTCACTCTTCCTCCAGTCTCACTCTTCCTCCAGTCTCTCTCATCCTCCAGTCTCACTCTTCCTCCAGTCTCACTCTTCCTCCAATCTCACTGTTGCTCCAGTCTCACTCTTCCTCCAGCCTCTCTCTTCCTCCAGTCTCACTCTTCCTCCAGTCTCACTCTTGCTCCTGTCTCACTCTTCCTCCGGTCTCTCTCACCCTCCAGTCTCTCACTTCCTCCTGTCTCACTCTTCCTCCAGTCTCACTCTTCCTCCAGTCTCTCTCATCCTCCAGTCTCACTCTTCCACCAATCTCACTCTTCCTCCAATCTCACTGTTGCTCCAGTCTCACTCTTCCTCCAGCCTCTCTCTTCCTCCAGTCTCTCTCTTCCTCCAGTCGCGCTCTTGCTCCAGTCTCACTCTTCCTCCAGTCTCACTCTTCCTCCAGTCTCACTCTTCCTCCTTTCTCATGCTTCCTCCAGTCTCACTCTTCCTCCAGTCACTCTCTTCCTGCAGTCTCACTCTTCCTCCAGTCACTCTCTTCCTCCAGTCTCTCTCTTCCTCCAGTCTCTCACTTCCTCCTGTCTCACTCTTCCTGCAGTATCACTCTTCCTCCAGTCTCTCTCTTCCTCCAGTCTCTCTCTTCCTCCAGTCTCTCACTTCCTCCTGTCTCACTCTTCCTCCAGTCTCACTCTTCCTCCAGTCTCACTCTTCCTCCAGTCTCACTCTTCCTCCAGTCTCTCTCTTCCTCCAGTCCCACTCTTCCTCAAGTCTCTCTCTTCCTCCTGTCTCACTCTTCCTCCAGTCTCTCTCTTCCTCCAGTCTCTCTCTTCCTCCAGTCTCACTCTTCCTCCAGTCTCTCTCTTCCTCAAGTCTCACTCTTCCTCCATTCACACTCTTCCTCCAGTCTCACTCTACCTCCAGTCTCTCTCTTTCTCCATCTCACTCTTCCTCCAGTCTCACTCTTCCTCCAGTCTCACTCTTCCTCCAGTCTCACTCTTCCTCCAGTCTCTCTCTTCCTCCAGTCTCTCTCTTCCACCAGTCTCTCTCTTCCTCCAGTCTCACTCTTCCTCCAGTCTCTCTCTTCCTGCAGTCTCACTCATCCTCCAGTCTCACTCTTCCTGCATTCTCACTCTTCTTCCAGCATCTCTCTTCCTCCAGTCTCACTCATCCGACAGTCTCTCTCTTCCTCCAGTCTCACTCTTCCTCCAGTCTCACTGTACCTCCAGTCTCACTCTTCCTCCAGTCTCTCTCTTCCTCCAGTCTCTCTCTTCCTCCAGTCTCTCACTTCCTCCTGTCTCACTCTTCCTCCAGTCTCACTCTTCCTCCAGTCTCACTCTTCCTCCAGTCTCACTCTTCCTCCAGTCTCTCTCTTCCTCCAGTCCCACTCTTCCTCAAGTCTCTCTCTTCCTCCTGTCTCACTCTTCCTCCAGTCTCTCTCTTCCTCCAGTCTCTCTCTTCCTCCAGTCTCACTCTTCCTCCAGTCTCTCTCTTCCTCAAGTCTCACTCTTCCTCCATTCACACTCTTCCTCCAGTCTCACTCTACCTCCAGTCTCTCTCTTTCTCCATCTCACTCTTCCTCCAGTCTCACTCTTCCTCCAGTCTCACTCTTCCTCCAGTCTCACTCTTCCTCCAGTCTCTCTCTTCCTCCAGTCTCTCTCTTCCACCAGTCTCTCTCTTCCTCCAGTCTCACTCTTCCTCCAGTCTCTCTCTTCCTGCAGTCTCACTCATCCTCCAGTCTCACTCTTCCTGCATTCTCACTCTTCTTCCAGCATCTCTCTTCCTCCAGTCTCACTCATCCGACAGTCTCTCTCTTCCTCCAGTCTCACTCTTCCTCCAGTCTCACTGTACCTCCAGTCTCACTCTTCCTCCAGTCTCACACTTCCTCCAGTCTCTCAGTTCCTCCAGTCTCACCCTTCCTCCAGTCTCACTCTTCCTCCAGTCTCACTCTTCCTCCAGTCTCTCTCTTACTCCAGTCTCACACTTCCTCCAGACTCTCTCGTCATCCTTTCACTCTCTTCCTCCAGTCTCACCCTTCCTCCAGTCTCACACTTCCTCCAGTCTCACCCTTCCTCCAGTCTCACTCTTCCTTCAGTCTCACTTTTCCTCCAGTCTCTCTCTTCCTCCAGTCTCACTCTTCCTCCAGTCTCTCTCTTCCTCCAGCCGCTCTCTTCCTCCAGTCTCTCTCTTCCTACACTCTCACTCTTCCTCCAGTCTCTCTCTTCCTCCAGTCTCACTCTTCATTCAGTCACTCTGTTCCTCCAGTCTCACCCTTCCTCCAGTCTCACTCTTCCTTCAGTCTCACTCTTCCTCCAGTCTCTCTCTTCCTCCAGTCTCTCTCGTCCTACAGTGTCACTCTTCCTCCAGTCTCTCTTTACCTTCGGTCTCACTCTTCCTCCAGTCTCACTTTTCCTGCAGTCTCTGTTCCTCCAGTCTCACCCTTCCTGCAGTCTCACTCTTCCTTCAGTCTCTCTCTTCCTCCAGTCTCACTCTTCCTCCAGTCTCAGTCTTACTCCAGTCACACTCTTCCTCCAGTCTCACTCTTCCTCCAGTTTCTCTGTTCCTCCAGTCTCTCTGTTCCTCCAGACTCACGCTTCCTCCAGTCTCTCTCTTCATCCAGTCTCTCTCATTCTCCAATCTCACCCTTCCTCTTGTCACAATCTTCCGCCAGTCTCACTCTTCCTCTTGTCACACTCTTCCTCCAGTCTCACTCTTCCTCCAGTCTCACTCTTCCTCCAGTCTCTCTCTTTCTCCAGTCTCACGCTTCCTCCAGTCTCACTCGTCCTCCAGTCTCTCTCGTCCTCCAGTCTCTCTCTTCCTCCAGTCTCTCTCGTCCTCCAGTCTCTCTCTTCCTCCAGTCTCTCTCTTCCTCCAGTCTCATTCTTCCTCCAGTCTCTTTTCCTCCAGTCTCACTCTTCCTCCAGTCTCACGCTTCCTCCAGTCTCTCTATTCCTCCAGTCTCTCTATTCCTCCAGTCGCACTCTTCCTCCACTCTCTCTCTTCCTCCAGTCTCACTCTTCCCCAATGTCTCACTCTTCTTCCAGTCTCAAGCATCCTGCAGTCTCACCCTTCCTCCAGTCTCACTCTTCTCCAGCCTCACTCTTCCTCCAGTCTCACTTTTCCTCCATTGTCACTCTTCCTCCAGTCTCTCTCTTCTTCCAGGGACTCTCAGCCTCCAGTCTCACTCTTCCTCCAGTCTCTCTCTTCCTCCAGTCTCTCTCTTCCTACAGTCTCACTCTTCCTCCAGTCTCTCTCTTCCTCCAGTCTCACTCTTCCTTCGGTCACTCTGTTCCTCCAGCCTCACCCTTCCTCCAGTCTCACTCTTCCTTCAGTCTCTCTCTACCTCCAGACTCTCTCTTCCTCCAGTCTCACACTTCCTCCAGTCTCACTCTTCCTCCAGTCCCTCTCTTCCTCCAGTCCCTCTCTTCCTCCAGTCTCTCTCTTCCTCCAGTCTCACTCTTCCTCCAGTCTCTCTCTTCCTCCAGTGTCACTCTTCCTCCAGTCTCTCTCTACCTTCAGTCTCACTCTTCCTCCAGTATCTCTCTTCCTCCAGTCTCACTTTTCCTCCAGTCTCTCTGTTCCTCCAGTCTCACTCTTCCTCCAGTCTCTCTCTTCCTCCAGTGTCACTCTTCCTCCAGTCTCTCTCTACCTTCAGTCTCACTCTTCCTCCAGTATCTCTCTTCCTCCAGTCTCACTTTTCCTCCAGTCTCTCTGTTCCTCCAGTCTCACCCTTCCTCCAGACTCACTCTGCCTTCAGTCTCTCTCTTCCTCCAGTCTCTCTCTTCAGCCAGTCTCACTCTTCCTCCAGTCTCACTCATCCTCCAGTCTCTCTCTTCCTCCAGTCTCACTCTTCCTCCAGTCTCTCTCTTCCTCCAGTATCTCTCTTCCTCCAGTCTCACTCTTCCTCCAGTCTCACTCTTCCTCCAGTCTCTCTCTTCCTCCAGTCTCACTCTGCCTCCAGTCTCTCTCTTCCTCCTGTCTCTCTCTACCTCCAGACTCTCTCTTCCTCCAGTCTCACTCTTCCTCCAGTCTCACTCTTCCGCCAGTCTCTCTCTTCCTCCAGTCTCTCTCTTCCTCCAGTCTCACTCTTCCTCCAGTCTCTCTCTTCCTCCAGTGTCACTCTTCCTCCACTCTCTCTTTACCTTCAGTCTCACTCTTCCTGCAGTATCTCTCTTCCTCCAATCTCACTCTACCTCCAGTCTCTCTCTTCCTTCAGTCTCACTCTTCCTCCAGTCTCACTCTTCCTCCAGTCACTCTCTTCCTGCTGTATCACACTTCCTCCAGTCTCTCTCTTCCTCCAGTCTCTCACTTCCTCCTGTCTCACTCTTCCTCCAGTCTCACTCTTCCTCCAGTCTCACTCTTCCTCCAGTCTCTCTCTTCCTCCAGTCCCACTCTTCCTCCAGTCTCTCTCTTCCTCCAGTCTCACTCTTCCTCCAGTCTCTCTCTTCCTCAAGTCTCACTCTTCCTCCATTCACACTCTTCCTCCAGTCTCACTCTACCTCCAGTCTCTCTCTTTCTCCAGTCTCACTCTTCCTCCAGTCTCACTCTTCCTCCAGTCACTCTCTTCCTGCAGTCTCACTCTTCCTCCAGTCTCTCTCTTCCTCCAGTCTCTCACTTCCTCCTGTCTCACTCTTCCTCCAGTCTCACTCTTAATCCAGTCACTCTCTTCCTGCAGTATCACTCTTCCTCCAGTCTCTCTTCCTCCAGTCTCACTCTTCCTCCAGCCTCTCTCTTCCTCCAGTCTCACTCTTCCTCCAGTCCCACTATTCCTCCAGTCTCTCTCTTCCTCCAGTCTCACCCTTCCTCCAGTCTCACTCTTCCTCCAGTCTCTCTCGTCCTCCAGTCTATCTCGTCTTCCAGTCTCATTCTTCCTCCAGTCTCTCTCTTCCTCCAGTCTCACTCTTCCTCCCGTCTCTCTCTTCCTCCAGCCTTACTCTTATTCCAGTCTCACTCTTCCTCCAGTCTCACTCTTCCTCCAGTCTCACTCTTCCTCCAGTCTCTCTCATCCTCCAGCCCCACTCTTCCTCCAGTCTCTCACTTCATCCAGTCTCAATCTTCCTCCAGTCTCTCTCTTCCTCCAGTCTCACACTTCCTCCAGTCTCACTCTACCTCCAGTCTCTCTCTACCTCCAGTCTCACTCTTCCTCCAGTCTCTCACTTCCTCCTGTCTCACTCTTCCTCCAGTCTCACTCTTCCTCCAGTCTCTCTCTTCCTCCAGTCTCTCTCTTCCTCCAGTCCCACTCTTCCTCCAGTCTCTCTCTTCCTCCAGTCTCTCTCTTCCTCCAGTCTCTCTCTTCCTCCAGTTTCACTCTTACTCCAGTCACATTCTTCCTCCATTATCACTCTACCTCCAGTCTCTCTCTTCCTCCAGTCTCACTCTTCCTCCAGTCTCACTCTTCCTCCAGTCACTCTCTTCCTGCAGTCTCACACTTCCTCCAGTCTCGCTCTTCCTCCAGTCTCTCACTTCCTCCTGTCTCAATCTTCCTCCAGCCTCTCTCTTCCTCCAGTCTCACTCTTCCTCCAGTCTCACTCTTGCTCCAGTCTCACTCTTCCTCCGGTCTCTCTCATCCTCCAGTCTCTCACTTCCTCCTGTCTCACTATTCCTCCAGTCTCACTCTTCCTCCAGTCTCTCTCATCCTCCAGTCTCACTCTTCCACCAATCTCACTCTTCCTCCAGTCTCACTGTTGCTCCAGTCTCACTCTTCCTCCAGCCTCTCTCTTCCTCCTGTCTCTCTCTTCCTCCAGTCGCACTCTTGCTCCAGTCTGACTCTTCCTCCAGTCTCACTCTTCCTCCAGTCTCACTCTTCCTCCTTTCTCACTCTTCCTCCTTTCTCATGCTTCCTCCAGTCTCACTCTTCCTCCAGTCACTCTCTTCCTGCAGTCTCACTCTTCCTCCAGTCTCTCTCTTCCTCCAGTCTCTCACTTCCTCCTGTCTCACTCTTCCTGCAGTATCACTCTTCCTCCAGTCTCTCTCTTCCTCCAGTCTCTCACTTCCTCCTGTCTCACTCTTCCTCCAGTCTCACTCTTCCTCCAGTCTCACTCTTCCTCCAGTCTCTCTCTTCCTCCAGTCCCACTCTTCCTCAAGTCTCTCTCTTCCTCCTGTCTCACTCTTCCTCCTGTCTCACTCTTCCTCCAGTCTCACTCTTCCTCCAGTCACTCTCTTCCTGCAGTCTCACTCTTCCTCCAGTCTCTCTCTTCCTCCAGTCTCTCACTTCCTCCTGTCTCACTCTTCCTCCAGTCTCACTCTTAATCCAGTCACTCTCTTCCTGCAGTATCACTCTTCCTCCAGTCCCTCTTCCTCCAGTCTCACTCTTCCTCCAGCCTCTCTCTTCCTCCAGTCTCACTCTTCCTCCAGTCCCACTATTCCTCCAGTCTCTCTCTTCCTCCAGTCTCACCCTTCCTCCAGTCTCACTCTACCTCCATTCTCTCTCGTCCTCCAGTCTATCTCGTCTTCCAGTCTCACTCTTCCTCCAGTCTCTCTCTTCCTCCAGTCTCACTCTTCCTCCAGTCTCTCTCTTCCTCCAGCCTCACTCTTATTCCAGTCACACTCTTCCTCCAGTTTCACTCTACCTCCAGTCACTCTCTTCCTCCAGTCTCACTCTTCCTCCAGTCTCACTCTTCCTCCAGTCTCACTCTTCCTCCAGTCTCTCTCTTCCTCCAGTCCCACTCTTCCTCCAGTCTCACTCTTCCTCCAGTCTCTCTCTTCCTCCAGCCTCACTCTTATTCCAGCCACACTCTTCCTCCAGTCTCACTCTACCTCCAGTCTCTCTCTTCCCCCAGTCTCACTCGTCCTCCAGTCTCACTCTTCCTCCAGTCTCACTCTTCCTCCAGTCTCACTCTTCCTCCAGTCTCTCTCATCCTCCAGTCCCACTCTTCCTCCAGTCTCTCACTTCATCCAGTCACTCTCTTCCTGCAGTCTCACTCTTCCTCCAGTCTCGCTCTTCCTCCAGTCTCTCACTTCCCCTGTCTCACTCTTCCTCCAGTCTCACTCTTCCTCCAGTCTCTCACTTCCTCCTGTCTCACTATTCCTCCAGTCTCACTCTTCCTCCAGTCTCTCTCATCCTCCAGTCTCACTCTTCCACCAATCTCACTCTTCCTCCAGTCTCACTCTTCCTCCAGTCTCACTCTTCCTCCAGTCTCACTCTTGCTCCAGTCTCACTCTTCCTCCGGTCTCTCTCATCCTCCAGTCTCTCACTTCCTCCTGTCTCACTCTTCCTCCAGTCTCACTCTTCCTCCAGTCTCACTCTTCCACCAGTCTCACTCTTCCTCCAGTCTCACTGTTGCTCCAGTCTCACTCTTCCTCCAGCGTCTCTCTTCCTCCAGTCTCTCTCTTCCTTCAGTCGCACTCTTGCTCCAGTCTCACTCTTCCTCCAGTCTCACTCTTCCTCCAGTCTCACTCTTCCTCCTTTCTCACTCTTCCTCCTTTCTCATGCACCCTCCAGTCTCACTCTTCCTCCAGTCACTCTCTTCCTGCAGTCTCTCTCTTCCTCCAGTCTCTCTCTTCCTCCAGTCTCTCACTTCCTCCTGTCTCACTCTTCCTCCAGTCTCACTCTTCCTCCAGTCTCTCTCATCCTCCAGTCTCACTCTTCCTCCAGTCTCACTCTTCCTCCATTGTCACTCTTCCTCCAGTCTCTCTCTTCTTCCAGGGACTCTCATCCTCCAGTCTCACTCTTCCTCCAGTCTCTCTCTTCCTCCAGCCGCTCTCTTCCTCCAGTCTCACTCTTTCTCCAGTCTCTCTCTTCCTCCAGTCTCTCTCTTCCTCCAGTCTCACACTTCCTCCAGTCTCTCTCTTCCTCCAGTCTCACTCTTCCTTCAGTCTCACTCTTCCTTCAGTCTCTCTCTACCTCCAGACTCTCTCTTCCTCCAGTCTCAGACTTCCTCCAGTCTCACTCTTCCTCCAGTCTCACTCTTCCTCCAGTCTCTCTCTTACTCCAGTGTCACTCTTCCTCCAGTCTCTCTTTACCTTCAGTCTCACTCTTCCTGCAGTATCTCTCTTCCTCCAATCTCACTCTACCTCCAGTCTCTCACTTCCTCCTGTTTCACTCTTCCTCCAGTCTCACTCTTCCTCCAGTCTCACTCTTCCTCCAGTCTCTCTCTTCCTCCAGTCCCACTCTTCCTCAAGTCTCTCTCTTCCTCCAGTCTCACTCTTCCTCCAGTCTCTCTCTTCCTCCAGTCTCACTCTTCCTCCAGTCTCTCTCTTCCTCAAGTCTCACTCTTCCTCCATTCACACTCTTCCTCCAGTCTCACTCTACCTCCAGTCTCTCTCTCTCTCCAGTCTCACTCTTCCTCCAGTCTCACTCTTCCTCCAGTCACTCTCTTCCTGCAGTCTCACTCTTACTCCAGTCTATCTCTTCCTCCAGTCTCTCACTTCCTCCTGTCTCACTCTTAATCCAGTCACTCTCTTCCTGCAGTCACTCTCTTCCTGCAGTATCACTCTTCCTCCAGTCTCACTCTTCCTCCAGCCTCTCTCTTCCTCCAGTCTCACTCTTCCTCCAGTCCCTCTCTTCCTCCAGTCCCACTATTCCTCCAGTCTCTCTCTTCCTCCAGTCACACCCTTCCTCCAGTCTCACTCTTCCTCCAGTCTCTCTCGTCCTCCAGTCTATCTCGTCCTCCAGTCTCACTCTTCCTCCAGTCTCTCTCTTCCTCCAGTCTCACTCTTCCTCCAGTCTCCCTCTTCCTCCAGCATCACTCTTATTCCAGTCTCACTCTTCCTCCAGTCTCACTCTACCTCCAGTCTCTCTCTTCCTCCAGTCTCACTCTTCCTCCAGTCTCACTCTTCCTCCAGTCTCACTCTTCCTCCAGTCTCACTCTTCCTCCAGTCTCACTCTTCCTCCAGTCTCACTCTTCCTCCAGTCTCTCTCTTCCTCCAGTCCCACTCTTCCTCCAGTCTCTCACTTCATCCAGTCTCAATCTTCCTCCAGTCTCTCTCTTCCTCCAGTCTCACTCTTACTCCAGTCACACTCTTCCTCCAGTCTCACTCTACCTCCAGTCTCTCTCTACCTCCAGTCTCACTCTTCCTCCAGTCTCACTCTTCCTCCAGTCTCTCACTTCCTCCTGTCTCACACTTCCTCCAGTCTCACTCTTCCTCCAGTCTCACTCTTCCTCCAGTCTCTCTCTTCCTCCAGTCCCACTCTTCCTCCAGTCTCTCTCTTCCTCCAGTCTCACTCTTCCTCCAGTCTCTCTCTTCCTCCAGTCTCACTCTTACTCCAGTCACAATCTTCCTCCATTCTCACTCTACCTCCAGTCTCTCTCTTCCTCCAGTCTCACTCTTCCTCCAGTCTCACTCTTCCTCCCGTCTCACTCTTCCTCCAGTCACTCTCTTCCTGCAGTCTCACTCTACCTCCAGTCTCGCTCTTCCTCCAGTATCTCACTTCCTCCTATCTCACTCTTCCTCCAGTCTCACTCTTCCTCCAGTCTCTCTCATCCTCCAATCTCACTCTTCCTCCAGTCTCACTCTTCCTCCAATCTCACTGTTGCTCCAGTCTCACTCTTCCTCCAGCCTCTCTCTTCCTCCAATCTCACTGTTGCTCCAGTCTCACTCTTCCTCCAGCCTCTCTCTTCCTCCAGTCTCACTCTTGCTCCAGGCTCACTCTTCCTCCGGTCTCTCTCATCCTCCAGTCTCTCACTTCCTCCTGTCTCACTCTACCTCCAGTCTCACTCTTCCTCCAGTCTCACTCTTCCACCAGTCTCACTCTTCCTCCAGTCTCACTGTTGCTCCAGTCTCACTCTTCCTCCAGCGTCTCTCTTCCTCCAGTCTCTCTCTTCCTTCAGTCGCACTCTTGCTCCAGTCTCACTCTTCCTCCAGTCTCACTCTTCCTCCAGTCTCACTCTTCCTCCTTTCTCACTCTTCCTCCTTTCTCATGCTCCCTCCAGTCTCACTCTTCCTCCAGTCACTCTCTTCCTGCAGTCTCTCTCTTCCTCCAGTCTCTCACTTCCTCCTGTCTCACTCTTCCTCCAGTCTCACTCTTCCTCCAGTCTCTCTCATCCTCCAGTCTCACTCTTCCTCCAGTCTCACTCTTCCTCCATTGTCACTCTTCCTCCAGTCTCTCTCTTCTTCCAGGGACTCTCATCCTCCAGTCTCACTCTTCCTCCAGTCTCTCTCTTCCTCCAGCCGCTCTCTTCCTCCAGTCTCACTCTTTCTCCAGTCTCTCTCTTCCTTCAGTCTCACTCTTCCTTCAGTCTCTCTCTACCTCCAGACTCTCTCTTCCTCCAGTCTCAGACTTCCTCCAGTCTCACTCTTCCTCCAGTCCCTCTCTTCCTCCAGTCCCTCTCTTCCTCCAGTCTCTCTCTTCCTCCAGTCTCACTCTTCCTCCAGTCTCTCTCTTCCTCCAGTGCCACTCTTCCTCCAGTCTCTCTTTACCTTCAGTCTCACTCTTCCTCCAGTATCTCTCTTCCTCCAGTCTCACTTTTCCTCCAGTCTCTCTGTTCCTCCAGTCTCAGCCTTCCTCCAGACTCACTCTTCCTTCAGTCTCTCTCTTCCTCCAGTCTCTCTCTTCCTCCAGTCTCACTCTTCCTCCAGTCTCTCTCTTCCTCCAGTCTCACTCTTCCTCCATTCTCTCTCTTCCTCCAGTCTCTCTCTACCTCCAGACTCTCTCTTCCTCCAGTCTCACTCTTCCTCCAGTCTCACTCTTCCGCCACTCTCTCTCTTCCTCCAGTCTCTCTCTTCCTCCAGTCTCACTCTTCCTCCAGTCTCTCTCTTCCTCCAGTGTCACTCTTCCTCCAGTCTCTCTTTACCTTCAGTCTCACTCTTCCTGCAGTATCTCTCTTCCTCCAATCTCACTCTTCCTCCAGTCTCACTCTTCCTCCAGTCTCACTCTTCCTCCAGCCTCTCTCTTCCTCCAGTCTCACTCTTCCTCCAGTCTCTCTCTTCCTCAAGTCTCACTCTTCCTCCATTCACACTCTTCCTCCAGTCTCACTCTACCTCCAGTCTCTCTCTTTCTCCAGTCTCACTCTTCCTCCAGTCTCACTCTTCCTCCAGTCACTCTCTTCCTGCAGTCTCACTCTTCCTCCAGTCTCTCTCTTCCTCCAGTCTCTCACTTCCTCCTGTCTCACTCTTCCTCCAGTCTCACTCTTAATCAAGTCACTCTCTTCCTGCAGTATCACTCTTCCTCCAGTCTCTCTTCCTCCAGTCTCACTCTTCCTCCAGCCTCTCTCTTCCTCCAGTCTCACTCTTCCTCCAGTCTCTCTCTTCCTCCAGTCCCACTATTCCTCCAGTCTCTCTCTTCCTCCAGTCTCACCCTTCCTCCAGTCTCACTCTTCCTCCAGTCTCTCTCGTCCTCCAGTCTATCTCGTCTTCCAGTCTCACTCTTCCTCAAGTCTCTCTCTTCCTCCAGTCTCACTCTTCCTCCAGTCTCACTCTTCCTCCAGTCTCTCTCTTCCTCCAGTCTCACTCTTCCTCCAGTCTCTCTCTTCCTCAAGTCTCACTCTTCCTCCATTCACACTCTTCCTCCAGTCTCACTCTACCTCCAGTCTCTCTCTTTCTCCAGTCTCACTCTTCCTCCAGTCTCACTCTTCCTCCAGTCACTCTCTTCCTGCAGTCTCACTCTTCCTCCAGTCTCTCTCTTCCTCCAGTCTCTCACTTCCTCCTGTCTCACTCTTCCTCCAGTCTCACTCTTAATCCAGTCACTCTCTTCCTGCAGTATCACTCTTCCTCCAGTCTCTCTTCCTCCAGTCTCACTCTTCCTCCAGCCTCTCTCTTCCTCCAGTCTCACTCTTCCTCCAGTCTCTCTCTTCCTCCAGTCCCACTATTCCTCCAGTCTCTCTCTTCCTCCAGTCTCACCCTTCCTCCAGTCTCACTCTTCCTCCAGTCTCTCTCGTCCTCCAGTCTATCTCGTCTTCCAGTCTCACTCTTCCTCCAGTCTCTCTCTTCCTCCAGTCTCACTCTTCCTCCAGTCTCTCTCTTCCTCCAGCCTCACTCTTATTCCAGTCACACTCTTCCTCCAGTCTCACTCTACCTCCAGTCTCTCTCTTCCTCCAGTCTCACTCTTCCTCCAGTCTCTCTCTTCCTCCAGCCTCACTCTTATTCCAGTCACACTCTTCCTTCCGTCTCACTCTACCTCCAGTCTCTCTCTTCCTCCAGTCTCACTCTTCCTCCAGTCTCACTCTTCCGCCAGTCTCTCTCTTCCTCCAGTCTCTCTCTTCCTCCAGTCTCACTCTTCCTCCAGTCTCTCTCTTACTCCAGTGTCACTCTTCCTCCAGTCTCTCTTTACCTTCAGTCTCACTCTTCCTGCAGTATCTCTCTTCCTCCAATCTCACTCTACCTCCAGTCTCTCACTTCCTCCTGTTTCACTCTTCCTCCAGTCTCACTCTTCCTCCAGTCTCACTCTTCCTCCAGTCTCTCTCTTCCTCCAGTCCCACTCTTCCTCAAGTCTCTCTCTTCCTCCAGTCTCACTCTTCCTCCAGTCTCTCTCTTCCTCCAGTCTCACTCTTCCTCCAGTCTCTCTCTTCCTCAAGTCTCACTCTTCCTCCATTCACACTCTTCCTCCAGTCTCACTCTACCTCCAGTCTCTCTCTCTCTCCAGTCTCACTCTTCCTCCAGTCTCACTCTTCCTCCAGTCACTCTCTTCCTGCAGTCTCACTCTTACTCCAGTCTATCTCTTCCTCCAGTCTCTCACTTCCTCCTGTCTCACTCTTAATCCAGTCACTCTCTTCCTGCAGTATCACTCTTCCTCCAGTCTCTCTTCCTCCAGTCTCACTCTTCCTCCAGCCTCTCTCTTCCTCCAGTCTCACTCTTCCTCCAGTCCCTCTCTTCCTCCAGTCCCACTATTCCTCCAGTCTCTCTCTTCCTCCAGTCTCACCCTTCCTCCAGTCTCACTCTTCCTCCGGTCTCTCTCATCCTCCAGTCTCTCACTTCCTCCTGTCTCACTCTTCCTCCAGTCTCACTCTTCCTCCAGTCTCACTCTTCCACCAGTCTCACTCTTCCTCCAGTCTCACTGTTGCTCCAGTCTCACTCTTCCTCCAGCGTCTCTCTTCCTCCAGTCTCTCTCTTCCTTCAGTCGCACTCTTGCTCCAGTCTCACTCTTCCTCCAGTCTCACTCTTCCTCCAGTCTCACTCTTCCTCCTTTCTCACTCTTCCTCCTTTCTCATGCACCCTCCAGTCTCACTCTTCCTCCAGTCACTCTCTTCCTGCAGTCTCTCTCTTCCTCCAGTCTCTCTCTTCCTCCAGTCTCTCACTTCCTCCTGTCTCACTCTTCCTCCAGTCTCACTCTTCCTCCAGTCTCTCTCATCCTCCAGTCTCACTCTTCCTCCAGTCTCACTCTTCCTCCATTGTCACTCTTCCTCCAGTCTCTCTCTTCTTCCAGGGACTCTCATCCTCCAGTCTCACTCTTCCTCCAGTCTCTCTCTTCCTCCAGCCGCTCTCTTCCTCCAGTCTCACTCTTTCTCCAGTCTCTCTCTTCCTCCAGTCTCTCTCTTCCTCCAGTCTCACACTTCCTCCAGTCTCTCTCTTCCTCCAGTCTCACTCTTCCTTCAGTCTCACTCTTCCTTCAGTCTCTCTCTACCTCCAGACTCTCTCTTCCTCCAGTCTCAGACTTCCTCCAGTCTCACTCTTCCTCCAGTCTCACTCTTCCTCCAGTCTCTCTCTTACTCCAGTGTCACTCTTCCTCCAGTCTCTCTTTACCTTCAGTCTCACTCTTCCTGCAGTATCTCTCTTCCTCCAATCTCACTCTACCTCCAGTCTCTCACTTCCTCCTGTTTCACTCTTCCTCCAGTCTCACTCTTCCTCCAGTCTCACTCTTCCTCCAGTCTCTCTCTTCCTCCAGTCCCACTCTTCCTCAAGTCTCTCTCTTCCTCCAGTCTCACTCTTCCTCCAGTCTCTCTCTTCCTCCAGTCTCACTCTTCCTCCAGTCTCTCTCTTCCTCAAGTCTCACTCTTCCTCCATTCACACTCTTCCTCCAGTCTCACTCTACCTCCAGTCTCTCTCTCTCTCCAGTCTCACTCTTCCTCCAGTCTCACTCTTCCTCCAGTCACTCTCTTCCTGCAGTCTCACTCTTACTCCAGTCTATCTCTTCCTCCAGTCTCTCACTTCCTCCTGTCTCACTCTTAATCCAGTCACTCTCTTCCTGCAGTCACTCTCTTCCTGCAGTATCACTCTTCCTCCAGTCTCACTCTTCCTCCAGCCTCTCTCTTCCTCCAGTCTCACTCTTCCTCCAGTCCCTCTCTTCCTCCAGTCCCACTATTCCTCCAGTCTCTCTCTTCCTCCAGTCACACCCTTCCTCCAGTCTCACTCTTCCTCCAGTCTCTCTCGTCCTCCAGTCTATCTCGTCCTCCAGTCTCACTCTTCCTCCAGTCTCTCTCTTCCTCCAGTCTCACTCTTCCTCCAGTCTCCCTCTTCCTCCAGCATCACTCTTATTCCAGTCTCACTCTTCCTCCAGTCTCACTCTACCTCCAGTCTCTCTCTTCCTCCAGTCTCACTCTTCCTCCAGTCTCACTCTTCCTCCAGTCTCACTCTTCCTCCAGTCTCACTCTTCCTCCAGTCTCACTCTTCCTCCAGTCTCACTCTTCCTCCAGTCTCTCTCTTCCTCCAGTCCCACTCTTCCTCCAGTCTCTCACTTCATCCAGTCTCAATCTTCCTCCAGTCTCTCTCTTCCTCCAGTCTCACTCTTACTCCAGTCACACTCTTCCTCCAGTCTCACTCTACCTCCAGTCTCTCTCTACCTCCAGTCTCACTCTTCCTCCAGTCTCACTCTTCCTCCAGTCTCTCACTTCCTCCTGTCTCACACTTCCTCCAGTCTCACTCTTCCTCCAGTCTCACTCTTCCTCCAGTCTCTCTCTTCCTCCAGTCCCACTCTTCCTCCAGTCTCTCTCTTCCTCCAGTCTCACTCTTCCTCCAGTCTCTCTCTTCCTCCAGTCTCACTCTTACTCCAGTCACAATCTTCCTCCATTCTCACTCTACCTCCAGTCTCTCTCTTCCTCCAGTCTCACTCTTCCTCCAGTCTCACTCTTCCTCCCGTCTCACTCTTCCTCCAGTCACTCTCTTCCTGCAGTCTCACTCTACCTCCAGTCTCGCTCTTCCTCCAGTATCTCACTTCCTCCTATCTCACTCTTCCTCCAGTCTCACTCTTCCTCCAGTCTCTCTCATCCTCCAATCTCACTCTTCCTCCAGTCTCACTCTTCCTCCAATCTCACTGTTGCTCCAGTCTCACTCTTCCTCCAGCCTCTCTCTTCCTCCAATCTCACTGTTGCTCCAGTCTCACTCTTCCTCCAGCCTCTCTCTTCCTCCAGTCTCACTCTTGCTCCAGGCTCACTCTTCCTCCGGTCTCTCTCATCCTCCAGTCTCTCACTTCCTCCTGTCTCACTCTACCTCCAGTCTCACTCTTCCTCCAGTCTCACTCTTCCACCAGTCTCACTCTTCCTCCAGTCTCACTGTTGCTCCAGTCTCACTCTTCCTCCAGCGTCTCTCTTCCTCCAGTCTCTCTCTTCCTTCAGTCGCACTCTTGCTCCAGTCTCACTCTTCCTCCAGTCTCACTCTTCCTCCAGTCTCACTCTTCCTCCTTTCTCACTCTTCCTCCTTTCTCATGCTCCCTCCAGTCTCACTCTTCCTCCAGTCACTCTCTTCCTGCAGTCTCTCTCTTCCTCCAGTCTCTCACTTCCTCCTGTCTCACTCTTCCTCCAGTCTCACTCTTCCTCCAGTCTCTCTCATCCTCCAGTCTCACTCTTCCTCCAGTCTCACTCTTCCTCCATTGTCACTCTTCCTCCAGTCTCTCTCTTCTTCCAGGGACTCTCATCCTCCAGTCTCACTCTTCCTCCAGTCTCTCTCTTCCTCCAGCCGCTCTCTTCCTCCAGTCTCACTCTTTCTCCAGTCTCTCTCTTCCTCCAGTCTCTCTCTTCCTCCAGTCTCTCTCTTCCTACAGTCTCACTCTTCCTCCAGTCTCTCTCTTCCTCCAGTCTCTCTCTTCCTTCAGTCTCACTCTTCCTTCAGTCTCTCTCTACCTCCAGACTCTCTCTTCCTCCAGTCTCAGACTTCCTCCAGTCTCACTCTTCCTCCAGTCCCTCTCTTCCTCCAGTCCCTCTCTTCCTCCAGTCTCTCTCTTCCTCCAGTCTCACTCTTCCTCCAGTCTCTCTCTTCCTCCAGTGCCACTCTTCCTCCAGTCTCTCTTTACCTTCAGTCTCACTCTTCCTCCAGTATCTCTCTTCCTCCAGTCTCACTTTTCCTCCAGTCTCTCTGTTCCTCCAGTCTCAGCCTTCCTCCAGACTCACTCTTCCTTCAGTCTCTCTCTTCCTCCAGTCTCTCTCTTCCTCCAGTCTCACTCTTCCTCCAGTCTCTCTCTTCCTCCAGTCTCACTCTTCCTCCATTCTCTCTCTTCCTCCAGTCTCTCTCTACCTCCAGACTCTCTCTTCCTCCAGTCTCACTCTTCCTCCAGTCTCACTCTTCCGCCACTCTCTCTCTTCCTCCAGTCTCTCTCTTCCTCCAGTCTCACTCTTCCTCCAGTCTCTCTCTTCCTCCAGTGTCACTCTTCCTCCAGTCTCTCTTTACCTTCAGTCTCACTCTTCCTGCAGTATCTCTCTTCCTCCAATCTCACTCTTCCTCCAGTCTCACTCTTCCTCCAGTCTCACTCTTCCTCCAGCCTCTCTCTTCCTCCAGTCCCACTCTTCCTCAAGTCTCTCTCTTCCTCCAGTCTCACTCTTCCTCCAGTCTCACTCTTCCTCCAGTCTCTCTCTTCCTCCAGTCTCACTCTTCCTCCAGTCTCTCTCTTCCTCAAGTCTCACTCTTCCTCCATTCACACTCTTCCTCCAGTCTCACTCTACCTCCAGTCTCTCTCTTTCTCCAGTCTCACTCTTCCTCCAGTCTCACTCTTCCTCCAGTCACTCTCTTCCTGCAGTCTCACTCTTCCTCCAGTCTCTCTCTTCCTCCAGTCTCTCACTTCCTCCTGTCTCACTCTTCCTCCAGTCTCACTCTTAATCAAGTCACTCTCTTCCTGCAGTATCACTCTTCCTCCAGTCTCTCTTCCTCCAGTCTCACTCTTCCTCCAGCCTCTCTCTTCCTCCAGTCTCACTCTTCCTCCAGTCTCTCTCTTCCTCCAGTCCCACTATTCCTCCAGTCTCTCTCTTCCTCCAGTCTCACCCTTCCTCCAGTCTCACTCTTCCTCCAGTCTCTCTCGTCCTCCAGTCTATCTCGTCTTCCAGTCTCACTCTTCCTCAAGTCTCTCTCTTCCTCCAGTCTCACTCTTCCTCCAGTCTCACTCTTCCTCCAGTCTCTCTCTTCCTCCAGTCTCACTCTTCCTCCAGTCTCTCTCTTCCTCAAGTCTCACTCTTCCTCCATTCACACTCTTCCTCCAGTCTCACTCTACCTCCAGTCTCTCTCTTTCTCCAGTCTCACTCTTCCTCCAGTCTCACTCTTCCTCCAGTCACTCTCTTCCTGCAGTCTCACTCTTCCTCCAGTCTCTCTCTTCCTCCAGTCTCTCACTTCCTCCTGTCTCACTCTTCCTCCAGTCTCACTCTTAATCCAGTCACTCTCTTCCTGCAGTATCACTCTTCCTCCAGTCTCTCTTCCTCCAGTCTCACTCTTCCTCCAGCCTCTCTCTTCCTCCAGTCTCACTCTTCCTCCAGTCTCTCTCTTCCTCCAGTCCCACTATTCCTCCAGTCTCTCTCTTCCTCCAGTCTCACCCTTCCTCCAGTCTCACTCTTCCTCCAGTCTCTCTCGTCCTCCAGTCTATCTCGTCTTCCAGTCTCACTCTTCCTCCAGTCTCTCTCTTCCTCCAGTCTCACTCTTCCTCCAGTCTCTCTCTTCCTCCAGCCTCACTCTTATTCCAGTCACACTCTTCCTCCAGTCTCACTCTACCTCCAGTCTCTCTCTTCCTCCAGTCTCACTCTTCCTCCAGTCTCTCTCTTCCTCCAGCCTCACTCTTATTCCAGTCACACTCTTCCTTCCGTCTCACTCTACCTCCAGTCTCTCTCTTCCTCCAGTCTCACTCTTCCTCCAGTCTCACTCTTCCGCCAGTCTCTCTCTTCCTCCAGTCTCTCTCTTCCTCCAGTCTCACTCTTCCTCCAGTCTCTCTCTTACTCCAGTGTCACTCTTCCTCCAGTCTCTCTTTACCTTCAGTCTCACTCTTCCTGCAGTATCTCTCTTCCTCCAATCTCACTCTACCTCCAGTCTCTCACTTCCTCCTGTTTCACTCTTCCTCCAGTCTCACTCTTCCTCCAGTCTCACTCTTCCTCCAGTCTCTCTCTTCCTCCAGTCCCACTCTTCCTCAAGTCTCTCTCTTCCTCCAGTCTCACTCTTCCTCCAGTCTCTCTCTTCCTCCAGTCTCACTCTTCCTCCAGTCTCTCTCTTCCTCAAGTCTCACTCTTCCTCCATTCACACTCTTCCTCCAGTCTCACTCTACCTCCAGTCTCTCTCTCTCTCCAGTCTCACTCTTCCTCCAGTCTCACTCTTCCTCCAGTCACTCTCTTCCTGCAGTCTCACTCTTACTCCAGTCTATCTCTTCCTCCAGTCTCTCACTTCCTCCTGTCTCACTCTTAATCCAGTCACTCTCTTCCTGCAGTATCACTCTTCCTCCAGTCTCTCTTCCTCCAGTCTCACTCTTCCTCCAGCCTCTCTCTTCCTCCAGTCTCACTCTTCCTCCAGTCCCTCTCTTCCTCCAGTCCCACTATTCCTCCAGTCTCTCTCTTCCTCCAGTCTCACCCTTCCTCCAGTCTCACTCTTCCTCCAGTCTCTCTCGTCCTCCAGTCTATCTCGTCCTCCAGTCTCACTCTTCCTCCAGTCTCTCTCTTCCTCCAGTCTCACTCTTCCTCCAGTCTCCCTCTTCCTCCAGCATCACTCTTATTCCAGTCTCACTCTTCCTCCAGTCTCACTCTACCTCCAGTCTCTCTCTTCCTCCAGTCTCACTCTTCCTCCAGTCTCACTCTTCCTCCAGTCTCACTCTTCCTCCAGTCTCACTCTTCCTCCAGTCTCACTCTTCCTCCAGTCTCACTCTTCCTCCAGTCTCTCTCTTCCTCCAGTCCCACTCTTCCTCCAGTCTCTCACTTCATCCAGTCTCAATCTTCCTCCAGTCTCTCTCTTCCTCCAGTCTCACTCTTACTCCAGTCACACTCTTCCTCCAGTCTCACTCTACCTCCAGTCTCTCTCTACCTCCAGTCTCACTCTTCCTCCAGTCTCACTCTTCCTCCAGTCTCTCACTTCCTCCTGTCTCACACTTCCTCCAGTCTCACTCTTCCTCCAGTCTCACTCTTCCTCCAGTCTCTCTCTTCCTCAAGTCTCACTCTTCCTCCATTCACACTCTTCCTCCAGTCTCACTCTACCTCCAGTCTCTCTCTTTCTCCAGTCTCACTCTTCCTCCAGTCTCACTCTTCCTCCAGTCACTCTCTTCCTGCAGTCTCACTCTTCCTCCAGTCTCTCTCTTCCTCCAGTCTCTCACTTCCTCCTGTCTCACTCTTCCTCCAGTCTCACTCTTAATCCAGTCACTCTCTTCCTGCAGTATCACTCTTCCTCCAGTCTCTCTTCCTCCAGTCTCACTCTTCCTCCAGCCTCTCTCTTCCTCCAGTCTCACTCTTCCTCCAGTCTCTCTCTTCCTCCAGTCCCACTATTCCTCCAGTCTCTCTCTTCCTCCAGTCTCACCCTTCCTCCAGTCTCACTCTTCCTCCAGTCTCTCTCGTCCTCCAGTCTATCTCGTCTTCCAGTCTCACTCTTCCTCCAGTCTCTCTCTTCCTCCAGTCTCACTCTTCCTCCAGTCTCTCTCTTCCTCCAGCCTCACTCTTATTCCAGTCACACTCTTCCTCCAGTCTCACTCTACCTCCAGTCTCTCTCTTCCTCCAGTCTCACTCTTCCTCCAGTCTCTCTCTTCCTCCAGCCTCACTCTTATTCCAGTCACACTCTTCCTTCCGTCTCACTCTACCTCCAGTCTCTCTCTTCCTCCAGTCTCACTCTTCCTCCAGTCTCACTCTTCCGCCAGTCTCTCTCTTCCTCCAGTCTCTCTCTTCCTCCAGTCTCACTCTTCCTCCAGTCTCTCTCTTACTCCAGTGTCACTCTTCCTCCAGTCTCTCTTTACCTTCAGTCTCACTCTTCCTGCAGTATCTCTCTTCCTCCAATCTCACTCTACCTCCAGTCTCTCACTTCCTCCTGTTTCACTCTTCCTCCAGTCTCACTCTTCCTCCAGTCTCACTCTTCCTCCAGTCTCTCTCTTCCTCCAGTCCCACTCTTCCTCAAGTCTCTCTCTTCCTCCAGTCTCACTCTTCCTCCAGTCTCTCTCTTCCTCCAGTCTCACTCTTCCTCCAGTCTCTCTCTTCCTCAAGTCTCACTCTTCCTCCATTCACACTCTTCCTCCAGTCTCACTCTACCTCCAGTCTCTCTCTCTCCAGTCTCACTCTTCCTCCAGTCTCACTCTTCCTCCAGTCACTCTCTTCCTGCAGTCTCACTCTTACTCCAGTCTATCTCTTCCTCCAGTCTCTCACTTCCTCCTGTCTCACTCTTAATCCAGTCACTCTCTTCCTGCAGTATCACTCTTCCTCCAGTCTCTCTTCCTCCAGTCTCACTCTTCCTCCAGCCTCTCTCTTCCTCCAGTCTCACTCTTCCTCCAGTCCCTCTCTTCCTCCAGTCCCACTATTCCTCCAGTCTCTCTCTTCCTCCAGTCTCACCCTTCCTCCAGTCTCACTCTTCCTCCAGTCTCTCTCGTCCTCCAGTCTATCTCGTCCTCCAGTCTCACTCTTCCTCCAGTCTCTCTCTTCCTCCAGTCTCACTCTTCCTCCAGTCTCCCTCTTCCTCCAGCATCACTCTTATTCCAGTCTCACTCTTCCTCCAGTCTCACTCTACCTCCAGTCTCTCTCTTCCTCCAGTCTCACTCTTCCTCCAGTCTCACTCTTCCTCCAGTCTCACTCTTCCTCCAGTCTCACTCTTCCTCCAGTCTCACTCTTCCTCCAGTCTCACTCTTCCTCCAGTCTCTCTCTTCCTCCAGTCCCACTCTTCCTCCAGTCTCTCACTTCATCCAGTCTCAATCTTCCTCCAGTCTCTCTCTTCCTCCAGTCTCACTCTTACTCCAGTCACACTCTTCCTCCAGTCTCACTCTACCTCCAGTCTCTCTCTACCTCCAGTCTCACTCTTCCTCCAGTCTCACTCTTCCTCCAGTCTCTCACTTCCTCCTGTCTCACACTTCCTCCAGTCTCACTCTTCCTCCAGTCTCACTCTTCCTCCAGTCTCTCTCTTCCTCCAGTCCCACTCTTCCTCCAGTCTCTCTCTTCCTCCAGTCTCACTCTTCCTCCAGTCTCTCTCTTCCTCCAGTCTCACTCTTACTCCAGTCACAATCTTCCTCCATTCTCACTCTACCTCCAGTCTCTCTCTTCCTCCAGTCTCACTCTTCCTCCAGTCTCACTCTTCCTCCCGTCTCACTCTTCCTCCAGTCACTCTCTTCCTGCAGTCTCACTCTACCTCCAGTCTCGCTCTTCCTCCAGTCTCTCACTTCCTCCTATCTCACTCTTCCTCCAGTCTCACTCTTCCTCCAGTCTCTCTCATCCTCCAATCTCACTCTTCCTCCAGTCTCACTCTTCCTCCAATCTCACTGTTGCTCCAGTCTCACTCTTCCTCCAGCCTCTCTCTTCCTCCAATCTCACTGTTGCTCCAGTCTCACTCTTCCTCCAGCCTCTCTCTTCCTCCAGTCTCACTCTTGCTCCAGGCTCACTCTTCCTCCGGTCTCTCTCATCCTCCAGTCTCTCACTTCCTCCTGTCTCACTCTACCTCCAGTCTCACTCTTCCTCCAGTCTCACTCTTCCACCAGTCTCACTCTTCCTCCAGTCTCACTGTTGCTCCAGTCTCACTCTTCCTCCAGCGTCTCTCTTCCTCCAGTCTCTCTCTTCCTTCAGTCGCACTCTTGCTCCAGTCTCACTCTTCCTCCAGTCTCACTCTTCCTCCAGTCTCACTCTTCCTCCTTTCTCACTCTTCCTCCTTTCTCATGCTCCCTCCAGTCTCACTCTTCCTCCAGTCACTCTCTTCCTGCAGTCTCTCTCTTCCTCCAGTCTCTCACTTCCTCCTGTCTCACTCTTCCTCCAGTCTCACTCTTCCTCCAGTCTCTCTCATCCTCCTGTCTCACTCTTCCTCCAGTCTCACTCTTCCTCCATTGTCACTCTTCCTCCAGTCTCTCTCTTCTTCCAGGGACTCTCATCCTCCAGTCTCACTCTTCCTCCAGTCTCTCTCTTCCTCCAGCCGCTCTCTTCCTCCAGTCTCACTCTTTCTCCAGTCTCTCTCTTCCTCCAGTCTCTCTCTTCCTCCAGTCTCTCTCTTCCTACAGTCTCACTCTTCCTCCAGTCTCTCTCTTCCTCCAGTCTCACTCTTCCTTCAGTCTCACTCTTCCTTCAGTCTCTCTCTACCTCCAGACTCTCTCTTCCTCCAGTCTCAGACTTCCTCCAGTCTCACTCTTCCTCCAGTCCCTCTCTTCCTCCAGTCCCTCTCTTCCTCCAGTCTCTCTCTTCCTCCAGTCTCACTCTTCCTCCAGTCTCTCTCTTCCTCCAGTGCCACTCTTCCTCCAGTCTCTCTTTACCTTCAGTCTCACTCTTCCTCCAGTATCTCTCTTCCTCCAGTCTCACTTTTCCTCCAGTCTCTCTGTTCCTCCAGTCTCAGCCTTCCTCCAGACTCACTCTTCCTTCAGTCTCTCTCTTCCTCCAGTCTCTCTCTTCCTCCAGTCTCACTCTTCCTCCAGTCTCTCTCTTCCTCCAGTCTCACTCTTCCTCCATTCTCTCTCTTCCTCCAGTCTCTCTCTACCTCCAGACTCTCTCTTCCTCCAGTCTCACTCTTCCTCCAGTCTCACTCTTCCGCCACTCTCTCTCTTCCTCCAGTCTCTCTCTTCCTCCAGTCTCACTCTTCCTCCAGTCTCTCTCTTCCTCCAGTGTCACTCTTCCTCCAGTCTCTCTTTACCTTCAGTCTCACTCTTCCTGCAGTATCTCTCTTCCTCCAATCTCACTCTTCCTCCAGTCTCACTCTTCCTCCAGTCTCACTCTTCCTCCAGCCTCTCTCTTCCTCCAGTCCCACTCTTCCTCAAGTCTCTCTCTTCCTCCAGTCTCACTCTTCCTCCAGTCTCACTCTTCCTCCAGTCTCTCTCTTCCTCCAGTCTCACTCTTCCTCCAGTCTCTCTCTTCCTCAAGTCTCACTCTTCCTCCATTCACACTCTTCCTCCAGTCTCACTCTACCTCCAGTCTCTCTCTTTCTCCAGTCTCACTCTTCCTCCAGTCTCACTCTTCCTCCAGTCACTCTCTTCCTGCAGTCTCACTCTTCCTCCAGTCTCTCTCTTCCTCCAGTCTCTCACTTCCTCCTGTCTCACTCTTCCTCCAGTCTCACTCTTAATCAAGTCACTCTCTTCCTGCAGTATCACTCTTCCTCCAGTCTCTCTTCCTCCAGTCTCACTCTTCCTCCAGCCTCTCTCTTCCTCCAGTCTCACTCTTCCTCCAGTCTCTCTCTTCCTCCAGTCCCACTATTCCTCCAGTCTCTCTCTTCCTCCAGTCTCACCCTTCCTCCAGTCTCACTCTTCCTCCAGTCTCTCTCGTCCTCCAGTCTATCTCGTCTTCCAGTCTCACTCTTCCTCAAGTCTCTCTCTTCCTCCAGTCTCACTCTTCCTCCAGTCTCACTCTTCCTCCAGTCTCTCTCTTCCTCCAGTCTCACTCTTCCTCCAGTCTCTCTCTTCCTCAAGTCTCACTCTTCCTCCATTCACACTCTTCCTCCAGTCTCACTCTACCTCCAGTCTCTCTCTTTCTCCAGTCTCACTCTTCCTCCAGTCTCACTCTTCCTCCAGTCACTCTCTTCCTGCAGTCTCACTCTTCCTCCAGTCTCTCTCTTCCTCCAGTCTCTCACTTCCTCCTGTCTCACTCTTCCTCCAGTCTCACTCTTAATCCAGTCACTCTCTTCCTGCAGTATCACTCTTCCTCCAGTCTCTCTTCCTCCAGTCTCACTCTTCCTCCAGCCTCTCTCTTCCTCCAGTCTCACTCTTCCTCCAGTCTCTCTCTTCCTCAAGTCCCACTATTCCTCCAGTCTCTCTCTTCCTCCAGTCTCACCCTTCCTCCAGTCTCACTCTTCCTCCAGTCTCTCTCGTCCTCCAGTCTATCTCGTCTTCCAGTCTCACTCTTCCTCCAGTCTCTCTCTTCCTCCAGTCTCACTCTTCCTCCAGTCTCTCTCTTCCTCCAGCCTCACTCTTATTCCAGTCACACTCTTCCTCCAGTCTCACTCTACCTCCAGTCTCTCTCTTCCTCCAGTCTCACTCTTCCTCCAGTCTCTCTCTTCCTCCAGCCTCACTCTTATTCCAGTCACACTCTTCCTTCCGTCTCACTCTACCTCCAGTCTCTCTCTTCCTCCAGTCTCACTCTTCCTCCAGTCTCACTCTTCCGCCAGTCTCTCTCTTCCTCCAGTCTCTCTCTTCCTCCAGTCTCACTCTTCCTCCAGTCTCTCTCTTACTCCAGTGTCACTCTTCCTCCAGTCTCTCTTTACCTTCAGTCTCACTCTTCCTGCAGTATCTCTCTTCCTCCAATCTCACTCTACCTCCAGTCTCTCACTTCCTCCTGTTTCACTCTTCCTCCAGTCTCACTCTTCCTCCAGTCTCACTCTTCCTCCAGTCTCTCTCTTCCTCCAGTCCCACTCTTCCTCAAGTCTCTCTCTTCCTCCAGTCTCACTCTTCCTCCAGTCTCTCTCTTCCTCCAGTCTCACTCTTCCTCCAGTCTCTCTCTTCCTCAAGTCTCACTCTTCCTCCATTCACACTCTTCCTCCAGTCTCACTCTACCTCCAGTCTCTCTCTCTCTCCAGTCTCACTCTTCCTCCAGTCTCACTCTTCCTCCAGTCACTCTCTTCCTGCAGTCTCACTCTTACTCCAGTCTATCTCTTCCTCCAGTCTCTCACTTCCTCCTGTCTCACTCTTAATCCAGTCACTCTCTTCCTGCAGTATCACTCTTCCTCCAGTCTCTCTTCCTCCAGTCTCACTCTTCCTCCAGTCTCACTCTTCCTCCAGTCTCTCTCTTCCTCCAGTCCCACTCTTCCTCAAGTCTCTCTCTTCCTCCAGTCTCACTCTTCCTCCAGTCTCTCTCTTCCTCCAGTCTCACTCTTCCTCCAGTCTCTCTCTTCCTCAAGTCTCACTCTTCCTCCATTCACACTCTTCCTCCAGTCTCACTCTACCTCCAGTCTCTCTCTCTCTCCAGTCTCACTCTTCCTCCAGTCTCACTCTTCCTCCAGTCACTCTCTTCCTGCAGTCTCACTCTTACTCCAGTCTATCTCTTCCTCCAGTCTCTCACTTCCTCCTGTCTCACTCTTAATCCAGTCACTCTCTTCCTGCAGTATCACTCTTCCTCCAGTCTCTCTTCCTCCAGTCTCACTCTTCCTCCAGCCTCTCTCTTCCTCCAGTCTCACTCTTCCTCCAGTCCCTCTCTTCCTCCAGTCCCACTATTCCTCCAGTCTCTCTCTTCCTCCAGTCTCACCCTTCCTCCAGTCTCACTCTTCCTCCAGTCTCTCTCGTCCTCCAGTCTATCTCGTCCTCCAGTCTCACTCTTCCTCCAGTCTCTCTCTTCCTCCCGTCTCACTCTTCCTCCAGTCTCCCTCTTCCTCCAGCATCACTCTTATTCCAGTCTCACTCTTCCTCCAGTCTCACTCTACCTCCAGTCTCTCTCTTCCTCCAGTCTCACTCTTCCTCCAGTCTCACTCTTCCTCCAGTCTCACTCTTCCTCCAGTCTCACTCTTCCTCCAGTCTCACTCTTCCTCCAGTCTCACTCTTCCTCCAGTCTCTCTCTTCCTCCAGTCCCACTCTTCCTCCAGTCTCTCACTTCATCCAGTCTCAATCTTCCTCCAGTCTCTCTCTTCCTCCAGTCTCACTCTTACTCCAGTCACACTCTTCCTCCAGTCTCACTCTACCTCCAGTCTCTCTCTACCTCCAGTCTCACTCTTCCTCCAGTCTCACTCTTCCTCCAGTCTCTCACTTCCTCCTGTCTCACTCTTCCTCCAGTCTCACTCTTCCTCCAGTCTCACTCTTCCTCCAGTCTCTCTCTTCCTCCAGTCCCACTCTTCCTCCAGTCTCTCTCTTCCTCCAGTCTCACTCTTCCTCCAGTCTCTCTCTTCCTCCTGTCTCACTCTTACTCCAGTCACACTCTTCCTCCATTCTCACTCTACCTCCAGTCTCTCTCTTCCTCCAGTCTCACTCTTCCTCCAGTCTCACTCTTCCTCCCGTCTCACTCTTCCTCCAGTCACTCTCTTCCTGCAGTCTCACTCTACCTCCAGTCTCGCTCTTCCTCCAGTCTCTCACTTCCTCCTATCTCACTCTACCTCCAGTCTCACTCTTCCTCCAGTCTCTCTCATCCTCCAATCTCACTCTTCCTCCAGTCTCACTCTTCCTCCAATCTCACTGTTGCTCCAGTCTCACTCTTCCTCCAGCCTCTCTCTTCCTCCAATCTCACTGTTGCTCCAGTCTCACTCTTCCTCCAGCCTCTCTCTTCCTCCAGTCTCACTCTTGCTCCAGTCTCACTCTTCCTCCGGTCTCTCTCATCCTCCAGTCTCTCACTTCCTCCTGTCTCACTCTACCTCCAGTCTCACTCTTCCTCCAGTCTCACTCTTCCACCAGTCTCACTCTTCCTCCAGTCTCACTGTTGCTCCAGTCTCACTCTTCCTCCAGCGTCTCTCTTCCTCCAGTCTCTCTCTTCCTTCAGTCGCACTCTTGCTCCAGTCTCACTCTTCCTCCAGTCTCACTCTTCCTCCAGTCTCACTCTTCCTCCTTTCTCACTCTTCCTCCTTTCTCATGCTCCCTCCAGTCTCACTCTTCCTCCAGTCACTCTCTTCCTGCAGTCTCTCTCTTCCTCCAGTCTCTCACTTCCTCCTGTCTCACTCTTCCTCCAGTCTCACTCTTCCTCCAGTCTCTCTCATCCTCCAGTCTCACTCTTCCTCCAGTCTCACTCTTCCTCCATTGTCACTCTTCCTCCAGTCTCTCTCTTCTTCCAGGGACTCTCATCCTCCAGTCTCACTCTTCCTCCAGTCTCTCTCTTCCTCCAGCCGCTCTCTTCCTCCAGTCTCACTCTTTCTCCAGTCTCTCTCTTCCTCCAGTCTCTCTCTTCCTCCAGTCTCTCTCTTCCTACAGTCTCACTCTTCCTCCAGTCTCTCTCTTCCTCCAGTCTCACTCTTCCTTCAGTCTCACTCTTCCTTCAGTCTCTCTCTACCTCCAGACTCTCTCTTCCTCCAGTCTCAGACTTCCTCCAGTCTCACTCTTCCTCCAGTCCCTCTCTTCCTCCAGTCCCTCTCTTCCTCCAGTCTCTCTCTTCCTCCAGTCTCACTCTTCCTCCAGTCTCTCTCTTCCTCCAGTGCCACTCTTCCTCCAGTCTCTCTTTACCTTCAGTCTCACTCTTCCTCCAGTATCTCTCTTCCTCCAGTCTCACTTTTCCTCCAGTCTCTCTGTTCCTCCAGTCTCAGCCTTCCTCCAGACTCACTCTTCCTTCAGTCTCTCTCTTCCTCCAGTCTCTCTCTTCCTCCAGTCTCACTCTTCCTCCAGTCTCTCTCTTCCTCCAGTCTCTCTCTACCTCCAGACTCTCTCTTCCTCCAGTCTCACTCTTCCTCCAGTCTCACTCTTCCGCCAGTCTCTCTCTTCCTCCAGTCTCTCTCTTCCTCCAGTCTCACTCTTCCTCCAGTCTCTCTCTTCCTCCAGTGTCACTCTTCCTCCAGTCTCTCTTTACCTTCAGTCTCACTCTTCCTGCAGTATCTCTTTTCCTCCAATCTCACTCTACCTCCAGTCTCACTCTTCCTCCCGTCTCACTCTTCCTCCAGTCACTCTCTTCCTGCAGTCTCACTCTACCTCCAGTCTCGCTCTTCCTCCAGTCTCTCAATTCCTCCTATCTCACTCTTCCTCCAGTCTCACTCTTCCTCCAGTCTCTCTCATCCTCCAATCTCACTCTTCCTCCAGTCTCACTCTTCCTCCAATCTCACTGTTGCTCCAGTCTCACTCTTCCTCCAGCCTCTCTCTTCCTCCAATCTCACTGTTGCTCCAGTCTCACTCTTCCTCCAGCCTCTCTCTTCCTCCAGTCTCACTCTTGCTCCAGTCTCACTCTTCCTCCGGTCTCTCTCATCCTCCAGTCTCTCACTTCCTCCTGTCTCACTCTTCCTCCAGTCTCACTCTTCCTCCAGTCTCACTCTTCCACCAGTCTCACACTTCCTCCAGTCTCACTGTTGCTCCAGTCTCACTCTTCCTCCAGCGTCTCTCTTCCTCCAGTCTCTCTCTTCCTTCAGTCGCACTCTTGCTCCAGTCTCACTCTTCCTCCAGTCTCACTCTTCCTCCAGTCTCACTCTTCCTCCTTTCTCACTCTTCCTCCTTTCTCATGCTCCCTCCAGTCTCACTCTTCCTCCAGTCACTCTCTTCCTGCAGTCTCTCTCTTCCTCCAGTCTCTCACTTCCTCCTGTCTCACTCTTCCTCCAGTCTCACTCTTCCTCCAGTCTCTCTCATCCTCCAGTCTCACTCTTCCTCCAGTCTCACTCTTCCTCCATTGTCACTCTTCCTCCAGTCTCTCTCTTCTTCCAGGGACTCTCATCCTCCAGTCTCACTCTTCCTCCAGTCTCTCTCTTCCTCCAGCCGCTCTCTTCCTCCAGTCTCACTCTTTCTCCAGTCTCTCTCTTCCTCCAGTCTCTCTCTTCCTACAGTCTCACTCTTCCTCCAGTCTCTCTCTTCCTCCAGTCTCACTCTTCCTTCAGTCTCACTCTTCCTTCAGTCTCTCTCTACCTCCAGACTCTCTCTTCCTCCAGTCTCAGACTTCCTCCAGTCTCACTCTTCCTCCAGTCCCTCTCTTCCTCCAGTCCCTCTCTTCCTCCAGTCTCTCTCTTCCTCCAGTCTCACTCTTCCTCCAGTCTCTCTCTTCCTCCAGTGCCACTCTTCCTCCAGTCTCTCTTTACCTTCAGTCTCACTCTTCCTCCAGTATCTCTCTTCCTCCAGTCTCACTTTTCCTCCAGTCTCTCTGTTCCTCCAGTCTCAGCCTTCCTCCAGACTCACTCTTCCTTCAGTCTCTCTCTTCCTCCAGTCTCTCTCTTCCTCCAGTCTCACTCTTCCTCCAGTCTCTCTCTTCCTCCAGTCTCTCTCTACCTCCAGACTCTCTCTTCCTCCAGTCTCACTCTTCCTCCAGTCTCACTCTTCCGCCAGTCTCTCTCTTCCTCCAGTCTCTCTCTTCCTCCAGTCTCACTCTTCCTCCAGTCTCTCTCTTCCTCCAGTGTCACTCTTCCTCCAGTCTCTCTTTACCTTCAGTCTCACTCTTCCTGCAGTATCTCTCTTCCTCCAATCTCACTCTACCTCCAGTCTCTCTCTTCCTCCAGTCTCACTCTTCCTCCAGTCTCACTCTTCCTCCAGTCACTCTCTTCCTGCAGTATCACTCTTCCTCCAGTCTCTCTCTTCCTCCAGTCTCTCACTTCCTCCTGTCTCACTCTTCCTCCAGTCTCACTCTTCCTCCAGTCTCACTCTTCCTCCAGCCTCTCTCTTCCTCCAGTCCCACTCTTCCTCAAGTCTCTCTCTTCCTCCAGTCTCACTCTTCCTCCAGTCTCACTCTTCCTCCAGTCTCTCTCTTCCTCCAGTCTCACTCTTCCTCCAGTCTCTCTCTTCCTCAAGTCTCACTCTTCCTCCATTCACACTCTTCCTCCAGTCTCACTCTACCTCCAGTCTCTCTCTTTCTCCAGTCTCAATCTTCCTCCAGTCTCACTCTTAATCCAGTCACTCTCTTCCTGCAGTATCACTCTTCCTCCAGTCTCTCTTCCTCCAGTCTCACTCTTCCTCCAGCCTCTCTCTTCCTCCAGTCTCACTCTTCCTCCAGTCTCTCTCTTCCTCCAGTCCCACTATTCCTCCAGTCTCTCTCTTCCTCCAGTCCCACCCTTCCTCCAGTCTCACTCTTCCTCCAGTCTCTCTCTTCCTCCAGTCTCACTCTTCCTCCAGTCTCTCTCTTCCTCCAGCCTCACTCTTCCTCCAGTCTCTCTCTTCCTCCAGTCTCACTCTTCCTCCAGTCTCACTCTTCCTCCAGTCTCTCTCTTCCTCCAGTCCCACTCTTCCTCCAGTCTCTCACTTCATCCAGTCTCAATCTTCCTCCAGTCTTTCTCTTCCTCCAGTCTCACTCTTACTCCAGTCACACTCTTCCTCCAGTCTCACTCTACCTCCAGTCTCTCTCTACCTCCAGTCTCACTCTTCCTCCAGTCTCACTCTTCCTTCAGTCTCTCACTTCCTCCTGTCTCACTCTTCCTCCAGTCTCACTCTTCCTCCAGTCTCACTCTTCCTCCAGTCTCACTCTTCCTCCAGTCTCACTCTTCCTCCAGTCTCACTCTTCCTCCAGTCTCTCTCTTCCTCCAGTCCCACTCTTCCTCCAGTCACTCTCTTCCTGCAGTCTCACTCTTCCTCCAGTCTCGCTCTTCCTCCAGTCTCTCACTTCCTCCTGTCTCACTCTTCCTCCAGTCTCACTCTTCCTCCAGTCTCACTCTTCCTCCAGTCTCTCTCATCCTCCAGTCTCACTCTTCCTCCAGTCTCACTCTTCCTCCTATCTCACTGTTGCTGCAGTCTCACTCTTCCTCCAGCCTCTCTCTTCCTCCAGTCTCACTCTTGCTCCAGTCTCACTCTTCCTCCGGTCTCTCTCATCCTCCAGTCTCTCACTTCCTCCTGTCTCACTCTTCCTCCAGTCTCACTCTTCCTCCAGTCTCTCTCATCCTCCAGTCTCACTCTTCCACCAGTCTCACTCTTCCTCCAGTCTCTCTCTTCCTCCAGTCCCACTCTTCCTCCAGTCTCTCACTTCATCCAGTCTCAATCTTCCTCCAGTCTCTCTCTTCCTCCAGTCTCACTCTTACTCCAGTCACACTCTTCCTCCAGTCTCTCTCTACCTCCAGTCTCTCTCTACCTCCAGTCTCACTCTTCCTCCAGTCTCACTCTTCCTCCAGTCTCTCACTTCCTCCTGTCTCACTCTTCCTCCAGTCTCACTCTTCCTCCAGTCTCACTCTTCCTCCAGTCTCTCTCTTCCTCCAGTCCCACTCTTCCTCCAGTCTCTCTCTTCCTCCAGTCTCACTCTTCCTCCAGTCTCACTCTTCCTCCAGTCTCTCTCTTCCTCCAGTCTCACTCTTCCTCCAGTCACATTCTTCCTCCATTCTCACTCTACCTCCAGTCTCGCTCTTCCTCCAGTCTCTCACTTCCTCCTGTCTCACTCTTCCTCCAGTCTCACTCTTCCTCCAGTCTCTCTCATCCTCCAGTCTCACTCTTCCACCAGTCTCACTCTTCCTCCAATCTCACTGTTGCTCCAGTCTCACTCTTCCTCCAGCCTCTCTCTTCCTCCAGTCTCACTCTTGCTCCAGTCTCACTCTTCCTCCGGTCTCTCTCATCCTCCAGTCTCTCACTTCCTCCTGTCTCACTCTTCCTCCAGTCTCACTCTTCCTCCAGTCTCTCTCATCCTCCAGTCTCACTCTTCCATCAGTCTCACTCTACCTCCAGTCTCACTGTTGCTCCAGTCTCACTCTTCCTCCAGCCTCTCTCTTCCTCCAGTCTCTCTCTTCCTCCAGTCGCACTCTTGCTCCAGTCTCACGCTTGCTCCAGTCTCACGCTTCCTCCAGTCTCACTCTTCCTCCAGTCTCACTCTTCCTCCTTTCTCACTCTTCCTCCTTTCACATGCTCCCTCCAGTCTCACTCTTCCTCCAGTCACTCTCTTCCTGCAGTCTCACTCTTCCTCCAGTCTCTCTCTTCCTCCAGTCTCTCACTTCCTCCTGTCTCACTCTTCCTCCAGTCTCACTCTTCCTCCAGTCTCTCTCATCCTCCAGTCTCACTCTTCCTCCAGTCTCACTCTTCCTCCAGTCTCACTCTTCCTCCAGTCTCTCTCATCCTCCAGTCTCACTCTTCCATCAGTCTCACTCTACCTCCAGTCTCACTGTTGCTCCAGTCTCACTCTTCCTCCAGCCTCTCTCTTCCTCCAGTCTCTCTCTTCCTCCAGTCGCACTCTTGCTCCAGTCTCACGCTTGCTCCAGTCTCACGCTTCCTCCAGTCTCACTCTTCCTCCAGTCTCACTCTTCCTCCTTTCTCACTCTTCCTCCTTTCACATGCTCCCTCCAGTCTCACTCTTCCTCCAGTCACTCTCTTCCTGCAGTCTCACTCTTCCTCCAGTCTCTCTCTTCCTCCAGTCTCACTCTTCCTCCCGTCTCTCTCTTCCTCCAGCCGCTCTCTTCCTCCAGTCTCTCTCTTCCTCCAGTCTCACTCTTTCTCCAGTCTCTCTCTTCCTACAGTCTCACTCTTCCTCCAGTCTCTCTCTTCCTCCAGTCTCACTCTTCCTTCGGTCACTCTGTTCCTCCAGTCTCACCCTTCCTCCAGTCTCACTCTTCCTTCAGTCTCTCTCTGCCTCCAGACTCTCTCTTCCTCCAGTCTCAGACTTCCTCCAGTCTCACTCTTCCTCCAGTCCCTCTCTTCCTCCAGTCTCTCTCTTCCTCCAGTCTCACTCTTCCTCCAGTCTCTCTCTTCCTCCAGTGTCACTCTTCCTCCAGTCTCTCTTTACCTTCAGTCTCACTCTTCCTCCAGTATCTCTCTTCCTCCAGTCTCACTTTTCCTCCAGTCTCTCTGTTCCTCCAGTCTCACCCTTCCTCCAGACTCTCTCTTCCTCCAGTCCCACTCTTCCTCCAGTCACTCTCTTCCTGCAGTCTCACTCTTCCTCCAGTCACTCTCTTCCTGCAGTCTCACTCTTCCTCCAGTCTCGCTCTTCCTCCAGTCTCTCACTTCCTCCTGTCTCACTCTTCCTCCAGTCTCACTCTTCCTCCAGTCTCACTCTTCCTCCAGTCTCTCTCATCCTCCAGTCTCACTCTTCCTCCAGTCTCACTCTTCCTCCTATCTCACTGTTGCTGCAGTCTCACTCTTCCTCCAGCCTCTCTCTTCCTCCAGTCTCACTCTTGCTCCAGTCTCACTCTTCCTCCGGTCTCTCTCATCCTCCAGTCTCTCACTTCCTCCTGTCTCACTCTTCCTCCAGTCTCACTCTTCCTCCAGTCTCACTCTTCCTCCAGTCTCTCTCTTCCTCCAGTCCCACTCTTCCTCCAGTCTCTCTCTTCCTCCAGTCTCACTCTTCCTCCAGTCTCACTCTTCCTCCAGTCTCTCTCTTCCTCCAGTCTCACTCTTCCTCCAGTCACATTCTTCCTCCATTCTCACTCTACCTCCAGTCTCGCTCTTCCTCCAGTCTCTCACTTCCTCCTGTCTCACTCTTCCTCCAGTCTCACTCTTCCTCCAGTCTCTCTCATCCTCCAGTCTCACTCTTCCACCAGTCTCACTCTTCCTCCAATCTCACTGTTGCTCCAGTCTCACTCTTCCTCCAGCCTCTCTCTTCCTCCAGTCTCACTCTTGCTCCAGTCTCACTCTTCCTCCGGTCTCTCTCATCCTCCAGTCTCTCACTTCCTCCTGTCTCACTCTTCCTCCAGTCTCACTCTTCCTCCAGTCTCTCTCATCCTCCAGTCTCACTCTTCCATCAGTCTCACTCTACCTCCAGTCTCACTGTTGCTCCAGTCTCACTCTTCCTCCAGCCTCTCTCTTCCTCCAGTCTCTCTCTTCCTCCAGTCGCACTCTTGCTCCAGTCTCACGCTTGCTCCAGTCTCACGCTTCCTCCAGTCTCACTCTTCCTCCAGTCTCACTCTTCCTCCTTTCTCACTCTTCCTCCTTTCACATGCTCCCTCCAGTCTCACTCTTCCTCCAGTCACTCTCTTCCTGCAGTCTCACTCTTCCTCCAGTCTCTCTCTTCCTCCAGTCTCTCACTTCCTCCTGTCTCACTCTTCCTCCAGTCTCACTCTTCCTCCAGTCTCTCTCATCCTCCAGTCTCACTCTTCCTCCAGTCTCACTCTTCCTCCAGTCTCACTCTTCCTCCAGTCTCTCTCATCCTCCAGTCTCACTCTTCCATCAGTCTCACTCTACCTCCAGTCTCACTGTTGCTCCAGTCTCACTCTTCCTCCAGCCTCTCTCTTCCTCCAGTCTCTCTCTTCCTCCAGTCGCACTCTTGCTCCAGTCTCACGCTTGCTCCAGTCTCACGCTTCCTCCAGTCTCACTCTTCCTCCAGTCTCACTCTTCCTCCTTTCTCACTCTTCCTCCTTTCACATGCTCCCTCCAGTCTCACTCTTCCTCCAGTCACTCTCTTCCTGCAGTCTCACTCTTCCTCCAGTCTCTCTCTTCCTCCAGTCTCACTCTTCCTCCAGTCTCTCTCTTCCTCCAGCCGCTCTCTTCCTCCAGTCTCTCTCTTCCTCCAGTCTCACTCTTTCTCCAGTCTCTCTCTTCCTACAGTCTCACTCTTCCTCCAGTCTCTCTCTTCCTCCAGTCTCACTCTTCCTTCGGTCACTCTGTTCCTCCAGTCTCACCCTTCCTCCAGTCTCACTCTTCCTTCAGTCTCTCTCTGCCTCCAGACTCTCTCTTCCTCCAGTCTCAGACTTCCTCCAGTCTCACTCTTCCTCCAGTCCCTCTCTTCCTCCAGTCTCTCTCTTCCTCCAGTCTCACTCTTCCTCCAGTCTCTCTCTTCCTCCAGTGTCACTCTTCCTCCAGTCTCTCTTTACCTTCAGTCTCACTCTTCCTCCAGTATCTCTCTTCCTCCAGTCTCACTTTTCCTCCAGTCTCTCTGTTCCTCCAGTCTCACCCTTCCTCCAGACTCTCTCTTCCTCCAGTCTCACTCTTCCTCCAGTCTCACTCTTCCGCCAGTCTCTCTCTTCCTCCAGTCTCTCTCTTCCTCCAGTCTCACTCTTCCTCCAGTCTCTCTCTTCCTCCAGTGTCTCTCTTCCTCCAGTCTCTCTTTACCTTCAGTCTCACTCTTCCTGCAGTATCTCTCTTCCTCCAATCTCACTCTACCTCCAGTCTCTCTCTTCCTCCAGTCTCACTCTTCCTCCAGTCTCACTCTTCCTCCAGTCACTCTCTTCCTGCAGTATCACTCTTCCTCCAGTCTCTCTCATCCTCCAGTCTCTCACTTCCTCCTGTCTCACTCTTCCTCCAGTCTCACTCTTCCTCCAGTCTCACTCTTCCTCCAGCCTCTCTCTTCCTCCAGTCCCACTCTTCCTCAAGTCTCTCTCTTCCTCCAGTCTCACTCTTCCTCCAGTCTCTCTCTTCCTCCAGTCTCACTCTTCCTCCAGTCTCTCTCTTCCTCAAGTCTCACTCTTCCTCCATTCACACTCTTCCTCCAGTCTCACTCTACCTCCAGTCTCTCTCTTTCTCCAGTCTCTCTCTTTCTCCAGTCTCTCTCTTTCTCCAGTCTCAATCTTCCTCCAGTCTCACTCTTAATCTAGTCACTCTCTTCCTGCAGTATCACTCTTCCTCCAGTCTCTCTCTTCCTCCAGTCCCACTATTCCTCCAGTCTCTCTCTTCCTCCAGTCTCTCTCTTCCTCCAGTCTCTCACTTCCTCCTGTCTCACTCTTCCTCCAGTCTCACTCTTAATCCAGTCACTCTCTTCCTGCAGTATCACTCTTCCTCCAGTCTCTCTCTTCCTCCAGTCTCACTCTTCCTCCAGCCTCTCTCTTCCTCCAGTCTCACTCTTCCTCCAGTCTCTCTCTTCCTCCAGTCCCACTATTCCTCCAGTCTCTCTCTTCCTCCAGTCTCACCCTTCCTCCAGTCTCACTCTTCCTCCAGTCTCTCTCGTCCTCCAGTCTATCTCGTCTTCCAGTCTCACTCTTCCTCCAGTCTCTCTCTTCCTCCAGTCTCACTCTTCCTCCAGTCTCTCTCTTCCTCCAGCCTCACTCTTATTCCAGTCACACTCTTCCTCCAGTCTCACTCTACCTCCAGTCTCTCTCTTCCTCCAGTCTCACTCTTCCTCCAGTCTCACTCTTCCTCCAGTCTCACTCTACCTCCAGTCTCTCTCTTCCTCCAGTCCCACTCTTCCTCCAGTCTCTCACTTCATCCAGTCTCAATCTTCCTCCAGTCTCAATCTTCCTCCAGTCTCTCTCTTCCTCCAGTCTCACTCTTACTCCAGTCACACTCTTCCTCCAGTCTCACTCTACCTCCAGTCTCTCTCTACCTCCAGTCTCACTCTTCCTCCAGTCTCACTCTTCCTCCAGTCTCTCACTTCCACCTGTCTCACTCTTCCTCCTGTCTCACTCTTCCTCCTGTCTCACTCTTCCTCCAGTCTCTCTCTTCCTCCAGTCCCACTCTTCCTCCAGTCTCTCTCTTCCTCCAGTCTCACTCTTCCTCCAGTCTCTCTCTTCCTCCAGTCTCTCTCTTACTCCAGTCACACTCTTCCTCCATTCTCACTCTACCTCCAGTCTCTCTCTTCCTCCAGTCTCACTCTTCCTCCAGTCTCACTCTTCCTCCAGTCACTCTCTTCCTGCAGTCTCACTCTTCCTCCAGTCTCGCTCTTCCTCCAGTCTCTCACTTCCTCCTGTCTCACTCTTCCTCCAGTCTCTCTCATTCTCCAGTCTCACTCTTCCTCCAGTCTCACTCTTCCTCCAATCTCACTATTGCTGCAGTCTCACTCTTCCTCCAGCCTCTCTCTTCCTCCAGTCTCATTCTTCCTCCAGTCTCACTCTTGCTCCAGTCTCACTCTTCCTCCGGTCTCTCTCATCCTCCAGTCTCTCACTTCCTCCTGTCTCACTCTTCCTCCAGTCTCACTCTTCCTCCAGTCTCTCTCATCCTCCAGTCTCACTCTTCCACCAGTCTCACTCTTCCTCCAGTCTCACTGTTGCTCCAGTCTCACTCTTCCTCCAGCCTCTCTCTTCCTCCAGTCTCTCTCTTCCTCCAGTCGCACTCTTGCTCCAGTCTCACTCTTCCTCCAGTCTCACTCTTCCTCCAGTCTCACTCTTCCTCCTTTCTCACTCTTCCTCCTTTCTCATGCTTCCTCCAGTCTCACTCTTCCTCCAGTCACTCTCTTCCTCCAGTCTCTCTCTTCCTCCAGTCTCTCTCTTCCTCCAGTCTCTCACTTCCTCCTGTCTCACTTTTCCTCCAGTCTCACTCTTCCTCCAGTCTCTCTCATCCTCCAGTCTCACTCTTCCTCCAGTCTCACTCTTCCTCCAATCTCACTGTTGCTCCAGTCTCACACTTCCTCCAGCCTCTCCCTTCTTCCAGTCTCACTCTTCCTCCAGTCTCACTCTTGCTCCAGTCTCACTCTTCCTCCAGTCTCTGTCTTCCTCCAGTCTCTCACTTCCTCCTGTCTCACTCTTCCTCCAGTCTCACTCTTCCTCCAGTCTCTCTCATCCTCCAGTCTCACTCTTCCACCAGTCTCACTCTTCCTCCAGTCTCACTGTTGCTCCAGTCTCACTCTTCCTCCAGCCTCTCTCTTCCTCCAGTCTCTCTCTTCCTCCAGTCGCACTCTTGCTCCAGTCTCACTCTTCCTCCAGTCTCACTCTTCCTACAGTCTCACTCTTCCTCCTTTCTCACTCTTCCTCCTTTCTCACGCATCCTCCAGTCTCACACTTCCTCCAGTCTCTCTCTTCCTCCAGTCCCACTCTTCCTCCAGTCTCATTCTTCCTCCAGTCTCTCTCTTCCTCCAGTCTCATTATTCCTCCAGTCTCGCTCTTCCTCCAGTCTCGCTTTTCCTCCAGGCTCTCTCTTCCTCCATTCTCACTCTTCCACCAGTATCACTCTTCCTCTAGTCTCTCTCTTCCTCCAGTCTCACTCTTCCTCCAGTCTCTCTCGTCCTCCAGTCTCACGCTTTCTCCAGTCTCACGCTTCCTCCAGTCTCTCTCTTCCTCCAGTCCCACTCTTCCTCCAGTCTCATTCTTCCTCCAGTCTCTCACTTCCTGCAGTCTCACTCTTCCTCCAGTCTCACTCTTCCTCCAGTCTCACTCTTCCTCCAGTCTCACTCTTGCTCCAGTCTCACTGTTCCTTCGGTCTCTCTCATCCTCCAGTCTCTCACTTCCTCCTGTCTCACTCTTCCTCCAGTCTCACTCTTCCTCCAGTCTCTCTCATCCTCCAGTCTCACTCTTCCTCCAGTCTCACTGTTGCTCCAGTCTCACTCTTCCTCCAGCCTCTCTCTTCCTCCAGTCTCTCTCTTCCTCCAGTCGCACTCTTGCTCCAGTCTCCCTCTTCCTCCAGTCTCACTCTTCCTCCAGTCTCACTCTTCCTCCTTTCTCACTCTTCCTCCTTTCTCATGCTTCCTCCAGTCTCACGCTTCCTCCAGTCTCTCTCTTCCTCCAGTCCCACTCTTCCTCCAGTCCCGCTCTTCCACCAGTCTCACCCTTCCTCCAGCCTCTCTCTTCCTCCAGTCTCACTCTTCCTCCAGTCTCTCTCTTACTCCAGTCTCACTTTTCCTCCAGTCTCTCTCTTCCTCCAGTCTCTCTCTTCCTCCAGTCTCACCCTTCCTCCGGTCTCACTCTTCCTCCAGTCTCTCTCGTCCTCCAGTCTCTCTCGTCCTCCAGTCTCACTCTTCCTCCAGTCTCTCTCTTCCTCCAGTCTCACTCTTCCTCCAGTCTCTCTTTTCCTCCAGCCTCACTCTTACTCCAGTCACACTCTTCCTCCAGTCTCACTCTACCTCCAGTCTCACTCTTCCTCCAGTCTCACTCTTCCTCCAGTCTCACTCTTCCTCCAGTCACCCTCTTCCTGCAGCATCACTCTTCCTCCAGTCTCTCTCTTCCTCCAGTCTCTCACTTCCTCCTGTCTCACTCTTCCTCCAGTCTCTCTCTTCCTCCAGTCTCACTCTTCCTCCAGTCTCTCTCTTCCTCCAGTCCCACTCTTCCTCAAGTTTCTCTCTTCCTCCAGTCTCACTCTTCCTCCAGTCTCTCTCTTCCTCCAGTCTCACTCTTCCTCCAGTCTCTCTCTTCCTCCAGTCTCACTCTTCCTCCAGTCTCACTCTTCCTCCAGTCTCAATCTTCCTCCAGTCACTCTCTTCCTGCAGTCTCACTCATCCTCCAGTCTCTCTCTTCTTCCAGTCTCTCACTTCCTCCTGTCTCACTCTTCCTCCAGTCTCACTCTTAATCCAGTCACTCTCTTCCTGCAGTATCACTCTTCCTCCAGTCTCTCTCTTCCTCCAGTCTCACTCTTCCTCCAGCCTCTCTCTTCCTCCAGTCTCACTCTTCCTCCGGTCTCTCTCTTCCTCCAGTCTCACTATTCCTCCAGTCTCTCTCTTCCTCCAGTCTCACCCTTCCTCCAGTCTCACTCATCCTCCAGTCTCTCTCGTCCTCCAGTCTATCTCGTCATCCAGTCTCACTCTTCCTCCAGTCTCTCTCTTCCTCCAGCCTCACTCTTCCTCCAGTCACACTCTTCCTCCAGTCTCACTCTACCTCCAGTCTCTCTCTTCCTCCAGTCTCACTCTTCCTCCAGTCTCACTCTTCCTCCAGTCACTCTCTTCCTGCAGTATCACTCTTCCTCCAGTCTCTCTCTTCCTCCAGTCTCTCACTTCCTCCAGTCTCTCACTTCCTCCTGTCTCACTCTTCCTCCAGTCTCACTCTTCCTCCAGTCTCACTCTTCCTCCAGTCTCTCTCTTCCTCCAGTCCCACTCTTCCTCCCGTCTCTCTCTTCCTCCAGTCTCACTCTTCCTCCAGTCTCTCTCTTACTCCAGTCACACTCTTCCTCCAGTCTCACTCTACCTCCTGACTCTCTCTTCCTCCAGTCTCACTCTTCCTCTAGTCTCTCTCTTCCTCCAGTCTCACCCTTCCTCCAGTCTCACTCTTCCTCTAGTCTCACTCTTCCTCCAATCTCTCTCTTCCTCCAGTCTCTCTCGTCCTCCAGTCTCTCTCTTTCTCCAGTCTCACTCTTCCTCCAGTCTCTCTCTTCCTCCAGTCTCACTCTTCCTCCAGTCTCTCTCTTCCTCCAGTCTCACTCTTCCTCCAGTCTCTCTCTTCCTCCAGTCTCACTCTTCCTCCAGTCTCACTCTTCCTGCATTCTCACTCTTCCTCCAGTCTCTCTCCTCCGCCGGTCTCACTCTTCCTACAGTCTCTCTCTTCCTCCAGTCTCAGTCTTCCTCCAGTCTCACCCTTCCTCCAGTCTCTCTCTTCCTCCAGTCTCACTCTTCCTCCAGTCTCTCTCTTCCGCCTGTCTCACCCTTCCTCCAGTCTCTCTCTTCCTTCAGTCTCTCTCTTCCTTCAGTCTCTCTCATCTTCCAGTCTCTCTCTTCCTCCCATCTCACCCTTCCTCCAGTCTCACTCTTCCTCCAGTCTCACTCTTCCTCCAGTCTCACTCTTCCTCCAGCCTCTCTCTTCCTCCAGTCTCAGTCTTCCTCCAGTCTCACCCTTCCTCCAGTCTCTCTCTTCCTCCAGTCTCACTCTTCCTCCAGTCTCTCTCTTCCGCCTGTCTCACCCTTCCTCCAGTCTCTCTCTTCCTTCAGTCTCTCTCTTCCTCCAGTCTCTCTCTTCCTCCCGTCTCACCCTTCCTCCAGTCTCACTCTTCCTCCAGACTCATTATTCCTCCAGTCTCACTCTTCCTCCAGCCTCTCTCTTCCTCCAGTCTCACTCTTCCTCCAGCCTCTCTTCCTCCAGTCTCACTCTTCCTCCCGTCTCTCACTTCCTCCTGTCTCACTCTTCCTCCAGTCTCACTCTTCCTCCAGTCTCTCTCATCCTCCAGTCTCACTCTTCCTCCAGTCTCACTCTTCCTCCAGTCTCTCTGTTGCTCCAGTCTCACTCTTCCTCCAGCCTCTCTCTTCCTCCAGTCTCTCTCTTCCTCCAGTCGCACTCTTGCTCCAGTCTCCCTCTTCCTCCAGTCTCACTCTTCCTCCAGTCTCACTCTTCCTCCTTTCTCACTCTTCCTCCTTTCTCATGCTTCCTCCAGTCTCACGCTTCCTCCAGTCTCTCTCTTCCTCCAGTCCCACTCTTCCTCCAGTCTCATTCTTCCTCCAGACTCTCTCTTCCTCCAGTCTCACTCTTCCTCCAGTCTCTCTCTTCCTCCAGTCTCACTCTTCCTCCAGTCCCGCTCTTCTGCCAGCCTCACCCTTCCTCCAGTCTCTCTCTCTTCCTCCAGTCTCACCCTTCCTCCAGTCTCACTCTTCCTCCAGTCTCACTCTTCCTCCAATCTCTCTCTTCCTCCATTCTCTCTCGTCCACCAGTCTCTCTCGTCCTCCAGTCTCTCTCTTCCTCCAGTCTCACTCTTCCTCCAGCCTCTCTCTTCCTTCAGTCTCACTCTTCCTCCAGTCTCACTCTTCCTGCATTCACACTCTTCCTCCAGTCTCTCTCTTCCTCCAGTCTCACTCTTCCTACAGTCTCTCTATTCCTCCAGTCTCAGTCTTCCACCAGTCTCACCCTTCCTCCAGTCTCTCTCAGCCTCCAGTCTCTCTCTTCCTCCAGTCTCTCTCTTCCTCCCATCCCTCCCTACCTCCAGTCTCACTCTTCCTACAGTCTCTCTATTCCTCCAGTCTCAGTCTTCCACCAGTCTCACCCTTCCTCCAGCCTCTCTCTTCCTCCAGTCTCACTCTTCCTCCAGTCTCTCTCTTACTCCAGTCTCACTTTTCCTCCAGTCTCTCTCTTCCTCCAGTCTCTCTCGTCCTCCAGTCTCACCCTTCCTCCGGTCTCACTCTTCCTCCAGTCTCTCTCGTCCTCCAGTCTCTCTCGTCCTCCAGTCTCACTCTTCCTCCAGTCTCTCTCTTCCTCCAGTCTCACTCTTCCTCCAGTCTCTCTTTTCCTCCAGCCTCACTCTTACTCCAGTCACACTCTTCCTCCAGTCTCACTCTACCTCCAGTCTCACTCTTCCTCCAGTCTCACTCTTCCTCCAGTCTCACTCTTCCTCCAGTCACCCTCTTCCTGCAGTATCACTCTTCCTCCAGTCTCTCTCTTCCTCCAGTCTCTCACTTCCTCCTGTCTCACTCTTCCTCCAGTCTCTCTCTTCCTCCAGTCTCACTCTTCCTCCAGTCTCTCTCTTCCTCCAGTCCCACTCTTCCTCAAGTTTCTCTCTTCCTCCAGTCTCACTCTTCCTCCAGTCTCTCTCTTCCTCCAGTCTCACTCTTCCTCCAGTCTCTCTCTTCCTCCAGTCTCACTCTTCCTCCAGTCTCACTCTTCCTCCAGTCTCAATCTTCCTCCAGTCACTCTCTTCCTGCAGTCTCACTCATCCTCCAGTCTCTCTCTTCTTCCAGTCTCTCACTTCCTCCTGTCTCACTCTTCCTCCAGTCTCACTCTTAATCCAGTCACTCTCTTCCTGCAGTATCACTCTTCCTCCAGTCTCTCTCTTCCTCCAGTCTCACTCTTCCTCCAGCCTCTCTCTTCCTCCAGTCTCACTCTTCCTCCGGTCTCTCTCTTCCTCCAGTCTCACTATTCCTCCAGTCTCTCTCTTCCTCCAGTCTCACCCTTCCTCCAGTCTCACTCTTCCTCCAGTCTCTCTCGTCCTCCAGTCTATCTCGTCATCCAGTCTCACTCTTCCTCCAGTCTCTCTCTTCCTCCAGCCTCACTCTTCCTCCAGTCACACTCTTCCTCCAGTCTCACTCTACCTCCAGTCTCTCTCTTCCTCCAGTCTCACTCTTCCTCCAGTCTCACTCTTCCTCCAGTCACTCTCTTCCTGCAGTATCACTCTTCCTCCAGTCTCTCTCTTCCTCCAGTCTCTCACTTCCTCCAGTCTCTCACTTCCTCCTGTCTCACTCTTCCTCCAGTCTCACTCTTCCTCCAGTCTCACTCTTCCTCCAGTCTCTCTCTTCCTCCAGTCCCACTCTTCCTCCCGTCTCTCTCTTCCTCCAGTCTCACGCTTCCTCCAGTCTCTCTCTTACTCCAGTCACACTCTTCCTCCAGTCTCACTCTACCTCCTGACTCTCTCTTCCTCCAGTCTCACTCTTCCTCTAGTCTCTCTCTTCCTCCAGTCTCACCCTTCCTCCAGTCTCACTCTTCCTCTAGTCTCACTCTTCCTCCAATCTCTCTCTTCCTCCAGTCTCTCTCGTCCTCCAGTCTCTCTCTTTCTCCAGTCTCACTCTTCCTCCAGTCTCTCTCTTCCTCCAGTCTCACTCTTCCTCCAGTCTCTCTCTTCCTCCAGTCTCACTCTTCCTCCAGTCTCTCTCTTCCTCCAGTCTCACTCTTCCTCCAGTCTCACTCTTCCTGCATTCTCACTCTTCCTCCAGTCTATCTCCTCCGCCGGTCTCACTCTTCCTACAGTCTCTCTCTTCCTCCAGTCTCAGTCTTCCTCCAGTCTCACCCTTCCTCCAGTCTCTCTCTTCCTCCAGTCTCACTCTTCCTCCAGTCTCTCTCTTCCGCCTGTCTCACCCTTCCTCCAGTCTCTCTCTTCCTTCAGTCTCTCTCTTCCTTCAGTCTCTCTCATCTTCCAGTCTCTCTCTTCCTCCCATCTCACCCTTCCTCCAGTCTCACTCTTCCTCCAGTCTCACTCTTCCTCCAGTCTCACTCTTCCTCCAGCCTCTCTCTTCCTCCAGTCTCAGTCTTCCTCCAGTCTCACCCTTCCTCCAGTCTCTCTCTTCCTCCAGTCTCACTCTTCCTCCAGTCTCTCTCTTCCGCCTGTCTCACCCTTCCTCCAGTCTCTCTCTTCCTTCAGTCTCTCTCTTCCTCCAGTCTCTCTCTTCCTCCCGTCTCACCCTTCCTCCAGTCTCACTCTTCCTCCAGTCTCATTATTCCTCCAGTCTCACTCTTCCTCCAGCCTCTCTCTTCCTCCAGTCTCACTCTTCCTCCAGCCTCTCTTCCTCCAGTCTCACTCTTCCTCCCGTCTCTCTCTTCCTCCAGTCTCACCCTTCCTCCAGTCTCACTCTTCCTCCAGTCTCTCTCGTCCTCCAGTCTCTCTCGTCCTCCAGTCTCACTCTTCCTCCAGTCTCTCTCTTCCTGCAGTATCACTCTTCCTCCAGTCTCTCTCGTCATCCAGTCTCACTCTTCCTCCAGTCTCTCTCTTCCTCCAGTCTCACTCTTCCTCCAGTCTCTCTGATCCTCCAGTCTCACCCTTCCTTCAGTCTCACACTTCCTCCAGTCTCTCTCTATCTCCAGTCACTCTCTTCCTCCAGTCTCACTCTACTCCAGTCTCACTCGTCCTCCAGTCTCAAGCATCCTCAAGTCTCTCTCTTCCTCTTGTCACACTCTTCCTCCAGTCTCACTCTTCCTCTTTTCACAATCTTCCTCCAGTCTCACCCTTCCTCCAGTCACTCTCTTCCTCCAGTCACACTCTTCCTCCAGTCTGACTCTTCCTCCAGTCTGACTCTTCCTCCAGTCTCACTCTTTCTCCAGTCTCACTCTTCCTCCAGTCTCACTCTTCCTCCAGTCTCTCTCTTCCTCCAGTGTCAGTTTTCCTCCAGTCACACTCTTCCTCCAGTCTGACTCTTCCTCCAGTCTCACTCTTTCTCCAGTCTGACTCTTCCTCCTGTCTCACTCTTTCTCCAGTCTCACTCTTCCTCCAGTCTCACTCTTCCTCCAGTCTCTCTCTTCCTCCAGTCTCACTCTTCCTCCAGTCTCTCTCTTCCTCCAGTATCACTCTTCCTCTAGTCTCTCTCTTCCTCCAGTCTCACCCTTCCTCCAGTCTCACTCTTCCTCTAGTCTCACTCTTCCTCCAATCTCTCTCTTCCTCCAGTCTCTCTCGTCCTCCAGTCTCTCTCTTTCTCCAGTCTCACTCTTCCTCCAGTCTCTCTCTTCCTCCAGTCTCACTCTTCCTCCAGTCTCTCTCTTCCTCCAGTCTCACTCTTCCTGCATTCTCACTCTTCCTCCAGTCTCAGTCTTCCTCCAGTCTCACCCTTCCTCCAGTCTCTCTCTTCCTCCAGTCTCACTCTTCCTCCAGTCTCTCTCTTCCGCCTGTCTCACCCTTCCTCCAGTCTCCCTCCTCCTTCAGTCTCTCTCATCCTCCAGTCTCTCTCTTCCTCCCGTCTCACCCTTCCTCCAGTCTCACTCTTCCTCCAGTCTCACTATTCCTCCAGTCTCACTCTTCCTCCAGCCTCTCTCTTCCTCCAGTCTCACTCTTACTCCAGTCTCTCTCTTCCTCCAGTCTTACTCTTCCTCCCGTCTCTCTCTTCCTCCAGTCTCACCCTTCCTCCAGTCTCACTCTTCCTCCAGTCTCTCTCGTCCTCCAGTCTCTCTCGTGCTCCAGTCTCACTCTTCCTCCAGTCTCTCTCTTCCTCCAGTCTCACTCTTCCTCCAGTATCACTCTTCCTCCAGTCTCTCTCGTCATCCAGTCTCTCTCTTCCTCCAGTCTCTCTCTTCCTCCAGTCTCACTCTTCCTCCAGTCTCTCTGTTCCTCCAGTCTCACCCTTCCTCCAGTCTAACACTTCCTCCAGTCTCTCTCTATCTCCAGTCACTCTCTTCCTCCAGTCTCACTCATCCTCCAGTCTCTCTCATCCTCCAGTCTCTCTCATCCTCCAGTCTCACTCTTCCTCCAGTCTCTCTCTTCCTCCAGTCTCACTCTTCCTCCAGTCTCTCTCTTCCTCCAGTCTCACTCTTCCTCCAGTCTCACTCTTCCTGCATTCTCACTCTTCCTCCAGTCTCTCTCCTCCGCCAGTCTCACTCTTCCTACAGTCTCTTTCTTCCTCCAGTCTCAGTCTTCCTCCAGTCTCACCCTTCCTCCAGTCTCTCTCTTCCTCCAGTCTCACTCTTCCTCCAGTCTCTCTCTTCCTCCCGTCTCACCCTTCCTCCAGTCTCACTCTTCCTCCAGTCTCATTATTCATCCAGTCTCACTCTTCCTCCAGCCTCTCTCTTCCTCCAGTCTCACTCTTCCTCCAGCCTCTCTCTTCCTCCAGTCTCACCCTTCCTCCAGTCTCACTCTTCCTCCAGTCTCTCTCTTCCTGCAGTATCACTCTTCCTCCAGTCTCTCTCGTCATCCAGTCTCACTCTTCCTCCAGTCTCACTCTTCCTCCAGTCTCACTCTTCCTCCAGTCTCTCTGTTCCTCCAGTCTCACCCTTCCTCCAGTCTCACACTTCCTCCAGTCTCTCTCTATCTCCAGTCAGTCTCTTCCTCCAGTCTCACTCTACTCCAGTCTCACTCGTCCTCCAGTCTCAAGCATCCTCAAGTCTCTCTCTTCCTCCAGTCACACTCTTCCTCCAGTCTGACTCTTCCTCCAGTCTGACTCTTCCTCCAGTCCCTCTCTTTCTCCAGTCTCACTCTTCCTCCAGTCTCACTCTTCCTCCAGTCTCTCTCTTCCTCCAGTGTCAGTTTTCCTCCAGTCACACTCTTCCTCCAGTCTGACTCATCCTCCAGTCTGACTCTTCCTCCAGTCTCACTCTTTCTCCAGTCTGACTCTTCCTCCAGTCTCACTCTTTCTCCAGTCTCACTCTTCCTCCAGTCTCACTCTTCCTCCAGTCTCTCTCTTCCTCCAGTGTCAGTTTTCCTCCAGTCACACTCTTCCTCTAGTCTCTCTCTTCCTCCAGTCTCACTCTTCCTCCAGTCTCTCTCTCCCTCCAGTATCACTCTTCCTCTAGTCTCTCTCTTCCTCCAGTCTCACCCTTCCTCCAGTCTCACTCTTCCTCTAGTCTCACTCTTCCTCCAATCTCACTCTTCCTCCAGTCTCTCTCTTCCTCCAGTCTCACTCTTCCTCCAGTCTCTCTCTTCCTCCAGACTCACTCTTCCTGCAGTCTCTCTCTTCCTCCAGTCTCACTCTTCCTCCAGTCTCACTCTTCCTGCATTCTCACTCTTCCTCCAGTCTCTCTCCTCCGCCGGTCTCACTCTTCCTACAGTCTCTCTCTTCCTCCAGTCTCAGTCTTCCTCCAGTCTCACCCTTCCTCCAGTCTCTCTCTTCCTCCAGTCTCACTCTTCCTCCAGTCTCTCTCTTCCGCCTGTCTCACCCTTCCTCCAGTCTCTCTCTTCCTTCAGTCTCTCTCATCCTCCAGTCTCTCTCTTCCTCCCATCTCACACTTCCTCCAGTCTCACTCTTCCTCCAGTCTCACCCTTCCTCCAGTCTCTCTCTTCCTCCAGTCTCACTCTTCCTCCAGTCTCTCTCTTTCTCCAGTCTCACTCTTCCTCCATTCTCTCTCTTCCTCCAGTCTCACTCTTCCTCCAGTCTCACTCTTCCTCCAGTCTCTCTCTTCCTCCAGTCTCACTCTTCCTCCAGTCTCACT